>NC_139766.1:23097182-23697182 GCF_965231275.1 Zosterops lateralis | reverse complement strand
TTACACCCCGTTTATGGGTGAAACAAAAATGTAATCTTGCCTTTTCATTCAAATGGCCCTCATCACTTGTGTGCATTTTCCTGAACAAATATTGCTGTGATTTACTGAGAAATTTAGTTGGGGCAATGTGTTCTTTGTGAAGAAACATTGCCAGATCCTGTTCCTGTTAAAAAAGAAATCAATGATGAACATAAGGATGAACATAAAGATCAGGTTTGCTCTGTAGCAAGGAAGCAGATCTAACAGATTAACTATTAAGAGACTATCTCCATGCCTGTATATGGCTGTATGTAGTTGCCTCTTTTGTCATGAACTTGAAATCTCCAAATTACTGATGACTTAAACCAACAAATCCTTCCTGATATTGTAGGCACTTTGAAATTTGTTTTGTAAGGCAATTTTTAGGTGCAGTTTTCCAGTTTGTAAAATGGATCCCACAAACAGGATATTTTTGTCTGCTCCCTTACCAGAGGGAAGGACTCTGACCTTTATCTTTCCAGTATGAGGCCTAAAATAATATTTCTTTCTGTTGTAGTAATATTTTTTTCAATAAAATGCTTCTGGGTACACCTAGCTCTTGCCAAGATCAGGAACATCTCAGCAGCCTTGCTGAGACAATGCAGGCTTTGTATAGCTCTGGCTGGTAGGGCTTTGGTGACACAGTAAACTCAACAGAGGAAAGCAACTTTTTAGTAACTGCAAAGCTGACTACCTGATACTTGAGGGCATTTTTGTCCTTTCCAGGCTTTCATCTGCCCTGATCCCAAGTAAGATTTTATTTGAAAAGAAGAAAGAGGTTTCTGATATTTTTAAAATGTGTTTTACAAAATATGCTTAAAATCTGGATGTTATCTTTTCCTTAGGTAGGTAATAAAGCTGAGACTGAGTCAGCACAGATGGGCTTGTTTGCCATGAGATGGAAAGAAAATACAAGGGCATGAGAATCCTCAACCAATAATGTGACAACAGTAACTTTCATGTATTTCCAAAGGGGGAATAGCTTAACCAGCCACTAAAAACTGAGAGGTTTTCTATCCTATTTCCCAATGTGAGAGCCATTGGGAGGTTTACTCTGGAGAAGCAGCACTCCAAGTGATGTAGCTCAGAGTTTGCATTCATATTTTGGCCTTTTGAGTACCCAATGGATGGGCTGGAGTTGTGCCTTAGAAATAAGCTGAGATACTGCTTCGGCCTTTTTGTCTTTTATCAGAGAAATTTAGTAAGCTCCACCACAAGTCAGGGTGTAGACTGAGTTTCAGCAAGTTGAGTTCCCAGTAACATTCAAGATGTCATTTATGCCTGCTGTGTCACAGACCTGGGATTCCTGACCTGGGTGTTTCTGCTGTGCAGACCTGCTCATACAGGCGCAGCGGAAGGGCTGTCACTGCATGAAAGAGCTGGTGAGAGGCAAGAGATGGGATAGGTGCTAGTGGAGCACAAGGAAATGGTGAGGGGTCAGCTGGGCACAGAGTGCCAGCAGACTGGCTGCTGTTGTACTCTCCCAGCAGCAAGGGTGAGACTTTAGAAGGAATTTAGGAGAGGTGAGCAAAGTTCCTCTGCAGCTGTGACCAGGGAGATAGTCCCAGTGAGGAATTATGAAGGAAAACAGAAGGGCATATGATAGGTAGCATAAAATAGGTGTTCATAAGCTGCAAAAGACACCTGTTTGTGCCATTCAGCTCTGCCTGCCTGAGCAAGTACTGTATGTAAGGACATCTTTTATTTTATTTGTTATAAGATGGAAAGAGGATCAACGGGAGTACAGAAAATGAGTGTCACATTCAAAGCTATGAAAATTACTCTTGAAGAAATATTTGGAAGATGAAACAGTGGATAAAGATTGTAGGTCAACAGTGGATAAAGATTGTAGGTATGAGGTCTAAGTGGATCAAATTAAGAAAGAGCAAAAAGGAATGTCACCATTAATGAGCTAATGTGAGGGTAAGACTCCAGGGAAGTATTTAAGTTTTGAGGGCAGATAGAATAGCCAGTGTCTTTGACATACATGCAGAAAGCATCAACAAGTCTTAGCTGTACCTTGAAAGAAAGACTGCCCAAATAAAAAACTTGCAAACATTACTGCCTGCAAACTGAACAGTAATGGTCACTGTGGAAAGGAGAGAAAATAGACTTTGGGTATTCCTTGAGAGAAGGGCAGTATTAGAGAGTCTGCTTTATCCACCTGTAGCTGGAAGTGATGGCTGGGCTTTCAGCAGGCAGTCTTTCAACCTTTCTAGCAGAAGAAACAACTGAGAGGTGTTGGTTGGGCTGGATATTATGGGGAAGAAAATCAAAGAAAAATGAAATGTAGGGAGAATTTTGCAATTTGACTTGGTATAGAGATAAGGGCTAGAAGCAAAAGAGAAGCCATGGGAGTTGATGGAGTGGAAATTGCAAAAAGGCTGAATGGTGGACATAATGGAGGAGGCTAAGGGATGGTGCTGAATGGGACCACTTGTAGTTTGGTGAAGGAAAAACTCAGCAGTAGATAGCCTCTGGACAGTGCAGGCCAAATAAACAGACTTTTTCAATGAGGAAAAGAGAAGGATCAGGGCAGCAGAGGAACAGAATTGGTAAAATGGACCCAGTGTGACAAAGAGTGTGATATGGGTCACCAGCATAAATCAGCAACAATAAGAGAGAAATGGGAATCAAAACCCAAGAAGGAAGGTGATGGACTTGGTGAAGGGGAGGCATTTGCAGGGCTGGGAAGAGAAGGGAAGAGAGAAAATGAGAAATGAGCAATCCTTGAAAAGTGGAGTAGGAGGAAGAGGAAGAGGAGGAGGAGGAAGGAGACAGGAGAGGAAAAGGTCAGCTCACTGAGTCTGATCCCAGTCAGGGTAATGCTGACACAGAGGTGCTTCATTATTGTTTGAAAGCTGTGCTCAAGATTTCAGGACCTGTAAGTGTGAAATTATGAAAAGACTGTGGCTAACAGGTCTTTAAAGCTGGAAGTTGTGCTGGGGTGACAAACAGAGGGTATGAGGTCTAAGCAGTATGCAGGGTGCAACTTCTGGAGCTCTTATGGCAGGGGTGGGAGGAAGAGCCAGAGCAGGGAAAAACCATGAAAGGCAAGGAGGGAAAATAGAGTCAAACACAATCATGCACGCAGCGACATGTCCTCTAGATGTTTTTGAACAAAAGAGCATGTTCAACTCACCTCAATTAAATATTAACATTGTTACCATGACTTAAGGCCATGTTTCTGGTAGTAAAATTTCTGTTGACTGTGTATGCTGAAATTTCACCAGAGTTCATACACTACTATCCACATCCTAATGTGACTGTTAGTCCTCACAGGAAGCATTTCGCTGTCATTAGCATTTTCACTAAAGGTAGCACCAATACAGTACTTGAAGCTCACAGGAGCATAGTCACAGGTAAAGCTGCAAGTAGACCTAAACTTAATTGGTGAATGTATTCCAATTTTTGGGACTGCAAAATAATCTGTGGCTCTTGAAGATGGATTCTGCCTTTGGCTTCTTGGCCTCATGAAGCAGGCAAGTAAAGAAACAACTTACCTGACCTACTGAGTGCATACATTTGATGAATGTGAAGGTGCCTCTGGCTGGATCAAGGAGATCTGAATGTGCTTGCTGTTGCTGCCATTTGTGGTGTCTTAGTCAGTGTTTACAAAGTAAATGGGATGAGCAGATGCTACTGACAAAGTTGTCTGCTCACCCTGAGCACCCAGGCCAAGGGTGACTGCAGATGTACCCAGTGGCGTTGCACAACCCCAGGGCCCAGAAGCAAGCTTCAACCTGGGCAGGGCTCAAACAGGCCACAGTTGTCCTGCATGGAAGGAAAAATAGTGATTTTCATAGAGAATAATTGTATTGAGCAACAATAAACAAAAAGGCTTTACATGCTTCTTCCACATATTGAAGTCCCAAGTCTCAACTTACCTATGTGAGTCACGGGTCAGACTGTATGTGTGCAGAATAAATCTTCCTGAGCACCACAGGGGTGGCAAGAGGAATCTGGGATGTCAGCACAGTGCCCTGCCTCCTACAGTGTGTGATCAGTGGGAACAGGGTCTGAGACAGGCAATAGCTCTTGAACACACCTGTGTCTCTGCTGCTCTGCTCCTCTCTGCCTTGCCAGGTGGGAGCCCTCCCTAATATTTTAAGGTCTATTCTCTTACCACAGGTGTTTGCAGGTCCTTGCTGGAAGTGCTGGGAAGATATCTTCCCATGGTCACTCTTTATATCTCTTGGAAAGCTCTGGTTTTCTGCAGGGAGTTGTCTGCAAGCTTACATTTTTGGTAAGCAGCAAGACCAACTGGCAAACAATTTTAGTTTTTAATGTTTGCTAACGTTATGAGGCTAAGTAAGAAAATTCCTATGCAAATTCCTTCACAAATTCCTGACCATTCCCATGGCCACCTGCCTCGGGGAAAGTTTATCAGGTACACTGTCTGGTTGATATACAGGGCACTGTATAAAACCTACAGCTCTGAGGAATGTGGAATGAACTGCCAGAAGCCCTGAGTAAATACATCAAGTATTGCTAAACTGAAGGCACTGGTGGCCTTGTCTGTTGGCTTTCGCATCAGAATGAGAAAAGCCCAGGGCAAGTATTTTGCTTACAGAAGAGTTTCAGGGCTTTTTTTCCCTCCTCTATCTAAAGCATTATCTAGTGTTTCGGCAGTGGCTCTTTGATTCCTGCCATCTCCCAAAGACCTCACAAAGGGTTTGTGGTGGTGTGCCAGTGGGAAGAGAGGCACCGTTAAAAACATCAGGGATTTGAGAAGTGTTACCAGTGATCCTGCCAGTCCTTGGGCTGTGGGGTTGCTGAGAGCAGCTCGTGGTGTCCATCCCATTGGCCTTTACCAAGGAGACTGAAATCTGAGTCAAATCTTAGCATTTTCATCTGTAGATCACTGAGGTTTTGGTTTGTTTGCTTGTTTGTTTTTAAAAGGAAAATATATTCTTTCTATTTGTATATTTATACGTATATATAAACAGCATGTGCATTGTAAGTATCAACACAAATTAGTCTCAGTGCTGGATTTTGATATCCTAAAGCACTGTCAGTAACCATCTTTATCTCTGTTTTAGGGAGATGGTCTTATGGGATCATTTTACCCACTGTTCCATTTTTTTGCCTCTCCTCCTGTATACCAGAAATACACTCTTGAGGAGTGCCAGCAAGAGACGAGCTGTTAAAGCATATACTACATAGATAGAAGAGGTGAAGCATTGGAGCATCTCTGCCTCTGTATTTTCCAACAGATACAACAGGGGTTTTTTTCTAAATAAATAAGATGTGTAAAAAATACAGGTTCTCCAAAGGAAATTTAAGCAAAATAGGTGACAATGAGGTCTACTTACCAATGGGCAGTGTAAGAAACTTAATTTTATAAAAAGTACCATGTATATGTAAGCCTAGAAGGTTAAGTTCTCAATAAAGCTTCATACTGGTAATAATGAAAATCACTTAAGAGACCTCAAATCTCAGTGCATGCTGCCAGTAGACAAGACATGGACTGAACAGGGGGTTCGTAAGGTCTGGTATAAGTTTATAGTATCTTTGGGTGCACCTCCTTGTCTTTAATGCATAGGCAACTGTATGTTCTCTTTTTTGTTGTACTCCAAAGTAATGGAAAAGGATCACGCTGCAGTTCGAGAGCTGCAATTGTGTTACCACAGGTTGGATGCAGGCTATCTGTCCCCTCTGCCCTAGGAATATCCACAAACTGGTTGGACAAACCCTTTGCACAGCTGAGGCTGGTGCAAAGAGGATTAGATAAGCTTGCTAGTTGTTGTTGTTGTTATGCAAGTTTCTTTCAGAGTTGTGTGTTCAAAGCTGGCCCACTGCTTCCCCATCTTCAGAGGTTCACCTTTGTCTTCTGTCACTGGTGCCATGCCCTCTGCATGCTCTGTGTCAGTCAGTGAGTCTGGCCCTGTGGCCAGGGATCCTGGCACAGGATACGTGCTCTGAACTGGCTTGTGTGTGCCCTGGTGCTCCACACACCACCCACTCTGCATCCTTGCAAGTACTGGACAGCTGGATGCAGAAATATTGGAACCATGGAAAACCAAAAGGGGTGAACCCACTTCTGGCCAACATCAGGACCTTCGAATGACAGACAAGGTAGATGAACCAGACTTTCCTTTTCACTGCATTTCTACATTGTTTGAATGTGGGTTTCAGCCACAATACCAAAACACAGAAAGGGCTTAGCTTCTGCCTGAGCTCTGGTGACGGGACACTGTTTTCATGTCTTCTCAATCAAGCACTGTAGCATGAGTGTGAGATGAACATAAGTTTGTTGGTCCTTCTGTAGATCCAAACCACTTATATCACATTTCCTCTTCATCTCATCTTAGCTGTTTTGTGTTGCAATCCTTGCTGTGCTTCCCTATTTCCAAACCAAAGCAAAATCTTTCTGAAAAAAAAAAATCTGAAAGCTGATGCCATTTTGAAATGTGGCCTTTTTCAAACAAAGAACATCAGGTCACAGTGAACACATTGGTTTGTTAATCTTTACCTGGAAAGTAACTGGTGCCAAAATCATTGCATTCTTAAAGCTCCTGCAAATGTCAATCACTATTAAATAAAGGTTTCTTCTGAGTTCACACGTACTATTGTATGGATATGTGCAACAGGGTGTAGAACAAGCCAGGCAAGAGGTGAAAAGTATATGAATGACTGGTTTTGCAGGAAAAGCACCAGTATAAAGCTTAGGAAACCTGAGTTCATGTCCCTGCCTCACCATAGAAAATGATATACATGACTTAACAACGGTACAGTCAAGTGGTTTTTGTGGATATCTGTTTTGTGGTTACTGGTCTCTGCTGGTATAGCTGAACATCCCACCAGGTTGTGAGGTCTGCTATGGCAAATCTATGAGGAGCTTCAGCAAATCTCAGGGATTTTTCTGGGTTTGGCTTATGCCTCCATTTAGGTGGGGTTGGGCCGTTGTGCTATGGGAGTCCTGGGGAAAGATGAGGGAAGCTGCCAATCACAGCTGGACACCTACCTGAACCTCTGGCAGACCCTGGGCTCCTTGCCTCAGCTCCCTTTCCTTCAGTCCCACAGCTCTGGGGTGAGGAGGACTCTGTGAAGCATTGCAATGGCACAAGCTGTCAAGAGATGAGGAGAGGGCACTGCCAGCAGGCTGCATTTCATGATCCAGCTGTGTCCCTGTGAAGTGAGAGCAAGGTCCTGCTGACAGAGCAGTGAGCAGCACTTGCTGTGGAACTCCAGGGACAGGGGGGAGCCAGGAGTCCCCAGGATGCTGGTGGGACAAGTCCCAGATTTCTGCTTCAGATCACTTGTTTTGGAAAAGCAGTTTGAAATGTACTGGTAAAGTGCCTGTAGCTTTAGTGTTGATAAATAGATATAACAGTTGTAGCCCACTCCCAAAAAAAGTGTCTACACAACATAAATTGGGACTGTAACTGCTCCAAGTGCATGACATTTCGCATCCAAAAGTTTCCATTGCACAAGCAGATGTAAAAGGAAGAAATGTAAAAGGAAGAAGACAGATCAACTCTGGGTAATAAGGATGTCCTGCATTTTCTATTAGAAGACTGTTTTTATTTGCTCATAATTTTGCAAAGCTTTGCATTGCATGGCAAGACACCTGAGGCCTATGAATTGTTCTGCATTTACCTGTATAGAGGCCCAAGAGTCACTTAGCATAAAAATATTTGACTATTTCTGAAAATCAAAGCCAGAGAATTTGGTTTTTTTCAAACTTTTGCAACTTCTTCCTAAGGTTTCCTAAGTACTTGACCTCAAGCAGGGAAGTGGCTCTTGTGCAGGGGTCAAAGCAGGATATAAACCTTTGAAAAGAGTTTCCATGTGTTTAGTGGAAGCTTCAACTTTTAACTTCCAAGTCCCCATACCCACTGTTGATGCTGCCTATGCTCTGAGCAAAACTTGGGTCAAAGTTCTAGCATGAGCCTGCTGGGCTCTCTGCCCTGAGTTCAAGAGCTGTCTATAGGGCATCTAAAGATAAAGAAAACAAAGAAACAAGTACTGGAGCGTGGGGGTCCTGAAGAACAGGTTGAACCTAGTGGGAAGGAAAGAGAGAAAATAGAGACAAAGGAGCAGGAGAGGGAAGACCACTGTCTGCCTTGAAAAGCTGATGAGGAGTCAGAAGGCTGATGGAAAAGGGGATTTGATAACTCAAACAGAAATGACTGAGAAATGGTGGCTGAGCAGGGAGCCAGCATATTTTGGAGCAAGGTCTGACGCGGGAGGCTGCACTCAGAGCCAGCCAGTCAGGGGTTCTCAGGGCTAGAGACTGACAGGAGGGACATGTAGGAGTTTGAGGCACTGCTATTGGACAAGGGCAGGAGCAGAAGAAGGGGCAAGTCATGAAAGGAGACTGGATGCAGCCCAAGCCAGAGCACTTCAGGATGTGAAGCCAAGGGTTTTCACCACTCCAACTTTCCCTCAAGAAGCTGTAAGGAGTCCCCCATTCCCACCTCTTCTCTCCTTCTCTGCTGCTGCCCTGTCTTTGTCATTTACTGTTCCTCTGTGGAACAGAAGTCCAAGCAGTAAACATCATGTGCCCCTCGGGTGACACACACATCAGTAGAATGCCTCATGATGGAATTTGGGGTTGGCTTTCAGTTTGCATTAAAAAAAAAAAAAAAAAAAAAAACAAAACAAAAAACCACAAAAACAACAACAACAACAACAACAACAACAACAACAAAACAAAAAAAAAACCAAAAAACACCACAAGGAACCTTAGGAAACCACGCACAGATATATCCTACTCATAAAAAACATGAAGTGCCAGATTTATAGTCTGCACAATCCTAGTTTGCCTTCTGATATATATATATTATTGTAGTATCATCCTGGTTTTTTGACACATTCAGTGCTGATGAGGTTTTTTGAAGGAGCCTTGCCATATGCCATCCATAAAAATGAGAGTGGACAATGAACCTTAAATATTTAATTCTTTTTTTCTCTTGCTGTTTGGGATATAAATGGTTCGTGCTCTTGAATTCTTTTGCACTGAAGAGACATTTATTCTCTTTGGCTTTTTAGTGGTGCTCATTGCTACAACATTTAAATACCTACGAACAGTAATGAGATAATCTGCATAACAACCATTTGATACTTATTTACTGAAAAATAGGGACACAGGATATAAATTAAGAAGTTTGCCGTAGTTTTGATTATACAGTTTAGGATGCCAGGGCCAGGCACAGGTGAAATTGCTTAGCTAAAGGTCATCTTCACTGAACAGTGTACTTAAGGGTAAACAAGCTCTAGCTGTAGGCTTATGTCAAGCTGAGGTTATTTTGGGCGTTCAGAAATACATGTACACAAATAAGTTGAAGAGTTATTTCCATGTTTTCAAGATTATGCAATACTTTTTTTTTCTGCTTTAGAGTGAAATTTCGTTTAGAAAATGTCACCAAATTTAACAATAGAAATGGAGTAAAGAATTCAGAAATTAAATGTTTGCCTTGAGGCAAAACAAATTGTCTCCTTTTCTTGTTTTACTTGCACTTCAGCTACTAGTATCAGTTGGTCACACTGCTCGCCTCATGACTCTACTTCCCAGAAAACTTAGTTTTACTTAAGATCCACATTTTCAAAATGCATTTCCCAAACAGTTCCCTTGCAGCTACCTCTAAGTGCTCATTGCTCCTGCAAGCAAATTGCAGTCCAGAAAATGTTCCCATCTGAAAACAAGGAACATGCCACTGTACAAAGCTTGGTTTAAATGACTTGGCCAGTGATACAGAGGATAAATGTGCAGACCAAAGGCAGAAAGAGCCTCTTCATTTGCGTTAGCTGTGGGTTCCCGTTTCCATAGTGCACCAGGTGCTGTCACCTCCGTTGTCTCTGGCAGAATGGTGGGGACAGCAGCCACTGTTGGTGTCTGACCCCAGCTCCTCTGCAGGAGCAAGGCCACCCTCTCTACTGCATGATAAGTGAAGGAGGCCATTGTCTCCCATGAGGGTCCAGAGCAGTGTGAGATCAAATTTGCAGGACCCACATTCCAAATATGAGGTGCTCCAGGGGAGCAGCACGCTGCACCACTCACTCCCCCATGCACATGTCTGCAAGATACAGCCAGAGCCAGGCTGGCACCTTCACTTGGTGAAACATGGGAGTGAGGGCAATGGTGCCATGTGTCAGGTTGGAGGGTACCCAAGGAAAGCCCTGCAATGCTTTTGTCCCTCCTGGGCTGTAGAGCTGTGCTGGGCTACACCAGAAATAAGTGGCTGGGGTGGGGAGATGCCAGCCCCATGCCACTGCATAGTCAGGGATCTGTGGGGCCAGGAGGAGAACTAACAAGTAGAAGCATCCTTATCACCAACAGCTGATTAGATATTGGGCTAGGAAGGGGGGATCCTGGGCTGTCTTTTCTATGCCATGGCCCCTTTCTGTGTTTAATCCCCATCCCTGCACATTCATGGGGTAAAAGAGGGAGGAATGAACCGTGGCTTCTCATGGGTGGGAGTCACTCACAGTCTGAACTGTGCTGGCTAAGGGACTGGTTTGAGGATGCAGTGGTTCCACATGCATCCCTGCTGGTCAGCTGGAGGGCATTTGGAGATTTGACTGGCCAAGCAGGACAGGTGACCTAAACCTCGCAGGGGGAGCCTCTTTCACTGACAGCATTGCAGCTGAAAAAACAGCTGAAAACATAAACGAGGCTGGTGTCCTCTGCATGGAAAGAAAAGATAGGGGGGTAAAGAAGGAAGATGTTATGGAAGACAAATAGTGAGGAGTGTGCTGAGGACTGGGATATTACTCATGCTACGTGTACTAGAGTTAGACATTTCCTTGCTTAGGGAATATGTTCAGCATGGCTCTGGCCACCACAGTGCACCTCTTCTACAGATCTGCTCATTAAAGGGGCCTGTAAAGTGGCAAAAATCAAATGTAGCAATTCATGCTGCATTGTTAGGGTGTTTTATTCTCTTTTCCTGGTGGATGACAGTTCCAAGTGATAGCTGCCCTGAAGTTAAGCTGTTTCTAGGTGAGGAACAAGAGATTGGTCAGAGACTGAGATGATGGGACTGTGGACTCGGGGATGCCCACCACACAGGGCTGTGTTTCTGCTTTGTATGTCACCTTCAGGTAGCCTAGGCCTGAGGCACAGCTGTTCAATGGAGCTGCTTTCCCTCCCATGAAACCATCCCAAAAGCAACTATGACTCAAGAAAGGAGCAGGATCAAAGCATGAATGCAATACGTTTCCCAGCCAGTGTGTACTGGCAAAGCTTTGGTTCTTTTTAAAGCAGAAATGGGCAACTGAGAAACACTTGTTGCACTGGGTACCACAGATACCAGAGGGAAGGCATCCCCTGGTCAACCAGCTTGAAATCCAGAGTCAGAAATGAAAGATGCAGAGCAACCTCCTTCATTCATAGCAAATGGCTGAAGATAAGGACAAAAACTCCTGTCCTGGGTGGGCTGCAACACAGCAGATCATGCTACAGCCTTCATTGAGCAAACCTGAGGTGTGAAAATGTTTGTGGAAACTAATGGGTGAATGATTCACAAAGACAGAAAAGGACGTCCCAAGAAAATAGAAGAGTAGGCACCTCTAATAGGGAACAAAGCAGTTAAACTCTTCTCCTAACCCATGGTGGTAGCAGTACATTCCCTTTCATGCACCTGCCCTTGTGCTCACCTGCACTTTCTCTGTTCTTCTGCAATGCCACAGGCTCTGAGGAGGATCTGCAATATCTGGTGATTTCTTTGTAACACAATAGTAACTTTTCAAAAGATGCAGGACTGACACTATCATTTAATATCTGTCCATCCCTCTGTTCATTTAATAGAACAAT
This sequence comes from Zosterops lateralis, assembly GCF_965231275.1. Lineage (NCBI taxonomy): Eukaryota > Metazoa > Chordata > Aves > Passeriformes > Zosteropidae > Zosterops > Zosterops lateralis. Next base: position 23,685,403 of record NC_139766.1, on the reverse strand, counting down.
CATAGAGAATGCCACTCTCTTTTCATCTTCAGAGCTTTTCTATCAGGTCTGTAGGCTGGCCCAGCTGTGTTGGCCAGATCGCATTTAGTTCCTTTTCTGTGCCCTTGACCCCTGCTTTCTCACACTGACAATACTAGAGGCCATACCTGACCACCATACTAGGAAACCTTCTTCATCTACTAGCCAGATTTCACCTGTCTAGGCTGTATGTGAAGTGTGCCAATACAACAAAAAGGGAAAACACAGTCTGAGCTTTGTGTGACCCAAGGCAGCTTGCAGTAGTGACCAAGGAGCAGCTCCCAGCCACCTGGGCAGTCTCAGGCTAGCAAGGAGAACCTGTGCCTGCACAGGTTATGCCCACTTACTTGAAATTGGTGAAAATCAGCATGCCATGTTCTGGCTTTCAAAGCTGAATTGGTGTCAACCCCCATGGAGATAACATGCATTATTACTGTTGTACTTGAGCAGGGCGTTTGTTTTTTTTTTTCCTCTGTATTCCCTCTCTATTCAGACTTTGATTTAATATTCCTTCTCTCCTTCTGTTTCGGTTACTTTGTGTCTTAGAGCTTAGAGATTTCCTGCCTGTATATTGAAAGTTTTTAATGAAGAATTTCAGCAACTCTCAGAGTTACCAGTAAAAGCTTTCTGCAGATTTTGACAGAAGGAGTTATATGAAATTACTTCTAATCTCTTTATCCTTGTCACACCACTCTGCTATGCAGTAATACACCAAAGAATTTCCAGAAAGTGAAGGTTGGCGACTTACAATACCTACCCACTTGGTTGAAAAAATAATTAAAGGAATTGGGAGGTGAATTCAATCTGCTGCTTTGTTAGCTGGGGAACAAAGGAGGGGAAAACTGGAGAGAGAAGACTGGAAAAAGTAAACTTTTCCCAGTTTAATTTTTTTTTTTCAAATAAAAACTTGAGGCCAAGCAAGCCATTTACCTCAAAAGTTTAGATCATGTTCTGAAAGTTAAAAAATAAAGTGCTTTGGTTGACTTTATCATGGCAGCTATCAATGGCACGTGGTTAATCCCTGTTAGAGTGGCAAACCTGCAAAACAAATAACAGTATGTCCTTGAGTGCACCAGTTCTGTGCCTGACAGGTTTTCATTTTTCACCCCGTTGCATAATGCTGGCACGCACATCCGACACGTAGTGTATGAAACTGTCTGAGTAGGGGCTGGTTCTGCCTCCATTCAAGTCAAAGCCAATACTCTTCCAGTTCTCAACAGAGGCAAGGTCATGGCATGTGCTGGAGCTGACAGCAACCCTATGGGGAAGCCAGGCAGAAATATTTTGTAATAGGTCAGCTGTCTCCTACTCTAGTCCACTTTTACCTGCACTTGTGTTAGGACTTTGCATTTGAAATCCCATGGCAACCAATGACCTTTGACACTTGTTTTCTCAGATTTATTTCCTTGAAAATACAAACAAGGAAAAAGGGGGAAAAACCCCAGATATTATTTCCCACTGAAATACACACATACAGAAAACAACATATTGATCTTCTTGTAGTCTGCATTTGTCAATCTTAGCCAAGCATTGTGTGTAGGTGTAATGTGATTTAAAAAAATAAGATGAAATGTGGGTGGGACTGAAAATGCAGTTGCTATTATTCATCTGTTTATGGCATCATGCACATGTGATCGGGCTGATCTTGTGCAGCAGCCTAGGAACCTATGGATTGCTTGAATCATGTTCTGTAAAAGAGCCAGGAGATTTGTTATTTAATACTTCTGCTAGATCAGCAAGATCTGTATATACTACATTTGTATTTCATAGCTAGAGCCAGTCTCATCCCACACATGTGATGAAACATCAGCATAGAAATCCATACCCATACTTTTTTTTTCTTACAATATGCAAGCTCATCAGGATTCCAGCTATTCCAGGATAAAAATATGTGTAAACAGCTTACATACTTACCGAAAGTGAAGATTTTGTAAAAATAAAACTATTTGTAAGTTTGGGTTGAGTTTGCAAAACAGACTGATCTGTATAAAAATTAAAATTCCAAAGAAAATATTTTAAATTTTCAGTTGTGAGCACTTTATGTGGAAATTGAATAAACCTCTAAAGTGTTGGGGAAAAAAATTAAACTGAAATTGATTTTTTTATTTGGTTGAGAAAAACAATTAAAAAGAACTTTTCTTATTGCTGTTTCGGGGGTCAACTTGTGATATATATATATATATATATATATATATATATATAAGGTTGTTTCTACAACTTTAGTTTTGATACACCTCCTCAGAAGGAGTAAAAATGCAGCACTGGCAATGATTTGCCAAGCCATTCTCAGTTGGCTAGAGTAGGGAGTTTTCCATGGGAGTCCAGTCCTGAATGCTCCTTCAACTCTGTGGAAACTTACCTGTGACGTATGCCGACCATCCAAAAATCTTAGGTACCGATCCCTTATCACGTTTTTTCAGGCTCAACCACATTCCTGCTTCCACAGAGAGCAGTTCTTCTAGCTGCAGGCAGTACAAACTTGCAGCGTTAATTATTTGATCATCCGCCTCAGTATTTGCAGATGTAAAAGATTTCTTTATTTCCCTTGTTAAATAAGGAGTTTGGTTTTCTATCTCTGTTCCCCATTAGTTACATCTCTGCTAGTAAATCAAAGGCACCCAGAATCGCTCTCTGGCACAGAGGCTGGTTGCTTCCAGAGGAGGATGCCATGTCGCCTGCCAAAACCAAATACTGCACCCACACTGTGTGTCAGGTACGATCCAGAGCGCTCCCTAACCCTTGGTCTGTGCCTGGGAGAGTGATGATCTGCCCTCTGGTTTGGGCAAATGGTATTTAAATGACATGGGTCCAAAGGGTGTCAGCTGTTCTGGACCTTAAAAGGTGCAATTGGTTTCCATTCCAACACCCAGGAATGCTCACTGACGTGGTTTTTCTCTTACTTCTGTGGAGGTAGTTCTTACATCTCTCCCTTCCTCACTGGCACCAATCAGCTCAACAGCTTTCTTTCAGAGGCTCCAAAATCAGGTGTATACTTATTATGTCTCCAAGCACAGTATTTACATTCAAATAAAAGTATAATTAGTGCTAGTAGCTTTAGCAGGTGTTCTATAATGAGGCTGGTAAGGGAGAATGAAGCCATCAAGATAAAAACCTGGGATCCATGGGATGTCTGCCCAGGAAGGAGTGAAACAAGGCAAAATGACAGGTAGCTGCTGAACTGAACAGTTTCACTGGGAATAAAGTCAAAAAATTCTAAGCAAGCATAAAACATGCGTCTGTTTGCAGAGGGGGAGAAGGAGGAGTCTGGAGGCTCTAATGGCCTGGGTTTTGTGGGGGGTTTTTTTGTAGGGAGGAAACATTTGTTCAGCACAAATATGCTGTGGATCCAGGTTCAGTTTTCCCTAATCTATTCTTACTGGGGATGCAATTGCAAGCAGTTCCCTACTGGAAGAAGGTAACAGTTGACTTCTGATTCCTATGAAAATGGAAAAGAAGCTGATTCTTTTTAACTGAGACTACCCTGAAAGGACAGGGCAAAACTTCCCACCTGGTCAGTACAACGAGACTCTTCCAGTTTCTCAGTGTAGTAGCAGACAGACTTTCTGATCAAAATATGGAGTTGTGTTGTGCTTAGCCCACTTCTGGGGCTATTTGTATATACCTGTTCAGTCAATGGGCTATAGTAGTAAACCTATAGAACAATAGAAAATACCTAATGTCCTTTGCAAGAATAACACAGGAGATCAGCACCCATTTTTACTAAAGCTGTTTTTGCCATCTGTATGTAGAATAAATATATTCCCCTGTTACATTGCAATATTGAATTCAAGGAAGCACTTTTTCTGATGGGATATAACTGCCATCCAAGACTTTTGTTTCCCCTATTAATTTTGTTATCCACTCCTTTCACCCACACACGGTGGGGTAGCGTTTTTAAGAATTAACAGCAGCAACTTTGTTTTCTCAGTTATGTCTAGTTTAACTAACATCTAATCTTCTTAGCTCTTATACCCTCACAAACAGGGATTTGTTCGGCTAAAAACTTTTAATGAGCCCAGTCACATGGAGCAGGTATTTAACAACCCCAAGGCAAACCCATTTCAGACATCAGAGGTGTCTCACCACCAGATTGGGAGAGCTAATTCTAGGAGCCTTTTGCTGCAGGCTGAAGAACTTGAATAACAGGGTTGGTGAGTGACTGGCACCTAGTTTTTCTACATAAGTGGGCAGCATTCTTTAATGGCAATTTGCTGGCTCCAAACAGCATTTCATGATCCTTCACTAACCCCTCATCTCTGCTCACCCTCCAAAGCAGCCCCTCAGTCTGTGCTTGCATAAGTCAAGCTAGCTCTGAAGAAAGGCAAGGATCTTCTCATGGGATTGTTAAGACCTGAAGACCTGGCAGGTTACTGGAACAAATAAACACATAAACAGACTGACTGAGGGTAGAACCTGCTGAACTTTTGATCCTAATAATTTGAATCCAGGAGAAACATGGCTCAAGCAGTATACAGGTCCTAACCAGGAAGCACAGGGTCACTGCTGCAGGGCAGGCAAGGCTGGGGGAAGAATGCTGATGCCAATGGGACCTGTGCTCCTGTGGTGCGTGAAATCAGTGACAAAAGGAGTGGCTATCACAAAGCGGAAGAATGGGTACTAAACATGCAATTACTAACGAGACTAGCTCTGCCACAGAACCAGGGTCCTGGCTGTGCAAAGCCCACCCATGAGCCCATCCATAAGTGATTCTCAGGTCCAAGCTGTTCCTCCAGCCGTGTCTCTTAGAGAGGTCCTGGGGGGCTCTGTCAAGTATTTAGCAGTGCTCCTCCAGCAGATCGCTGGGGAAACCAGACCAATATTGTGATCATTGAGAATGGAGGTAAAGGCCATGAGTGGTGACTCACAGAGGTATCACTTCATTGCACTTTTACAGCAGTATTGTCTTCCTCTGCTGTGTCTGCTGCCACTGTGGTATTTTTGAAGCACCTGTGTCAGTAGAGTGATGCAGATCAAGTCACCCCTATCGAATGTGCTGCCATGGAGTTATTTCTGGTCTATACTATCATCTTAAACTTGCTTTGGAAAATTGCTAACCATAATAAACAGAAGTAAGTAAATAAGTGAGAAATAATATCAGCATCTTCTATTTAAGGTTGCAGAGATGTAAGCCCTCTATATCTGCCACTTTCAGCCCTGAGTTTGCAATATCATGAGAGCTTTCCTAGGCATTAGCTTTAATTGATTGTCAATTAACCTGAGGTATTTGATACATTTGTCCCACCATTCTCCACATATTCATTCCTGGCTCCAGCTGCTCTTCTTTAGAATACCAGTACTTACTCTCAGGGGTGGGTGGCCCTGCCTCAGCAGGGGAGAAGATTCCTGGACGGTCTGCATAGTGAGCAGGGCAAGATATGCTTTTGGGATGCTTCACAGACCTGTGAGGAATATGACTTGCCAAGCTGATTTTTACAGATGTGGTTATGATGAGCTGCCCCTGCTGTAAATAATTTAAAATACCCTCTTGTCCCAGTAAGGGAGGTAAACTGGCTAGCCATATGGTGCACATGTAAACACAGGGTACCCTGCTTAAACATATTTGCTTGTGCTCTAGCAAGATATAAAAACAGTTTTTAAAGCAGATGATTCTGATGAATGGATAAAATGGTAAAATCAATTGAAGGTATGTTCCCTGAACAAGATCTGCTTGATCAGGCAGGATTTCCATTCCAGCCCACTTACTGAGAGATGCTAAAATAGCAAAAAAAATATGGAGCATTAGAAATTGTTCCTTAGGAAGCCAGCTTTAAAAAAGTCTGCTGACTGAGCTCATCCTGAATTTTTTGCTTTCAGAGGGCAACTGAAAAACTTACTCAGTAGCATCACATGCAGATATTTGCAGGTAGCAATAAATATATGAGTGCTTGCAGTGCTGATGACCATTAAAAGTTCTGTTTTCTGACTTACTTACAGCAAACTGAAAGCAAGCCATAAGGCAAATTAAAATGTGGCAGAATGATGTGATGGAAGGGAGACATGATGTCAGGTAATATAAATACAAGCTACTGAGTGTACCTAAGTAATGAGGGGATCTTAGCTTTAATATCTCAAAGAATACACCAGGTAAAGCAAAATCTTTGGTACTTTGCAGAGTACCATGAAGAGAGCAATTTAGCACTCACACTCTAGCAATTAAATATTTGAGACCGGCCACCCACACCAAGCTCTGTGTGGCTGTTGTGCTTTGGTGTGCTCAATGTCCAGCCAGTGGATGAGGGCTGAAGTTTTCCCACAAGGATGTGCAGAGACCCTGGGCAACAAGAACATTTTAGTAAATTCCCCAATCCCTTGGAAAAAAAGCAGCCAAAACAGATGTGATAGTTAGCCTTTGGCTGAGTAGGCTCAGGTACAGACCACCACATGGGTTTCCTGGATTCAGGTCTATAAAATCCAGGGTGGTATGAAGTGGGTGGTTTGGGGTGAGCTGTTTACAGTCTCTCCCAATGCAAGAGGTAGTGACTGTTAGACAAAGATTTAGGAGCCATTGTCAGAATTAAATGAGGTATTTTGTCATGCAGCAAATGCTGGATTTATGAAACTCTTTACTGAAGGGTATGACAGTTGCAGCAATTTTTTTCAGACACTCAAGGGAAGACTGGGCAAGTACTTGGAAGAGAGCTCCACCACTGGGCAATCCAGATCAGGCTGGAGGAGTCCCCTGAGCTGAAATTGGTTGAAGGCTGGGAGACAACTCGCAGAAAAGACAAATATGTTCATCCTATTGTTGCTATTCTTCAGGGGTCAGTTTTTCATCACTGTTGAAGACAGGTTACTGGGCTACATGAGCCCCAAAAATCTGAAATAATAACATTGTTCTTATTTTTTTTATTTGAATTGTGAGCCAATTATATATCAGTTTTCTGATGTGTAGATGAATTTAAGGTGCTCTGTCTTCCCATCTGTGCCTGAGCTAGAGGGGAGAGCACTGCAGGGAGCAGTGGTGCCACAGTACCTCTGAGAAACAGGTGGTTCTGTCAGCTACACCATGGCTATAGGTACCAGATGCATGGGGAGACAGAGGAGTAGGGCTCAGTGACAAGGGCAGAATTGCATGATAGTGTATTTTTCTGGGGTCCAATAAGTTGAAGTCTATGTTTTGTGAAGCCATGAGCTATAGTGCTCCCATTTATTTACACTAGAATGTAGATTTTAACCCTGGTAAACTAGCCTGATAAGATAGCCCTGTCCAAGAGGACTTCTCTGTCTCTTCTGTCCCACTTTGTCCCTCTTTTTGTGCATAGTAAGAACTGAGATCTATGCTTTCTTTTATGAAACTAAAACAATTTTTGAAAAGTTTGTGGATTAACAAATGACCCCAAGTTCTTCCTTTGTCCTCTGAATAAGTAGAACAGACATCACAGCAATGCAGCAAAACTTGGATTGCCCTTGTGCTCGAGAGCATATAGCTCTCATGTTTCTTAGAGCTCATATAGCTCTAAGAAACATTATACTCAGTAGTTTAAATTAACTTGCTTATCTTCAGATTACCAGAAAAAACAGTATTATTTATCCCCCTCTCTTATACCGCAGCAAAGATAAGTACTTTGTTAAAAACATCAGTGCAATTCCATTGCCTTAAAGTCTGAAGCTGTGAGGAGGGGAAGCTCTGACAAGCTGTTTCTAGCCCACTGTGTTTTGTGGGTTTATCATCTGAGTCCCTATGTGGCAAAGTACAAGCAATATGTGTTATGAAGAAAAAACCCACACTGATATTCCTATAGCTTAGTAATTGTAAAAAATTATTTAAATAACCATTCTAAAATTTTAAAACTATAATAAATATTTTTTATTTACAAATACTTTTTTAGAAAGGGATACTGCAGTTTTTGTGCATATATATATATATATAATAAAATCATGAGAATTGTGTCAAATGTGTGCACAGATGCATGTCATCACAAGATGAGAGCTTTTCTGTGGCTGCAGGGAGCTAGGGCATGTTTTTACACAGGCTTTTTTGAAATATGTACCTATCTGTGCTGCCTGGAATACAGGCTTTCATAAAACTTTTATAAATGGTATATACATTATTTAAGGTGTTATATAAGCATTAACTGTTATAGCACTTCTAGGTTTTGTTTCGGAGGGGATAAAGCAACTTATTCCTGCTATTAGTCACATTGCTTGAAGCTCTGCTGTGAAGCCCTCTGAAACAGTACCATTACCTTGACTCTAGTTGAACTGTGCTAATTTGTTTTAATGAAGAATTCAGACTCATTAGGCTAAAAGAAGTTGTGTCAACCCATGATCTGATATCCCAGGGATGTCAGTGGATTCTGATTGACACATGAATTTGCATGACTGAGCATGATATTTTTCTTTAGGTTAGAAATGCAGACATTTAGCTAGCATATTCCTTCCGCATCTTATTCACAAGGCAAAAAGGATCTTGGAGACACAGGTTTCTAAAAGAATGTCACCAAAGTATGATAGGGCTGAAACCTCTTTTTGAGTGACTGCCATAGTCCCACTTTTTCCTTCTTCACTCAGCTGGAATGAAATCAATAGAAAATTTAGTTTCTAGAAATCAGCTTCCCAGGAATGCGTTTTTAATAAGGCCATGAGAATTCCTGCCACCTTCTCTGGAACATCATTTATCTTCTTTCCTTCCTTGCATATACTACTTCACATAGGCCTACAGGTGACAAGGGAGGGATTTTAGCAGAACTGAGACAATAAAACCCCCTTGCCTCCATTTACAGTTACTGTATAGAAGGAATAGAGCTCTAGGACTAAACAGATACGGATTTTCTGTGTTGGCTTATCCCATACAAGACTCAAGGGATGCTAACCCAGGATGTGGGACATGTTAGACTGTTTGCTCACTAGAAATAAATTCCCTCAGAATACCCATCAGCACCTCTGTAGAAGTCTAGAAGGTTGCAGACCTCCTGATAATCAGCAACATCATGAGTAGTGCAAGGATGGAGTGAAATTTGTTTTAACAATGGCAATTCCTTAGTACAGCTCTGGGGTTATAAATCCATCTCTCCTTTGCTTCTCCCCTCAGAGATACAACATCACAGGTGAGAGATCTGCACAGCAAAGGAGCTACACACAACCATTTTATTTACTGTTCCTTAACAAAGAAGGCAATCAGCAAGATGCTAACACCCAAAACATTGACTAACACACTGATGAGAATGAAGTTTCAACGAGACTTACTCCATTTTTGTGCAAAGGATCACTAAAGGATCTGCCACACAGTCCACAGGCTGATTCACAGTCTGGAATTTCAGGCTCATACACAGCGTGATCCCAGAAGTTTATATTCTTTGATGCTCTGCCTTGTTCATGTTTTAGTGGGTTTAGCACTGCAAGAAAATAAAGATTTTCACTGATGATTTACTTAACCATAAGCAAATGAAATTATATTCAACCTATCAATACAGTGACATCAGTAAACAAGAAATGGGCTCAGTAACTTGGATTCAATCAATAACTGAACCATGGCACCCACTGTAATAACATCTGAGTGCCAAACGTGCACATGAATAGCAGCAAATCCAAAAGGTGCAATTTTTCCTCCCTCTGTGCTTCTGTTTGTTTATTTAGGTTGGCTGAGTTGCCCTCACTTGTTTGTATCGAGGAGTGACGGTGTTCCAACATGCCATCGCCTCCATTCCTAAGAGAGGCCTCTCGTGAGGAAACACCTCACCTTTCCCCTGGATGTGCTGGGGTTACACCTCAGCCCAGGCGGGGTGCCGGGCACTCCCCAGCTCTGCCTGCTCTCCCAGCAGCCTCGTGGCCATGCTGGGAGCGAATGCCAGGGCGGAGGGAGGATCACAGGAGATCTGCCTGGTGGCAGGCTCCCAGGTCCAGCTCTGGAACCAGTGCCTCAGCCTAGAAGTGAGCTTGCAGAGAGGAGCGAGGCTGGTCAGAGCTGTGCCAGCTGGGAGGGCAGGCTCACGCTGGCTACGTGCCGTATCTCTGCAAGAGATGCTGCAATGGCAATTCTTACCTTGACTCAAGTAAACTCAGCATCTAGCAGGAGATAATCTATTTCTTCTAATGAAGCAAGTATATGTGGCAAATGGGAAATTTTTAGCAGCCTTGGCTGGCCCCAAACAAAACACAGCAGAGACACTGCTCCTTATTGTCTTGGACCTGTTCTTGTCCTCTGCTGTTCTTCGCTTTTGAGCAGTCTGGTGTCCCCACTGCCAGCCCAAGCAATGGGTGAAAATATGGAAACATTTTTCATGATCTGGAGCTACTTTCAATTTTAATAAATAAATAGATGAGAACACTCTGACTTTTCCTATGATGAATAGTGTTTCCTGCTGGTACTTTTCCTCTGGAGACTGTATTGTCCTCTAGTAAGAAGAAAATCTTTAGAAGTGGCCAAGACATTCAATTTCCTATCCCCACATTTTTAACTAGTATCTGACTAATATGTGAGATCAGATAAATGGCTATTCTATCACTCAAAATGGTCACAGTAAGCTTAGAGAAACCAAACATTATTTTTTGATTTTTGGCTTTAATAATTTCAGTGTTCTCCTTTAGAGCTGACTATATATCAAAGGAGGTGAAAGCTGTATATCAAAGGAGGTGAAAGCACCATGCGAAAAACAAGTGATCTGGGATTCCTTCATGGGAAAGGCTAAGGAAATGTACACCATTAAGAGGATTTGAAAGCCCACAAATACACAGCTGTAACATGAAATACCAATTATCACTGCAGAATACTTCAGGATTATTCCAAACTACCAATCAAGTTTAAGTCTAGACCCGGGTGATTAATTGAAAAAAAAAAAAAAAAAAAAAAGTACAATCAACTATGAAAAAAAACCTGCTAACAGGCTCATAGCATCGTTCTCACACTTGGGGACAGGACATTAACATTTTGAGTTCAGAAATTGATATTTTGATGGTGATAAATTGAGTGACTTAGACTTTGCCTAGCATTCTTTTCTAAGGCATCTTCTAAGACCTTTCTCATAATCTGGTGATGCTTGGAGTCTTGGTAATCATTAAAATATGATTCATCATCTCCCTTCACAGTGGTCTATAATATCCATTTAGGACTCTATGTATGTTATTTCTGAACAGCTGTTTTCATATATCTATTCTGTTGTTTAAAAAACAGAAAAAAAAAGTAGCTTTTCATGACTGATTTGCAGTACCATAAAAAAGATCTGACTAGGAGTCTACAACACAGGCAAAATTTCAGTGCTCTTCAATATTTTCTTGGAACAAATGGAGTTGTGTTAAATCAAATTAACTCATTTCAGGTGTTTAAATCTTCACTGTTTAAGGGACTGTTTTGAAAGCAAAAGGCCAAAGAGTGCATTCTCAGCAAGTTTGCAGATGGTGCCAAGCTGAGTCATGCAGTTCATATGCCTGAGGGATGGGATGCCATCTCTAGGGACCAGGATGAGCTTGAGAAGTGGGCCCATGGGAACCTCATAAGGCACAACAAGGCTAAGTGCCAGTGCTGCACCTGAGTAAGGGAAACCCCTGGTATCAAGACAGGCTGGTGGATGAAGGAATTGAGAAAGGCTCTGTGGAGAAGGACTTGGTAGTGCTGGTAGATGAGAGGCTGGACATGAGCTGGCAATGTTCTCTCAAAGACCAGTAAACCAACCACAGGCTGGGCTGCATCAAGAGAAATGTTGCCAACAGGCCAAGGGAGGCAATTCTCCCTCTCTACTCCACTCCTGTGAAACCACATCTGGAGTGCTGCATTCAGCTCTGGAGGTCTCAGTGCAGGAAGGACATGGACCTGTTGGAGCAAGTCCAGAGGAAGCCATGAAGATGACCAGAGGCCTGGATCACCTCTCCTACGAGGAAAATCTGAGAGTTCAGGTTGTTCAGCCAGGAGAAGAAAAGGCTGTGAGGAAGTCTTACAGCACCTTCCAGTAACTAAAGGGAGAAAGATGGGGACAGAATTTTAGCAGGGCCTGTTGCAACAGGACAAGGATAATGGTTTTAAAGTAAGAGGGTAAATAGATATATCTATATCTGTAGATACAATATGCAGATTGCATATAAGGAAGAAATTTTTTATGATGATGATGGTGGTATAATGCTGGAATGTGTTACACAGAGAGATGTGAGACGCTTCATGCCTGCAAGTGTTCAAGTTCAGGTTGGACAGGGGTCTGACTAACCTGATCAAGTCAATGTATCTGTTCACTGAAGGGGCTGGAATGGGTGTCCTTTAAAGGTCCCTTTCAACTCAAATTATTCTGTAGCTCTATAATTCTAGTATTATAAGATCTTGCCCTAGTACAGATGAAGCTAATCTCAAATGCAAACTGTTGTCCTCTGAGAAGGTTTGTTCTAAGCAGGAGACTTGCAAGAACAAGCTGATCCTGAGAGCCCCTCCATCTTGTGCAAAGATTAGTGAGAACACAATGTGTAATTCCAGTTCTAATATAAATTAAGTCCAAGCTTCAAATCTGAATTGTAGCCTGCAGCTAAACTGGACTGACACCCAGCCAACCACAAATATCTGTGATTGTGCTTATAAGTAGACAGCACTTTTTTCACTGAAATACATGTACAGAACAGCTCCTGATTTCACAGCAGTGAGTAGAGCAGGGTTCTGTATGTCAGCTCTCAAAATACATTGTCTGCCTAAGATGAAATGTTATAAAGTGAATTCTGCATAATCTGGTGAGAGGTTTTGAAATTCTAAAATCTTAAGCAGCAGCAAGATGAATTTTGTAACTTGGGAGTTTGAATCATGATTTTCTCACTAGCCATGCTGCCTTCCTCAGGACAGCCAGATTGAAGATCAGTTTGCCACTGAGCTCAGAAAATGTATCAATGTGCTTGCCAGAGTAGGCATTACAGATTTGCTCTTAAATAATTTGTTTGCATGGAAAAACAAATCCACTTTCACTGTTACTGGAAGGTTTAAAAAATAGAAATACCATAAAATTACTCTGGGGAACTGATAGACTGGCTAAATGCTGCAGTTTTCTGGTACAGAACATTGTGTTACTGAGCTCTCCAGCTTTCATACAATAGATGGGAACTCTACAAGCATAAACTATTACTGGTTGTGTGTGCATTGGAGTAAATGATATCTGGTTTTAGTCTTTACATAGAAAACAACCAAGTTTTCCAACATATTTTGTTTGCACATGTGATGTAGCTATTGTAGAGAGGGTACTGCTGGTTCTGCTAGGCGCCTTTTAGATGAATACTTTTAATTAGTAGGAAAATCTGCTTGAGAGTATTTTTATCATAAACAAGAAAAAGGTTCATTTTACATTTTTCTTCCTCAACCGTTACCCCTCCAGTTGCCGCTCCTCCTTTCGCCCCGGCAGTGGCCCATCCCCAGCAGCCTCAGTGCTTGCCCATTTCTGACACTGCACCACTGTTCGTCTGCAAGGGTTAACATGCTCAAGTCCCTGCAGCTTGCACCCAGCACTGCCCTCCCTTTCCTTCCCCTGGTCAACCACCTGCAGACACGCTACTCCTCATTGTTTTCCTCCCCAAATTTTGCACCTCAGCCTCCCTCCAGCTCCCCCGACGATCTCTCATTTCTCAGCACAGTGACTGTGATTCAGTGTCCCATGTCCCTGTTAGCTTTTTACCTTCTCAGCCTCCCTGCTTTGCTTGACTTCATGAAAGTGAAGCAAGACTTCACCCTCTTCATAAAAATGCTCCCTATCTGATCATATCCCCATAGGCAATTTATTTTCCAATCTTTAAACCTCTGAGCTCTCATCACTTTGGTTTTCCCACCAGTCCCTCTTGAATAGTTTGCATCCTTCCAGCTTCACCACACAAGGAATTTTGTTCCTAATATGCCTGGTTTAATATAGTCAGGCTCCATTGCACTGTCCTCTCTGACCCTTTTCTATTTCTCTCTCTAGATGGACTCCATTTCTTCAACTTTCAAGCAGTGTGGCTTCCAGCACCCAGTGCACTGGTGCCAGATGCATAGCTTGAAAGCACACTACCCACCAATTCTTCCTTCACCCAGGGACTAGATGTCCTTTTGGTTATGTTCTTCCAGTACACTATTATTTTACCTGACTCAGAGGCACTCCTTCAGAACCATCATCTGCACATCCTGTATTTACTACTTCCTCTTTCCAATTCAACCCTCATTTTTCCCTTCTCACAAGCATTACTATGTCTCATCAGCTATCCGTCCAAAACAACTTACTTCACTCCAGCAGCTGGGTTGCCCCATCCTATTTTTTTCCCTTCAGAAATGGTGGATTTCCTCTTATCTCTTCTACCACAAGATGCCTTCCAGCTCTATCTCAACTTCCTCTGCATCTATCACTCACCCTGTAAGCAGTTCCCAGCATCCTGTTCCTCCTGAACCATGTCTGTTAATCTCCACGATTTTCTCTTAACTTTCTTTTCAGACAATTATCAAGTCACTCACTCTGTCCTTGGCATCCTCAACTAACTCGTGTTTTTGTGGTAACCCAGCTATCTCCAGCTGTGTCTCAGCCATTCTGCTATTTCTAGACAAAAAGTTTTCATTGGGTTCCACCAAAAGAGAGAAGTGAGAGGCAGCCAGACAGGCAGATGATAGGAAAACCACAAAGCAAGAGGTCCACTGTGCAGATCCAACCTTCAGATCTTCATCCCCCTCATCTACAAATGTTTTTTCTTGTGCTTTGAATTTTTTGATGAGGTGGATGTGCGGTAAAAGGCATCTGTGTACTGAAGCTTTGGGATGTTTTGGACTGCATGGAGATAATTAAGTAAATAATAGCTTCCAAATACGTAAGTACAGTCCTCAGGAACTGGCCTCACAGAGATCTGTATCAATATCTCCTCTGAGATTTTGAGTAAAGCAAATAAGAACAAAAATATTTCATTCATCATCTTGGCAGTATGTTCTGGAAAGGCTTATTCAGACCCATTCTTTTCCATTCAGCTATAAAATCTCTGTATGTACTATCTTCTTCAGTGTTATTTTAAATTAGAAACATTATTTGTCTCCTGAGGTTCATTCAAGGCAACTAGCTATACTCGTGGAGTCTAATGAAGGTGCTTCTTATCATCAAATGTTAGGAAGTGAATTTGAGGGCAAATATTTACCCAAATTTAACATAAGGTGCTAAGGACAGTGTAAAAAGAATGCTCCATGCTAAAATGGCTACAGGCTAGTTTCAGTTCCAACGTTAATGCCCAAGAAAGTAGAGTTAAGTTATTGTTAGCAACACATGTATTCTCTTTTATTAGCAATTCTAACTTTTTAGAGCTCCACGTGTCCAGTTAGCTCTTTTAAAACCTAATGTATCTTGACATAAGGATAGATAATAAATAAATTAATGTCCTTGACATAAGGATAGATAATAAATAAATTAATGTCATGGTCCCTACACACCAATGCCCCACCAACCCTGCAGCCAGTGCCATCCCAAAGTCTGCCAGGGCAGGTGTGTCTGCCAGGCAGTCCTGGTGCCACAGGTGCTCCTGAAGGCATCTCCTCCCAGACCTGTCCATTTGCTCCTCTGCAACTGGTCTCCACAACTGGATACAAGGGCCCAGGGATAAGATGTGGACATTGTTAAAGCATCCAGACCACAAATACCCCTCCCAGCTGTCCAGTGAGGATCCTGACTAAATCAGCACCAGGAAAGCCTGAGCCTGAGATTCTCCCTGTTCACATAAACTTGTCCCATCAGTGAATCCCAGAAGCAGCTTAGTTGAGAGACTTTTGCATTAAAATCAAACCCACAGGGTATGTACATCCCTGATTTTAAAACATCAAGTTTCCCAGATCCTTTCCTAAGAGTGACTGTGGGTGCCATCACAAAATGCAGCAATACATGTAAAAGTGGCTTAACAGCTGTGTGCTCAGAAGAAAGGAATATTTTGAAATATTTGTCCACAGTGTGAAGTTGCCAAATCACTGGTGTAGTATGGTCTTACAAAACAAGATAGAGTAAAAATAGGCAATACTCTTTGAAAGCTTTGGATGATAATGTTTTGTAATACTATTTCTGAAAAAAAAAAAAAAAAAAAGGTGCAAATAAGGGAGTGAACAAGAAAGGTGGGATAGGTTGGTTTGTTTTTTGAAAAAAAGCCTCTTTTTGCAGGGTGTTTTCTAGCCTGGCATATGATTTTGTATCAGTGTTGCCCATTTGAAGGCAGCTCTACAGAATCTGCTTGCAGTGTTCTTTCCCATCAACATTTGGTTTCTCTGTGAATCATGAGCAAGCTTTCTTACATATCTTGTGTATTTTGCAAGCTCTGCTCCCTCCAAGGGAATAGTGATGACTGAAACTCCTATCCAGTGAAACCACAAGCCAAATATGTCTGCGATCAGGTAGCAGCAGTTTCCTTACCATCTCTTTTATCTTCCAGAGGACTACTTTGTCAAATGCTGAGGACTCATTCTCCAACAGATGAGTATCTACAGGGCATTTTGCTCTGAAAGCTCAGCACAAGATACTAAATTATGGACCAAAAGGATGAGTAGGTATTTCAGGACTGTAGATCTTGCACTGCTGGCATGTCCAGGTAGGATTTCCAAGAACCCAGACACCCAGTCAAATCCACAGCTGGAGAGGTGTCCTCATGTGTGCAGCATTCAGACCACTGAATGAACACTCTCAATTCATACTTCAGGTCTCTGCTGTTTTACTGTGATAAAGATCTTCCACAGCTCACAGCAATTATTTTCCCCCTCCCACCTGTTTTTTAGCAGCAGGTAGTTGCTAGTCCTTCTGCTCCAGAGAAGGGGATGTAGCTCCTGTCAGAGGAGATCAGTGCTGTACCAGTAATTCCTGGGGAGGTGGTTTCGACACAGTGCTTAGGGATGGGTCTAAACATATTCCTAATAGCCCCATGTGCTCAGGTGCAGGTTCTTTACTGGGAATGGAAAGTTTTCAAAGCCTCTGCAGTAGCCCCTCTGGATCTGCCTGTACTCTTTTCCAAAGTAAGTGTTGCCCTGCAGGATGAAATACAAATGCCTGTGTTGAAAGAGCTGGAACAAAATTAGACCCTATTTAAGATTCACAGAAATTTCCCCTCTGTTACCTGATACCCATGTTTTAGTTTTGTTGTTTGGTCTCTGTGCTGTTAAGGTTGTTAACAATTTGTAAGTAAATTGGGGTTTCATTCAAAGAGCTTTGTGAATTTTAGGTGCTTTCTCACTTTTAATATCCCTATGTATTAGTTGCTCCCAAGCCAGTATGAAGTTATACGATGTCTGTATTAAATTAATGTTTGACTTTACAGTCTGTGTGCTGTCCAACCCGGCACCTCCTCCATTTGCAGTAAGTAAATATGCAAGTGTTACATTGCCCTTGAAACTTGTGCTCTGTCACAAAGGTTGCATGCTGAAAGGAGACTGATATGCCAAGTGTCCATGGGCCCCAGTCCCTTCTGTGAGCCGTGTGTTAACCAGAAGCCCATCCCCAGTGACCTGCAAAAGCGTGGTGCAGCACACTTTGGACCAGCTGACACCAGGGCAGACTTGGCTTCCTCAGAAAAATCATCCACCTCTCTCTGAGCCCTGTGGAAACCTCACCTCTGAGAGAGGAAAATGTGTGAATAACAGACAGTTTTCTCAAGGTGATGGCTATACAGGGAAGACTTTTTTTTTTTTTTTTTTTTTTTTAGTTCTTGTGCAACAATGAAAAAAAAGGGTTGGTTTCTGTTGCTTTATATCAGCTAATCTATAAGGACAGATTTTGGGGGAGGACCCATCAAATTTTCCACTGCTCTATTTCCCCAGGGGGACATGATAACACTTTAGATGAGCTGTAGTAGAGCCATCATTTTTCTGTGGTAGCTATACCTGGCAGCTACCACTGACAACTGAGTTTCTTCAAAGTCCTCTGGCCTCAGAGGGTCAATACTACACACTATTTGAGTCTCTCAGGCTTGTACCAGCCCAACATGATTTGTAGAAGTGTTAGCACTGTGGAAAATTGTGTATTTGTACAACCTTCCCATAACAGGCAGTAACCTTGTCTATGTTGCCAGGCAAACTAAATTTGAGCTGGCTCCATAAACCAAGTACCAGTGTGCTGCTCTTCTACTTTCACATCTCACCACTGCAACCTCAGTTTTCAACTTGCCAAAGACCAGACCATGATATGGAACACAGCAGTGACAAAAACTATATCTGACAAAGATTTGTGGCCAGATCTCCTCCAGAGTTTTCTGCTGAAATGCTACTGCAGCCAGGAAACATCAGACTGGCAAAAACAAATCTTTTCACAGAAACATGGTGTTTTCCAACTAGGTTTTGTTGGGAAAATCTGAGAGATCTTGAATGGGCTCTTTATCCAAACTGAAGAGAGAAACAGCTTGGCTGGACCTCCTCCCTTGCCTGTCTAGTGCACCTCTCTGAGAGCAGCGTTCATTACCAGTTGGAGCAGGACTGCCATGAGAAGTTCCCACTCCATGAATCTGGTTAGACAGGGTCTTAAACCCAGATAAGCTCTTTCAGATAAATCCCCTCCTTCTGCCTGGAGGTCTTGGAGGTGATAGCCACAGCTGAGACTCCAGGCAGCTCTGTGGAATAGCAGGGTGTTCTTACTTCTCCTGCGATATCAGCAAGGCACAAAGAGGCAAACATCATGTGGCTTCCAAGCCTGAGAAACAGGGAGAGGAAGATTGGTCTCTCCCTCCACTGCACAATTATCGCACTTTTCCTCAGAGGTTGGGAGCAGATGCTGTAAAGTAGCTGTGGGGGATTTTCATCCAGAGGGTATACAAATTGATGTCAAGAATTCATGAGGTTTATGCAAAAGATATTGATCAGTCTTGCAGGTTGTCCTACAGCAGCAGGATTGTGTCTAGCAGCTGGAGGGAAGTCCATATGCCTTTTCTAACTATGCCAGCATCCTGCTCATTCCCAGTAAAGAACCATCCTAGCAGGCAGTCACAGGCTGCTGCCATGGTGGCACAGTACCAAATGCATGAGACATGCCCCTTCTGCTTCTCCTTTTCCAGGCAAAAGGGAAGGGGAAGTGAATTCAGATTGGCAGAAGGGAGCAACACACCTGAAAATACACAGAGCAAATGGACCTTGGAGAGCTGAGCAGACTTTTGTGTGCTGGGCACACTGGGCATGTGGTATTGGCTGTAGCCACAGGGCTTGTGTTGCTGCAGCAAGTGGCCATGCATCAGCCCCCTGCAGGTTTGCCCTGGGCCCTGAGGAGTCCTGGCTCAGGGAAGGCACTCCCATTTCCAGTGATGCCTCTGCTCGAGTGAAGCCACAGCCCACTGCTGAAGCAACGGTGTCACATGTGTGTGCAAGCTGTTGCACTGGATGGAGTTGTGCTGCTGGCCACCTGTGAATACACACACAGCCGTGTACCCAGCAGGCAGAGAGTGCCTCTCCAACCTGACTGGACTCAGCTGGTGTCCCTCAGCTCAGCATCACTGGGTATGGACATCCCCAGCCCTGTGCAAGGCTGTACAAGATCATAATGGACCCCGTTACAGTGATCATTGTTGCACCATGTGGCAAGTCTTAACAGCTAATCTGACTAGCTGGAGCAGCTGTGGGGTATGTTTTCTCCTTAAACATGTACATTAAAATATGTACTGTTTAAGTTTGGGAACCAAATTAGAAAAAAATCATTGCTCTTCCCCAAACCAGGATTGAAATCCCATGACAGACAAGGCAGTATCACAAAACCAGAACACATAATGTAGCCTAGATTTCCCCATTGTTCTTCCATGAGCAAACATTTGCACACCAGATCCAGAAAATGTCTCCCACGTTGGAAGCAGCCACTCCATGTTGAGTCTCAGACTCTGGGTGCTTCCCAAGTTCAGCAGCTACCCTTTCCTCCTCAGGGAGCAGCAGTGTCACCTTATCAGTTCTGTGCTCAGTTGTCAGCCCATTTCATCTGCCCTCTGCATGTAATTGTTAACTTCCTGAGAACAGGAAATCTCTGTTTACCACAGGTAGAGCTTTAACTCTGAGGTGCTCCTGAAAAGCCAAGACACAGGAGTAGAGCAGGGTGTTGCAGATTGCTTTGGCCATTCCTTTCCCGTCTTCGTGTTTAGGCTCCCTTTGCATTATTTCATCATGCAGTTCAAGTCTTTTTGTTATGATTTTGGAGTTTCAGCTGTCATTTGAATGAGTGATCTCTTATGCCAAAGATTTACTTGGAAATTTATGTACTCCCACAAATTAAGCGTTCCCTCTCGGCTCTCAGCAAGGCACGCCTAGGCTTGCCTCCAACCTTAGAACAATACAGAGGAAAGTTATCATGACTTACCTGCCACAAATTATCTATTTATAGCACCACTTATGTACCTTTTTTTTTTTTACCCTTCATGACACGCTCTCCCTAGATCCTCCTGTTAGCAGGTTTCCCTTTTCTTGAGTGCTTCGTTTTCCCTGTGGAGAACAGGGCAGGTAGAAGAGGAGCGACCTTTCCAGCAGTGGCTCTGCCCCCATGGCCCCAGCACTGCCTTCTCCCACAGATGTTTGCCGGGAGGGTGGGACACGGGCTGTTCACAGCCTGGTAAAACATTGACCAGCGCAGGCAGACGAGGCGGTGGAAGCACAGGGCTGCCCAGGCAGGCAGAGAGAGCCCAGCGGCAGCCAGCGCCACGGGAACACACCAGCTTCTCCCCAGGTACCATTTGCCACTTTCATTTTCCCAGCCTGGAAAGGGAGAAGGGCAATAGTGCTGGGTTATAGGGTTTGCCAAAGCTTGTCTCCCTGGAAGGAGGGAGAGGAGTTAGCCTTGTTATTTTGCAGTTTGCTTTTGATCAACTGTAGTTGGCTGAATGGTGTCATCTAGAGCATGGGTTGATTAACTCACCCTCGATTAGCTGGTTGTTTGGATTTTGTTGTATGTTCAAGTAAACAGAATTAGTACATAATTGCATTTGAAAACTTCATTGTCTTCTAATAAAACTCAAACCTGGCTTCTGCTCATCTTCTAACTGAAGAGTTGGAACAAGAGTCAGAGATTTTAATGAAAATGTGTAATCCAATTATTGCAACTGGGATGTGGGTAGTGACTCATGCTGAAAAATACTTGCTGATTTTTGACCGAGGTTTGCAAAAATAGGCGAAGTGACTAATTTTTTCACGATTATTTCCATGTTCCTTGGAACATGGAACATGGACAGTAGACACAGAAAAAATGCCAGGATTTAAGTTCCTAGTATGCGTATGCCACTCAGAGAGGTGAGGATGAATTGTTTCAATTTTGCTCAGTGACTGAAAGTTTCTGCCAGCCAGTGGAAACTGACTCATTCATGCAGGAATCATCCTCCATGTGTGCTTTGCTGATCTGGATATGTCTTTAAAAGTACTTACCATGACTACTTAAAAATTACCTTTTACACCCCAGGCAACTGTCAAATAATCCTGAAGAGGGCTCAGTATGAAATGAATGACATATTGTCTGTATTCATGATTTATCGTCAGTATGTTTTGTGTGCTAAACAAAATGCAAGAGATTTTTTTTTTTAAAAAGAACCTGTTGCTTCCAGTTTATCAGTGTCTGGCCCTAGCTGTGCTTGCTTCATGTTTAAATCCTCCCCGATGTGACAGTGATTTTCTTGATGTGTTTGCTAACTGTGCTTGCAGACGACATGATATTCATGCTCAGTACATGCTCCATGGTGTTCAGTTGTAGTGAAGTGTGGTAACACATTTACTTTATTAAAAGTAGTCTAATGTGGCTCCAACTCTTAGCAGTACTAAAACGCCTAGAGCAAAATGCAAGGAAAGGTTGCTGGAGGACAAAACAACTGTGGCTGCTTTAAAGGATTGAAATATGATTCACTAAAAATTTTGGTAAAGGCTGCATCATAGTTTCAGTCTGTTGCTGAATTTGTAGACATAAAGCATGACTATGATTATAAACTGTGATTTTCATCTGTGTCACAGTGTTGTGGGATTCTTGCCCTCTCCTCCCAGGAACAGTAAAATGTATATGCCAGTATCTCACAGTAAATTGGACTGATGTAAAATTTCTTTTGCAATAACAAAAAAAAAGATGGTAAAATCTTATCTGAGAGTTCACAGAGACTGAATTTTTAAAAATAAATATTTAAAATAAAAGATAGTGTTGACAAAATTATCTTGTCTGTTTTCACACAAAGATAGGGTTCTAGTTGGTGACTATAAGGGAGATTACTTGGCTTAAATGGAAGGAATAAGGCTGTTGACAAAATCTGTTCAGTCTTTAAGCCCTGTTTGAGATAGCTTTCAGGATAAGGAAGCTATAACAATCTGTAAATTATCAACAATTTTAATTGTCTCAGTAAATAGTAGCATATCATTGCATGCTAAAATGAAGCAAATCTGTTTCATCCCCTGTGCTTGGTTTTCAGCACAGCTGTTTACCAAGTTTCAGTTGGTTAAACCTGTGTACATAGACTGAAAGGAGCAGGGCTGTGCAGGGATCATGAGGACAATCTGGTCTGCAGAATCTTTTTCTGGATATGCAAGGCAAAAAAGACTGAGACTAGTGTTTAGACTCATCTAGTTATAAAGTTGCTAGTTAAAAACAAGTCTCTCTTCACCCTGAAAGGCAGTTCCCATGACACAGACATTAATGCTAGACCTATATAAAATAAAATGTCCTGGATCCCACAAAGTTCACATAGTGATGCTATTTTAAATTTCCAATCTATCTTTGGGGCAGAAATTGCCATGTTAAAGGGGTGTATTAAATGGGAATGATCTCTTCAGATACTTTTGGAGTGATGCTCTCAATGTAAGGGCCAGATATTCAAATGGCAAAAAAAGAAACCCTGCCAAACAAAAACTCTCATGCAACCAGGATTGCAGAATGGGCATTGCAAAATTCTGCTGTCTCCTCCCCGGAAAGTGTCAGGATTTCCCAGCTTGCCCATGTTTTTTTCCAGGTCCCCACAAGGTGAGCAGTGCCCTTTTGGAGGCTGGAATAGCCTCAGTCCCTGCTCTCTGTGAATGAGTGACAGGGCTGTCACTGGGAGGGTGCCAAGAGGGGCATCCAGGCCCTGTTTTCAGTGACCTCCTGCACCCGAGCACTCGTTCCAGTGGCTTACATTTGCTTACTGTACTTGTTTGTGTAGCAGCTATCACACCACTGCTGAGATTCCCCATTGCAAAGATGTTGACAACAAATCACCTGAATCAGATGGGTAACTTGTGTCTTGCTGTGTGGTTCTCTTTGTTTAAGAGCCTACCCCAAATGAGAACTTTATAGTTACTATTTTTCCCCCTGACAGCCACATGGCAGCCGATTATGACCATTGCAAACACTTTGGGCTTGAGGCAGAAGAGCAAGAGCTCTGCAGTCTCTGGCAGAAGACTCATTCCTTCTATGAAGAAAAGCTACTGGCTTTTCTTTCTAAATATTGGACAATCTTTTCTGTAGAAGTCTACTTGTACACCTCCCACACAACCAGAAAAACTTTTTGTGTCACTTTGGGAGCAATTTAAAACACTGGCACTTCAGTAGTTTATTTCTTAGGGCAGAAGTGTAAATCTTACTGGAGGACACTTTCTTTTCTAGGAGTAAGAGTTTTCTAAGGGAAGCTATTTACTTTTTCAGAGCCAATTGAAGAAGCATATTTTTGAAAATCAGGTAAAACGTAAACATTAAAAGACAGTGATTAGAGACAAGCAAACTTTTGCACATTTCTAGCTAAGCAGAAGTACTAGTGATGCCCTGAAACCCCAGCTTTTCAATTTTGCTAAAATAACACAAAGTTTACTTATGAATTGCAGCTGAATGTGAAATATCGTTTCCATAAAATGAAGTAACTTTAATTATTTTAATTACAAAAATTATTTTGTGCTGCATGCATGTATCTGTGGTTACCAATGGTGCCAAAGAGAAATGAGTGCTTAGATCTTGATTTAGTTTTTTTACTTCTTTGCAATGTGTGCTTTCACTGTTAGTATTTCTTTATGCAATTTATGCTTCTTGTAATAACTTCCAGAACTTTTATTTCCTCAGAAATCAGATGTTGCACAGATCAGAGTGCAGTATATAGTTGATGATTCAGCATTTCTATCCAGATGAATGGCAGTTTGGCCTTCCCCTCCCTGGTTCTGGGTCACAATGTTTCCCTTGAATTCCAGCATTGAACAACTGTCAATATCAAACACCATTTGCTTGCACATATAGAAGGCAGAAGTAGAAGTAATAACAAGTAATTGTCCATAGATGTTTTTTAATGGCTGAACTAAACAAAGGCTTACTTCTCACACAGTATTCTGACTCACAGATTTACTGCTCTTCTTCCCTGCAACTCCCAGGCTATTAGAGTTAAAAGCAAAAAGGCACTGAGCAAAAGTGCAGTAGTGTCATTGAACCTTTGCATTTTGAAAGGCATAAGTTTGAGAGTCATCAGATTGTATCTCTTGCATCTAATGAGTATTTGGATTAAAAATGAAAATGCATTGTTCAAACCAAATCTTTTTGGTTCTTGAGTGAAGAGTCAGCCTCTACCAACTTCTCATCTCTTTTGAAGAACTAGAGAAAACAGTCATTATTCCCATCCTTCCTACCTCCTGCAAAGGTATTATCTGACAAAATGCTGTAGTACTATAGCAGCAATGTTGTTTTTAATGGTCTCCAGAAAAATTGCACATCTTCTTTCCTCTGGGAAGTCTCTGTTACTGCAACTGGAAGCAGCCCCCACAGCAGCCCTTAAACAAGCTATTAGCTGGGATCATGCTAAGCTTTACTGAACAGAATACTTTCACCTGAAAAATTTGGGATGCTTTAAAAGGAACGTTGCTATGTAAACATTCTGTAATGCACAGAAACAGCTTTCACCACCCTGGTTTATGGCAGTTTTGTTAATGTTTCTCCAAGTCGTGGCCACCCTATCATGAAGCTCTTCCTTGAATGGTTCCCAGAAATGATCAAACCACACCTGCAGTTAGCTCTTTGTGGGCAGACAACTTTATAAACCTGAAATTAAAGATTTAATAATAGAAAATTCATGAATAGGCATCTTCCAGATGAATTTAACAGGATTACTTGGTCCATTGGTGTTAATCAATGGGAATAATAGATAAAATCTTGATTCTGCAAACCCTCCTTTCTCTGGTAGCAGGTTTATACCTGCTAACTTTTTCCTGGTAATCTCTCAACAGAGGGGACACTGTTTGAAATGGATGTGAAAATATTGAAATAATGGTGTCCTTATCATACCACAGTGCCTGAAAAACCAGTATCATAGGCAAGACTAGGAGATGATCAAGTATATCTATCCAAATGAGCACCACCAATCCCAGAGATCCCTGTGGAGAGGACTTGATATGGTAGTGGGCATGGGGGAACCATGCTGCCTTTGTCTGAGAGAAGGCTGAAAGGCAGAAAAAGGGCTCTGGACACCTGGTGTATCAGGACAACATTGAGAAAAAATTCCATGGAAGGGAGCAATGTCACAAAAACAAACAGGGAGAGTGGTGGTAGAAGGGAGTGGTGGAGTAGTAAGATGACCTGATGACCAGCTGCCTGGACTTCAGAAGAGCTGCCTGTTTCAGGGGTGTATCACAGAAAGGTGTCATTTGGCTGGAAATCCAAGACTAGAGTGCTGAGAAGCAACGTAAAGGGCCTAAACAGTCCTGTCTTCCTGACAACGGACAACAGGCTCCTCCTTTTCACTATCCAGAGATAAGGGGAATGGTCAGTACATCCCATGGAATTCTATTTTGACAAGCTCAACAGGCTACAGTCTTCTTCCTCAAAGCCCTGATGGGGTTTCACCCTGAACTAAAGTCAACAAAGACTTTCCTGATCCATTTTGTGTTGTGCAGTTGCTCCAATGAGGCTGAAGAACATTTCTTTTTGATCAGCCAGAGTGAAAACCACCACTGTGATTCTGTACTACCACCATAATTACAGACACCCCACATTAAAGCTAGAGTCATACACAGCTGTTGAATATGCTAAGATTTTCACTCTATTTTGTGCTGCAGAATATTTTGATGTAAATGGGAAGTTGATGTTGGATACAAAGTCTATGACTTTCACTAACTGAAATAATGTATATGAATGAAACTGAGCATTATTCAAAGTGACTGCTTTCTGCACAAGTGTAAAGGATATGTTTCAATGAAGAATGTGTTTCTTTCTAGTTGGTCTTAAAAATGGCAAATGGAAAGGTGAGCAGCCCTCTGTAAATAGAAACAGGCTACATAGAGAGATTGCTTTTAAACTTCATGATGACACATCTTCCTGACAGAAGAAAAGAGGGAAGGCATGGGAATTAAATCCGGTTAAGGGATTTCAATTTATGTTCATTCAACGCTGTAGGCTCCGCTCTGCTCTTCATTTGCATTTAAACAAGGAACTTTCAATAAAGGAATTGTTGAATTACTTGGGAGTGTCTGTAGGGCAGTGTGAAAAGACAGTGAAAACTCTTCTGTTCATTAACCACAGTGGTAGGAAGTTTTCTGAGACTTCTGGCTACATTTTGGGAGATGCAGGGAGGGTCCATCCCCTGCACATGTGTAGTTTTAGACACAGTGTAATTGTGTTAATGTGATGAGATTTAAACTATTTTCACTTGCTTAGATATTTTGCTGTATCAGGAATCTAATTAGAGCTGTGTTTTGTGGAAAATTAAAGAACTAGGTTAAAAACAGGTCAAGAAGGAATTATCTCAAAAGACGTGTAATAATCATTCTTAGTCAAATTTTAGAATTTCTGATGGACAATGGCAAAACTGGTAAACTCCTGCTTTCATGAATACTTCCTTCTCTTTCCTTATGGTGATGAGCAGCCCTCCTAAACTCCTACCTGATGAAGTGGAGGGACTCCGTGGTTGCACCACATAACAGAACTTCATGGTGCAGATCTCCATTAGCCCTGGGTATGTAGGACACTCCAGCAACCTCACTAGCCTTTGTGTCCAGAGTCCATGATTGCTCTCCTTGGCAAGTTATTAACTGGCACTTAATTTTATAATGATGCTGAACTTTGAGGCCTGATTGCTTTGTTCTTAAATATACCATAAAGATATGTTTTAAAAAAAAAAAAACAGGTTGGGAGGGGGGAATGTTTTTTTCAAGAAGCCAGATTTTTACAGGTTTTTTAGGAAGTAAATTTTTGGAATAGAGTTGTGCTAACATGGCAGGCTATGGAAGATAGGATCTATGTCTTCTCTCTCTCTCTCTTTTTTTTTTTTTTAAATCCAGTTCCAGGGATTTTGCGGTTTTGTTTAAGCCCTAGAGTTGTAATTATGTAAATTACTTAAAGTTAATGTTATGTTTCTGTGAGTGAACTGCAAGAAATTAAAAAAAGAGTTATTCTGTCTTGTAGATTAGTTTCTTTGTCAAGAAAGTAGGCACTGGAAACATCTCTGGTTTGTGTCCTTCAGGCTGTTAGCAAACAAAATCTGTGAGTTTGTGTGAGGGGAACATACATAAGGACCTGACAAACAGATGTGCAAGCAAGTCCCTCTAATCCTCCTCTTTAATCCTTATGATCACCTTGACACTGGAAGGCAGTTGATATTCAATACTCCTATATCTGCAGGTGGAGTTTTGGTATTAGAGATAATGGCAATTCCTGACAGAAAAGCAATTGCACATAGCTCAGCAACTGACCATTCCAGATCTAACTTTCACCTGATCAAAAAAGCAAAATAATGCTATTTTTTTTTTTAATTAGGCAACTTTACAAATGTTAAATATTTTTAGCTGCAAGAGCGGTTTTTTGAGACCTCAGATTAGCATATTGCATTGGTGGTTTTCTTACATGCTATAGATTCTCCTGTTCACTTATAAAAATATCTGGGACTGGCAGTTTTTAGTGATATAGTTAATTCATAGTGTCTACAAGTCTCCTGTCAACTCTATCAGTAAGAGATCAATAGGGTTAAATATTTGGGTTTTGCTGGAGGTTTTTTGTTAGGGTTTTTTTGGGGGTTTTTTTGGTGTTTTGGGTTTTATTTGTTTGTTTGTTTGTTTGTTTTTGTTTTGTTTTTTTTGTTGTTGTTGTTGTTGTTGTTGTTGTAGTTGTAGTAGTAGTAGTAGTAGTAGTAGTAGTAGTAGTAGTAGTATTGTGGGTTAAGTAAAGAGGCTGGGAGGTGGTTTTTTTTTATGAAAACCATCACCAGAATGAATGTACCCATCTGTATCATCTCTTCAGCTTTCAAATAGGATTTATTTCTGATTTCTGAACACAATCTATTTCTCATTTATTCCTCTGTCTGCTCATATGAAAATGAACAGACACAGATTGGACCCCTTCCCCAGCCATAAAAGCAAGGAAAATTCACAGGAAAAGACAGAAGAGCTACAGCCCCAGTCACAATTCCAGCTGTTCGGAGGGCATGTGAGTAGTGACTCCATACCCTGGCCCATGACCAGACAGATCCAGTGGAGAGAGAGCAGTTTTGCCTTGCTGAGGAGGACACAATGCACAACCATGATGGATGCTGACTGGGCAGGTACAGAAGGGGGAAGTGTTCAACCCTTTGCAGCTTCTCAGATTATTATACAGCAATTAAAATACCTCCCCCCATGTAAAAACATGCCATCAGATAACAGGACACTCTGACTCATTAAATGGACCCTTGCCAAAATTGTTTCTGGAGTGTTCCAATTTCTTGCTTGGGTCATGATGTTAAATCACTACTTGCACTCAAGTTCGATGAGCCAGCTACTGGCTGGTGGAATAGACCCATAAACACAGCTGTGCTGGCGGCTACCTTTTAAAAGGTCTTCTCCAAGCATTTGGCTTGACTTTTAAAAATAGCCTGTTTCTTTTCACAGCCTCTCATCATCAAAGCATGACCCCCTTGCTGAAATCTGGTTGTGAAATATGACTTTGCCATTCACCTGCTAGCAGTGGGACGCTTTCTGTGCAAGCTGGGTCTAATGGCACAGTATTTCATTCTTGTTTGGTGATTTAAGGCTTTCAGAAGCAGGCTGTGCCATGATGTGCCTCTCTCTCCTCTGCTTGCCTGTCTCTTCCTAGAGGAAGATGCCATTTCCATTTGTGGAGGATTTTTTTTAACCACTTGCACTGCAAATGCCTATTAGAAGGGGACAGACATAGGGACATTTGCAGCATCCTCAAAGTGGTCCAATGCTAGATGCAAATTTCTGCACATTTACAAATGAAATAACCTTTTATTTATAGGTCCACATCTCATACAACTACTCCACTTCCGAGAAAACAGAAGGAAAATAAGTTTCCTCACCTGACCCAAGGGTAGGTTTTTTCCTGGCAGGTTTCAGTAGAATCACAGTCATTTGGAAGTATGACACCAAGCATGTGCAGCTTGCACCTCAGACATCCAAATCTATTTTGCCTACTAGACGTGTTTTTGTTTAGAGTAACTTTTGTAACCAGCAGTTTTCACTTATATTTGCTAACTATGCTGTGTTGCTTAAGGAAAATAAAAGTAGGTAGCAGACAGTTTATTAATTTAAATTAATAACAATTTTATTATTTGTATCAAAAGCTGGGGGTGGCCTGCTAACCTCTTTGGAGCAGGCTGGCTCATCCATATAACAGGTGTCCCATGTCTTCTCTAGAACCTATGATGATCCTCCTAGCTCTGAGGCATAATTACTATTTCTCATATGCTTTTTGTTTGCTGTCGGCTCCTGAAGTATAGCAGAGGGGTATCATGAAACTGAAAGTGTGTATTTACCAGAGCATAGGGTCACACAGGGTCACCTGGCAGTGCAACAATCCTCTTAGAAGATTCTGCTGCATCAGCCCAGGCAACCATTCCTGGCACTAGCTGATCCATTTTGTCTGTCCCTGGAGCCACATCTGGACTTGGTCAGGAAGAATTGGCTGGTTCTCTCTAAACAAGGACCCAAAAGAGAGCAGAGGGTTTCATTGGCTGGGAATGGACAGGACACATCCCCTGCTGTCTCACAGATCAGATGGAGGTGTAGCACAGGCAGTGGGCCAATCCTTCCTCCACCAGGAATCTCTTCCTAGGAGTAAAAGTTATCCTTGTTCAGAAGGGAGTTTCTGCAGCTCCTCCTCAAGATATGAGAGCTAAGTCCAGGTGATGTGCTTATGTTATGGCCTGCTGAGATTTTTTTTAAGCAAAGCACAGTTTTGGTGCAGAGCATACATGATCAGAACCAAAAATGTTCTTTTAAGGACTTAGTTTCAATTGAACTTTCACGTCCAGAATTTAATTTATGGGCCAAACCAAGAGAAAGAACTGCTGCAAAGCAGGGTAGAGAATCTATGGGAGTTGTGAGACTCCAGCAGTAACCTCTATCCCAGCTACAAAAGTTGGGGCTCGGGTGCCACTCTGCACTGAAATGCAACATATTCCTTTTCTCCATGCCACATCTTCAGTTGTTGGTTCTTTTTGCTGAACTAAGAACTAACACTGAGTTTTATAAAACATTGTGCTCCCAGCTTGACAGGCACTTGGGGAAACTCCTAGCAGGTTTTGCTGCTGTTATAAATCTGCCCTGTTTTCACAATGTTCCTTATTTTCTTTGATAATCCCAGTCTAAATGTATAATTATATTCATTCTGGCTGTGCAGTTGAGGAAGAATTGACTTCCCTGTTCTGATGAGAAACAAGAGTATTGTTTGATATTAAACAGTATGTTGTTTTGGTGCTTTTGCTGCTTTTGAGTGTAAGGACATCAGAAACAAAGCCCTATAATGGGATAATAAATAAACTGTGTTTTTCCTTTGCTGAAATAAAGGCACAGTAGCATGCAGTACTTTAGCTGTCATGGGCTTCCAAACCAAGAGGCAGACAAGCAGTGGGATTGTTCCTCTATACATCCTTATCAGAAGATATCCTCTACTCTTCAGATTTCTGCCTATCCTCGGTGTTTCATTATATGGTCAGCTCTTCTGGAATATGTTTCTTTAAGTGTAGGTGAATTTAAAAATGTTATATGCTTAATGAAATAAAGTGCAGCATAGTCTCAGAAAACTGATTTTTAATCAGGGTTAGCATGTAACTGTGTACTTTTTAAATAAAATTAGTGTGACCTGGGCAATATAGTGATTAAAGTTTGTGTTTGAATGACAGAACTGGTTTTTCGTATGTTGTTGCTTTAAGACATGAATAATTAAAGTCAGACCTCCCAAGCCCTGTGTCTAGGTACCCAAACAGTCTTCAAAGGCTCTTGAGCATGCTTAGTTCCTACTTATCTCAGTGTGAATTTGACAGACAAGGACTGGAGGATTTAAAATCATTAAAGCAGACTGATCTATGACTAACACAACTTATTAAGTCTGCTTTTCTACAATACCACTGTAGGAATGCAGAGCAATTCCAGCTTTAGTCCAGGTTCCCAGTAACTCCCATCCTCTCAACCTTTGTCCTCTCCCGTGCTCCTTGTCCTGTAGGCTGTGTGGGTTACAGCCCTGCTGGCCACTGCTCCCCCAGACAGCATTGGGGAAAAGCTCACCTCTGACTGCTTCTCCCTCAGCTTTGTATAAATGTAATCTCAGAGTTAGTTCTGGTTTTCTCAAGGCTGCATAAACTCTCTAAGGTCTCTCTCCACCTTTGAGAGGTTTGACTGCACTTGGTGCAGAGCTCCACAAGTGGGAATGTGGAGATGAAAGACTGGCAGACATGTCACGAGTTTATAGGCCCTGCAGGGGCAGGGTGTGGGAGCAGTTTTAGGAAACCAGGATGGGAACACCACGCATTCAGCAAAAAGGAAGAGCATGCAAGTGTAAGGATGTGCAAACAGGGAAATTAACTCAGGCAAAGACAATGAGTCTATTATTGCTTGTTTGCTCAGTTACAGCAGCTAACGTTGATTGTCTTCTGTGCCAAAATGCACTTTCTCCTCTTCCAAATTTTACAGTAGTTTCTATGTGTGTGCTTTCAGTGTCACAGCAGTTTTACTGCTAGAGCACCTGCCATAAGCCAGAGGGGCTTTTGCCTTTTAACCATGAACTACTGCTGGACTTTGTTCGCTTTGACGTGCTAACCTTTGGCCAGCTGAAATAGGAGAGAAGCTGGCTGCTCTTGGCGAAACACGGTCACAGTGTACCCAGGGAGGAACCTTTTGTAAAGTGCCCTTTAATCTGTTCCAGTCATCGTTAGAGGTTGTAATGATTTAGGTTTCGTTGACAGTTTCAGTTAAAGAGCATCTGAAGGCACAAGGTCTGTCCTGCTGCTTCTCTGTGACCCCCAGAGTCCCTGGCTGAGGTCTGGAAGCAGTGGACACCTGGGTGCTGGGGACACGGCGTTGACGGAGGCACTGAGTGTGTGACGGCTTAGCAGGGCACGAACTTCCTTCTGCCAGCCAGCTGAGGAACCACCAGTAGGTTAGTAACCATACCCCATGGCAATATTTGGTCATGGTCATATTTCCTATGGTATTTAGAAGGGGTTCAGGCTGTTTCAAAGGGGGTCTGGACAGTGAGACACCTGTTCCAGTATCTCAAGAAGTAGTAGATGCCCTAAAACACAATGTTCATTGAGGAGATGGTTATGGAAAATCTTGTTTCAGAAATCTGTCTTCTTAGCCACTAAATGCAAGAGACTGTCTTATGCTTTAGATAGGAAAGTTGGTCCTTTTGGGACGCTTAATATGCTCTGACCATGACTGAGAATCCGTGTCAGAAACAGGCAGTCATTGTGGAGGCTCCTGTTCTTCCAGGTTGCCAGTGTCCTGTGCCACAGCATGTAAAGCAACCCTCATGCTGTCCTCCCCAAGTGCTCTTTTAATGTTATGTTTCATCTTTTAAGGTGATTAATAACAGACTGAAAGTAACCTTTTCAAGTGTATAAAATGTTTTTTTCTGGAGTAAATCACAAAGACAAAATATTACATTTTTTTCCTCTCTGAAATTATATACCTCAGTAACTACATACAGAAATTACTTTTCCTTTGTTGGCATCATCAAGGCAACTTCAATCCACTTAGATTTTATTTCCAGCAATAATTGTTCCCAAAAGAATTGAGAGTTTCCAAAGAAAAACAGTTTAAAGCCTCAGGATAACGTTGATACTCTTCATCAGTTTTGTGGTACATCTTTAGAAAATAATTTTGCTTTAGTTTTCAAAAGCCAGAGATTAGAACAAGGCAAACCTCACCACCTGATAGCTTTATCTGCATTTTCTGGAATGTACTCTCTTGTACATACCACCAAGTTTCATACCATGAAACATATGAGAAGTCAAATAAAAACCCTGATGTGATATAGTAGTTCATGTCAAGCATGATGATGTGGCACCAAGAGTGTATTGGCTTCATTCAAATAAACTTACACACTGACAAAATTTCAACCATCTCTTCACATACACCTCTAAATATAAAGAGAATGAATACTTTCTTCTACAGATAGAAAATTAAGACCTCAGAGGTGACGTGAAAGTCAAAGTGTTTGGACAGATTATAATCTGGTGGTTGCCACATTAATCTGTGTGCTAGATAGCAATATATCACATATTCATATTCAGATATTCTGTGCTAATCTTTTGGAATACTCACCAATGAGGTAGCAGGAAGGACAATGTCCTCATGCACAAGTCTCTGCCTATCTCCTTTGGTTCTCTGAAGACAGCACACACCCCTACAAAGGTCACATTTCAACCATTTTAGCTTGCTTAGAGACTATTGCAGCTCTTACTCTGGATATTTGGTAAAATGCTTACTTTGAAGACGTAACCTATACATATTCCCACCAATTAAATATGCTTCCTTTAGGAGTGAGTTTACCTTGCTTATTTTTAGGAAGGGCAAAGTCACTGACTGTTTTAAGTTCCTGAGATTTTTAATTTTTTTCCAAAGAAAGGGAATATCTCTGCATACTTACTGCCATTTGTCACTTATTTAACACACTGCAAAGCTGCAATTTCCTGTTTAATTGCAGATGCATCCTTGCAAACGCTCACATCTCAGGTGCGTGGTGAGCATTGTTTCTGCCCCACAGCTGAGAACAGTTGATCACATGGGTTATATCTCTTCTAACAAATAAAACATGCTGGGGTGTTTTCCCTGAACCTAAAGACAGCACAGAAGACAACCTTTTAGATAAAGTCTTCTCCTTCCCCCATCAAAACGAGGTGGCCTCAACCACAGGGCCTAGCTTAGGCAGTCCAAGTGTCTACATCCATCCTGCAGAAGAGAAGAAATCAGAGAGAGAAACAAAGCAGAGCTAAGAGTGCAGGTACTACTCAGAAGAACTCTGGCTCTAGCCCCTCCTCTATCCAAAGCAAAAGTATCTCCCTCCCTTAGGACCATTTCATGTAGCTTCCAAGTCTGAACTTAAGGATTTAGTTACTGCCAGTTTGGAAATGTCCTCTTGAAAATATAAACCTTCTCTTAGAGATAGGAGGTGTGGGGCTTAGGTTCTTCCTTAATGAGACGTATCTCCTGCTTAGGTGTTGTCAATGGCTCAAGAGTGGCAGATCCTGGGTCATTGTAGAGATATTTTCTTTAACAAGAAAGGGAAAGAGCAATATGGCTAGTGGATTTGATAATTACAGCTGTTGAGACCATTCTTTTCATTCTTAAATATTTCAGCTAATATAGTTCTTGAAATCATAGACACTTTGCCTGGTTTATCTTGTCAAATATCGATTGAGATAAGTTATGTCAACAGCACTCTGAGATTTTTCTTTGAGAAAGAAGTGTTTTATAGCAGAAGTGTAGTTCTGTAAAAAAATCACCTCACTGCAATTATTGAGAGCTGCCCATTAACACAACCTTTGAGCACTTTCAAGGTTAATTAAACTGGCTCTATCCCTCAGGGTGACCTGGGCAGATCTGTCAGTCGGGGGGATGATGCCTGAGAGTCCCAAACCAGCAGTGGGCCTCTGCTCAGATGCAGCTGCAGAGATGAAAGTGCCCGTTTACTATTTAAGCATGTTTGGTTAAGGTGGGTGTTTTTACCCCAAGGTTGCAAAGTTTTTATCAAGAGTCACTTCTGTTACACTTCTGTTTGTGTGCCCTGCAAGCAGCTTGGTATAAATGTAGCTCTAGGACTTGCCTGTGCTGTAGATAATGTTTGGTGGAATAACAGGCAAATCCATCCTGTCTCCTACACTGCAAAAGCAGATCTTAAACTGGCAACATAGCTCGACTCACCCCAAAAGAGTGGCTCAGGAACAGCATGCCTGCAGCTTTTTGCTGGTACCATGTTGGCTGCTGAGAAGAAAACTCAGCTGGAAGCAGGTTTGCAGCCCCAGTCCTGCCTGCCCATAGGGAAGGTCAGCAGTGGAGAGGAGCAGACAAGATACAGATGCTGACAGAGAAGGAGCCAGAGTGCTGGGCTGAGGTTAGGTAAGGCAAGGGCACGTGATAGCATGGCTAAATTTGTGCTGGACCACATGGACAAAATCTTCCATGCGATGGGCCGAGAGATGTGACCCAACCCCTGCCTCATGGCAGCACCCACCACTGATGGGTGACTCAGTCATAGCAAATTCCTTCCTTGTGAAGTCCCATCACAGGTGTTCTAATAAGCATGGGGCTGGTATAAAGGTCAGTCTGTTTAATGCAGACTGCTCTGGTAATGATGCCTTTGCTGTGCATGTCAGTTCAGACTCTGCCAACATCATCAAAAGCTGCTTTTTCTAATCCTGATAGTAAATCAGTTTTCTGAGAAATGGAAGTTGTGGAAATAATATAATATAATATAATATAATATAATATAATATAATATAATATAAGCTAGAGTTAATGGATATTGTAAATTCCCCAGCAGATCATTCAGTCTCATGCAGTCTACAATTTTCCTTCAAGTTACTGGGAGGCAGAAAAATAAATTTGTCTTCCTGAAGGAAACTGTCAATGTCCTTATTGGATAAACTCTTTTTACACACAATTTCCATGTGATGCTTATTGTTTCATTTTCAATAAGACATTAAGAATGAAAATAGAAAGGCTAATGCCCTGCCCAAAGATGATGTCTGTTGGCTGGAGAAAGACTTTTTCCCTTAATATACTTATATTCGACTGTGAGCTGTAAAAAAGCAGAACAATTACTGGAAGAGACTGTGTGCTAACCACACTCGTTTTCATACCCTGATTCTGAAAGCCACCTGTAAATATACATTTTGAGGTCTTAATCTCCTTCTTATGAACATGTATCACAAAACCCTGTGGTTTTCTTTGCAAAAAGGCCCTGGAAGGAACCAGCAAGAATGTTGTTTGCCAATAACCTTCTAATTCTCAAAATTGGTTGGTGCATGGTTGGCTTGTGCTGGTTGGATATCCCTGCTAGCCACAGCAGGTGGCCATTGGGTACCTTTTGGTGACCTATTGAGCTTACACTAATGTCCTGCCCCTTCTTCCTTGATTCCTCCAGGACTTTCAGTCCCTCGGTAGCTACAGTGCTGAAATTCACCAGCTGCATATAAAGAGTTACAATTTGCTATTCTACTGTCTGGTCTCCCTGGATGATTCAGTGAGTTCCTTGGTGATACAGAAAGGCTGTCACTTACCCCACTGTGGAATCTCATTGGCCTCTTCAGAGGAGGAGCTGTGCTGTGCAACTAGATTCAGCAGGTTTTAAAACAATCCCTTCCCCTGTTTTCCCATGAATTTTCTCGGTGCTGGTGACCTGATAAATTCTTTAAGCCAGCAATGCTGGCAGAGGGACAGGTCCCACCCCCTTTTACCCCTCTGCCAGCACAGGTGCTCAGGTGGTGTGGGTGGGTGCATGGTGCAGCAGCACAAACACTTGTGGCAGCACATGCAGAGGCTGCAGTAAGGATGGAGTGGGGCCCTGTGTAGAGTATCAGTTTAACATGTTGGGGAAGCTGTGGTGTGAGCAGTGGTCTGGAGCAACCACATCGGGCTAGTGAGGGCAAAACCTTTTTCCTGTGGTGTTTGATTTACCCTAGGACTGAAAGGCAGTTATCATATTAACCTCCCTTGTAGATATGTCTATCCAGAATCCACCCTGTATTTATTTTAATGGAAACCAAACATGCCACAGAAATGTAATGGCTATGGCTATATTAAAAAAACCCAACTTTGTGTTTTGCTGATTTCATTCTGTTTTGTGTGCTAATTAAAATCTGATACACTCCATGGGTTTATTCGTTGTCTGTCTTCTTATATTTTGGAACCTGAAGGCTGCTTTCAATTTTAAATTCTACGTGGGGAAACTGAGCCTGACTGTTACAGTGATCCTCTGTGCCGACTTTCATTGCAGAATAACAATAAAATAGATTTTTGCTAAAAATAGAATAAATCCTTTGCCTAGTGACTGTAAAGGTTATCAGAGCAAATCCCACTGCCCATGAACCAGTGAAGCCTAAGACTAAAAAACAAAACCAGAAATCCCAAGGTGTCCTTGGCCACATTTCCCCCTGCTGGTACTCCACCCTCAGGTCTGTGACTTTGTCATCTCCGTGGTGGGATTAAGGCATGTGCCTGGCTGGCAGAGTAGATGGGGAGTCCATTTTTATGAAGGCAATTCCCTGTGATGTGGCAAGGTAAAGATCAAAACATTGACATAGGTTATGTGTAGAAGAAGCTTGGGTGTGACAGAACCTGGAAAGCTGTACCGGTTCCAGACTTTCTCTGAAGGATCTCCCCATGTTTTAGCTGCAATAGCTTAGGAAAGTCAGGAAATTACAAAATCTGCTGTATTAACTCACGTCATATAAGAACAGGTGTAAAATAACATGTTATTAATTTAAATAAAGTGGTGTTGTCCCTTTAAACAGTCAAATAGGCAATAAAAATTGTTCTATAAACATGTGGGAACCTGTTCCACCAAATACAGAGTGGCTTTGTTAAAAAGAGAAGGAAATTATAGAGAAGGAAAAAAATGCTGTTTGTTACATTATGAGGTCTCAATTTTTGTGGCTGTATTGTGACTGATACTGGGTTTATGTGTGAATATACTGATCAAGACTTTCTGAGATTGAGATTAGAGACCTTGCTGGTCATTCTTAGATTTTTGTGTCCTTTTAGTGAAATATTTTACTTGGTGCATTCCCTTCTCATTCTACTGCAGTCTCTCAGTTGTTTTTGAAGACCGAATAAAACCATAAAGGCCAACCATGGCTCACTCCTTACTCTGCCTCCTCATTTCACTTGCTCACCTCTGTACTGTCACATAGTGCTGTTTCCATCATGAAATACCTCCTGAAAACCTATTCACTACTATAATCATCAAAAATACTCACTCTTACCCAGACAATGGCATCTCGCCAATAAAATGATGAGCCTGTGGTCAGCCTATGGATCTCCCACAGCATTTGGGTTTGTTCTTTCTAAAAATCTCAGAAGGCAGATCCAATGCTTCATTAATGCTTGTCATCACACTGAGAAGCCCGGTGCACTCCATCTGTAAAGGCCAGTTGATGTGTCTGCTTACAGAAGACAGACAGCTGAGGGGAAGCTGTGTCTCCTGGGAGGAGTCTGCACCAACTCCTTGGAAGTCTTTTTTGCATCAGGGAGAAGGTCCCCATTCACAGGCATTACCATATTCCAATGAATGTCACTTTTTTTCTTCTGATTTCCAGCCTTTTATATCACTGTATTCAAGAGGATAATTATTTAGGAAAAATCTTTCACGTGCAATCCCACTGCAGGAAAGAATAAAAGGCGATGGAAGGTTTAAAGAAAACATGGGCATGGGCTGGTCTGGACTGTTCTCTTTCACATCTCTTAGGATTTAGCCCCTGCTTTATCGTCAATAATTAAAATGCCAAAACAACTAAATATATATGTTATTATTGTAACAATGGGTGGGTTTTATTCATTGCAGTCAGCTGTACATTAGGAAAGACGTGCTTATATTTTTACCCTAGAGTAATGGATGCTGTATGAAGAGAGGAACGTGTGGTGTGTATACAATCCATCCTCCCTGCTGCTTACATGGCTCTGCTCTTAACACTTTTCCACTCTTCCTTACCTGCCATCATAAAGAGGTATATAAAGAGTCATGCAGTCATTATGAACACAGTGGTTTTGAAGTCAAAGGAAACCAGGTTTCTAATGTCAGGGAAAGCTGGGAGACACACTGCATAATTCTGCCCAAACTTCTGAAGTTCCTTATAAAAGCACAGCCTGCAGGAAAAATTAATATATTTTTAATTTTTGCCACTGGGAATGGTAACACCTCAGAATATCCTGCAACAGATGATGTGTTGATGATCCTTGCTTTAAACAATAATGGAAAAGAACTTGGAAACTAACAGGATGCAGCTAAAAGTGAACATATGAAACGAAAGCCAAGGTTCGAGAGGCCTCCCTACATGATCCTAATTGACACAGTATTTGAATAGCTTTCTAAAAATGAGCCCATCAGCCCACTAGCATAAGTGTTTTTTCTTACACCAGAACAGTCCTCTCTGGGCATTGAAGTACACTCACAATTGTAGCTGATAGGGTTCACTTTACAATACTTTTAGATATATGCTTGGTTTGTTTTCCAACAGAAAAATATGAAATAAGAGAAAGACACTGAATTTTAAAAATCAATTAATTTGATGGAGTTTTGCAAATCCATAACTGCCAATGTTTTATACTCACTTTCTTATAGAGATCAGTGGAATTAAGGCATGGATCTTATTTTGGCAGAATCCCCTAGATTTTATCCCCAGCTTTGATACTGATTTTTCCTGTAGTCTTGGGTAAACCATTTAAATTTCCATGCTGCAGCTTCCCTGCCTGCAGGGCAGTACCTGCTTCTCTGCAGCTATTGTAGCTAACGGGTTAACATTTGCAGGGATGAATTCTGAAGATGAAAGACTTGCACAGTAGACTTGGGCTGCCAGTGCTCTGGGACCAGGATCCAGGCTCCAGGTGTGTTTGTACAGTGCCTAACACGCCATAGCCCCAGTACAGTGGATAAACAAGTATAAAAATCCAGAACAGAGTGATTGCAATCACCCAGTGGTTTGCAGTGTAAGTAGAACAGCTCTCCTTCCTGTTTGCTTTCAGAAACTGCCACAAAGATGCTTCTTTTGCCAGTCTTTGCCATCCTCCACATATTTCTCTCTTAGAGCCTTCTAATATTAGAGCACTTATCTCTACACCCACTGACTCCCCTACCCCTCTTCCCTATTGACCAGCCTCTGACTTGGCAATATAAGGTTGTTTTTAAAGTTTTACATGCCCAGACTAAAGGGCTCAGAG
Organism: Zosterops lateralis; assembly: GCF_965231275.1. Taxonomy (NCBI): domain Eukaryota; kingdom Metazoa; phylum Chordata; class Aves; order Passeriformes; family Zosteropidae; genus Zosterops; species Zosterops lateralis. The sequence continues at coordinate 23,645,430 of NC_139766.1, read as the reverse complement.
GACAAGAATAAATTATTGGTTAGGACCATCTCAAACAAACTGACAGTGCTCCCTCTGCAGAATATACTTATATTTATGGTTTGTCACTGAGAGGTTAGGACACTTTTCCTTCCAGATGTGGATGCCCTGAGGTTGTTGCTTGTGTGCTGTTTGGGTGGAGGTTTGGACCAAGCTTTCTTTTTGGGATGGAAAAAAACAGTAAAAAAGGAGAGAAAGAAGAAAGGAATGGTTATGCCGGTAAAAAACACCTGGGAAAGAACTGGAAACTGTAGTTGTTTTGCCACTGCAATATGCTGTTTGCTTTTCACCTTCTTCAGGCTGTCTCCTTTCCCAGAAATTAGCCATCTCCCAAGGTATGCCATGCTCCCTCTCCTCCCGCCGGCCGGTTGTGCATGCTGCTTGCCAACTGGGCAAATCTATCATCCAAAGAGTGTTTCGGAGCGGTTCCTCCTCTTGGCTGCTTGAGAAGGTGTGTTGTTTGCTTTGCCTAAGTGCTCCCAGGGCCTAATGCTCCGTTGTTATGTACAGACCATTTCTACTGTCATGAATCATGTTTTACCACCCCTGTGCTTTTACTTCTGCACCAGGTGCTTTTTTTCCTTTTGAGCAAACACACTGGAGTTTCCGTGTTTACTGCTGACACAGTGCATGTCGGGTACACGGCATAGGCTGAGTTATTCCTACCGTCCCACTGCCGTCATGATCCGTAAATCTACTTCTCGCTCCAGGAGCCGCAGACCCTTTCTTTTTCCTACAACCAAAGGTAAATTGATTCAGCACAGCCTGAAATAATTTTGCCAGACACACATAAAGAAAAAAAAAATATTTCACTGAGAAAGCCTCATGCAGTCAAGCAAAATATGCCCTTTTCTTATCTTATCTGTTGTGAGTAACCCAAGCTATTTGCACAACGCCTTGTGCTAGGAAGGAGTTGTTTGTACATGTTTCACTCCTTTTTTTCCAAGTTTTGAATTTTGAATGAAATCTTTCTCTTCAGATTCTTTTTACCTGTGAAAATGTTATGGTTTCTCTTTCCTACACTTCCCTGAAGATTGGACCCAGCCCTCCCTCCAAAGATCTCTTCGTTGCAGATAGTTTTCTATTAATCTTCAAACCACTTTGGAGCGCTCTTTGCGTCTGGCAGCACTAACATCCCCTCTCCCTCCCGTCCCACCCACTTAGCCTCAGCCTAAGAGCCCTTAACAAATGACTCCCAAGGAATTTAAATGGCTAACGCTCGCTGACCAATAAAGAGATGCATAAACTCTATAACCAGGTTGCACAGCTCTTGCCATTAGGAAGAAAGGTTGCTCGGGCAAAGGCGCGAGTCCCCTTAACCTGTTGCACTTCGATCGCAGGAGCGGCGAGGTAAGGGAAATCTTGTTTGCTGTGTAGGGCTTTTTATCTGGTTTTCATTTATCAGGGAGTTGAGACCAAAAGTATGTCATCATCAAGATAGGGGCTCAGGAGTTTGCCTTCCTTTAGAGGGTCCTAAGGGATTGTTTAAGAATTAAGCAACTGCTTGTAAAATTAAACTGTGAGATCAACATGTGAATATCTAAAAGAATTTGCATAGCAAATACCAAAACGAATGTCAGAACAATGAACACTAAACCACTGATATTTTAGACAGAAGAAAACAAAATCATGTTTCAGAGATATCTTTTCTGCTGTCTTAAATTAATGAAGTGAAAGGTAGCCAATTGCAACTGCTTGGCATTGTGTTTTCAATCAGTCTGTCTCTGCCATTGTCTGTGCCGCCTGGTATTTGTTCTGCTTTTTCAAGAGATTGACAAAAAAAAATCAAACTTTAAAAATGGATTATCAGCTTTTGGTGCAGAATTTGGGGCTTGTAGATTGAAGATGGCTAGTAAGGTTTAAGTATACAGGGTGTATATGCAAGTATTGTTAATATAAATGAAGCTATATAGGGCAATCTGCATACTGAAAATTTGACAGCATTTAAAGAAAGTCAGCTTTGATATTATTCTATTCATATTCTACTTAAGCAGCATGTGAAATGTGTAAGGCTTGTATGTGACATTGGACACGTGACATTAATCCGTTCGCCCTTATTTATTTAATTATTAATTTGTTGTTTTATTGGGGTCAGTGATGACAGCAATAGTGAAGTTTGAACTTAAACCAGGAAAAAGAATAAACATAGTTGTTGAAAGTAAGGTTCAGTTAAAACCAATGACAAAAATGTCAATTTACATGTGGACCAGATGCAGCAACTGTATAGAGTGGTATCCAGTCCTGAGCTAGGTGGGATTGAAACCATGATTCAAAATGTATCTGTAAAGCACTCCTTTTCCCTTTGCATGTCCAAGCTTGCCATGGGTGACAGCCCGGGCTCACAATATTGGAGAGATGTCACAGCAAATGTTGCTGCTGTCCCCTGCAGTGCTCCATGGCCTGGCAGACTGGATTGCAGAAAGGACATCTTTTTCAATTGTATTATCACAGCTGATCTCTGAAGGCCTTCACATCCAATGCAGTCTGCAGTTGGTGTTAGCGGATGGTGTTGCACCAAAGACCTTACCAGTGTGTATAGGAGTAGAGAGAGGTTATTAATTAAATTGACATGGCTAATCCAACAGAATTTCAAAACATGTCCTTTATGTTTGTCAAGACAAGACCACATGACTGTCTGTCGGGAACTTGTTGTAATGTTGTTAGTTTGATTATTTTTCCATGGGTTTCTCATATAGCTATGCACTGTATAACCACGATTAGATAATATGTTGTAAAAAAAAAAGTTAACAAAGGAATGACCATTTTGCTACTCTTTTTAATAATTTCCATTCAATTCTGCATTTCAGCTCCAGTCTTTGCTGAAGAAATTATATTGAATCAAATTATCTTTGTCTTCTATCTTCAGCTTCTAATTAAAAAAAAATAAATAATCTCCCTTAAGGTCAACAAAAGACAAATTTCAAATTATATCTCTCTCAAACCTCACTCTTTTCTGGAGTGAACAGAAGTTTCATTTCCAAACCATAGGTATTTCCAAGTGAGCTGTAATTTCAGTAGACTTAAATTGTCTTGAATTAACCCAGCACAGGAAAGTTGCCCCCTGAGAAAGTTCCTGCCTTGGTTAAACATTTTTTTTAATTTATAATATTAACACTGGGCACAGGTAACGAGTGCTGAAAATCTCTTCCTTGTACCTGCAAACCTTGTTTCTCAATTCTCCAATCCAACGTTCAAAGGTCTGTACAAACTTCTTAGATCAGAGGTCAGGTACAAATTGCTGCACTTTGCAGCTCCTTTCTGCCGATATGACAGAATTTCACAGAAAGACGATTGGCTTCCAGCCCCCACTCCTCTGCACACAGGCAGCACCAGGCAGTTAAAACGGTGATATGTACAAGTCAGCCATTGGTACCTGAGTTTAATTAATAACTAACTGGGTTTCAGTGGTGCAAGGTGCATATTATAAAAAGGGTCAAATGTCAGTGCACAAAGGAAAAAAAAAAAAAAGGACAAAACCCCAGCCACTGACTAAGCCAAATGCTTTGAGTTTAATGTACTTTCAGCAGTGAACATTCACATCCCAACTGTGGTTTGCTTTATGTTGATTTTCATTTCAGTGACCTGGCGGGGGGAGGGAACACGTTGAGCCACTTTCAGCTTTTCCTGGAATCTCTGCCTCCTGCTGAAAGCAGGGTTGCAGGTTGGGCCCCCTGTTGTTGCAGTATTCACGTGGTATACACAAAGCTTAGAATGTTGCAATAAAAGTACTGCATGGGATTAGGGTAAACTGAAATTCTGAAGCTATTTTTATTGTAATAAATTTGACTGAGCAAGTAGATTTTATACGAACAGACAGGATGTGTTATGCTTCACTCTGGGATCTCCAGGAGAGTTAGAGGAAAAAGTTTGGTCAGAAAAGCTGAAAAGACAACTGTAAGTTATGAACTTTTAAGATACTATTGGTTGCATTGCAGAGTGGAACATATTAGTGCAATATTTATGTAGACAGACAAATAGATAAAGTGTCCTGTGTTATAAAAACAAAGTAGCATGTGCAGGCATATCCCTGAACGACAGAGTTGAGCAAAGCCTTTGACAGACATTTTCTATGATTGAATTAAATCACCGTCTTCATATATAAGGTTTTTCTTCAGACGGACTAGAAGTGAAATAAGTGAATGTGTTATCTTTCCCGGGTAATGATTAACAGATGAGTCTAGTTGTGGTTTTGTTTTTCAGTTGCAGAACATTGCTTCTTGTGTCCTTCTTACGGCAAAAGCTTGTGAGCTTCTAGTCCATCCTGAATGAAACTCTTCTCCCTTTCCAAGCAGAATGCTTTTTAAAGCAGACAGTTAATGAGGAGGACACACTTACCTATATGAGCATCTCTGCAGAGAACAGTGTTTAATCACATTTTTGGTAAAGAAACACTGCAAAAACTTTCCCATTGAGTAGAGCTCATCCAGAATAGGAAAGACTACACTGAAATTTATATGTCACACATTTTCCTGTCTGATCATTATAGACTTTATTGACTAGATTGAAAAGGAATTTGGGGAGAAGGGAATGGTTGTGCTGTTTCCTGATTTAGACAGCTGATAATAGTGATTACACAAACCATGTCTCATCTTCTCAGTTTTCCTCAACATGTGGCTTCAATATATTGCAGGGTAATAACTTCAGCCTCAGCCCGTAACAAGTCCTATCAAAACGGGTGAGAGCTATGAATCAACTGGAGTGGGTAAAAGATGGAGCTGGGGCAAACAGGATAACACAAGGGTTACACAACTTGTTGGACAAAGTTCTGAATGACTTGCAGAAAAGTGCATTGTAAAATAAGGGAGGAGACTGGTTTTGCTTACCCAAACTTCCTTCAGAAATGATTTAAATTGAGGTGGCTGGTTTGGCACTGCAGTAGCATATAAGCACTCAAGAAACAACATTGCATTAGCAGAATTCACACTGCAGAAGCAGGGTCATGTTAGTAGGATGCTCTAGGTGTTGGTGGTGCTGTGATACATCAATAACTTTTTCATCAGTATGGGTTTCATTCTTGCCATGGTAAAACCATACATTCATGAACACATTTTGACTTGTGATCATCAAAAAGCCATGGCAGGAAACAAAGCTATGCTCAGAAAAGTTTTCTTACTTTATTATTTGAAATATCATTACTCACATTTCATTGAATATAATTTTTGCAGTTTTTAAGCAGGAGGCCAGGTAATTGAGGGACCTTCCCCCTGGGAATGTTCACTGCTGGGCATGGATAGTGCTTATAGATAATGCAAGTGGATCACACACAAGATTAAATACATCATAGAAAGACGCAGAGAGGGTGCATAACAGAATAAGCAGGACATTTGCACAACAGAAGATGACTTTATTTTGTATGGGAATCATAATTTTAGCTCCATTTTTAAAATTGTACATAAAATTGCTGTGAGGTAAGATTAATAGGCTAAGGGAACTGGTATAATATGGTTAAGGGAATTAGATCCGTGGTTGTTATTTTTCTAATGATAATGGTGAAAATAAGAAGTTTAACCTTCAAATGCTAATTTGAAGCTGTTGCCAATTGTTGACTATACAAATTCCTTGTTGAATTATCTGATTAGCATTCAAGTTTTAACCTGGGAAATTCCAGGATGTTAATTTACAGAATCATTTCAGGTGTTTCCTCTTAAAAAGGAGCAAGAAGCAAAAGAACAGATTTCTAGTAATTTTGATGCAATTTCTTAAACCAAACGTGTTGCTTTTGATTGGTGCCTGGAGAACATCACCTGTCTCTGCAAGAACTTTAAAGCAGGATTTTCTGTAGTGCTCATCCCTATCTTAAATATATCCCTCTTGCAGCCATTAGAGTCTCATACCTGATGTCAGGGGAGTAGTGCTAGATGTGAGTACTGTTAGAAATATCACACTTTATTTTCTATTCCTTTCCTTGAAACGAATGCAATCAAAAGTCAAAGTCAAAGGATTTTGGCGAGTTTTAAATGGAAGCAACCATTTTTAACATGTTTACCCACTTAGGACAAATTAAAGCAACTGAAAGCCATTCACAGACCCTTTCTGCAGTAAATCCACCCTGAAAACTGCTTTTCAGGACCTGAATATTAACTTGCCCCATACAAAGTGAGCATAACTAACTGACCAGATTAAAATTGAAGTTTAAGCATTAAATACAAACTCTTCCAATGAAATCAATGGTCAGAAGTCTGATGATAGGCTCTAGATTTGAATGCCAGTTGTCACCATAGCAGAAGTGGGAATTTCATAAAATCAGAGAATTTTTAGGTTGGAAAACACCTCTAAGATCGTTGAGTCCAGCCATTAGCTGAACATTGCCAAGTCCACCACTAAACTATGTCCCTAATGCCACATCTATGTATCTTTTAAATACCTCTAGAGATGGTGACTCAACCACATCCCTGAGCAGCCTGTTCCAATGCTTGACAGCCCTTTCGATGAAGAAATCTTCCCTTCTATGGTGCAAGTTGAGGCTGTTTCCTTTTGTCCTAATTTCAGCAGCTAGCCTCAGGATTTAGAAGGCTGGTTTTATCCTACCTCTCAGGCACTGTTGCTCTCTCAAGTTAAGTATAATACTTCTAGTGGGCAGAGAGCCTCTGCTGGTACATGTTCATGTCTGAACATACATGGGAAATACACAGTGCAGCAAGTGCTGCTCTGTGCACATCTCATTGTGTTCTGTGCAGCACCTGAGCCAAAAAGTTCCTGACCCTGGCTGGAGAGGGACAAGTTCAATGACCCAGGTGAGGCATGCAGATGATGATGAGAATAAGCAGTCCTTTAGAGGTGCTGGCAGCAGGATAAATTGCACAGCAGACAGACATGTCATTGTCAATGATCTCTGAAGTTACTTTCTTCCAAGTTACTCATCACAAGCTACTTATCGAATCTCTTGCCAGCCGTTGTTCCTGCCCCTTTGTGTCTGCTGACACAGTTCACCACTTTTCCACAGTTTTGCCAAAATGGTCCAGATTAAGAAAATTCACCTTTTCAAAATTTCACCTAGCCTGGGACAACTTCTTCACTCAGTTCAGCAGCAAGTAAAGAAATGTGTCTGACAGACTGCAGACATTGTCATGGCCTGTTGGCCTCAGGTATTGCTTTTTGTAAAAGGGTGAAGGCATCATCCATCCCATGTAACCTTCCCTTTCCTGACGGTAAGACCTTCAGAAAAGGGCCTTGGCCAAAAATCTGTGTTGACATGCTGCACTCTCTTGCATTGACCTCCACAAGTTTCAGTTTTGGACACCTGCATTTCATTAATGGCAGAATGTAGGAAACGAAATGTGATCCAATTCCTGTTGATCCCCACACTGGCCCTGGATCCTGCAGTTGGGCATGTCATGGCTCAGCTTCGGCAACAGTCTCAAAGACACCTGCTCTATTCAGCTCATTTATGAAAATAATGAGGAGGAAAAGAGTGACAGTCTCAGCAAGAAAAAGCAAAGCTATGTATAATGATACTGTAATTATCTTTAAGCAGGGAGGTAACTTGTACATGACACTTGAAGCAATGCACTACCTTATTTAGAATTGATGAGGCTGTTGAATTTTTCTGTTCAGCCAATAGATCTTTAAACAGGCAAACTGTGTTTTCAGCAGGAGTATTTCTAGGGTGTCTGATGTTTGTGATAAAATTACACCGTTGTTCTTAGTAAGCTGTTGGTTTTGTATGCATTTTATGAATATCAAGTTGTCATGAGAATAGAGCCAGGATTTGTAAATAAAAAACTTTAATGGCAGCCATGCTTTTAGAGCTGCTGCCTATCATCATCAGTATCAATGTTTTCCCTTCTTATTTCAAGTAAAATACTAGGCAGGTCACATTTAAACCAGTAGCTGTTATTTCCCCCTGCCAACAGGGCGTATTCGAAATTTCAGCAACCGTCTCTCCCTCTGTGGTTTAAAATGCAAAACTGTGGCAGTTTCTTGAAGGAAGCACTAGCTGTGCAGTGTCTATGAGAACACACCCTGTCAGCTCAGTGGGAGTTTGAATGGTACAGGGTTTGCAGGTGGGGCACAGGTGTCCCCATCCCTCCCCTGGAGAGTTACCACAGGGACAGCACATCTCCCAGTCTCTCCTGTTGCCTGTGGTGGTGCTGGCACCTGTTCCTGGGCTTCGTGACTGCTGGCAATTGTGTCACCCACAGAAGAGCACATGATGCCACTAAATCTATGTAACACAAAACTGGAGGGATGAATTACGTCCGAACATAAACAACCTCATTTTTTAGGAGCACGTGGGTGAAGTGGACACACAGTTACTGCCACAAGGACACTGGCTGTGTCCCTGTGTTTGTAAAAGCCTATTTGACCACACTAAGATCAACAGAGGAGAAAGTATCTGCCTAACATCACAGGGCACTGCCCAGTGCTGGACTAACCCAGGGATAAGTTGATATGTGGACTTTGGGCATTGCTCTCTTGCTGGGGCCCCAAGCTGCCTTTGCCCTGGGACAAGGGACATCATCATTTGGCCCTGTATTGTTGTTGATCAAGGTGTGGTATTTCTACTTAATAAAATACCTGTCTCAGTTAATCAGCCTGCTCACAGTATGCTTTAGGTCAGTTACTGCCAACACAGTAAGTTTGCAATTTAATATTCTGTGATGTGGGGGAAAAAGTACTTTTAAAAACAAGGTAATTAATGTTTAGGGCAAGAACTATTTACACCCTTCCTACTGGCAGCAGAGGGGTTTCGTAAGCAAGGTGATGTGAAATTTGAATGGTTTCAGTGAAACAGATATGTCTGAGAGTCCACCTGTGCCAGGAAGAGTCCTTGGAACAGAGATGCTGAATTGAGGGGCTCATAAGCCACGCTCCTGGTAGGCTGGCAGATGTTAGAATCCATCTAATATGGTGTTGAACAATCAAGCAGGATTTACCTTTTCCTGAAAGAAGCCAAGGACTTGTTTCAGTCCTGATAATGAGTCATTTAAACTTAACTGTCTCCAAAACACAACCTTTCTTGTTAAAAATATTTTTTGTCTGTTTCTCTTTTTTGAATCTATGTTATCAAGATCAGGTGTACCTTCCTCCTCTAGGAGGAAGAGTCTTGGTTCCTAGAGTCTAGGAAGCAAGCATTTGTATTTCACAAGACACTGCATTTTAATGGAGATTAAACGTTTGCATTTTCTTGCATTAATCTCACAAACCAGATGCTGGAAATCAGCTTGGCTTTAAAAAGGCCACTAGACCCATAGTACCAGCCCATGCCTTGTGTAGACCCACAACATGTGGTAGCATGTTTTCATGACCAGTTTACTGTTGACCTTAAAAATGCACAAGCAGATTTGAATACTTTGGAAACTGGTATTTTTTAAAACTGTTTTCTTGAGAGGGATTGCATATCAGTCTGAAAAGGATTAGATTATGTTGGTAGCCCATTTTGAAAGGCAGTAACAACAGGAGAGAAGAGCTCTCAGGCCAGAAAACCTGTGCATTTTCTCATCAAGCTACCAAAGGATCACTGATGATAAATGTTCTGATAAATGATGCCTGAACTTAGTCAAGGTGTTGATTATATAACATGGCAATGAACAAGTTGTTAAGTGTGTATTTAGTTACAACAGTTAGGGCTATATGGGCTCTGTAACTTCCTTAAGTAGTACCTATTTGTGAAACCCAGCTCTTTGTAGCTGCACAGGAAAAAAACCCTAAACCACATTTGATCATGAGTCTTGATTCCAAATAAATTACGTAGGGATAAATGCATTTTAGGTTCACAAGAAAATTTTAATTATACACTATCACAAATGGTGTCTATCACTACCACAAAGATGTGCTATCTGCAGCAAAGATGGCCAGCAGCACTTAGAAGCAGCTTCATTTACAAGTTGCAATATGAGAAATCATCCTGCTGGTGCAATGCAAAGTGCAGGAGAACATGCAATCTCCTGCATGGCCATTGGATCACCAACTGCTTTCTGGGGGTCAGGGGAGGTTCCATTTCATCTCCCTTTACTCCACAAATTCAGTGATCATCTGTAGCTTTCCAGACTATAGCTTCAGACACAGAGCCCTGCAGATAGCAGAGATATAGAGACTTACTATGTAAGTTGACCTAAAATAGGTGGTTTGAATGGAATTGCTAGTTTTTAAACTTAGCCAGAACTTGGAGTGATAAGTACTTGATGTGCCAACAGGTGGCCCATGTGAAGGTGATGATTATTTCCCACCAAGGTGTTTGTATAACTAGCTTTGCTTTTATTCCAAGAAATGTGACGTTATACTTCTGGGAGCAAATTGTCAAGTGAAAAACGAAGCTGTTTTACTCTGCCTTAATTTTCTCAATTATTTCAAATAATTCCCAGGAATACAATTAAAATGTCTGACTGTTGAAGGGTAATATTTGAATCTCAGAGAAACCTCTATCAACAGCAGTTCAAGAAGCTATCCATGACAGAGCTGGCTTCAAAGGAATTGTGTTTACTAAAGTATTGCCTGAGCATCAGCATCATTATTACTGCCCTCTAGTTTATTTTCTCCTCTGCTGTCCATATTTTTAAATTAAAATGGCTCAGAAGCATTAGCATGCAACACTCATAGTCCAAAAACATGCGCAGGATCAGGTCTTACCACAGACCAACATTCAGAGGTCTGGTTTCCCAAATGAACCAGGCTCAGTGGTGTTTGCCCTTGCTGCAGAGGCATCTCTGAGTATAGACCATCACAATTCTGGGCAGCTCAGAAGCTTTACTGTAAAAATCTGAGGTGCTGAGGTTACTAGGATTTAAATGGATTTTGTGAACCATACAAATTAGACATTGGTATCTAAAATCTGTGCCGATATTTTTGTAGACTTGGGTTTGTTGTACTAATGAAAGATCTTCATTGTGGTCAACAATGCAATGGCCAAATCATTCAGATGAAGGATATATATTTGAGTTCTTATGGGACAGAAAGAAACCTGTGTCTCACTAAATAAAACAACTATATAGAATAAATAAATCCCCCTGAAGCTTCATCCTTAAAAAAAAAAAACAAACAAACAAACTACCTGTCAAACCCATATATTGGGAGCATTTCTTATGGTAGTTTGCAGTGTCCTACAAGGGTCAGTGTATTTTGACAGTTCCATCAACAGACTGGTGATGAATGCAAATCATGACAAATAACTCAGTGAAGAAAAGACTGATGGAGTCATAAAACATGACAGGAAGGAGCCAATTGTGTAACATTCAATAGGTGGGATCTACTCGAAAGGCAGTTGGGATAGGGCTGAATGCAAAGTTGCGGCATTCAAGAGTAATAAACACAAGTCATGCCTACTACATGAGACATAACCAGAGCAAGTGGTGCTTCTATAAAGGATTTGAGATTAGCATGGAAAAAAACCCACCCAACTCCATGTGACTTGATACTGAGAAGATGTGAAGAAACAGGCTTTGTCAAGACAGAGACATGGCGAGAAGGAGGGATGATCTTCATCCCTGTATATAGCAAAGGTGAAAAAGGCTGAAGATCTAGACAACTGTCCAAAGACCAACAAACAAGAATTTCAGGTGAAAATATGACTAATTGTGAGCTCGGCCTGCAAGCTTTATTCAAAAAACAGTTGTGTCTTGATTAAATTACTTAAATATCACTATAAGGCATAAGCAGAGGTATTGAAAGACACTTTAGTCTATCTAATCCTATCTGGAAGCAAAAGCCAGACAAATTCTCATGAGAAATACTGCATACTTGCTTGTGGTTAGCCAACAAGCCATACAGGGATGTGGCAGAGTCCACAGCTCTCTGATTCCTTAAAGCCAAGGTCCTTGTGGAAGACACAATTTACTCAGATAAATGCTATAGCACCTAATGTGCATATAACACTAAAATGTAATGGTCCATATAATATACAATCACTTGTATTAAATTGTTGATGGACCCTTGCAGCTTTAAAAGTCAATGAACTAACTACTCTCAGAGTCCCAAGGTGTCTTGTTGAATTATGCTCAGAAAGAAAGCCCACTGTCTTGCAGTTTTGGTTATTGGCATGGTCGTTTCCTGTATGTCTGCATTTCCTGCTCTCTGCCTGTGTTCAAATGCAGAAGGTTTCTGAGACGAGCCTTCCTCTTGCTGGTTTGCAGTGCTGTGCTGTCTGCTTGGCCTAAAGCAAGCTGCCTCTCATAAAGGAGTGGGTCTCTTCAGCTTTTGTCAAGTCCTGCTGTAATAGTGGAAGAGACAAATATGTCAGACATTGTAACACAAGCAGTAGGCAACTCAGAAGCTTGTCAGATCACCCTTTGCACAAAAGAACAAGAACTGCCCCCCACTCCTGCTACTGAAATGTATTTATTATTTCCTACTTGACAGTTATGCAGATGTCTAGAGGAGCAAGGGGTTGTTATCAAATGGAAACTGTTTGGTGCTTCTCATGCATTTCCCACCTTTCACCTGGTGCTTGTGCTGTTCAGGAATAAATGGATTAACTAATGAATGACTGAGAGGGAGAAGAAGGCTCTGTAGTTGGGTACCTCTGGCTTCCTGTCAGTATCTTCTCTCTCAGTTCTGTGTAATCTCCTTTCGACCATTTCAAAGAGAAGACAAGGGTCTCAAAGGTCTTGAGATTTTGGGGTACTTGGTGGCATCCATTCATGTGCCTTTGGTGTGCTGCGACAGCAGCTCTTGATGCATGGTATGTGTGGGCAGGTGATCTTTGACCATTCCCTCAAAGAGGAGCTTTGCCTATGTCCAGGATACACTACCCCTGCAGTATCACTCTTCAGGCTGGTGTGGCTTGTTCCTCTGTTCTTCTGCAGCCTTAGTCCCATTTTGAAAAACAAACTTGCAGAACAACTACAGGAAAATGAAAGAGAGGTGGAATTCTGATGGTAGCTAATAGCTTTTAACGAGTGTCCTCCTTCTTCATTTGCCCAGGTTTTATCACGCTGTGAATGAGTTTGACACCATGACCGCTGAGGATTCCACTGCAAGGATGAGCAATGATACCACCAATGTGGCCACCACAAAAGTCCCTGAAGGTGTGGCTGGTGCGCCCAACGAGGCAGCCCTGCTGGCCCTCATGGCCCGCACTGGATATAGTATGATCCAGGAGAATGGGCAACGCAAGTATGGAGGCCCTCCTCCAGGCTGGGAGGGCCTGCACCCTCCTCGTGGCTGCGAAGTCTTCGTGGGCAAAATCCCCCGTGATGTCTACGAAGATGAGCTTGTCCCCGTCTTCGAGTCTGTGGGACGCATCTACGAAATGCGCTTGATGATGGACTTTGATGGGAAGAACCGTGGCTATGCCTTTGTGATGTACACACAGAAGCACGAGGCAAAGCGTGCTGTCAGGGAGCTGAACAACTATGAAATCCGCCCCGGCAGGCTGCTGGGTGTGTGCTGCAGTGTAGATAACTGCCGGCTCTTCATCGGAGGCATTCCCAAGATGAAGAAGAGAGAGGAGATCCTGGAAGAGATTGCCAAGGTGACAGAAGGAGTGCTGGATGTCATTGTGTATGCCAGCGCTGCAGACAAGATGAAGAACAGAGGCTTTGCCTTTGTGGAGTATGAGAGCCATCGAGCAGCAGCCATGGCCAGGAGAAAACTCATGCCAGGAAGGATCCAACTGTGGGGACATCAAATTGCTGTTGACTGGGCAGAACCAGAGATAGATGTGGATGAAGATGTCATGGAGACTGTTAAAATCCTGTATGTGAGGAATTTAATGATTGAGACCACAGAGGACACCATTAAAAAGGTGTTTGGTCAGTTTAACCCTGGCTGCGTAGAAAGAGTGAAAAAAATACGTGATTACGCCTTTGTGCACTTTACAACCAGAGAAGATGCCATTCATGCCATGAACAACCTTAATGGTGTTGAACTAGAAGGCTCATGCCTGGAGGTTACTTTGGCCAAGCCGGTGGACAAGGAGCAGTACACTCGCTACCAGAAAGCAGCAAAAGGAGGGGCTGCAGCAACCTCTGAAGTAACTCAGCAACCTAATTATGTTTACTCCTGTGATCCATACACACTAGCATATTATGGATATCCATACAATGCCCTGATTGGGCCAAACAGAGATTACTTTGTGAAAGGTTAGTAAGCACAATTAGGGGATGTGATGGGCAGGTTTGATTTTAAGCTGATGTGAGAGGTCTGCCTCAGACAAAGGACACCTAGTGCCATGCAATTTTATCTTAATACTCTTTTATAGCCTTTTTGTCATATTTCTGTTTGGTCTAACTTTAGTTTATGACTACACAAAGTGTATTTATCTATAAATAATTGCTAATGTACAAGATAGTATGAGAGAGGTATTAAATATATGGTTAAGAATAGATGAAAACCAAGCATGGGATGGAGAACAGAGGGATCTGGGTTTTATGAGTGTTATGCTAAGTCTGACCAAGCCTAAGAAATCCAGCTCCTTTCAAAGAGCTGGATTCTATGACAGAATGCTCTGGAGGCATGGGTATGGTGACCTATCCAAAGGGAGGGGGGTTAGGGAAAGCCTTAGTTAGGAGCTCTCTTGGTGGCATTTACCTTCCACATTAAAATGACAGTAATGCTGTCCTTCATAAAGTCATTTGAGAACTACAAGTGGAAGGAATCACGTGAGTGAAAAATAATTCTTTTATTATGTATACCTTAAATACTTATTGGTTACAGTCATTAAAAATTAACCAAAAATCACTTATTCATTAAAAAAACCCTAACAGCTATAACTGATATTATAATTACAGTTGTCCTGTACTTACAGGAATTAGAGTTTCCTGGAATTTGATGTGTATTTCCATACAAGAAGCAATTTAGCATAAATATATTCTTAAAGCACCTATATAAACTGAGAAGTATTTTTAACCCCAGTTTTTCAAAAATTTCAGTTTCTCAGTTTCCAGGTTTGTACTTGGAATGAACTATGATAGGGTTGAGTAGTGGGTCTAAATATTCAATTAGACCATCATAAAGTACATCAGTACTGCAGTGTTCAGAGTACTGTCATAACACGTGGAGTCGCTAAGATGAATAAAGGCAATATTTTTGGAAATGTGTTATGTGCACCTAATAAAATAGCAGAGAAAACAATTAAACAACCTAAGTAAAAATACATTCAGTGGTGGGTCAAAGTTGGTTAAAGGGCAGGTATGATGTTGTGCCATCTCAGTAGGGTCCCATCACAGCCAGCTGGACAAGTTGGGTCTCCTCTGGAGATCAGCAGACAGCAGAAGCTGTTCCTAATGCACAGAAAACACCCTCAGGTTCCCCTTGCTCTCTACTGACTGCATTGAACCTGTAACACTTGCCACAAGATTTCCACCAATATAAATGAGCAGTTAATATATGCTCACAAACATCAAAAGCTAAACAAGCATAGGCTTACTGGATGCTTCTTAGGCACTTCTGTTTTCCTAAGAGGGGTCACTGGGACTCAATCATGCTGACTTCAGCAAACATATTTATAAGTGCAAGCCTCCAGATTTCAGCCTGGGGTCACTCATGCTCCCACAGGGCTGTCACTCTCCACTATTCACCATCTTCTGTGTTGTTATCATAAGCAGGCAGCATACGAGGCAGAGGACGAGGTGCAGCTGGCAACAGAGCTCCGGGGCCCAGGGGCTCCTACCTGGGGGGATACTCCGCCGGCCGTGGAATCTACAGCAGGTACCATGAAGGCAAAGGAAAACAGCAAGAGAAAGGATATGAACTGGTTCCCAGTTTGGAGTTACCTGCAGTCAATCCAGTGGCCATTAAGCCTGGTGCAGGTTAGTGTGTGTAAGGAGGGGAGGAAAGCAGGGGGGGTGGGCAGGCCCTCGCTCCAAGCCTTGTCCCAAGCATGTGAGGACCCCTCCAGGGCCAGTCCATGACCACAGCTGTGGCAATGGGGACGGCCCCAGGGTTGGGGCTCAGTGCTCCCTTGTGCTGAGTGCTTTCTGGCCCTGGGGAGGGACTTTCTTCACAGAAGAGGCACACAGCAGGATAGGGGACACAAATATCTGGGAGCCCTTCAGGCCAAAGAAAAAAGGACTAAAGCAATGCCCACTCCTCCTGTCTCCTTTTGCATTTGCTTAGGGGGAAGCAGATTTTCTTCTCCTTCTACTCATGTAGATTAGAACAAGGTGACTAAGAGCAATCTTCCTCTCCTTTAATGTCTTAAATGCTAATTTCACCCTGGGAGATTCCTATACCAGATTTCCAGCCAGGTTGTAGCCCTCTCCTGTTTAGTCCGTATTTCTCCAGTGGTACAAGGCTGAGAAAAGGATCAGGGGCTTTCTCATTGCAGGAAAGTCCCTGGCTGAGGCAAGCTCCTCCATATCCGTCAGTGGCATGGGGAAGGAACAAGGCAGGGAGCCCTCAGAGTCCATCTTTGCAGCAATGCAGTGCCTATAGGAGTGCTCTCATCTCTGCTGGGCTCTGAGGAGCCAGTCCAAGGGCTGGGGCAGGGATTTCCCCCTTCCGCCACTTTGTCAGCTCAGTACCCAGCCCTTGCCATTCCCAGGTGGACAAGATGAAAGCTGAAATTCTGCAATTCCACAAGATCCTGTTTGAAAAAATTCTTACTTGAAAAAGTAACCTGAGGAAGAAGGTCCTTGGAGGTGATGGGGACCAGCCTTCTCTCAGAAGTCCTGATGTTTTCTCTCTATTTCTCTTTTCAGTAAACTGTAATGGCAGGACGTAAGCATTGCTTAATAATAGAGCTACTGTGGTTTCCCAAAACATTTATGTCAGTGAAAATTAAAGCTTGCATCTAATGAAGTCTGTGAAGAGTTCTTCATAACAGCTAGATGAGACAATGTCAGAAGAAGTCTAGAGACAAAGGAAGGCTGAGTTGGAGAAAGATCAGACTTCCTGAGAAAACTATCCACTCACCAGCAGAAAATATTACCGCTATGTGTGTTTGCAAAGATACTTTAGGAATTCCAGGTATTACTAAAGGATGCTTGAAAAGTGAGCTTGGAAATGCATGCTTATTAGTGGTGTCTATATTTTATTCAACTGCCAAATGAAAGCTTGAAGCTCAAGTCAAAATGTTTCTACACTTGAAGCATGTTGAGATTCAGGGGTTTTTATCAGACCTTCCCCTATCGAATGGTTCCAGCACAGCTTCTGAGCACAGAAGTACCTGGTCTGTTTTCCCCAGTCAGATTAGCTGATCTAATAAGAGGTACCACAAGCAAGACTTACTTGTTATGAAGAGGGTGTGACTTTGAAAGCACACTACCAGAATAGAGGAGTAGAAACGTACTGACTACAAAGTTTCCTGTCTACTGTTTAGATCAACCTTAAAGCTCATTTCTTTGCAAATAGTTGGAATACTCCTGCAAGGTCACCCCAATACCCCAGATGCCTGCTACTGTTTTTTCTGACAGAAGTTACTGCAGAATGGAGCACGTGAGCTCTTTGCCTTGGTGAGAAATTATCCAGGATATTTAAACCAGAGATAAAACTGATTTGACCTGACCAGGTGGACTTGGCATAAAACGAGAACTGGAAAACCTCATGACTGGGGGGTTTCTGCTTGAGGAAACAGTGATACTCCACTGGTGGAGGACACATCTCTGCCTGAAAGATATCTGATCAACTTCCTTGTTGCAGCTCCAGGATCAGAGCAAGGGTGCTGCTGTCACCTCCTTCCACCAGGCATAATTGCACACTCTAACATTGCAAAGTTTCATTGCACAGAAAGAAACCTGTGTACATATTAGGTTTCATTTCTGGCTTAATGGCTGCACCTCCCATAAATGCCCATATTACCTCTTAGTCCATCATCCATTATTTATCAAATACTTTGTTTTCCTTATGAATAACCTTACTGCTAAAAAGCTCGCAAGCTGAATGCTGAAGTGTGCGATACGAGGCAGTGATGGAAATCATAGTATCATCAAATAGTTTCCATTGGAATGGACCTTAAAGATCATCTAATCCAATGCCCCTGTCATGGGCAGAGATGTCTTTAACTAGATCAGGTTGCTCAAAGGCCCAGCCAACCTGAACTTGAACACTTCCAATAATAAAGCACATAAAACTTCTCTGGACAACCAGTCCACTGTCTCATCACCTTCATTATAGAGTATTCCTTTCTTATGCCCAATTCTTTTTCAGAATTTTCTTTTAAAACTGTTACTCCTTGTACTATCACTACAGGGCTTACAGTAAAGTCTTACAGGCCCCCTTTAAGTACTGAAAAGCTCCAACAGAGGTTTTTATTCCAGAGGCATCTTTACTCCAGGCTGAGCAACCCCAACTCTCTCAGTCTGACTTAACAGTAGAGGTGCTCCATCTTGTTTAACATCCTCTGAACCTGCTTCAACAGATTCATATCCTTCTTATATTGGGTGCCCCAGAACTGGACACAGCACTCCAGGTGGAGTCTCACCTGAGGAGAACAGAGGGGCAGAATCACCTCCCTCAACCTGCTGGCCACACTGCTTTTGACACAGCCCAGAATACAGTTGGTTTTTCTGGGCTACAAGTGCACATTGCCAGGCCATGTGCAATTATTGTGATTATTGGGAATGTTCAGCAAAGAATGCTTCTTCCCTAAGCAAGCCATGAATCCATTTTGGACCATGTACCATCCTGAACAATATTATTCTGACCAGAGTGTTCTCCCTCTGTCTGAAAGACCATGGCTCTAATTATATCTTGTTGTCTAATTATGGCATGAGGGAGAATTCTCTAAAAAGAAGTTTGGGGGTTTTTAATGTCTTTAAAGCAGATTGATCCTGGCAGATGGGATAAAACATATTTAACCAAGCTAGTCCTGGGAAATGCTGGTAAAAGAGCTGGTATTTCAAAGGGTTGGCCAAAGGATGGTATGTAAAGTAGACCGGTTGCTACCTGTAACTTCTGCAGTACAAACCACAACTTTCTGTTCTGAAGCAGCTCATCCTATGGCAGCTACATACTCCTTGATGTCAACAGCTGGAGCAGGGACCTCATTGGGACATTATACACTCTTACTCCTTGTGTTCAGGCCACACTCTCAGCTAGTGGGAAGGACAGCAGTGGTCAGGAGGGGTTGTGGAAATCTGGGTCACAGCTCCCAGTCTTCAGGAGGACTCTGGCCCTAGGACACTCACAGCAGGAGCATGGAGGAAAATGCTGGACCAAACAGCACTGAGCCTGTCACAGTGCATCAGCTATGGTGCTCCCACACATGGGAAGGGCAGAGGTGCCCCAGGTGCCCTGCCCGCACACAAAGCTACCTCCCCTGATAAGAGCAGCACAGCATCACTGCTGGAGAGTTGGCGCAGCTGGGAGGGAGAGCTCTTTGACAAGAGGTCCTGGAAACTCTCTTCTGGTATATCTGATATGTCTGGTCTCTCCTAGTGGCCATCCCTGCCATTGGTGCCCAGTACTCCATGTTTCAGGCTGCACCACCAGCCAAGATGATGGAAGATGGCAAAATCCACACTGTTGAGCACATCATCAACCCTATAGCTGTCCAGCAGGACCCAGCTAGTGCAGCAGCTGCCGCCGCAGCTGCAGCCGCAGCTGTAATACCAGCTGTCTCAACACCTCCTCCCTTCCAGGTGAGTTCAGCACAGAAATCTGCTTCCCATACTTCCAGCCTCCCGTACATACTGCTATGCATACCCAGCGTGGGGGGAAAGCATAGTTTCTTGTCCTGCTTCCATTCAGGACATGCTCTTGAGGATGCCACAGTGTCCAAGAGCACTGAAGTTCATCTGACCTGTCTTAGACATCTGCACATTGGACCGTTGCTTTCCCCACTATGGGGGACACAAACTGTGAGAGGGGAGCAGCCTCCCATGACAGCATAACTCTCAATCAACAGGACACATACTGCCTACCCTCCCCATCACCTCCTTCCCTTCTAGGGGGTTTGCCACTCAGGGCACGGAAGTGGGATGTTACAACAAAGTACTTTTTTTGATGTCTGAACCCTTTCCTCCCAGGGTCGCCCCATCACGCCGGTGTACACCATGGCTCCCAATGTGCAGCGGATCCCTGCCGCCGGGATTTACGGGACAAGTTACGTGCCATTTGCAGCTCCCGCTGCGGCCACAGCAACAATAGCCACGCTACAGAAGAACGCTGCCGCCGCCGCCGCCGCCTATGGAGGATATGCTGGATACATCCCCCCGCCATTCCCAGCTGCCACCATCCAGGTGCCCATCCACGACGTCTACCAGACGTACTGAAACTGTCGGCAGAGGAGGGCGGTGGAGAAACACACTGAAGGAACACTTTACTATTTATGAAGAAAGAACTGTCTGCGAAAGAGTAAACATTTGGGCTTGGTAAAACAATGCAGAAAGTGAAGAATGTCATAGAAAAACATGTTTGAAATATTTTCTATGCTTGAAGTTTTCACTAACTTTTTTAGGCTATTTTTAAAAATTTAACATGCCTGTATTCATACATTTCCGAAGGACCTCGGTGCATCCAGCCCACCACTGACGTGCATTTATACGCATTGTAGTGGGGTTGCATAGGGTTTCTTTTTTTTTTTTAGCAGTTATATTTTCAATATATTTGTGGTATGAAGGTTATTTTTTAGTAATTTCTGCACTCCAGAGATGTCTATTTTGTAGTGCCTTTAATAATATATCAGCTATATATTAAAAAGCACACCTGAGCAGCTAGGGAAAGTTTTAACAATATATTTTGAAGAGTATATTCAATATTTAAAGAATACATACCTTAGTTTTTTGTTTTGTTTTGTTTTTTAAGAAGAAAACAACAAGTGTCTTATTTAAAAATTATACTGGAAAGTGCAATTTGAAAAATGTGCAAGACCTCTGCATTTTTATGCTGGCATTAATACAATCTGCTCATTTTCATTTGAAATCACAAGTAACTAATATTGCCTGTTTGGAAGAGAGAGAAAAGAAAAAAAAAGCCTCCTCACACATACCTCTTCACAGTGTGATTTGCAGGTTTGTTTTTAGCTGAAGAAAGGCTCCAAGTTTTCCTTAGCAACTGGATTTTCTATTTATTGAAGCTGCTTGTAGTTGGAGCATGTAAAGAAACGAGTGGCTGATGTTTCACACAAGGTGTCTTGACTTAGATCTTCATCCAGTATAAAGCCAAGGCTTTTTTTCAATGCTCTTCATTTTATTCTTTGAAGTATATGTTGTAGTGACTGAGAACGTATGCTGCTGTTGGCAAAAGTAGCCACACTCTCACCGAGAGGATGTGCAGCATTACTTACCCATTGCTCCATCATGTTCCATGAGAAATTTCAAAGGTACTAGGGGTGGTAGTGATACTGGAATTAGTGAAACAGGGCTAGCCCCCCTCACAGCCTCCCTTCCACTCTTCTCCACGACTGGAGTTGAACATGCACATCAGGGGTGGGAGTGATTAGACCCCATGATTTTAAGACATAGAGCTTGTAAATATCTTTTAATATACATTTTTAAAGTCATTTTATGTTGCAAATTTACCTGGTATGTGGTTTGCCACAAAACAAAAACCTTTTATTGCAATATTATAAAAAGTTTGTTTTATTAAGAAGTAAATATGTTATTGCAGTGTTTTGTGGCCTGTTTAAAGGCTTTTATTTAGTAGTGCAGTGAATGTAAAATAGAGTAAAATGGTAAAAAAAAATATCTTGCCCTTTGTATGAAGTGTATCAGCTCTGCAAACACAAGTCTGGTGACAAAAGGTGAGAAGCAGGGAGTCAGCAAACAATGTTCCTTTACTTTTTGTGGTATAAGTACATGCCAAAGGGGTTTCACATTGGCCATATTTTGACAACTGAACCACTTCCAGACCACATCAAGCTCAGTTAAGCGACATTTTTAATACACGTCTTCTGCTTGCCTCAAAACTGAGCAGTTGTATTGTAGGTGCTCTTGCTCAGACAAGCTGAGCTCCCCTTGACCCTGTCGACCCATTAGCAAAAGCACTGTGAGGTTACCCATTAGGTTGGACTCTGCCCCTCCACACCCTCCCCAGAAAACTTTTATTGTCTGTACCTGCACATCTGAAAGCACACCCAGACCTCAGCCCCAAGGTCCTGCCCTTATGTAGGAAGAGAGAGGAGGAGATCTGGGCAAGCCCCCAGCCAGAGTCCAGCACTGCCTCCTCCAGTCCTCCAGTCTAAGGCCTTACATGGCTCCACACTAAACACCAGCGTGGCTCCTTGGGCATGCACACACACCCCTGGGGGCAGGAAAAGGCAGTCCAGTGGTCTGGGCCTCTGCTGGCCCACTTCCAGCCCCATGCCATGGCTGACCCTCAGAGGAGAGAGGAAGGGTGATGGCTCCTTTCCCACTAAAGCTCTCCCTGCCAACAGGACAAGGAGCCTGCCACTCACAGAGATGGCAGGAAGAGAAAGGAGCCATGAGGGAATACTGTGAGGTGCCCCTGGCCAACAGTGGGTGCTGCCTGTGCCAGGGTAGTAGCAGGCAGTACCCAGGGATGGAGGCAGGACCCAGGCATGCAGGCAGCCAGGTCATGCTGAGCCTGCTGCCCATGCCTGTCTTGACACTTGCTTCTAAACCATTTCATGTACACTACTACTGAGGTAAGTCTAATAACTTGAAATGTGAACATCTTTAGGTTAAGAACAAACTATTCTAGAAAAAAAAAGTATAAATAAAAAAAATAATAAAGCTAGTGTGCCTTATTCTCAAAAGAGCTGATATTTTAGATATTTTATTGTATCTCTTTTCTCTGTATTGTCAGAAGCCTCTGGGTTTATTTAGTTCTTGCTCCATTTATGGTACGTTTCTAGGATGTAGTGAATAAAGCATTCTTTAAAAACAGAGACTGTTACTTCATTGCAACATCCCACTCTGCCAAGGCTGTGCTCCCCTTCAAACTGGGAAGAGGGTATTTGGGGCAGGAGGGGAGCGCAGGGCACTGCAGCCAGCATCTCTGCATGCTCCAACAGAGATGAACTGTCCCCAACTCCTCTGTCCCACCATCTGCAGAGGACAGTGACCTTCCCAGAATGCATATTGGGCATCTCTCCATTCTTCCAGCATCTTCTGAACAACCTAAATCTCTCTTTGCATGCGGTTTAGAGTCAGTGCCTAGATGTGGATGGAACCGGAGCTAACATCCCTATGTGCTTTCCATCCACCCGTGCACAAATTCCTGTATCTCTGTCCTCACTGCCAGGCAGGAGCACTGGGAACAGGTTCATCCTTTTCATTTCAGCATGGTCCATGCTTTAAACACACAGAAAGCTAAGCTGCACCTCATTTGCAGTGCTCTAGACTCCCTGGTGGTTTCCTTGGTGTAAATACACCTGGACAAAATTTTTTTACAAATACCAAGTTTGTGGAGAAGACCAGTCTGAGGGAGTAGTCCTGGCTAACCAGAGAGGCCCCAGTTGCTGGAAGGTATCCAATCTGACAACTACGGAAACTATCAAGAATGACCCACTTGGTGAGGGAAAGGCTGTAAAAGTTGTCTAACTTTATTTTAGTAAAGCCTTTGACATTGTCTCTCACAATATTCTCCTGGAGAAACTGGCTTCCCATGGCATGAAGAAGCACACCATTCACTGGGCAAAAGACTGTCTGAATGGCCAAGCCCAGAGTTACATCCATGGATGGAGTTAGATCCAGTTGACAGCCAGTCGAGAGCCATGTTCTCCAGGGCTCAGTATTGGGGCCAGTCCTGTTAAATGTCTTTGTTGATGACCTGAACAAGGGGATTGAGTGCCCCTCAGTCAGTTCATAGATGACACCAAATTGGGTGGGAGTGTTGATCTGCTGGAGGGCAGGAAGTCTCTGCAGAAAGACATGGACAGGCTGAATCAATGGGCCAAGGCCAATGCTATGGGGTTCAACAAGGCCAAGTCCAGGTCCTGAACTTGGGTCACAACAACCCCATGCAGTGCTAGAGGCTTGGGGTAGAGTGCCTGGAAAGCTGCCTGGTAGAAAAGGACCTGGGAGTGCTGGCTGGGAGCTGCTGAACATGAGCCAGGGTGTGGCCAGGCATCCTGGCCTGTGTCAGCAACAGTGTGGCCAGCATGACCAGGGCAGGGATTGTCCCCCTGTGCCCAGCACCAGTGAGGCCACACCTCGAATCCTGTGTCCAGTTCTGGACCCCTCACCACAGGAAGGACATTGAGGGGCTGGAGCATGTCCAAAGAAGGGCAACAGAGCTGGGGAAGGGTCTGGAGCACAAGGCTTGTGAGGAGCAGCTGAGGAAGCTGGGGGTGCTTAACCCGGAGAAAAGGAGGCTCAAGGGGAACTGATCACTCTCTTCAGCTTCCTGAAAGGAGATTGTAACTGGATGGGGGTTGGTCTCTTCTCTGAAGTAACAAGTGACAGGACAAGAGGAGGTGGCCTGGAGATGTGCCAAGTGAGATTTAGACTGGATATAAGGAAAAATTTCCTCACTGAAAGTGTGGTCAAGAATTGGAAAGGCTGCCCAAGGAAGTGGAAGAATCACCATTCCCTGGTAGTGTTAAAAAAGCATATGGGTGTGGCACCTGGGCACATGGTTTACTAATGAACATGGCAGTGCTAGGTAAACAGGATTTGATGATTTCAAAGGTATTTTCCAATGATTCTATAATTCATTTGGACGAGAAAGAAACTACCAGCAAACCACGGCCCTTTATAAATGTTTAAACATGAGGCATGACCTTCACAAAAAGAGATGTTTTCCAAATGAGATGAACTGTGCCGCACTGAAACGTGTTCTGCTCTTTCCTTTTTCCCTTTATCCAAGCTACCCAAGATTAAAATTATTCTACACAACTTTTTCTAAACATATGCTTTACAAGATAATTTCTTTATTTTTCTAGACTGCTGATTTCTGTCTTCAGTTTTGTAAGATCTTAATTAATGATTAACTCACCGTAAGGCTGAAATATGCAAGTCATTCTCGGGATATTAACATAAACAATGCCAGAGAAATGCAATTGTGCTTTCAAGATGACCTTGCTGCCTTGGGAATGTCAGGAGTTCTGCTGAGGCCTTGGGCACTGTGACAACTCAAAATGCTGCCAAGGTGATCCCATTCCCTTTTTTAATGTCTTTCTTCATGGTCTTGAAGAGCGGATGTGCTCTTCCCTGGCTGGTATCATCTTAGAAACCATGCTAAAAACCAGCTTTAGCTTTCTTTAGGAAACACCATCTAGTAGCACAACTGTGATACAATTATTACATGAACAGATTTAGAAGAAACTCAAGTGCACCACTCTGATATGGCAACATTTCATTTATAAAAACACTGAGAATATAGGCAAAATATATGCATTTTTCATACATACAGAAAGGTAGATGCAGTACTTCATCTCCTTCTTTGTGGCTGGTATTATACCCCTAACACTTCTGATCTGAATGGGTCCTGAGCACCTACAGAAATCTCTGCTCCCTGGATGCCAATCAAAAACTGGCCCATCATGCTGACCTGTAAAATAAATAAACCCAAGACCTACACTGTAACAAGAGAAACTACCTCCGCGGTGCATCTAAAAGCCGGCAAAAGTCAGGTTTTATGCTCCAGTGTGTCAATTAAATGCTGAATCACATTTGACTGCATTTTAGAGCCAAGTCCTGCCTGGCAGCAAGTCAGAACAGTGTGGCAGGGAGAAGCTGCACGCTAGGGAATAAAAGAAGGTAGTTTTGTGGCACCAAGTCCTTCCCTTTTGGCACAAAGACAGGCTGTGCCACACAATTATGATTGTTCAAGTTGCCAAAGAGGAAAGAGACTATGGAAAATTTTAGAAACTTGGTACTGTAGAAGTACTTCCACATGAAATACTTTTGTCAAGCTGATGAATTAGATCAGAATTTTTTCCTTTAGCCAGAAGACAAGAATTGGAGTTCACTTGGTTCCTAATGAAAGAAGATAGAAGTTCTGTCTCACAGTTCTCACTCAGGCAAAACTGCAAACCCTGGATGTGGGAGGTGACCAGTCAAGGACTGTCTGCACCACAAAACTTCACAGGGAAAAATGTTCAGGTGTGTTCAGCTTTGTCCCACATGTACCAAATGCCTGTGTCTTCCCATCATAGTGTCATTGTCTCTTTGTCCAAACAGGCTGTGTCAGTTGTCAGATGACTCCATCTAACAGACTGTGGAAGTTAAAACTCTGCCCCACAGTGGGCCCTGAGGCTTCACCTCCTCTGACCAGGGCTCCCCACAGCCAGCTTTCCCCAGGGCATTTGTAGACACATGATCACAAACCCAGGTTGTGGGCTGGTGCCCACCCTGACTGTTCCTGCACTTCTGCATGCAACTGGTTTGTGGGGTGGTGGCTACCCTGGAGGAAGCTGGGTCACTTTTCATGTTTTGGCTGACACCATCACACTTTGAAGAGAACTATGAAGAAAAATATGCTTTTGTTCTTTTTTGTTTTCCTACCTGATTCCAAACATACTATAATTTTTGCCAGCCATGTTGCACTTTGAGCCCATCCTTGCATGTTTTTGCAATGTCACAGAAGCTCGTCATTAGCCCAGCCACTGCCTGCAGTCTGTGCACTGGTAGGAAGCAGGAAGCCACAGGTAAGCCTGAAGATTTTCATGAAGCATAAAATAAACCCCTGCAAACAACCTACACAACCCACAGAAGTGAACTCAAGCTAACCAGCAGAGAGAAAAATGCACTTAAGTCAGTCAGAGGCATAGCAGCCTATCCTTAGAGCAGGTCCTTTGTTCCAAAACTTTGAAGCAATAACTACAATAAGCAATTCTCACTCCTGTAACAAATCCATAAGTTAAGAACCAAGATGTCTTACAGTCACTCCAAGGGGCATGCAATGGCAAGAGATTACTTATTAAACTTGTTATGCATGCACTGGCCATACACAGGACATCCCTAATTTCTCAAGTCTTAGACTTTTTAGATGCTGTCCTTTGCAGGAGGCTTTCCAGCCACATAGATAAGCTAAGTATTCCCTTAAAGCTTGACTTCACTCCAGAAGATGGATCCTTTGGCTCACCAGCCTTTGTGCAGGACAGAGGGACACAATCCTAGTCAGCATCTGCAATGCTGGCATCCGAGCTGCAATGGGGCAGCTAAGGAGTGCTTGGCAGAGCACTGAAGCACTGAAGCTACTTCCACCACAGTGAACATAAGCTGCTGCTCATGGGAAAAGAATTCATGGAAGTCTGCTATAATTTATAGCTGGGAAGAAAATTCAAGTCTTGTATGGCACTGTACTGTCTCTGAATTCCAAACTCCATCACTCTTAGGAGCCAAATTCCCAAATGCTGATTCAAACCACCAATCTCAGTGTCCTGCCAGGCAGATGTTCACCATGTTCAGCCACCTCACCTCTGTCTGAACCCTCTGCCTGGGTGTGGACACCCCAAAAACACAGGGGCCTGCATTGCCCTTTTCACAAAAGGCTACATGGTGCACGAGGGTCTCACTTTGCATTTCTGGACCCACTCCTTGCAGCTCATGTGGGGTTTTGAGACACTCTCAGATCAAGTGACTTTGTTACACACTTTGGCTTTTGTACAAGTTTTTTTCAGGCTGTTCCTTTTGGATTTGGGACTAGGAGAGCACTGAGGTCTAAAAGGGTTAGATTTAAGCATAATAAATGGTACTTTAAATTAGCACTAAACAAAAAAATCTGCCTGCTGAGAAAATTAACTTCCTTGTCTTTCTGTGACATCTTTGTGAGCAATAGGAGAGGAGAGAGAACACGGAAGTGTACAACACTTGGCACTGGCTACACCTCAAACTAGTATTTCAACATTTTACAATCAGCTTTGGCCATGTGACCTATGTGGAAAGATAAACTGAGATATTTAATCCTATTTTTCTTGTCTTTTTTTTTTTTTTTTTCAACATAAGGAAGTGAATTTCATGTGGTTATGATCATTAAATTACAGTAAATGATTTGCCCACAAGAGAGAAAAAACATGACAGAGTTTTTTAACATAGGTAAGGCTGGAACTGGGCAGCTGTTTGTGACCAAATATTCTTTCCTAAAATTCTCAGTGAGCTTCACTATTTCTCCCTGGCTGTAGCATTTAGGGACATGTCAGCTGACCACAGGTGAGGATTGCCCACCATCTGCTTTTGCAACCAAAGTATGAATAACAACTTCCCAAAAGCCAATTGCGTTTTGAGATAAAGCAGCAGCAATTACTATAATTTCTGCTTCATTTACAGAATATCATAAACTGTTGAAGTGACAGCTGAGTGTTTGGTGAGCTGCACACTCTGTTATACTGTGATAGGGAAAGCCAGTTCAGATCAACCAGAGGCACAGGTCTACCACCACCCTGGATCAGGAGCATGCTCCAAGAATGTGTGGAGATGTCAGGGTACACTCAGCAACTCACTCCTGATGGAGCATCCCCAGGGACCACCATGCAGCACTGAAGTGACAAGGGCAGTCTTGGACCCTGAGACACAGTAGGTGAGATTATGAGTAGGGGACCATTCTTGGCAAGGCAATGTTTAGTCAGCATTGTCAGCTGAGATGAGGACACAGACTGGGAAAATCTAAACGGGGGCAGAAGATGTTCAAGAAACTCTGCAGACTGTGCCCATGACTTGCTCTGGCACAGTCAGGAGGGTACACTATGGTTTTCCTGTTAGCACAGAGAACTGACTCAAATGACTGAGGGGTGCAGTTGTTAGAGTGCCAGGCAACTGGAGATTGTCTTCTTCAGCATCAAGGGTTGTGTGCCTGCTGATTTCTGAGAACTGTGGCTTTTTGCTTTTGTTTTTGTTGTTTGTTTGTTTGGCTTCACTCCCACATGCTAACACATACCAATATCCTCCTTAGGGCAACATTAGTCTCATTATATTATTTAAACAGCTTTTTGTTGCAGTCCACTCAGTCCATGGAAATGTTGGCCTAAGCGTGAATGCAGGTAGAAATGAAAACTCCCTCTGTAAAGGCACTGCTGCAATCTCCTGGAGCCTTCCTGGACATCTGTACAGGCTAAGCAGGGCTTTTCATCTCAGGTGTTACAAGAGAATGACATCCAGGTTTCTAGACTGGACCTGGCTCAGCTTTGACCAGCCCAGAGCAGTGGCAGGTGAGCCACACACCCCAGGTACCTGTAACCAGCCCCAGCCTGGCTCCGCCAGCCCCCACCGGCCGGGACGGGCCAGAAGGGAGGAGCGAGGGCTCGTGTTTAACCAGGCTCAGCTCCCTGATGCGTCTGCCACGTCCCCACAGGAACCATCGCACCGGCACAGGCAGGAGGCAGAGGGGTGAGCTGTGCAGCCCAAGGCAGTTCTGCAGGATCAGCCCAGCATCTGCTCCCGTCTCAGCCTGCCTGCATCTACAGGGCAATCAATGGTGAGGGCACAGCAGCAGAAGCACACCTAGCAATGCCCTGGCAGGTAGGCATAGCACGGCAGAGCAATGTGAAAGCCCCACCTTTGGCACAGAAAACATCTTGTACGTGAAATTGAGCAACACCACAGTGCACTGTGACTCTGCCTGTCAGGCTGTTTCTGATGCTCAGCCCCAATATTTTCTGCTGTGAGCCTTTTTTATTAACTGGCAGCTCTCCTGCTCTCATTTATTCTTGTGAGTAGGTTTATTACTAAAATAATTCTTGGGCCCAACACAGCTCCCCATTCCCTGACAACTTACTCCACCAGGCTCCTCTCATCTCTTCTGACTCTCTCGCTGCTTGCACAATGGCATCACGCATCTCCTCAGGGCTTAGGAGGGGCCAGCAGCAAGAGCCGTCAGTGAGAGGGGCACCGAGCACCAACAGCATCTCCACAGGTGAGCTCAGCCCCGGCGGCTGCTCCCCGCAGCCCACTCCTGCCGGGGCTCAGCATCCTAACCAGCCCACTCCTGCCAGGCCTCAGCATCCTAACCAGCCCACTCCTGCCAGGCCTCAGCATCCTAACCAGCCCACTCCTGCCGGGCCTCAGCATCCTAACCAGCCCACTCCTGCCGGGCCTCAGCATCCTAACGATGGCCCTGCTCACACACACACCACTAACACCACTCGCCTTCAGGAGCTTCACCTCCAGTTCACTTCAGAAATGGATTTTCATGTCTGCAAACAGGGAAAGCTGTGAGGAGACCTGGCCTGGCTATTGTGATCCACAGAGGCTACACTGCCTGGAATAGGGAACAGACAAAAATATTAATGAAAAACAAAGGACGAATGGGGTTCCTTGGCACCCACTCCTCTGTGGGTCTGATTTGCTGGTATACCAGACTGCACCTGCGCAGAGGTATATTCTTCTCATCTTACCACAACCATGGAAAATTCCTACCAAGACGCATTTCAGGATTTGACTTTGACAGAACTTAGGGACACCCTGGAACAGACTGTATAAGATAAGGAATCACATGCCACTGTCTTCTATACACACAACTCAATGTCTTTGTGTATTTCATGTCAAGTCTTTAAGAAGAGATTACTAAGACATCCTAGCACCACATGTTATGCTGAAGAAAAAAAGAGAATATGCCTGCTAAAAAGATGTTTCAGAACAGCTTTCTGATACTTCAGTTATAAACTTAGAGGCATTATTATAAATTAAGCTTGACAGGCTTTCTAAGAGTCTCTCCATGTTATCCCATTGTTGATTCCAGTCTTACCAGTAGAGTCATTTTTCTTTTCTTTTCCTCTTTTTTTTCTTTTTTAATAGTTGTTTCCTGGCTATTTATTAATTGACCAATCAATAAGCTCCAAAATAAGTAGAAGGGATGGAAATACAGTCACCATCTGACAAAATTCTATCTATATGCTCTTCCAGATTGCTTTTCCTTGCAGTCTGGCATTACAACCCCAGTGTAATGAGCAGGACAATGCCACAGGGTTGGATGGGGCTTAGAGGTCTCAGGTCTTGTTCCCTGTAAGTTTTCCTCTTTTGTTGAGTTCGATGGGAAAGCAGCACAAAAGGGCCAGCACATGAGTTCGCATGGAAACACACACCTCCCAAAACAAAAGATGAAAGCTACTCTTCTAATGAAATCAGAAGGGGGAAGAAAAAAAGTGAAGGCAGAGTGGAAAAACCTGCAAGAGGTCAACAAGGAAAACAAAGGGCAGCTTTATGCAAGCAGCTATTTCACTACAGATATGGCAGGGCAGGCTAAGGAGCTACTACCCTGTGTTTTTAATATAGAGATTCAATGTAATTAGGGCTTTGCTTGTTCCAAGAAGATAATGACAACCCAAAAGATAAGATTTAATAGTGGATGAAGCTTAAGAGGGTGGAGAAGAGAGAAAATAGACAAGGAATAAGGGTCTTCTTCTCAAAAAGCAGAGGAATGCTAAGGAAAATGGAGGTGATTCTCTACATTTTACTTTTCCACTTTGATCAGAAGGAACAAAAGCTTTTGATGACTGTTACAGGATCTATTGATCAAAGATAAAAAACAGGTCCAAATGAGCTAATATCTCTGATTGAAAGGTAAATATAGCAGAACACAATTTTCTAGTAAGAAAGCAACTTTTGGACATCTAGCAGATGGCATAAGAGGCTCAAACTGATGAAAGCTAGAAATAGATACATTTAAGTTGACATAAAAGGCTCAATAACAAGGATGAGCTGATACAAGAACTATGATACAAATGATAAAGCTGGGCAAATCATTGTAAAATTTCTGCCAAAAAGCTGTTCAGAGGCATCCACTTGAGCTGCATCCCAAGCAGGAGAGACACATTGCGTGAGCATTGCTGCATTGGGCAGCCATAGCGTCAACCCCCGTACTGCAGCCCTGACCCATCACTTCTGCTCCCATGGGTTTAAGCTGCCAACACCTCCCCACTTGCTAAAGAGTTACCCTGGCAGCTTGCTAGATGACAGCTTGCTAGCAGGCTGTTGCCAAAGCGACTGCTCGTGTGAAATTTTGATTTTTGGTTGGACATTCCCACTATAAGGAGCCTCATGCAATGGCTGTTGTGGTCCAGCGCACTGTGGGGGCTCTCTGCCAGAACAGAGACAACTGTGACTACTGTAAACTCTTATTTCTACATTTGCTCAGCCCAAACTGAGAAGCAGTTTAAATTTACTCAACTTGTTTGCTACTAAAAGGAATACTAAGAGAGAAGATGGTATTTCAGGGTAGCCCAATATGAATGGTGGAGAAGAAGCAGAGTGATGGATTTGCTTCCACACCTTTTGCAACCTAGGAGGAAATACATAAACTTCCCAGGAAGATCTTTCCATCTCTTGCAGCTGCACAGTTAGAATTTACGAGTATCTGTGCTGAGTCTGATGCAGGATCCATTTAGCCCAAGATTTAGTGTCCACCACTGTCAGAAGTCAATAACCAGGGAAGAGAAAGAACTGGATGAGTTTCTCTACTGTTCCCCAGCATCCCTTCAGCCTCCAGGCAGTTCCAGCTTGGGGGATTTCTGCAGACAAACATGTTTTCTGTTTATTTAGTAACTGTTAACACACAAAGACTCTCCCTCTCAGATAAAACAGATGGAAGCTCAACCAAGATATTGTTCCTTTTTATTTTGCATAGGTACTTTGTACACTCCCTATACCTTCCTGTCATTACTTCCATTTAAACTATGCATGACTTTTCTGGGCCTGAAATACAGGAGAACAATGTCTTATTGTGGGGAAGGTGGGAAGGAACATTCACCTTTGGAGACTGTAATAGTTATTCTGACACCTTTAAACATCTAGCAGCATTTCCTCTGCAGTTCTGAAGACTTAGCCCTCATTCTGTCTTGGTTTTTGAGACACTAAACTCAGAGCAATGTGCCCTTGAAAATCTCGTCTTGAGCATTTCTGAAAATGTTGGTATTTGCTATCATTGATTTTAAGGAAAGAGTTATGGACGAAAGAGCTACTTTCCACAAGGCAATTCAAGATAAGCACATTGAGAAATAGCAGACACACACTGTCCACAGGAACAAATAAAGCTTACAACAGCCCCAATGTTGCAGAAAGCAATTTGTGTTGGCAGGTATGTCGCAACTTCAGTGCCAGGGGCTGCCATAGGTGTTCAGGCTATTCGGATCATGCCCAAACACTGTACTGGTTGGGAATATAGCCTGACATCTGGCAGAAATGCAGCAGATGTAATGGGCATAGTACTGCTAGTGTATTGAGTATGTCCTGTGCACAAGGGGCAACAAAGTCTGGCTCCAGCTGGGAATCTCATGGATCCAAGATCAAGTACAAGGACATGCTGCAAATGATTTCCAAGATGGGAAGTGATAGAACAGAGGAGCTATGAAGTTGGGCTTTGGAAAAATGAAGTGCAGTGATTAAGTAAAAAAAGAGGAGACATGAGGACTGGATGTTCTGGAAAGAGAAGGCAAATGCATCTTAAGAATCATTTTGAATGTTGCCTTTAGATCTTGCTCGGAGGGCCTTTTTTTCTAAAGCTGCCCTTACTTTCACTATAGTGAAGTGCCAGAAAAGCTGCTTCAAAAGTACATTTAATTATTGCATTCATAAATTCTGTGCTAAAACACAATCCAGCAAAGTCACTGGAAACAGCTGAAATCAGTTTTTCCCCAGTACAACAGGACACAGATATTATACTGTACATTTCTTCTCCAAATGCTCTGCAAAACCTCCAAAGGCTTGAACTTGCATGGAGAAGAGCAGCTAGGGGTGGTCAGGCAGCTGCAGCACCCTGGCCCAGCCCCTCTGCCTGAGCTGGGGTTCAGCACTGGGAATCAGATGAGCTAGAAAGCTGGAGAGGGACTTTTCACAAGGGCATGTAGAGACAGGAAAAGGGGGAATGGCTTTGAACCAAGAAAGGGTAAATTTAAATTAGGTATATTAAGAAGAAATTCTTCACTATGAAGGTGGTGAGGCAGAGAAACAAGTTGCCCAGAGAAATTGCAACTGACCCATCCCTGGAAATGTTCAAGGCCAGGTTGGATGGGAACTTGAGCAACTTGGTCTAGTGGAAGGTACCTCTACCCGTGGCAGGGGCTTGGAAGTAGATGATCC
This sequence comes from Zosterops lateralis, assembly GCF_965231275.1. Taxonomy (NCBI): domain Eukaryota; kingdom Metazoa; phylum Chordata; class Aves; order Passeriformes; family Zosteropidae; genus Zosterops; species Zosterops lateralis. The sequence continues at coordinate 23,611,678 of NC_139766.1, read as the reverse complement.
TTTCCAACCCAAACCATTCTATAATTCTATAAATTAAATTATTATATCTTGCTTTGTGATTTATATAGCCATATGTATACTTCATTTCCTATTTTTAAACTTATAATCTACATTTTACAGATACCATAGTGGTTTTGCTGCAACTGCCTTGGAGTTGATCTTGGTAGGAAAGGCAAGGCTGCAATGCTAGTCCATAGGGACCCCAGACCTCAACAAGGAGATGTTTGAGGCATCCCTGGGTTGATTAACTCTGCAGGTAGTGTCCTTCTCTGCTGCAGTGGCTCTGGGGAGCTTTCTAAGCTCCAGTAAGAGTCAGCACATCACCACAGTCAGCTATACTCCAACACCAGAAGAGCTGCAATGCCATCTTTGCAACACTGTACTCAGCGATAAAACACAGTAAGGACCCCTTGGCAAAGAAAAGCAGGAGAGGACGACACACAGAAGGGACAGAGGCATTTGCTTTTACACATCCTCCCCAACAGCTCACATAAAGGGTTATTCTGCATGATCTGGTATTAACCCAGCTGTCCCCACCCTGCTGGACTCTGGCAGTGTAACTATCAGGAACAGCAACTGAGATGGCCCTGTGCATTTCAGTGCAAGAGAGCAAAGGCTAACCAGGAGTGCTGGATGTAAGGAACAGTGAGACCAGCTTTCTGTGACAACACCCTGATACTAGCTTGCTCCTGATTCCCTCAAAGAGGAATAGGTTAGTTTAGTGCATTTATTTGCACTCAGCTATAGTTTTGGAAAGTGAATCATATGCTCAGAAGCACATAGTTTCATGAGTGAGTTTTCTGCAGGGGCTAGAATGAACCTTGAGTGCCGATTTATTCTCAGCTTTGTTCCAGTTTCATCAGCCTGGAGGTGCTCCTAGCAATGGCAGAAAGTTTAGAGGGAAAGCAAAAGCAGCAGCATGCCTTCCAGTCTTCTGAAGCAGAGGAAGGCATCTATGGAACACACAGTTCAGGATCAGGTTTATGTTTGACAAACATAAACACTTTCTACCATGTGATTGTGCTCCAGTAAAATTAGAGGTTCTTAACCCAGCTCTGAGATACGATGCAAAAAATTGGATGGAAGTGAACTACAAAGGCAAAAGAGCTTTTCTTTATGATAAAACCTCAGAAGAGCAATTAATTTAATCAGCAGACTTCAACACCACCTTTCATAACCTGAGATGTGCCAAGAGGTTAAGGCTATGGGGGACAAGTTATCTTTGTGACCTTTACCACCAGGAAAATTTACAAATGGCAATTAGTAGATCCAGAGGCAAAAAAATTAACCCAGACAGAGAGCATGTAATAAACCTCTGGCGTTTAACTCAGCAAGGTTGAAAGCAAAAAAAGCCAAGACAGAAGCTAGGCTGTGCAACATCCAGCAACAGCAGCAAAAGGAATTAACATTGATCTCAGAAAAGGTATGCAAATCATCAGTTGTTATATACTGAGGTCATAAAAGTAAACCCACTTATTTCACATGGGATCCAGAGTTGTTGGACAGTATTTAAGAACAAAAGCAAACTACAAGTGATTGTATAGATCTTTGATAAGATACTTTTTCTCTTAGTTTTGCCATGAACCTTGGAACTTCTAGCTCCCTACCAGAGTAAAACTCTTTTCTTTCAATAGCATGTAATTAGGTGAACTACCTGGTATAGATAAAGCTTACTTACAGTGAGACAGCATGATCCTTAGGACCAATAAAAAGAGGGGAGGCTCACGTACCAGGTAAAAACTTGGAAAACTTGGAAAATTTTAACAAAGCTGTGTTTTGTTCAGCACACGCTCCCCACCACAGCTCTTCCTGGACTAAATGAAGTCTCTATTCCCTTTCCCTACAGCTTAAATCCATTTTAAGAGAAATCTTTATCTCTGTAATAGAAATTGCCTGTGTTTGTTCATTCAGCAGTAATGCATGGGTGCACCTGAAGGGTGAACACTGAGAACTGCAGAGCTGTAGGAAATCCTGCCACGCTCGTGGCATAATTCCAAAGTGGTGGTCCTGCTACCAGGGCATGAAGCACCTCAGCAAGACTCAAAGCTTAATCAAAGCAGATATTCTAGAACGATGCTCTACTTCTACAAATGCCATCTCTAAATTTGTCAAGGGATGCTTAATTTTTAAAGGGAAAAAACTACAGTCATTAAGTAAAAAGAATTGGGAATCACTACCAATACACAGTGTCCTAGCTAAGCACCCCCACTAAACACAGTGAAGCAGGCAATGAAAAAAAACTAGTATCATTCTGTTCTGTCTTGTATTCACCCCCATCTAGAGCAATTTATTCATACATCCTGCTAAAGAAAAAAACATAGTTTGCTGGCTGATATACAAGCCACAAGAGCAGGCCTCAGTCACAGCAGGACAAGCAGCAGCAGGACCATGGCCCAGAGCTATAGTAATACTTTGCTGCCTCATCTTTAAATAAGCATCACATTAATACTAGATGCCACACCACTGCAGATCTGCCCATTGGTTCTCTCCAGTCTGTGATAATGCCCCATCATCTAGGTGCAAAACCTGCAGTTTTAGGTCCCAGTGCATCCCCACAAGGTTTCCCTTTTTTGAGTTCACAGCTTGTAACTTTTCTGATGTCTGGTATTGACAGGAATTTCTGAAATAAGTAATTGTGCCATGTTCCTTCTCCACAGGCAGGGCTTTGTGTATTTAATGGATTTAAGGCAATATGGGTACAGGTCTGATTAACATTTACCTTCTTGTTCCAGCTATTTTTTCTGTTTGTGGGGGTTTTAAAGAACATACAAGTTACAAAAGAGAAATGTAACAGTCACAGTGGCAGCACAGTGGAAGTGAACAGCGACTGAAGTTTTGCTGCTGCACAAGATGAAGTCCTTCCCCCCAAGCTGGTCATACCACTATTCAAGCAAATACAGCTAGACTGATGACAGTCTGGCAGTGCCTGCAGCCATTCTGCCTGCTCAGCAGCACTGCCTCCTCCCCTCTGCCATGTGCACAGGGAGCTTCAGGTCTGTGTCCCTCTGGGATGGAGAAGGAAGGGGAAGGAGTCACCTGCCTGGCTGGTTCGAGAGGATCACTTACAAAGCACATCAGCAGGCACAATGGAAACAGTGCCATGGGGGAAGGTTGGAGCGTAAGCCAGGCCCAGGCAGAAGTTAAAGTACTCTGGGTCTCTTGAACTGAACCAAATTACCTCCAACAGATGTCTTTTTACATCTATTACCTCACAGGAACAATTGCAAGAGTCTCTACACTCCATGAGTCCTCCAGAGGATGGCAATATGATGCAACAATGGAAGTTTAAGTTGGTATGGTCGGTTAATCCTCCCTGGACAGCAGGTGCCCACTAAGTCACTCTTATCATTCTCCTCCTCAGCAGAACAGGGAGGGAGAAAATAAGATGGAAAAAACCCTCATGGATCAGGATAAAGGCAATTTAATAAAGCAAAAGCAAAGGCTGTGCATGGAAGCAAAGGGAACAAAAAACAAAATTATTCTCTACTTCCCATCAGGAGATGATGTCCAGCTTCTTCCTGGGAAGTAGGGCTTCAGGATGCAATGCAGTTGCTATGGAAGAAAAATTCCCCACTCCATCCCTTTCTCCTTTTTCAGAGCTTTTATAGATGAGCTGATGTTATGGAATACCCTTTGATCAGTAGGTCAGCTGTCCTGGCTGTGTCCTTTTCCAAAATCATGCCCAGCTCCAGCCTCCTTGGCAAGGGGAATGTTGGAGAGACAGACGATGCAGTGAAGTGCTGCTCAGCAGCAGCCAAAGCTCTGGGGTGTTAGCCACACTTTTCTAGCTACCAACGCAAACCACAGCTTTGTGAGGGCCCTTATGAAGAAAATTATCCCCACAACCTGGTCAGGGGCTCAGGTTCCTCCTGTCATAGCTCCCAATGACTCCAATAGGCATTTTCTCTTAGTTCCAGTAATATCCTGACCAAGTGTGGAGACCAACCTCCACTGGCCATGAAACCTTCAACCTGCAGTACTTCAAGGTCTAACAGCCTACTTCAAATCGGATCTATTCCCGAGACTGTTAGCCCCTGAATCACACTATGAATTAAAGCACAGCTTCTGAGGAAGTAACGAAGCAGCCTTGCAGAACAGCAATCTTTGCATTTACCCATAGGATAGAATTGTTCATTTGCTTAGTCCGTAATAAAGGATTAACAGGAACAGCTGTGCTAACGAGTCTACATCACTTGATGTGTTGTGTGGAGAAAACAGCAGATTTAGGCTTAAGAGCAGCTTTTTTTCTTTAAAAAATTGCCTACAAGCATGGCCTTGAAGCACCTCAGCAACTAGAACAGCACTTGTGTGACCTCTAGAGGTCTCGGGATTTAGGTGAGGAACTAACTCCTCAGAAGGAAGTTTTGCAAGGCGCTTTTACAGCAGAGACACATGGGCCCTGGACTTATTCTTTCCAACACCCTTCACCTCTCTACCATTCCCCTAAGGGCAGGACCCCCTCGTCCTCAGGAATCTAGGGTCCCAGTATAGTGCTCCTAGAGGCAGAAAACTTGATGGCTTGAAGCACTGCTGAGAATTCATGCAGCTCAAGGGTGCAGTCCCAAATAACACACTTATCCAGTCCACTTTGAACCATGGTGTTGAGAATGCTTTTCTTTGCAGTTCAAACAACCTCTGCAGGGTAGTGAACATGGCATTCCAAAGCAGAACTGAAGCACTGTACTTGAAGGTGACTAAGGTTTGCCCATACCTGGCTAGCATATCCTTGAGGTCATTTGTACTCCTGTATTGTTTCAGAGCAAGAGAGTAAGAAGCCAGTTCACTCTTGGGTTTGGGGTGTTAGTGTTAAGCCTTTTTCATAAAGTTTTCCATAAACTCTCATCCTTTAATTATGAGGAAAGAGATTATCTTGTGACCACCATTCTGTTTTCAGCTATGTTAAAAACACTAGATAAAAGCAACAGAAGTTTCATTCACCACAGTTATCTTGCTGGCATTCACCTAGAATATTAAAATGCTAATCAAAAGTAGGCACAACGTGCAGGACAGGAAAATACACCTACAACAGCTATGAACCATATCAGGCCTCCTGTGAGGGAAGCTACCAACTTTCTGTTGTCTGTTTCCATATAAGTGACAATCTTCATACTGAAGGCCACCAAACACTTTTGGGAACTGAGCTGAGAGATGAAATGGAACTGCTCTACCAGTAGGTGATGACAGTGGGTCCTCAGGGTCCCACCAGTCCATCAAGCTAGTGAAGGCTTGGACACATCATCACAATTTGGGGTGAGCTGGCACCCTTGTCCCTGACTGAGACAGTAACCCCTTACCCCACAACAGACCCACTGCTGTGATGCAGCCCCAGGGTTGCTGACAGTCCAGCCCTGGACACAGGTTGGCCAGAGAATGGGACATGTAAAATGAAAGTAGCTATCCCACAGCTTGAATGTGCTCTAGTGAACTCACAGGTGCCGAACAATAGTCTCAGTAATTTTATATTTTTCACTTCATGTGTAGTTAGTTTTCCCCATCTCTTTCCTCTTCTTTATTTTGCTAATATTATGTAGCATTATTTTGCAACACAGCTGTGTCTGCTATCATCCTCTAACCAATTGTGGTCCTAAGCAAGTCAAACCAAAACTTTCATCCCCACTGAACATGGACTCCACAAAGCCAAATGCTTTCTCTGTAAAGGTCTTTTTTAACTTCTGGAGACTAGTCCAGATGACTTCACCATCTATTTAACTGTATTTTAGGGTACACTTTTGCTACAGTGAGACATTAACGAAAGGCACTCTTTTCACTGAAATGTCATGAGCAGCTTGGTAGTGCTCAGCTAGAACTGAAAATACAGAATGAATAAAAGAGACAGATCTATTACTTATCTATGGCACACTAACAACAGAGGCATGCAAATGTATGCATTAATGAGAGTATCATTCTTTGTTTGTTCATATTACATCGTCTCAAAAAATTTCCTGCTAACTTGTTGTTAAGCATGCTAATGGAGAATTCAAAAGCAAACAAAACAAGAATATGATGTGATTATACAATATTTAAGACTGCAATTAATCAAGTTGTCTGTTAGTGGAGACAGACACATAGCAAGCAAATACCCAGTGAATTGAGTTTAATAATTTTATTAAATGAAACATTCCACCTACAATATGCTGGGTTAGTTTTTTAAGCATGTCATTTTTTGTTCCACTCTTCTTTTGCCATCTCTGTCATTGAGTTTAAATTAATCAAAACTAATACATTCTTCAAACCAAAGTGAAATGTAGGAAAGACTGTGGTGTGTAGTCTCCCCAGAACTCCCAACAACACAGATAAAATCTTGTTCAGCAAAGAGTGATATGAATAAAAATGATGACCTACGAAAATCTGCTTCAAGTTCTTTTAAAATAGACATAAAGATTTATTATGAGTAGTTGTGTGAATTCAAGACTCAGAGGATAATAATGGCAGAGGAAAAAACAACAATACCTGCTCCCCAGAAAAATCCATAATCCTAAATGGGTTACTTAAAAGGTAGTACTGGACTACTTTATAAATAAATGTCTTCAGAAGGTATAATAAAAACCCTACTTGAACTTGCAGATGCCCTTTTTTAATCTCAATTTGCATTTTCTGTATATTCACTAGATAGACTTCTATTCTGAAGCAGGAGTACCCAAGAAGAGACCATGGCAGTTCCAGATGCCAGCTTTTTCACGGAGCATATTTTCCACCCTGCTCTGCTCCCCATAAGCTTACATCCCACCCTCTGCAGTTAGATTTGTACTGCATCCTGATGCTGAGGTACCTCTGGATTTTCTTTTCAACCACAATGGCTAGAACTACACCAGGCAGAACATACAGTACTGTCATGGCCAGACAAAGCAACTCATGTGACTTAGGCATGACTTAGTTCGCTACCAAGGTCCATCCCTGCACCCCTGGTAACCAGAAGACACCACCTGAGACACTCACCTTTGTGGTGCAGTGTATTCCTGGTGCCCTTGCAGATCCTTCAGTGGTCTGGGGCCTGCAGACTAGGAATCAAATGTACAAAACTATTTAGAAAGACAGACATAAGAACAAAACTGAGCTAGATACTTGCTGTCTCTGTTATTCCTTACTGTAAAGGTAAAATGGAGTTCTTTAAAAGTGTCTGGAAACAATGAAGCCCTAATTTGCACAGCACAAACTAGATACAAACACCTCCACTACCTCTGGTCCCTTCCACAGAGGTGGACTTGTCTCTAGCAAAGAAAGATTTCTCCTTTTTAGTAGACTTCAGAGAACACTGAAAAAAGAGATGTTCATCTTGCTCCCCTCCTTTAATTGAGCTCCAGGTCACTCACTCTGCCTGCAAGTACAGAGGCAGTGGCTGTACACAAACTGCAGAGGTCACCTTTGGTCCTATATACTGTCACTGATGAAAAGATTTTAAGAAAGAAAACCAGAGTCAATATATTCTTTTCTTCAATGAATAACAGAAGTTTGTAAGAAAAGATGGATTCTTCACACTTTTATAAACAGAATGAGAGTTACCTTTCACCCCATAGTCTCCTTTTCCTGTCTCCAGAACAATTATATTCAGGTCTTGAGCTTCTCAAACTGGGACTGCTGCACAACCAGGAATTCTTGCCACAGTCCTGCATTTCTTGAGAAATGACTATGAGACACTTATCATAATCCTGGCAGTGTCAGAGAACCAAGCTTTGCTAACCAGTGGACAAAAGATGTAGATGCTTAGAATGTGACAAATTAATTCCTGAAACATAGGAAAAAACCTCTTCTCTCTCAGAGTGTCATGTATTGTTCAGGATGATCCTTTTTGGTTTAGTCTGGACCCTCTTGGTTCAATTTCCATGAACACAAACAGAATTCTTAAGTTAGGAAAGGCTATCTTCTACCTTTCTGTACTGTTGAAAATCCAACACCACAACATCCCATTACACTTCAGCTCTGTAATTCTGTTTGTGAAAAGAGCAGTGAAGGCATCACAAGAGACAGTTTATATTTTTCCTCATTTCAACACTGCAGTGACTCAGTACAAAACAGGAGAGTTGATCTCTCTGCCAAGAAATGGTACAACAAAAGAATCTGTCAGCTCATCTCTCAAAGGCCTCTGCAGAACACAGATCTAAGACTATTTTAACAGCATCATTGTCTTCCTCAGTAAATATAGTCACCTTGCTGCCTTCGTGGTAAACAGTTACTCAGTGCATAAGTAGCTAATTTTCCATTACTGTAATCATAGTTATTAATAATTTCTGGATTTCATCTTCCTCAAAGATTACTGGATCTAAGCATATGGCACACAAATGAAAGGGGAAGAGACCAAGACAGATAGAATTAGATTAAACACTCCTGTCTCACTCAACACTACAGCTGTCATGTACAGTTCTGCCTGCTAACACACAAGGCTGATTTAAAGTTTCTTCTTGATGAAATTTCCTCATGGAAGAGGTTGTCAAGCATTGGCATGAACTGCCCAGGGAGGTGGTGCAGTCACAATATCTGAAGATGTTCAAGAACTGGACCTTACACTTGGTGCCATGGTCTTGGTGACAAGGTTGGTGATCAGTCAAAGGTAGAACTTGATGATCTCAGAGGTTTTTCCAACCCAAATGATTCTGTAATTCTGCAAACATTAAGACCTAAGCTACTGTCCCTATAGTTTAGTCAGATACTCCTGAGCTAGCATTAAACCAGGTAGCCCTTTCATGGGCCTTCAGTCAACCTTGTCACTAGAACCATGGCCATGCAGTGTCGCATCATGTTTTTCACCCTGAATGATGATCGATTCCAAAGACATGACTCAAGGGTCCTAGCATCACAAAAATTCAGGGACTAGCTTCTACTGGCATTCATCATCTGCTCACAATCTTTATCAAATCCAGGGTTCTTATGTACTAAAAATGGAAAAGCCTTTCCTTCAAGATCAAGAAAAATCACCATTTGTAAATAAAGGGTGAAAAAAACCACTTGAGAATGTGTGGTCATCCAAAGAAAAGGATAACAATTTAAAAGCAAATTTAATAGTTAATAGGTTCAAATGGTTAGAACTATTTTTCAAATCATACAATTGCAAGGAAGATATTTCTTATACATTCGCATCTTCACATAAAAAGTACTGGGGAATTGCAAAGCATGATTTCAACATCATCATCCAAGCATGCAGAGTACTGAAAAATTACCAGTGTGATAGAGGCCCACAATCCACCTATGATTGCAAACCTTCCCTTACACATGGAAAGCCTACAACTGCAGCAGTTTGTTCTGAACAGAGTGATGTGGACAAAATCTGAATTTCTGAGGAAGATATTTTGAGTCAGACTAAAGGGCTGCCTAAATCTTGAAGCTGCCTCCAGTGGGTGCCACCAGTGGGACGAGCACTGAAGAACATGTAGTCATGAATCTCTAAAATATTGCTCCTCCTTTAAATGCTTGGTGACTGTATGCTCCTATTAACTGTGACAACTATGAAAATTAGTAAGCCAGTTGTTGGGGGTTAGGTTTGTTCTTTTTTTTACTCTAAATAATTTTTTCCCCATAAGTTACCAAGGAAACTAAGTGTTGGATCTTAAGAGTACTTGACCAAAATAAAGAGGTGGCCAAAACTCGAGAGGGGGAAGAGATTACACGAGTTTTGGGGCAAGTAAAGGACGGAGCTTGAGGCAGATCCAGTCTCTGTTTTTTCGGCGTTCGGGGAGAGAGAACGGCTGGGTTGCTGCTTGCTGCTAGACGAGTTCCAAAGGAGTCCAGCCCTGGGAAATCTACCATCATCTGCTCGCCCTGAAATTCTGAGCTCCTCTGCCGCCCTGCTGGAGCTGGGCCAGCCCCGCCCCACCTTTGCGGCTTCTTCGGCGCTGCTCCTCTTACTACAGGTGACCGTGCACCGCCCTGCCCTGCCGAGACAACCTGCCATCACAGCCACCAGCCCGGGACCTTTCCATTGTTTCCAGCTTGGTGCTCTGAGGATCCTGCAGGGCCACCGAGACTAAACTGCCCTGGGTTTTTTGTGAACCAAAGCCTTCAAGGTTCTTGGTACTGTTTTTGTTATTAATGTTGTAGTTGTTTTTTGTTTGCTTTGTTATACATACTAGTAAAGAACTGCTATTCCTATCCCCAAATCTTTGCCTAAAAGCCTCTGACTGCAAATTTATAATTGGAATAAAGGGGGGTGGTTTACACTCTCCATTCCAAAGGAAACTCCAGCTTTCCCTTGCAGATACCTGTCTTCCCAAATCGAGACACCAATAGATTTTCCTTTTTTTTTTTTTTCCCTTAAGTCTTGAAGTCCATATAATCTTTCGACATTCACCAATCATGTTGCAGTGTTCCTCAGCCTTATCACATGTTGTGCAGACTCCTCCACTGCCACACACTGGGGACATTTCATGTACCCCGTTCCTACATTGTAAGAGACTGAACAGTAGATCTTTATGCCACCATAAGCCTTAAGTAAACCCTTGGTCATCAGTTTTCCATGCTGAAGACTCATGTTCTGAATACTTTACCGTTATCTTTAAATTCTCCCTCAGCTTTACAGACAATAATTTTTTCCACAACAAAGAGCAAACCTGTTTCCTCAAGCAGGCAGTGTAAGTGCCAAACCCTGAAATACGTGGCAAATGGATGCAATCGTTTTTCTGTACAGTGAACGAAAATGAACAGCATGTCTTCTAAAGGAGCTACTCAAAGTTACCCTGGTTAAGAGGGAACTGATAATACGCAGGGAACACACTTGAGACTTTTTCCACATACTGAGTTTATTCTTAGCTAGACACCTAGTTTAGCTTTACATTAAAACCTGGACTTTAGGGCTTGCATTATGTATGAGAATCCAGATAAGTTTACAGTGTTAATTATTCCACACAAAAGAAAACCTCCATTAGCAATTCAATGCATCATTTACATCATCAAAACAAAAAGAACAATTCCCTTTCTTCTAATAAATTTGGGCATAACAACTGCATCACTTTACCAGTTTACCTCCTTGCTCTTAAGTTATTGATTCACAGGTATGCGCCTATCAATTGTGACAATTATGAAAATTAGTTTTATCACATGAACTTTTGACTGGGATCCATTACAATGCCATTCTGCCTCTCCCAGTGCATCTAGAATGTCATGGTTTCAAAGTTCAGGTGCTTTGCAAAAGCAATTTATTTGCTAGGGGCATGCCTGGGGTACTGGTTTCTTCCTTTACCACAAGAGACATTGTCCAGAGCTCTATCAGTCTGAGAGGGTTAACAGAAACTAACAGACAGAAGAGGGGGGTTTGGTGTGGTCAGCAACAAACATTTTCCCATACATGTAAGTATTAAGGTGCTGAGCAAGGAGTGTTCATTATGGCACTACTTAATGAGTCTGTAAGATGATGATTTTGTGCTAAGTAATACACAGAGCAGCCTTGGCATTCCTGTAAACTGTTTAAAATTTAAGTATTAAAGAGCTTGTAAGAGTGAACAAGGGACACAAAGGGTGAACACTAGTAGGTAAATACAGTTAGAGAAGACAGAAGTCACACCCTCCTATTTTAGCAGTCTCAAATAGCATTTAAAGGTACATCTTGCACGAGTGCCCAGGGCAGTGAGACACGCAGGAAGGACAGAAGTTCTTCCTACTATTAGGCTCAAGAGAAAGAATTGAAAAGAGGCCCTCTGACTCAGTGAGGAAGAAATCCTGAGAATCTAGCTTACCGGAGTCATGGTGATAAGTGAGCTGTAACAAAAAATATAAGTTTTCAAGTCAAGTTAAAAGGGAAAAAGGGAGTGCCGTGAAGAGATGATCTCCAGAAAATGTCACCATGCCACAAATACACCTTTTTTCTCCCCATGTAAGAGAGAAAGGGCTGATAAAATTACGAGGTGCAGAGATGCAGCCCTGTGAATACACAACTCCCTGCTAGGCTGCCTGCTCCACTGCAATGCAATGCTGCAATGCCCAAACAGCCTGAAGACATGGCCAGTACCGACCAAGGTGGAACACTGACTGCTCATCCTCATCAGCAGCTTCATCAGCACATCATACTAAAAGGCAAGCACAGTCACCAGCAAAGTCCTCAATTATGCAATGTCTCGACTCACTGTCACAGCCTACAGAATCTTTTTGTTTATTGTTACAGAATGCAAGACAAAGGTCTCAAAAGCACCCCTATCACAGAACTCCTCCTAAACAAACTAACATAGAATATTCAGATTTACAAAAGGAATGTAATTAATTTTCAGTTAAGCAGCTTTCCCAATGATCAGCACACTCATAAAAAACACCATGATAAAAAAAATCCACATGAAAAACCTGTCCATCACTTTTGCAACTTTTTTCCACTCGATTCCTTTGGCCTTGTTTGCTTTATGGTCTCTAACACAATTAGCAATATACTCGATATTTTTAATCAGCATTTTGTAACAAGAACAGCAATTAACAGTCTCCCTAACATTTTCACCATTAACTCCATAGCTTTTACTCCAATTTCCATTGAGCTTCTCCTTGAGACTGCAGTCCTCATTCCTAGTGGAAAGAGGACTTCTTACCTCTTTGTGCCTCTTCTGACACCCACCATCCCCCTCTAACCTACGTTCTTCTTCCTTCTCTCTTTTTGGACTTGTGCAATTTTCACCCACATCATAAACAAAAAAGATTTTTGACATATAGTCCAAAATAACCACCTTGGCCCACTGTGGAACAGGCTTTGCTTCTGAGCCACAATGATGGAGATTCATGATAATGATTGTCAATGCAGTGGAAGCTGTGATCATGGTCATAGTTGCTATGTAGTACTTTCCTAGAACACAAAATAAAATAATATTAAAGATGTTACACTAATAAAAAAATGCAATGAAAAGTAACAGTGTGACAGCATACTGTTAAGCATAAATGCAAGTGAAACAAAGTTTTAATCACCGTAATTCTCTTAGATCACAATTTAAAAACAAATATACAAGCCATTAAAATAAAATCTCATACTCATTACTGGCATGTCTTAATCAGATGAGTGTGTGACTACTGTATTAGTATGGTAAATATTTGCACGCTAAAACCTCTGATTACTTGAAACACATCCATTCAAGAAAGCAGCTCAAGAATGTTTCTCAAGAGCCTTGCTCTTTTCTTAGTGTCTGCAAAACCCCCATGCCAATGGCACCTTGGAAATCCCACTTCCTCATGTATTAACAACAGTGATGATAACACATTGTTTGAGCTATTGGGGCCTCCCACAGCAGCAGATCCAGGCTTTCACACTCAAACATGTCAGTGAATATGCAGACTTTGCAGACTGTGCTGGTATCCACAACCAGTGTGCCGCCAGCTCAGAGGTCAAAGCACAGAGCTGAAGAGAACACAAGCTGTGCTCCTCTGCCCTTGCTTTTGTTAACAGAAGGACACAGCTGCCCACCCAACCAACCTATGCAGAGAGGCAGCTCCCAGCCCTGCTCTGCAGCCTTTGCAGGAAAAGCAAGGGCTGACAGCAATGACACAGGATATGCCACAGACAAGTGTGATGGGAGCCCAGTTTCAAAGGGATTGGGAAGGATGGCAAGGGAGAGTGTGGGAAAAGAGAAAACAGACTAAGCTAGATTCCTTTCATTGCACATGAACTTTTCTGAACTCCCAGACATCAATTAAATTTCAGGATAATGGATTCCCAGGAACCATAATCCAATGTAGCAATTGTCAGATATTAAGTCAACTGTGAGTATGCCAGCCAGGCCATCCAACCATCTGGATCTGACAGAAACATATCTTGAAACTGTCTGACCTTGTGCTTATATCTTTTGATTATACTTCATGTGTTAGTTCTAAATTGTTTTCCATTACTAGCTTTATTTTAAGATGCGATACCATAATTCTAAATATCTAACTATATTTAATTAATATAAAATAGCTAGCTAATGTATAATTTAAAATAAATAAAAAATAACTTCTAAAATCTGCAGAATATATACACCAATTCCACAAATATTTCAAATACTTCACTATGTTTCAAAAATGTAGCAAATTTCTCTTCCCAGAAACCACAAATTACATAAAGGATCCCTGACATACAGCCCTGCTATTAATAAGTCATGCTTAAAGACAAAGTGTGTAAAGCTCACCTATCAATGGTACATTTTCAGATGGGGGCATGATCTCTGCAACCATCAGCTGGAACACAGTCAGAGCAAGAAGAACTGTAACACCCAGAGACACTTTCTCACCAGAGTCTGCAGGGAGATAGAATCCCAGTGGGGCCAGGAAGGAGATCAAAATGCAAGGAAGCAATAGATTAAATATGTAGAAAGAGCACTTCCTTTTCAAAATCAGCGTGAAGGTCACATCTGGATAAGGCTCTGAGCAGCAGCCATAGGTGATAACATTTTTAACTGCTGGCATACCATGAATCTCCCATTCCACATCTTCTATGAAGTCAGAGAGATCACCACTATCAAGAGAATTGATGATGTCTACCTGATTACCATTATAGGTCCAGGACCCAAAGGTAAGGTTGCACTGCTGGCTGTCAAAAGGAAAATAAGACACATCCACTACACAAGAGCTCTTTGTGATAGCAGGTGCATCCCAAGTGATTTTTCCGTCATATCTCAGCACTACGTTAGTATTTACTGGTTCTGAAAAGTCATCATCAGCCCTAAAAGACAGAAAAATGGCAATCAGGATAGACAGACAAAAACTGAAGGGCCAGAGAACGTGGGCAATGGGGAAGAGCCTCCTTTCACACCACTAAAAGCATGCTTCTGAAATCATATTTACACTGAATTTTAGTAGGAACTTACTATTAACCATTATTTACAGGTATAAGTGCCCATGAATGCCAAATGTCAGTGCTGCTAAATTATGTTGTATTTTTTGGCCATAGTTTCTTAAAACTTGACTTCAAACAGGACACAGTAGGATAAGTGTATATTAAAAGATGAAAACAATCTGCAGGTCATTGTTGGCCTGGGAGACAAGACAATGCAGCCTTTATGTATCATCTTTTGGTGGACAATCTTCCAGAGCTCTCTAGGAGCATCAGCAGAAAGCACCTCAGTCAGCCAGGGTATTCAATTCCCAGTGCAGAAGAATTCAGAAAAGCTTTCTCGTGTAGCATAATTTTCAGATCTTGTCTATAGGTTTATTGCAAAATATTTAGATTATCAACAACAAATGTTAAGACAACAAACATATCCCTTGCTAGGGTAAGGTAGAGATGAAAGTTCAGATTCTGTAGGCCAATTACTCCTTTAACCCCCTCCCTCCCTCAAATATGCAAGCTGATTTTCTCCAGCCACACTCACTTGTTATATAGGACAATATCTGGTCTCCATACCAAATTGCTTGGAATCCTGATAGAATCCAACCCATCATATTTATCTTTGTCCCATCTGAGGTATGCATCATACCAGCTTTGTCGAATCCATAAGTAAGCTGACAAAATTTGGTTCCTTTCATCCTGCATAAAAATGTTGAATTATTTCTAGCTCAAGGTGACAAAATCACATCTTAGATGCAGATAGCATTTGTGATATGGCTTTGATGTAGTGCTCAAAACAGGCCAGAATATTAACAGGCCACAAAATAATTCTCAGACAGGCATCTAGCCCCATACACTGTACAGCGAAATCACTGCTTTGGACTTTCCCTTGTGCAAACCTTCTCTCAGCATCCTCCCTAGTTTTAATCACAGTGTCTAATGCTCCCAGTTCTTCTTAATTTCCTTTTGCAAGCTTCAGAATAGCAAATAGCTAACAGGTTCAGGCTAAGAAATTCTTTGAGAGCTTGGAAAGACCTTGAAATTATAATTCAGAAGTCACAAAAATAATCTTCCCTTCTCCTTCCAGACACATTTTCTTTTGCCTTAAAAGTGTATCTTAAAAAACATATTTAAAAAGTTACTGAAGGTTAATTTCAGGAATTTTATGTAGAAATTAATTGCATCTTAGAAAAAGCATTTGCTGTATTTAAAACTGAGCAGAAATTGCCTGGAGGATGTGATACCAACACCTAACTACAAAAGAAGTCTTAAAAATTCAGCATCTCTGTTTCCAGACTTATAATGGAAGCCTTAAGTGTTGCAACCAGAGAAGAATGTGCAAAAAACTGGAGACCAGGACACACTCCCACCCCCTCAGGCCACCCGTCTCCCCAGCCCTTGAGGAAGCATTTCTGAAGTTGGCACAACAAAATGAAGGCTGCTTTTCCTACTCCAAACAAAAGGCTTACATCCAAACAAAATGCTTACGTCTAGTAGAGTCCTGCATATTTTTAGAAAAACAGAACTATATTTTTACTCACCATGTCTTTAATTTGGGACAATGTGATCTGAAGGGTGACATTCAGTACTTTATCTGTGTCTTCCACTGGTCTTAGAGCATTGGAGTAGTCTTCAAACAGTTCATTAAACAGCATGTGAGCATATTTTCCTTTGGCTGATTCTACAGCTAGATAACATGGACTTGTTCAGTACATTAGATTAGGTAGTGAGCAGCATCAGAAAACACCCTCTTTCTACTGCTTCAAGCAGTATTTGCTACAACCATATTTATCATTCATATATGGCACAATATCAGTTCAGATACAGAATTGTACCTGATGAAGTTATTCAAATAAAGACAGCGTTCACCTGGAGCAAATGAATAGCTGACTTAATCTTTTCACACTGAAAAACACTTTGTATACAGCAATTTCTACAATTTTGAAAGTATATATAATTACTTTCATTTTACCAATGATTTTCACAGGCAGATATTAGTGACTTCCAGTCAGCAAGGTCTGAAATCACACCTATCACAGGCTAATGGCCTTTGGTATGTCCTCAAATGCAGCACTGGTAAGATTCCTGCTACTTCCAGGATTTAGTCTTTTTCTTTTTAAACTACCACCTGTAAAATGTCTGAGCTGCTTTTCTTCAAAAGGTGGCAATTGCATAATGTATGAATACATCTGTGCACTAACATCTTTTCCAAACCATGTATTTGGAGATGCTTCTTGCTATCCAGACTTAGATACTAATGATAATTGACTAAAACTTGAGGTTTTAAATTACACTTTTGCTGTTTCATACTGTTTTGTACATCACAGTTTCTCTAGGCAGCCTCTGTATCATCTTTACATAGATTCACAAATCTCTGCAAGCAAAAGGCAAGGACAACAGAACCACTCTGTTACAACCACCCTTGAAGGTGGGGTAACTGAGGTTCTTCTTATTGGATCCCTTGGGATGGATGTGTGAAACAACACTGAACAACTGGTTATGTATAAATACATATATTTATGTATGGCAGGTTTATTTTAGAGCAATTTAGTTGCAATGGTGTCATTGAAACTACAGGAAAAACAGAAACTCTCCAACAATTTTTCAATGTTAGAGAATTAGGCATTACTTTATTCTGGGCAGAATGTTATTCTGAGCAGGACATGCAATAGAAATTGCTTCATTCACACATGCCCGGGTTGTGCAGTGAAAATCATTCCACCATACATGGTTCTTTACCAGACTCTTCGCCTATTTATACATAAAACCCCCGAAGAAAATCACATTCACTCGTCTTAAATGACACAGTTGTTACTGTTCAGTCTTCTATTGATTATTGATCCCTTTGATACTAATTCGGCCCTCACTCCTCACTCCCATACTCTCTTGAACCAAGAGAACCTCACTTGGTTCTCTTATCAATCTTTTCCCAGACCAGGTGTCTCCGTGGGAGTAATGCCCGTTAATGTTCATTTATTTCCTGTGTACCTTCTGGCTACTCCCCATCTGGAGATGTTAAACTCATCAGACCTCACCCGGTGAACAGTGTTTTGAAGAGAAACTTTAATTCCACTCTCCCTGGGCAAAGGTGAACATGCCCCTGACTAAAGTTACAAAAAATATTTTAAAAGTTGCATCAATTCCAACAATGGGAAAGAGGTACTTAGTGGTATCAGTTATTATCTATAGAAACGAAAAAATATAAAAGCATAAGAGATTACACTTCAGAAAATACAGACGGGAAAGAAAGAAAATGAAAGAAAGGATAAGAGTAGATAAAGGAGAGGACCGATATCACCATCCATGATAAAAAGTATTATCTCATCTCACGGGATCTGCTTCTTATCTGTCTTCTCCCTTATCTAGTTCAAAACAGCCCAGCTTGTTGCTAAACAAAGGTTAATTTGTCGTGGTGATCTCTGGTGATGGGTGCTCACCCCCTTTGCACCTGGCGGGTTCTTATGCACGTTCAAAACCTATCCTACTCCCCCTCGGTTTTGGGGTGCAAATACGGCCTCAGCAACATCATCAGGTTCATCAGGATCATCCTGATCATCAGGATCACGCCCGCTGCTTTTGCAAATGGCCGATTTGTGAGTCGTTATCACTTCAGCATTTCAGTCTCTCACACACTGGCAAGACTTGCCCAAATGCCAGGTGGCATTATGTAGGGAACGAGTGCTTTGGAGTACATTGCTCTCTGGTGATTCACACCGACTTCTGGACTAATTAACAGTTCAAAGCAAATCTTCCCGACCAAAAAGGTATCCCAACAAATCAAAGCTTCCCGAAGAGCACTGCAATTCTGGTGGCACATGATCATTTTGTCTATGCATCAGTGAGACAAAGTAAAACTAAACAAATTAAACACTTCTGGAGTTCAGCCATGTAGAGACCTCAGGTCACAAGACCCTGTCCGAATAAAATAAACCTCAGGGCAACATTTAGCTAGCAAGTATTCTCACCTTTGAGTATCACTGCTGTAAACAGGAACCACAGAGAGACGTGAAAGGAGAGGCTCCTTATCTTCATTTCTGGACCTTAAGTAAAACTGTTCACCCAAGGGTACAGAAGTGTTTACCACCATCCAAAACTATCCAAAAAAGTAAATCAAGGCGCTGACACACTGGTGCGCTTCTGGAAGCAACTGGGTCCTCCCTCAGCAGCTGTCAGAGTCCTGCAGAGTCTCGGGCTTTGTCCTGCCCCCGCCTGGGGCTCTGCGAACCCCCCCTTGGAAACCTGAGCGCTGCCTGCTCTCAGGCTAATGCTGAGACACAAAACCAACAGATTGGGTATCAGTGCCAAAATTGTATTCCGTTCCATTTTTTTACTACAAATGTAAGATTTCGTCCAGTTTATGACAAATCCTTTCACAGTTCTTTGCAGGGCTTTGTTTTACTGTGCCACATTCTGCAATAGCCCTCTCGGAACCAGTTCTATGGAATTTGTGGACCTTCACAAAAAAGTGATCTGACTCAGTACTTTAACAGGCATAGTGATCCTGTACATCACACATCCAATATCACACAGAAAAAACCCCAATACCCAAGGCCACGGCCTACTTACTTCCATGCAGATAAAACAAGGTTTTCATTACTAAAGCGTTGCCACATGGAAGAGATGCAGTTGCACCAAAGTCAGAAAACACATCTAATGTTTGCAGTAGCCCAAAATCACTGTGCCAAGAACTTCAGCAGGTGTAGACAACTGGGAGACCAGTACTCAGCACAGTAAATCTGGAGCAAAACCGGACTTTGCAGGTAAAATGCCACTTCCTTACACAGTACAATTTTTCACAGGTGAACTTGACAAAAAAAATTATAGTCACTGGACAACATTTACATTTAGCCAAAAGAGTTTCAGGAGAAAAATGAGAACATGAAGCAATACCTCACCTGGCCTTCCAACTCACTCTGATGGTCAGAACTTCAATAGCTCTGTCTATATTACTCATGTTGTCAAGTTCACTTCCTAGTAACACAGACATTTTCTTTCATGTTTCTCAGACTAGAGATTACTTCCTTCTCTCCACAGTCCAGTCCATCCTTCCTGATACACTGCAGTCCATTTTGCCATCCTTTTAGAACAGATAACAGATAACATTCACTAAAACTGAAAGTGAAAATATAGGATGAGCTACCAGAAAAAAAAATTGGTCCAGATAATCTTGATCCACAGAAAACATAAAATACTGTTGCTTTACTCTTGCACAGTCTTTTAACTAAAAGAAAAGTTATCCCTCCATACACATAATTTCTACACATCAGCCCTACAAGCAGTCAGTGGCTAATGTTTGTAGTTTTGTGGGATGTATAAATCATTTACATTTATGGCCAGGTTTACTAGGTAAGTAATAAATAATTTCAGTCAAAACTCCTGTAATGAAGTCCATCTCCATAATTTCATTTGCTGAATTGTCAAAGGAGTAAAAAACTGGAAAACTGTTTAGAAGTCAAAAAGGTCAGAACAGCCCCTAGGCAGTATGTAATATCCTGCATTCTCTGTGGGATAAAGGTATATGATGCCAGAGACAACAAAAATTGTGGAAAGAAGACAATAGTTTTTGGATACAGTCAGAAAAATGCATTCTCAGGAAATAATTTTAGTCTACAATAAATTATAATTCTGTCAGCAAAGAGCTACTGCATAACATCTCTTACTGTAATCACAAGAGTGATGGGGTACTGCTTTAAGAGGGTTGCTGTAACCACTACTGGAACCAGGAGTAGCCTTGCTCTGCCACAGGCTTGAGACAGCCGTGTGACCTGTTTCATCAGCAATACACACATGTCAAGCAGTGGGGACTGATGTACTTTCATTTGCTTAAGATAACATATATTAAAGAACCCTGTACATTTACTGCAATTAAGTCTTCTTAAAGAGAAACAGCAGGTTAAAAAAAAAAACAACCATGTTTACATGTTGTTTACCCAATTTATTCTTATACTCACATACAATTCCTTAATATTAATTATAAACTTGCAAACGGGTAGACCATAAACCGTGATTTATAACCTATAATATTTTCAGTCACCACACTGGACATACAGACACATAAACATGAACACACATGTATCAGACATGTTTGTTATGTTTGAGATGCTGTGTTGAATGCACGGTGCTTGCAAAAGTAAATTAAAATACATCCAAAAGCCTTTTCAATACTGAAGACACAAGAATTTTAACAATGTTAGTATGACAGGCCATTTGGCTTCTTTATGTTTGTTCACAAGATATCTGACCTGTATTTTTAATCAAAATATCCCTAATGTGTGCATTTTGTATGAATGCCGAGCATCAATTTCTCGTTGATCTGAGAGATTCATCTACAAACCCACACTTCCTCAGAACACAGTTCTAAGATTTGGCACCATCTAAGGCAATTACTAGCCCTAGATCAAACATCCCATTTGACTTTTGAATGGCGCTTATAGTTAAAGAGTTGTCTTTCTTTACAGTTAAAAGTCCTGCTACCAAGTCAGACATTAATATAAGATACGAAGCCGCTTACAAAGACAATTTAAGAAGAGTCGGGAGTGTTCGGAAGTCAGAACGAAGCCTTTAAGCAGTGGCAGGCCTAGAGCCGCTCCCGGCAGAGGCACAGGGATGCCGGCGGGGTCCCTCTGCCAGCAGATGGCCCTGTCACCCAGCCCACTGATCCTCCCGCCTCAGCACAAAAATCACCTTATAGCATTATAGTCTACTTCCATCGGTTTCGCAGATTGTTCGCCTTACATTTGATGTATGATACGGTGAGACAAGATGTTCTTTTAAGGAAAAATAAAGCAGGAGGAACAAACCCGTTTGGTGGCCGGATCCGGGGCCTGTCCGGAGTTCCCTCTGGGCAGGACCCGGCGGACCCAGAGCGGACCCAGAGCGGACCCAGAGCGGGCCCGGGGGGTCAGGGGGTGTCAGGGGGTGTCAGGGGGGTGTCAGGGGGTGTCAGGGGGGTATCAGGGGGTGTCAGGGGGTGTCGGGGGGTGTCAGGGGGTGTCAGGGGGGTATCAGGGGGTGTCAGGGGGTGTCGGGGGGTGTCAGGGGGTGTCAGGGGGTGTCGGGGGGTGTCCGGGGGGTGTCAGGGGGGTGTCAGGGGGTGTCAGGGGGTTCGGGGGGTGTCGGGGGGTGTCAGGGGGTGTCAGGGGGGTGTCAGGGGGGCGGGCACGGGGGGTCAGGGGGATGTCAGAGGAGTGTCAGGGGGTGTCAAGGGAGAGAGCACGGGGGTGTCAGGGGGGCGGGCACCGGCCCTCGGCACCAGCCGTGAGCCCACACAAAGCTACGCTTGGCGCACAGGCGGCTTCTGCTGATGCGGAGAGTGATTGAGGCCCATGGCACAATACCCAGCCCCGCTCCCACGTGTTTTGTTCAAAGGTTTGACTCTACGGGAATGAGTATGGGCTGTTGGCAGGGCAGAGCACTGTGTTCACACACACACTCCGAGCTGCTGTACCCTCACATAACACAGGTGGCTTCTGATGCTTCTAGACACACATATACTCTCATGTAGACATCATTAAAAAATCTAAATTCCGTGTACTGCCATGTAAGGGAAGTTCGACTTTGCATGTGCTTTAAGGACAGACTGAAGTGGAGATGACATTGGAGAGATCTCTTTTATATCAAAACTTCCAAAGTTAGATATCTATCGTAGCCAAACTATAAGCAATGAAGTGTAAAAACATATTTAGAATTTTGTTCTTTCAATCCTTCTTTTCCTGTGTAAAATTAAAATGTGCTCTTGAGCCTAAGGTTTTTACACTAACAATTTCAGGGTTTTTTTAATGGATTCTTACCTTTTTTTCCATAAAAAACATTAAGAGTTTTCAAGCCTTCAACTGGAAAAGCTGCAGATACTGTACTATCACAGGCCTCAAGGCCGTCTGTACCATTTATAATCCATCCCTTCATCAGAGAACAAAAAAGAAGAACAGATTGGTTTCTAAGCACAGTTTGTAAGAAATGTCTCACAGTCTGCTTCTACTTGCCTTCCTGCCAATTTTTCCTCACAGAAGCTGTTGTATTCACTTTCTTCACAGCATTTGCTACTGAATATTATCTTGTGACAGGGTCAAGCAGCGCACTGGCTGTTCAGAGTCAGACTTCTCTCCTTGGACTAACTGGTCTTAATAGCAGGGGTAACAACAGCTCCTGCTGCCAGCAGAGCAGCCTCACCGATCCTGCTCTACAGAGCACAGCACTTCATTTACATGCAACATGTTTCTCTCCACCTCATTTTTTCTCACCCACCTACTGCCTCCTCCTTCCTTCTCTGTAAAAATCCCCTACCACCCGAAACTAACATACTCATTCATATTTTCTTCCACCCTGCTGTACACATGGAAGATAGGAAATACTTTAGGAAGTATTCACAATTCTAGGTCATGAGATAATGTAGGGTATTAGCCACATTTTCCAGAGGTGGGAAATCCTCATTTGCATGTTACAGTTGTGGGGTTTCTGAATATAAATTCTTTGGGTGCACTTACACAGGCATCTCTGCCTTCCGTCTCCCAGCCCCTGAAAAGAAACTTTCTGAACCTAGAAGTCTGGAATTACTTAATATGGTCTAATATGCAGCAGGTTATTTCATTTTCCACCACAATGCTTACAAACCCATTAGTATTTTGTCCATCAATATCTGGCATGGTTAAGGACAAAGCTAGTTTATAATTTTAGGTATCAGAAAGCTATTTTATACACAGCTCTTTCTCATTGGCATAATTGTAACATGCCTTTGAATGGCCAATTGCAGAATCTGTGCTCTACACAAAGGCAACCTCTGGGCCTAGACACAAATCACAAGTTTGCTCTGATAGGCAGCCTGATGCTCCAAACCAAGCTGAATTAGAGAAAAATTCTTACTCTTTTACAAGTGTGCTGACAGACTCAAACATCTTCCTCTTGATGATCTCTCTTGAGCCATGGAAGGCAGCACACCACCTCAGCTTTTGGAGTAGAGGGAAGTCTCCCAGCTACTATTGCAGGCTGAAGACAGCTCTAGGTACCCCAGCTTGTAGGCATATCACCAAAAAAAAACCCAAACAAACAAACAAAAACACCAACAAAAAAACCCCAGACATTAAACCAATGTCTGAAGAGGTGAGACTGAAAGGCAACAGTTTAGACACTAACTCAAAACTAAAGTTTCACTCTCCAAAATTTAGAGGTGGATAGGAACATCCCTTTAAAACACTACCAAAACTTCTCACGACCACAGGACTACCTGCATAGAGGGTTTAGCATTTCCTGAAAACATATGCTTTCCTGGCAAGCTCACATCTACCTTGCAACACAAAATATGGCAAACTAGATGGGGGAGGACACAACTCTAAATCACCACAATGCATTTAGGCCCAAACAAACCTCCCTGTGGGATAAAGCAAGCAGCAACTACTCATCTCTGAGGGAAAAGAACTTTCGATAAATCATGGGTTTAGCTACTGAAACATCTTATGGTACATGGGTACTGACATTCTTTAAAATGTCCTAGCCTGAACACACCCACATTATGCTGTAGTTTAAGCAGAAGTATTTCCTCTTGAGCAAAACATTGTAGTAAATCTGCTGATTTATTCAAACTCTGCAGCTACACTCGTTCTGGCACAAGAGAGTCCTTTATATCTTGGGAACAAAGCACTACCATTTCAGCTGAAGACAGCATCCCTTTTCTTAAGTATCTGTAAGCACAGTGGCTCAGTTAAGTGAGTCTGTATTCATACTGTCCGTTTTCATCTGCAAAATTTCCAGCAATTGTCCAAAGACGTGATACTGTTTTCTTCTTTTCAACCCATAACAAATGTACTGAAATTAAGTACTTCCAAAGGGAAAAAAAAATAAGTTAAAGTGTTAATACAAGGAGTCAGAACGAAGGAATATATTTTCTTTGGTTGAGTGGGCTGAAAAAGCTTATTTTGCCAATAAAGACATAGGATTTGCCATCTAAAAGTGTTAGCCTACAACACTGACCTGAATCTTACAGGCTTAAGCAGCTGCTATTTTTCAAGTACTGTGGAAGGTGATATGAGGTATAAAAGCTGTTAAGGGAAAAAAAAAAAAAAAAAAAAAAAAAGTGTTTTAACATTAAATTACTACTATAACCACATATCTGATTGGTTTGTGTGCTTTGGAAAACATTTGTCCCTTGCTTGCCAACAATTGGCAGGGGGGCTGTGAAATATCTTTGCCAATTGCTCAGCTGCCTTTAGCTTAAAGAAGTGCAATTTATTCTGAAACAGAACCAAAATGCTGGACAAAATGCAACAGGGATTAGTGCAGTTTATAACTGTAACAGAGCTGTGAGAAGTCAGACCATCCCAACAATCATCCTGTGATTATTGTAGCTTTTGGGAAATGTATATAAAAATACAAGAACCAGTTCCTCAAATTAGTAGCAAAGAGTTAGTGTAAGAACATTCCTAGACCATGGAACAATTTTAACAACAAATTCCATATTGGCTTTACTCCTGGGCTCTAACAATATTACATTGCCATATGAGACAGCTGCTTCTTATCCAATGGTTTTAATGGCTGAGGTACAGTCTACACTGGACTCTGATGGATAATTGATTTGTTCTTGGTGGGAAAATATACATAAGGAAAAAAGCATGGGATTTGTGGTACACATTGTTCTATCATCCTCTTCTGCCAGTATTTTAAGGCAATATAGGTCGCTAGTATTGTTAAGCAGCACATTGCAGTGAATCCACTGTCAACCTCAGAGAGCGAGACAGCAACACATTACGACATCTCACTGGAAGAGATTCAGGTTCAGTGAACAATTGGTGCACTTGGCACTTGCTAATGCTTCTAGCCAAGCTTGCATCACAACCTGTGAAACAGCCTTTTTCACCTACCTTGACTGAAGAACACTGCTTTTCCTTTAGATATCTTAAAATACACATAGTTTCAAATTCTATCCAGTTTCCAAGTCTGCAACATTAGTAATTACAAACCTCCTGAGGAGGAATGACTTAAGAATATGAAATGAAACATCTTCAACAGAAAGCACGAGCTGGGTAAGCAGAGAACTGGTATGTTGTGCCCAGCATGCTGCTACTACAGCTGCTGAGTGTCCTCCATCCTACGGGGAGGAATGACCAAGTCTCTTCAATGTACAGGTAACATCAAAACTGAGTGATACTCATATCTGAAAGCAAGTAGAAGGAAGAAGTCAAGGTGACAGAGACTTCTAGGTAGATATGTAAAAGACACTCTGGGGATGTTTCAAGCAACAAATCAATGCAATCCCTCAGTCTACAAGGGTTCTCTTTTCCTAGCTACATTTCATCCAGGTGTTGGTTGCAGACAAGAAGCAAATATAGGAGACACAATTGCTTGCATTAGCAGTCTCAAAAAGTCTTCTCAGCACTTTTTATAGCACAAATAATTTTCCATATAACCACTGTAAAGAAAACCGTAAGAGGTTTAAAGGCATTTGGCTATTTATTCTCCATTTTCTGGACTTGTATCTTGGCTATCAAACGACACAAAATGCTGTGTCCAGAATGCTTAGCCAGACTAGCAGAAGATGCTTTCATTCTGCAAGCAAGAAATACTCATTATTCCTAGTGTGAAACCTGGCAGATACCTGATTTTCTTATCTACTTCATTTTTAGTAGATATGAAAATAAGTAAATATTTTCAAATTTCATCTCTTTCGGGATTATGAATTCTAAGCTACAATTTAAATAATTAAAATTTTAGCTGTATAAGGACATAAAATTTACACTTGTTTGATTATTACTGAAGTAATGAGCAGGTGACATTACTTCTTCATTCTAAGGAATATGTATTTTATATAAGCATCACAATTAGAATGGAATCAAATGCATAACAACCAGGTGTAAAAGAAATTTTTAAAATTTTTTTTTTTTATAAGTAAACAACCCTAAGCATGAATATGTAAACCAGGAAAGGAACCTCAAAGAAGGCTTAGTCTCCCTGAAAATCAATGTTAGAAAATTCCTAATGATGGATGAGGAAAAGGCTGAGATACTCAAGAATTAATTTTTTTTTGCTTCAGTCTCTAATATCAGCCTTTCTTCCCACACCACTCGAGCAGGTGGACAGCAGGATGGGGTCTGGGGAAGCAGAGAGCTTGTGAAAGAAGATCAAGTTTATGACCACCTGAAGAACCTGAACACACGTAAGTCTATGGGACCTGATGAGATGCATCCCAGAGACTTGAGAGAATTGGCTGATATAGTTGCTAAGCCACATTCTATGATATTTGAATAGTCATGGCAGTCAGGTGCAGCAGGGCCAGGAAGGGGATTCTGCCCCTCTGCTCTGCTCTGCTCTGCTGAGACCCCACCTGCAGGGCTGCATCGAGCTCTGGGGTCCCAGCACAGGAAGGACATGGACCTGTTGGAGTGAGTCCAAAGGAGGCCACAAAGTTGATTAGAGGGATAGAGCACCTCTCCTATGAGGAAAGGCTAAAGAATTGGATTGTTCAGCCTAGAAAGAAAAGGCTTATGGTGACCGAATTGTGTCCTTCCAGTACCTGGATGCAGCCTAAAAAAAAAGATTGAGAGGGATTTTTACAGGAACATGTGGTGGCAGAACAAGAGGAAATGGATGCAACTAAAAAACAGTAGGTTTAGGTTAAATATTACGAAAAAAACTACTTTGAGAGTGGTAAGGTGCTTCCAGAGTTTCCGCAGAGAAGCTGTGGATGCCCCATTCCTGGAGGTATTCAAGGCCAGGCTGGATGGAGTTCTGAGTAACCTGGTCAAGGCACTAAAGGTGTCCCTGCCCATAGCAGGGAGGTTGGAACTGGATAGTCTTTAAGGTCTCAACACAAACAGTTCTGTGATTCTATTATTCTATTACTTCCCCCTTATTCTTGAAGAGTCTAACTGCTTAAAATAACAATTATAAGTTCTAGAATTTTTAACAGTCTGAGCTACCAGATGAATGAGTCACCAGTATCTGCACATAATACAGTGAATTCCCACAGCAGAGAGTCATCAGTAATACAAGAGTTTCTCAGCTTTTTCTAGAGTCAGTATGCTTAGCCTTTCACCCTTGACATGATAAAAATGC
Organism: Zosterops lateralis; assembly: GCF_965231275.1. Taxonomy (NCBI): domain Eukaryota; kingdom Metazoa; phylum Chordata; class Aves; order Passeriformes; family Zosteropidae; genus Zosterops; species Zosterops lateralis. Next base: position 23,583,942 of record NC_139766.1, on the reverse strand, counting down.
ATGAAACCAATAATTAACATGGTAGGAAAAAAGGTGAGTTGAAATAATTCCCCATTTTACACCTTGAAGTAAAATACCATTCTTATCACCTATTCTTTTCTATTCTTTAGAACAGCTAAACAAAAATAACTAGTGTATTAGTTTGCATGGCCAGGTTTTGGTAGCAGGGGGCTAAAGATGTGGCTTCTGTGAGAAGCTGCCAGAAGCTTCCCCCATGTCCAGCAGAGCCAAAGCCAAATGCCTCCAGGACAGCTGTGCTGCTGGCCAAGGCTGGGCCAATTAGAAATGGTGGTAACAACTCTGTGATAAAATATCTAAGAAGGATTAAAGTTATTGTGCAGATGTAATTGCAGCCAGAGAAGAGTGGGGTGAGAATACGTGAGAGGAAAAACTCTGCAGACACCCAGGTCAGTGGAAAGGAGGGGCAGGAGGTGGTACTTGTAAGGTTTTACTTCCACTTAGGAGGGGTACAAGATCAAAACTCTGGCTATAACTACAGAATGTAGGCAGAAGTAAGAACAAAGATCATTCTCTTTTCTGCTTCATGTATCAGAGACATAGAAATCACAGATAGGACAGGCATCCATTTTCCCAGTATTCCTGAGCAATCATCATGGCATTTGTTTGCCAAATACCAGGTTCCCCAGAAAACAAGACTTACCTAAAAGCTTTCAAAACAGCACCTATATTAAAGGTGCAACCATTAATACAGCCATTCCTGTCTGCTAGGACAACTATTCACACTCCTAAAATACTGGCAAAAAACTTTCCTGTATCCCCATTTGGGAAGCACAATTTATTGCTGAAATCAATTAAATGGGAGAGTCCTAGTAGGTAATTAAATGGTCAGGCACATTCACAGTTAAAATATTTGGGTACTGGGAAACAAATATATGAACGGGCAGCCACTTTTACCTCTTTCTACAGAGGCCACCCCTGCAATGCCCCCTCCCACCACTCCGAAGCCATGCTGCATACAGCCAATACACAGACCTTTCACAGCAAGGCAACAGACAGTACTAGGAACTGGCCTGCCTAGATGCAGCACAAGCCAGTGAGCAGACAAATCACATGCACAGGGGACAGCAAAACCCCAAAGCTTCCACAGAGCACAAAGCACTTCCTTACACAGGAGTGTTCCAAGTATCTGCTTGGCCTAACAAGCAGCAGCAGCTGGGGGGCACCTCAGAATAATTCCTGGGGAGATGCTACATTTGCATTACCTTAGCTCTATTTACACCAAGATTTCATGCACAGAAATAGAAATTACTTTGCAAACAAGCAATTCAGGTGAACAAAGGAAAGTAATGAAAAAGACAGCTTTTAGCTGAGCTTTTAGCTGATATCTCTGATATCAGCATAACCACAGAAGTGTTGCTGCACTGCAGTTAACTCCCACAGCAAAATCAACACTATGCGCAGTAGAGAGTAGTGGATAGTGCTGCCCTGCATGGACAGGGTGTATCTCAACTAAAACCAGAAAGTCTCAGAAATCACAGCTGAATATCCACATGGAGATCAAGCCAGCATTAAATTTCAGCTAGCTACCATCTTTCTGTTCCCCATAATTTTGTTAGAGAAGGGTATAGTGCAGGGCAAGATACAAAACCAGCCTGTTGAGCTATAATTATAGTCTAGGGTTGAAGCAGTGATAGTAATAAGGGTGATCTAAAAGACTTGTTCACCACAATTCTCACACAGAGGACTGTCTGACTCACCAACTCCTGTCCCAGTCCAGCCATATGAAAATATTTTCCACCAGAGGCTATCAAAGTGCTACAAATACTATTAACACCAAAATTAGAAATACTCAAGCCATTGTACGTTATGGTTATGGTTGAAAACACAATTTTAAAAGGTAACTTAAAAATCAGGAAAAAGGCAGGTCAAATTAAGGCAAATAAGTATCACATCCTAAGGAAATAATTAACTGTTAGGTGAACCATATGCTATTTTTGTTATTTAAAGTACTGATTAAGCTAATTATGCTCACAGGGAATTGAGTCTAGAGGATTAAATTAAATCTTTTCAGAGGCAGAGTTTGATGATAACTTGCTATCATCCATTTAAACAGTAAAAGGTACGATTTTGAACATCTTATGATGATCAACATTTTAAGAAGATCATCCTTTGGTGTCTGTTATTTGGGTAATAATATAGTCTATACTTTCTTTTTGACCTTAGTGAAATGTTAGTGTTAAAATGTGTACAGCTATGCCAAAAGATAATACCATTTAACTGCTTCCTCTTTACAACTATTACCTTAAAAGCTCAGGTTTTCTTTGAGAGCAAAGATTAAGTTTTCCAAGTAAAGAGCAACAATAGTACTAGTAGGCAGAAACTGTTTTTAAAAGGCAATATTTATTATCTCAAGATAATAAAGATATTATACAAGATAAAAACGCACCTTTCCATGCACAAATGTGTGACCATCCCCCCACTTCACATACAGACAGAACAAACAAGTTCTGGAGGAACTTGGGATCACCCCACTGGGAGGTAGAAAATTCATTTCAAATGTTAAATACAAAATTCATATTAGAGGCTAAAGTTGACTCCACATAAAGAAGATGACTGGTTAGCTTCTAAACTATACGGCTAAAGTTGACTCTACATAAAGATGATTGGTTAGTTTCTATTTTCCCGCTGGTCTCCACGGTCAGAACCTCCCCGGGGTGCCGCAGGGCCACCTGGCCAGGCGGGTGACCTCCTCCTGGGGGTAGCCGCAGCGCGCAGCGGTGAGCGCGGTGCCCAGCCAGAAGGAGTGCACGCCGAAGTGCTCGGGACACATGCCCAGGCGCCGCAGGGAGCCCCGCAGCACGGCCAGGAACTCTCTCCTCGTTACGGGCCTCAGGTCGGCGTGCACGAAGAGCGCTCCCTCCAGCCGTGGACGCGCCGCCAGGTAGCTCCGCAGCGCCAGAACGGGGCACACCCAGGGCTCTCCGGACAGCGCCAGGCTGATGGCGTGTCGCTCCTGATCCACGGGAGGATAAGGAAGAAAAAGCAGCACTTTCCTCTCCATCAGCTGGAGATCGCTCAGGCGCAGCAGCTCGGGCTGTAGGATATCACGGTGCTTTGCCACCATCTCTCCTATTCGAAGCGCCCCAAAAAAAGCCACAGTAAATAATGCACGAAACAGCAGGCACTCATAGTGCGTTCTGCACACAGACTCCAGAACTCCTAAGAGAGATCGCAACATCTCAATTGTTACAGGCAGGTATTTGTCCCTCAGGATACCGGCTCGGCGTTTCAAGCCTGTCACCATGCAGCAGGTGATAGGATCTTCCAGAGGATCGGCGTTACCAGTCAATTTTGATAAGTAAGAAAGTGCTGCCATGTATTTGAGTGTCCTCGAGGGGGAATAATTAGATTCCACAACCAAAAACCCTCTAATCTGCTCCACTGGAATTGGCCAGGCTGCAGGCATTCCCATGCTTTCCCTGAAGACAAGGAACTGCTTCAGTCCCTCGAGGTAGGCTTGCCAAAGCTTATCATCCCCTGAGCGCTCCAGCAGAGACAGAGTCTTCAGAGGACAAGGTCCCAAGGAATGCTTTCGGTGATAGTTCATCTCGCTTCCTGCAAGAGAAGATGCACATTAGCACAGGGTCACCAGAAGCATAGGCACACCACTTAGGCAGCAATAAAGACAGGACTCCTGAGCGCATGACACCTCCAGGTAATGCTGTGAACTTATCTGACACACAGCTCACACACAGCTGCACCAGAGATAGTTTTCAAATGAGAATTAAGCGACATATCAGGCCCATTTCAGGCACTGGATGTGGTAACAGTCCCTGAATTTACCATATTGTGGAGTAAAGTAACGAAGACAAATATAAAGCAGTTTTTAAACCAAGGGAGAAGCTAAAACAAAGGTCACACAGCACACTCCCTCCAGTAGGTAACATTATTTCCCAGCCCAGGAGGGGGAATTCTCTCTACACCAAATTCTCTCTATCCCAGCAAACCCTGCAGCTTGAGCCCAGAGCCCGAGCCGAGCCGAAGGGCCGCACTCACCGTCGGGCGGTGTCCCGGGAGGGGCTGCAGGCCCCGCCAGGCTCAGCCGCAGCCACTCCATGCCCGGCTCCCGGGCCAGCAGCGCCAGCATGTCCCAGAAGAGCGCGGCGCCAGGAGCGCTGGTGCGGCAGGCCATGGCAGGAGAGCGAGCACCGGCCGCGCTGGAAGGAGACTGATGGAGCTGAGAGCCCTGGGGGACCCTTTTATCCCGGGGGACACCGCAGCCCCTCCCAGAACAGCCCCCGAGGTCAGCGCTGTCCTGGAGCACAAGGGGGGAGGATGGGGAGCTGGGCGCGGCCTGAGAGCTGGAAGGTGTGAAACATCCTCTGCCAGAGCCTGGAATAGATTTAGTGATAAGGTTACAAAGGAGAGAAAAGTACTTGTGATACCTTTCAGTTATTCTCCTGGGCTCTGCAAGACGTGGTTTCCAGGTTTGGTAGAGAATGGCTCAGAGCAGCTGGCTCCCTTCTGAGTTACTTATCAGCCTTCCTTCGCCGTCAAGCACAGGCAAAGCACGGAGATGCTTTTGCACAGTTTAACGAGACAGCTGCCTTTCCACAGTAGCTATCCCAGAAAAAATCCTAAGAAAAAAGCAAAGCTCCTCAGCCCACAACTTGACCTTTTGGTCTCCCTTTGAAGAAAGCCGGGCAGGGACCCGGCGGCATCCTTCCCTGGGAGTTCCGGCTCGCTCGAGGTTTGGCCATCACCCCTGGCCGTGACACAGACCTGTCCCCGTTTGTACCTGCCCCCGCTGCCGGCTCTGCCCGTTCAGTAACAAACACAACGGCACAGGTTTGTGGCAGAGGAGAAGAACAGGGCCAGGGACAAATAGTTTCAGTCACCCCGGACATCCCTGCGCACCTTCCTGAGCTGCAGCACACAATGGCAGCGATAACGGGCCGCTCGGGCGTTTCCCGGCACTGGGCAGTGTCCCTTTCCAGGAACCCCCCGCAGGGCCGCGGGCAGGGAGCAGAGGGGGCGGGATGGGCGGGCCCCGCACGGACCCTGGCCACGGGCTGGGATGGGCCGCAGGAGACACAGGAGGCGTTCCGAGCGGGACGTGAGGACCAGGGTATAAAAGGGCAGCGCGGCGGCACAGCCCAAGAGGGGGTTGTTCCTGCTTCCCACTGCAAGGCAGCCGCGCCGTTGGTGATGCAGAGAAGGGCTGAGCCGCCTGCTGCCCCTTCACCCTTCTGGGGGCTGGTGTCCCTGCTGCGGCTGGAGCCCGGCATGGGGTGGCTGCCCTGTGGTCTGCACGGCTGCCCCGGACCATGCAGTGGCTGTGGGGCCGAGGCTGGCACTGGGGAAGGAGATGGTGAGTGTGCCCCTGGGGGGGACAGGAGGGGCGGGGGGCGGCTGAGGGATGGGGGAGGGGGTGGGCAGAGTCCTGCCGTGTGCTTTGACCACACTGTTGGAAGTCTCCTCTCTGCATTCCTGCATATATTGTTACTTTGTGGTGCCTTTGTCACTCCTAGACACTTGTGCCTAGTGATGGAGGTCTGAGGCCACAGAAACCTTGCAATAGCATGTCAGATCTGTCATCAGGCTCAAGCTTTTGCTTTAAAGAAACAAATAGGTGGAGGGTTATGGGTTTTGAGAATGTAGTTCTTCTCCTGTTGGAGAGTTGGAAACTTTGCAGATGAGAGTCGTAAGAATGCATGGGACAGGCTTTTTGTCAGAAAAGTTCAATTAAAGGCTGAAGCATGTTGTAAGGGAGGGAACTTGTACCTGCTTTTGCTTGCCATTACTAACATGGCTTTCTTTCAGCAGGTAAGCTCAGCCAGGTTCCTGAGAAGCATTCCTTGGGCCCTTGGCCCCTGAAGGCCCTGCTGTTACTGGAGGACTCAAGAGACAGTGACTTATGGCAAGTCTACCATGAAGGCCTGAAAAACTTTCTTTCATTTAGAGAAGACATGTCTCTGTCTGCAGTCTGGCCAATTCCAGCTGAACAGATTAGAGAGTTTCTGATTGCCATGGAGTCCCAGGATCTGCCTCCCACAAAAATAATAATGTATATGGAAGGACTGTCCTTCATCTCCAGAATGGTAGATCATCCTGATCCTCTTCCAGATCCTCTTACTTGTTTCATGATGTCAAGGCTGAAATGCAGGACTCACTGTTCAAATAATGAAAACTCCCCTGTAACAATTGAAGTCTTAAGATCTCTCCTGGGAACTCTGGAGTCTGTGTGTAGCTCTCCTTATGAGTGTTTGTTGTTCCGAGCCATTTTTACTGTAGCTTTTTTTGGTGTACTCCATATAGAAGAGATTGTGGCAAATCACCGAAATAGAGCTCAGCCAGACCTCCTGCGCTTGAGTGACCTCCACCTGACAGAAGGAAGTGCAATTCTTTTTCTGCATACATCTCATAGGGGCCGACAGAGGCGTTTGATCCAGCTGGGGATATGTGAGGAGCTGTGGGTGTGTCCTGTTGAAGCTCTGCGTATCTACGTGGCAGCACGGCCACGAGGAGAGGGCCCTCTCTTTGTGCACTCAAACAGGATGCCTGTGACAAAGAGGGACTTCCGCACTGTTTTCTGCTGTGGCCTAAGATCTGCTGGAATTCCTCCAGACAAGTATGGGGTGCATTCCTTCTGGCTGAGGAACTCTAACAGGAATATCTCAGGGGTATTTCCACAAAGTGATTAATAGAACGGCAAGGTGGTGGTGAAGATTCTGAAAAAGACATACTTCTGTCTATCTGTTGCACTTCTATAGTAGAGGGTGCCTTCTGCAATCCACAAATTTTATACCTTATACAGACTGATACAGATGGACATACTAGTACAGAGGGACAAGTGGAAGGTGACTTCACACCTGTGGTGGTTTTGAGAATGAATTGTCATGGTTTTAAAACTGGGACTTACGGGGCAGTGCACTTGGTGTTCAGCATGTTTGTTCTAACTGCATTTTGACCTTGTGTAATCTTACATTAAATGGTGCTTTCTTTCAAGAACTTCTCTAGTTTGGTTTGTTTGGTTTTTTACACCCTGGTCAATGGCCATTCCTTGCAGTGATGACACTGTAACTTGATACAAGTCTGCATTTTTTTTTTACTATCTAGTGTGATGAGAGGTAAAGCTGACTGACTGGTGATAATGTGTCACCAGTGCATTTTTTTTACTATCTAGTGTGATGAGAGGTAAAGCTGACTGACTGGTGATAATGTGTCACCAGCAGTGAAGTTACTCTGTTGTCCAAATCGCAGTTCCATCGCAGCTGCATCCAACCTTACCTGTTGCAGTCTCAGTCTCCTTATTACAGAAGCGTTCCCCTTTACAATTCTTAGTATCCTTCCCTGACTGGTCTGGAAAGGATGTATTCAGACCTGGATACTGATCAAAAGTAGCCTTAATTGAAGCCTGAACACATCAAAGTTAGCTCTGCTCAGTTCAAAAGTGGCAGAGGACATAAAGAGATGGCTAACATAAATAACACTCACTCTAATTGATGCACTTGTTAGACTTTTAACCAATTAAATGACTAGTATCTGAGAAGCATGATCATAACAAGGTTGAATGTCACATTTCATACATAAGGATGTTTGAAGAAATGGCATCCTGCATAGTGTGCTCAGGACACAACTGAACAAGGTGACAACTAGGTATTCAGAAAACAGTCAGCATCATACTGCACCCCCCATCCTCCAGCTAGTTTCCAAGAGGATCTTTCATTAGAAGAAACTCACTCTGCAGAAACAGCTGTGATAGTAGACAACAATCTGTTAATTCCCTGGCATACATTTGGTAGCTCACTTTCTACAGCTTTACTACAAGCTGTTGCAGAATTAGCATGCTGTGATGCTGATGCCGAGTCACAGTCATCTTGCTTATATTCATGAATGTGAATCTGGATCCACCAGCACAGTAATCAGGGAGCCTTGGTCAGGTTCCAGTATGCGCTGATGCATTGCTTGGGGACCAGCAACCTTTTGGACACTTTCAGTCAATTGATCCATAGAAGTTACTGTGGCAATTGGATCACCTGTCTCCAGAGGAACTCAACCCCACAGCCCAATAGGTGGCTCTTTGGGTGAGGGACGAGGGAGCTCTTACTTCCTGTGGTTAAAACCCCAGGTCCTCAGTTGCCCTCAGCTTCTGTTTCTGTTAGCATAAATCACTCTCCCCATGTAAGGGAGGCTCTCCACACATATTTAGTTGCAGACTCTTTCCAAGTGCAACCATATTCTTCTTTGTAATTTAGCCAATTCAGTAATAGTAAAAGGTATTTCTTAGGTAATTATGCAAGGGAAAGCATCATTAATTCTTTTATGTTGATATTCTGTTTTAATTATGACCCATTTTTTTTTTTCATATCCAGTTGGCACAGCTTTGAACTTAAGTGTACTGAGTATCATCTCACCTGGTATGACCTGTTGCTATATGGCTGGAAGTTTCATTTGGGGCTTTTCTTTATACAGCCCAAGTGAACACAGCCTTTTTGGCAGGTGTTTCCGGCAGAGAAAGAAAACAGGTCCCTGTGGTTAAGCCACATAGTGTACTTGAATTTATTCACCAATCGGCACTGAACACAAGAAACTCCCCCACCTTATCTGAGCCCCTGTGAAAAAGCTCCAGAACCAGGAGAGTAGTTTAACACCCACCACTAACCTCTGTACTTAATATCACCCAAAAAGGTAGCTTAAAAAACCCAAACCCACAATTCATTTACTTAGTTTTCTGCGACAGTGGCTGCAAAAACTGGGCTTGGGCAGTGGTGCATCAGGTGCTGCCAGCAGCTCTAATGAACCAGGAAAAGCTTCCCAGCCTCCCTGGCCCCCTGAGCACATCCTCATTACTGGACTTGCTCATCCTAACCTGAGTGGAAGTGTGGCTTCCTATCTCCTTTCCATCAGGGACACAGGAAAAATAAAGACCTATGAAGACTTCTGGAGGAAAACTAAGCAGCAAAATTAAGCTGCAAAAATCTAGTGATGCAACACATGGTAATACTCCCACAGGCACAGCACAGCCAAGCCCAGTGTGAGTGACGAAAACAAAGGAAGTCTTCTCAAGCCAAAGATTCAGGAGCATACCTTTCACTACATTTCTTATCATATAGTAAGCACTAATGCAAGTCCAGATTTTTTTTCCTTTTTCACAAATTTTCCCTATCTTGTCATGAAGAAGCCAGTAATAATATGTTTTTATTAATCTTTTTGTGTCTAGAAACCCTGAAGAGGGGATCTGGGTGTGCATCACTTTTAACTGGGGTGTTTGCACCTGAATTGAAGATATCATCTTCAACACTCGATCTCCCATTTCTGCCCGCAGTGTTTTCCCTTTGCAGTTCTCCAGGGCTGACCTCGCTACCTTTGAGTCAGACTGAGATAGCCAAGACCACGGGGAATCCTGTAGGCACACTATTTGTGACCATAATGTTTCAAAAACACATGATTTTCCCACTGCATGTGCACAGAGGCAGCTTTGTTTTGACATTGTATCTTCCTCACACCGCTCCTCACCCACCATCCAGAAACAGGGTGTTCCTCTGCCTAAAAGCATGGGCACATAAATAAATTTAATTGACAGTGTGACTTTACAGCATGTCATTTATTCCATGGTAACTACCCATGCATACACACTCCTACGCAGCAAAACATATGGCAAAAAGGTGTAAATGACTTCACACTTCATCAAAGAGCAAGAGCATTCAGCCAGAGGTTTGTAACCAAGCAGTTTACTCCACAGTAAGATTTGCTTCTAATCCAGTCCAGATTGTGTCCTTTGAGGCAATTAGCTCCCTAGCAAAGCTGAAGCTTTCACACATCCTCTAATCGAATTATCTGTCTCTATTTTGGGGTGTCATATTTTTGTTCTGTAGAATAGGATAAAAAAGAGCTTAACTCTTTTTTAAATGGTCAGGCTCCCACTGAATAGGAACTATTATCTCCTGTTAAGTGGGAGATAAAAGGGCCCATTAGCCAAATATTTGTTAGTGCAGAACTCAGACTTTCAAAGAGCTGTCCAGTGGTTTCATTTATATGATCACCTGTCTTCTCATCCTAGGTAAGAACCAGCACTTAAAATTCAAAAGATGAGTAAGATTACAGAGTCAAGAGCTCTTATCTTGATCCAAGAGTCTTATCTTCGGCCTTGTAATTGATCAGGCTAAGTCAGAAACTTCCAGGTCACTTTAATTTATGTCAAACAGGTGATTTTTCATCACTTTGGACTCAGAGGCATCCCTCTACCTTCCCAATGGCATTTTTCTCTGAAGGAGGGATAACAAATGCTGAGATTGCCAGTGACAAACTTTTCAGTGAAATACTTTTTGTTACTAAATCATTATCCAGCAAATACTCCAGGAGAAGTTTAATGTAAGGACTAGTGAATGTTAAAGTGGGACTATTTGCAGTAGGAGGATACGCTGGAGACCACAGAACGGGGAAGGTGTTCAGTAGCCAGAGCCCTGTGACTGCTGTTAGTAACTTTCGGTATAGATAAGAAAGTTGCCAAAATTAGTATAATTTATAAGTGTATACTAGGCATACTTATAGGAAAAACTATTCCCACATCCTAGCAGCAGCTCAGCACAGTGATTTATACATGCACACAGTAAGGGAGAGGGAAGCTTATCTGCTATCCAAGTGAGGGACTCTGCATCTGAGTCCTGCCCCTTCTTCTCTCGTTACAGCCTTCTGCTAAAAGCACAGGAGTACACCCCAATCTCACCAAAGATTTTATATAGCAAATAGTGTCTGGCACACAGACTACAGAGGCATCCCTATTTCACTGCAGTTCTTTGTGTGTGTGGACATCAGAGGACAAGACCTAGTCCTTTTTAGATCTAGGTCTTGTCCTCCTTTTCTCCTCCATGAACGGGATAAGGACACCAGGTGTGAGACCCCAGCTCCTCCATGAAGGTACTGTGGATTAAATGATTGGTTAAACTGTGGGTATGACACCAACTGCAGCAGTTTCAGCTCTTCTCCCCCAGAACCAGAAAATTACCAAGTGCTTAGCCAGGTAAAAGGAATAGTATTTCATTTTGATAATTCAGCTGGCATACTCTTCTGTAATGAGACCACATCAAAAAGTGAAACTGCAGTCTCATGCGGTTGTTTGCAGAGTAGATGAATCAGAGCCTCTCTCTTTCCATGCAGCAGCTCACTAAACCTGTGCTGAGTTGAGTTTAATAATTTCCATTCCCTTCAGGGCAGAAGGACATAGTCAAGCTAGGTGATTGCCCAAACACTCTGCATCATGTTGTGAAGGATTTTAAAGTCTTAACCTTAATGAGTAATTGATGAACAATTCTTCATTTAAATGGTTAGACTTGTAACATCTGCTTTGGCAGAAAAACATCACCACTACAAATCCAAGAGCCAACAAATTTCACAGTTTATTCAGTGTTAAAATGAACTCTGGGTTTATCTCAGGATGTAATTCCAACTGCAAAGTTAACAGGGACTCTTTTATGAGGGAAGATAGCTAAAGAGGGAGGGCTCTACCCATTGTATTAGCATCAGTCTGTGCCTTCACACTGCATATCCCACACACCCCATCTATGTCCATCCCTGTCTCAATAAATCCTAAATCTGACATCAAGTCATCACAACTGACTTTATGTCGCATGCAACAGGAAAGCTCTGAAGTGGCTGCTGTGAGGTTAAATGCCTCAAATCTTATTGGGCAGAATACTCTGTCTTGATCTTGATGCAGAAGTTGAACTCCAAATATTTGGCCCCTATACTTAAACTTCTCTCTAATGTGTCTGAGTTTTGTTTGATCCTATATTGAATATACGTGATCCTACCTTTATGCTGCTTTCTTGCACAGTCATTCCTAGCAGTTTATAGTTTTTCTTGTGGTGGGGAAAAAGGAACTTTTCAACTGCAATTAACTTCCGAAAGACAAACAATAGCTGTGACAAGTGCCTCCATGCCTCTTGATGGCATTGTAATATAAAGTAAGGTGTAAATGCAACAAGAAATCTGTTATATGTGTGCTCACAGTTTCAACAGCAGTGTCTCAATTGTGTATTATGTTGTGGAATATGGTGTTTGGAAAGATTTTTCCCTAGGGATCAGACTAAGCACAAAAATAAGGTGATCCTCAATTCCTCAGAAAACAAGGCTGATGTGATTGCTTTCTGCGCTTTCTGCTTGTTTTCTCTGCAATAACCTGTTCATGCATTGGCAAATTTTAATTAAATTCAATGGAGGAGCAAAAACCTCAGAGATACTAAGGTATTTAAAAATGTCATGGAAATGTGAAAAAGCTGTCATCTGTATTGGACCCATCCAGCTTTGAGACACGGATTCCTGGGAAACAGCTTTACCCATTCTGCTGTGACATAGAGGCACCACAGCAGCAATAGCTGTGAAATGACTCACCAGACCCATGTCAGAAGAGGCAGGGAGGGTCCCAGAAGCTGTGCTGTGGTCTGTGACAGTGTCTGTAGACAAGGGTGGAATCTCCTCACCTTCAGATGTCACAGTATGGACACCTATGGCTGAGTTGTTTAGACTCCTTTTAACAGCTGAGACTGAGTAACATATTTTTCTGGGGCATGGTTCACCTTACCAATGTCTGAAACAGACCAAAAGAATCTCATATCAGAAGTACCTATTTATCTCTGCTACACTCCTGGGTTTGCTTTTTGGGAGAGTGGGTGGGAGGCAGAAGCAGACTCCTGCCCACACTGCTGCACATCTGCAAACAGCTGGTGCTGATGGAGCCCATGAGAACACTTCTGCAAGCAGAGGATAGAACACAGCCCATGACCATATTGCAGACAGCTGTTGATTGCTAACCTCACATTTCTTCAATTCTGCAAATGCTTATTTCCTGACAATACTTCTGCAGGGTTAGACAGATGGACATGTGGATCTTAAATACATTGAAATACCACCTGTTGGGCCAGCTCTGCTCTAAGCTACGCTTAGAGTGATGTTGTGCCAAAAGCAAACCCTGCAAAAACCTATGGTTATGTAGAGCTCATATTCCAAGGGGACCCTGTGCCACCAGAAGCCAGTTGGTTGCTCTAACATCTGCAGGACTTCATAGGAGAATGTCAGTCCCTCAGCACACGCTAGAAGGCTTGCTTTCTGTGTTCCTTTATCTTAGGCACAAGGTGGTTTTTACTCTGATCATTCACTGGCAAATGAGACTGTTGCATGCTTGTCAGGCTGCTCCTCAGCAAACCTGGGCAGCAAACCCATAGCTCCAGTCCCAGCAGAGTGAAAAGCTTAGAAAGATGCAAAACTTGCTTTGGGTGAGATTGTATCTTGGAAGCCTTATCTTCTGCAACACAAGGCCACTAAGCCTTGGGTTTCCCTACCAGTTCTGTAATGTTTGTATTAAATATGTAGGCTCCAAAGCACCAAGGAAAATATCAACAATTTCATTGCCACAAACACAGTTGCACCCTGGCTGCTACCACCTGGTGTCACTGGCTGTCATAGTTCTTGTGCCACCCCACAGCCCAGGGCATTCACAGATGTTCTGTTCTCTCTCCACAGCCCTCCTGACCCAACACTACTGAAACAGCCACTCCACCTGCTCCTGAGCTCACACATCTTGTGGGTACAGGTCCAAGCTCCTGGCCTGGACAGACTGCACAGGCCAAGGGGCAGCTTCCCCATTCCCCATGCTACAGTCCCTGGAGCCAAGGACACATGCCCTGAGCCCTAGACAAGGCTTGGGAAAGGAGCAGGTGGGGAGGTGAGCACAGGGCCATGCATGAGTGTCTCAGGCTGCTGCAGTGCAGGTACAAAGCAAATTTGCTTTTTTAAGGGTCCACATTAAACTTTGCCTGAGAGTGCTGGGTTGGGGGTGGCCTCAGATGTCCTTCTGCACTCCCCTGCATGGCAGACTGACCTCACTGGAGAGTCTTTCAAACTGACTAGCAAATGCAGGTCATTCCTCACGTTGCCTTTTTTTTTTTTTTTTTTTTTTTTTTTTTTTTTTTTTTTTTTTTTTTTTTTTTTTTCCCTCAAGGAATTCCTAGCTGGGATATCACATTGGTCTTCTCCTACTAGGAACATCAGAATAAATTGTTCAAACACATTCTTGTGCTGCAAACCACACCACGAACAGCTTTTGAAAACAGGAGTGCAGGGCTGACAAAAGGATCCCTTCAACCAAATGGTCTCTTCTCTGCTTTCTTCAGTTCTCAGCAACTTTTTTCACTTCTTACAGCCTCAGCTATTTCCTTTTGCTACGCTTTAGCTCCTACTGTTCTGCTTGTAGCAGCCCACCTCTCTCCTCTCCTCCCCCCTCCTACTTTCTTTGAAAACCTTCTTGAGAGCAAACCACATCCTTACATTCCTCTCATTGTTAGAGACTCTACCACTGCTGTTGTTATGGTTCTTCATTACTTTTTGATAAAGTGGTCTTAGCACAGCTATGAACCCAAGCGCTCTTCAGGTGTTCCCATCTGCAGGTGTGCAGACTATCCCATAAGCTCATTTTACAGATGTTTGAACTAAGTTCCTCTTAACTACACCATATACACCTCAAAACTGTAAATGATTCCTTGCAATAAGTGCAAGCTGTCCATGAATTTGAAACTCAGTGCAGGTTTGTGGTCCAGTAAAAACAGTTTGCTAAACAAACCACTGGACACTTCAGCAAAAGAAAAAAAAAAAAGACTATTCCTGTTTGTGCCATTTACTCTGGGCTTAATTTTGTGGCCATTGATGCAAAATCTCTGCATTGTTGGATCATCCAGGGATTACTCAGACTTGAGCTCCCTGAAGCACAGGGAGATGACTGAATTCTCATAACACTGCCAGCAGCATTTGCTCTTTCTTACAAAGGGCATGGAGAAGTGATCACAACATTCAGCTTGTGTCAGCTTTTGCAGACTGCATCATCTCTATCCTTTGGCTTGATGATATTTTTCACTCTGTGATCCTGACCCTCTTTGTACTGTAAAAATGTCTGAGTTTGTATTTGTCTTAAGGGAATTGCCTTGCTGTGTCCAAGCAACACCTCTGACAGAATTAATTGGTTTTGCAATTTGATCAATATTTCCTACATCAAGAGGGAGCTTTCTCATTGACCTGGAGCACACTAGAGGCACAAGGTGCAGGCCTGCTTCTTACTGATCTGTTTCACACAAGCATTCAGCCTGTGAAGGGAAAATGTTTTTTCAAGGGTTGTGCTGCACCTGTTGAGAGATCAATAGTGGAAGCCTCTGGGCTGAAATTGATGGGAATCTGCTGTGCTAAACTGGCCAAACAGGAAGCAAGAAGAAAGGCATATTGCTCTTTTGACATCATGTTGCTTATGTGTTCAAGCCCGAGAATGTGGTCACCGTATCAGCAGAATGTGGTTCAGCCCTGTATGTCTTGTCCCAGACAACCTTCAGTAGTTGAATGCAGAGGAATTCACAAGGGACTTATGCTCTCCAAGCATTTAGCATGGTCAGTGGGAAGCATGGTACTACAGGCTGGCTCCCTAGGCCAAGTTCTGTTCCTCATGGAAAAGCAGAAAAAACTGCTGACTGCATTGTGCAGCACAATGGATGCTTTACACCTTCAGTTGGTGTGATGAGGAACATGACAACTGCACTTCACACATCTCCTGCCTCTTAGTTGAATACAAATACGTCTGGCACCAGCCTCGTGCCCTGCTCCTCAATCCATGGAGAAAAATTGAGTCCCTGCACTACCCTCCATACGTGACAATCCTATCTACCTAGCTGATGTTTTGAAGCTGTTACCAGATCCCTTCAGTTACATAGCTGGTGAATTAGAAGTAGTGACAGAAAACCTATTTTTGCAGACTTGAGTTTGACCCTGCTGATTTCTGATTCTGTCTCCTGTTCTCCTTCTGTCCTACGCTATATCTGTAAGTTTGAGGATGAGCAGACTTCAGTCCACCACAGTCACTGCCTGATCCAGCTGTGGCTCCTTCACTCACATCACAACAGGAGCACCAAATCATAAGATGCTGGCAGGGATGCAAAGTTCCTCACAGATGCTTGCTGCCATGTAAAGCTCTGCACACATTGCAGGCACACAATGTACTTGTCATTATTTTACTTCAGTTCTTTTTTGCACTTCTTATTGTGATTGCTGTATTATCCTGGCTAGCTTCTCTTGAAGATTTTGGTGCTCCAGTCACACACAGTGTCTTGCAGCCCAGTCCTGAAGCCCATTGCACCCTGTTAAAAACAGGTCAAAGTGGGACCTGTTACTGAGGTAAACCCATCTCTTAGTACCATATCAACAGAAGCACAAGATTCCTGCTTCAGGGACTAGTGACTTTAGCTCAGGCACCTCTGCCCATGTGGCCTACAGATGTCCCTCAACGACCTGTATTCTACACCCCTAATCCTCAGCCAAGCCAAGACAGGGAATAATGTTAGTCTTGCTGTCAGACATGGTCCTGCTACAGCTCCTTGGATGTCCACAGGGCTTTGGGGACCCATTGCTGCCACCCTGGATATTGACACAGCTCCTCTGTTTTGTTTTGGTTGTAGCTTGGCTTTCTCAGGCTGCTGCATCTGGGAGACCTTTCCAGCAAAATGGCTGATTAATCAACTCCTTCTCTTTGGACTTCAGAGGAAGTGTGGCTCATCTCTCTGTAACTTGTGTCTCTCAGGGCAACACAGGCTTGTGTTCAGAATCTCACTGTCCACATTTCCCACCAGAAAATCACAGCATCACCTTCACAGAGCCCTAACAGCTTTGGAACTCCCATGTCCATTCAAAGACTTTTATTTCCCTATTTTCTTATGCACCTGCAAGTCTTCAGAGGCCCTGTTATAACTTTTTTTTCCACACCCCAGGGATTTTTTCAGGGGTTACATTAGCACTACAGTTGCTTACGTACCTCTGCACTGTACAGAAATGAATGTAATTTCCATTCACATGCTTGCTGACTTTGGCCATCTCCTGCTGCAGCTTTGTTTCATGCTCTTGCAAAGAGCACCTCTGAGTTCTCAGGCTTTTGCCTTCTTCTCTTCCCATGCTAAGTGTCTTCTCTTGGTGCTTGCAGACTCCAACTACATGATGTGGTTCACTGCTGCTTCTATATTTCACTCATCATGCCTGGTACTCCCGTAGCTTCTCTTGTTTGTCATGGCACATGCAGCTCAGCTGACTGATTTTGTGAAGGCAGATTTTTTTCATGCCGTTCTGCCTTAGCTTTCAGTTTTCCCATTGTTTTGATTCTTCTGTCATAGGCACCATAACAGACCACTACGCTGCACATATCTAAGATTCTATGTTTGGTGAATGCCCTGTTAATTCTGGACTGTTCAATAACATTCCTGAGTGATTTGTCCCAGATCCCAATCAGGACTTAGTTTTTTGGGGTTTTTTTTTATCTAGTTAACCAACCCCTTCTTGGATATTTCCTAAACTCATTTGTGCATTTGCTATTTCTATATTTGCTATTTGTATAGCAAATGCTATACATATGCTATTTGTGCTCTCAGCTGAAAGCCATATCACTTATGTATTTAATAAGCAATGCAGTGATACTCCTCCAGTCTCTTCTGTGAAGTTTCACAAAGACTTAACTCCACCAGCATTGGCTGTTACCTATTGCAAAGATCAACTGCTCCAGAAATAGCTATTCTTCGTGGAGTGTGGTTGGGAAGTTGCAATTTTTTGCCAGGCAAGACTCATGGGATTTCTTCATCTGTAAACTAAAAGTTAAATTGTGCCATATCTGTAGTGGGAGCCAGAAGCACGTGTCAACTATGAAAGAGGGAAATATCTCCAGTAAGGATGCTTCATTTTCTTTAAATGTCTCTGGATATTCAAGGAAAAATAAAAAAAGATAATATCCCTGCACAACAGAGAGACAAAAACTTGAGAATTCTCCAAATCAAGGGCACTGCATTGGTTTTCTTGGCAGCCAGGTGGAAAGTTGCAGAAGACATGGAGCAGTCAGATACTTCTCTCCTTGAGTTCATCTCCTTAAATTATGTCTTGTACTGCATTGTGAGCCTGAGACTCTAAATGAGTACCCTTGACTGCTCCCTCTGCAGAAAAAAAATCTTTACTATCACAAAGGGCTGTAAGAATGTTCCTGTCGCACACACTGAGATCAATTCAGCTCAGAGTCCAGTCACTACAGCGAATGTAAGAACATGCTCCAAAAAGAGGGATAGGAATAACCGTGGAGGGACTTTATCTCTACTTCACCTTCCCAGCATTCAGCACAACTCTCAGGAAGAATTTGGCTTCTAAACATATCAGTGATGAATGAGATGTTAGCTCATTCCATACTGATGTTCTATAAAATAAAAAAGGGCATTATGTTAATTACAAACTGTTAAAATAGTAAAGCAATTAAATCTTTGTTATATCTTGTGCCTTCTCTTTCTGTCCTTTATGCTTACCTGCCCCCTGTGGCTTCAGTGAATTGAAATTCTGGAAAGCCCTACTCCCATTATGTGTGTTACAGACCATTCAGAGCACACTCTGCAGGTCAAACCTGTCACAAGGAACACCTGACAGGCCTGACAAATGCAAAAGTACCCACCAGCACCAAGATCTTTCATGACCAACTGAATGTACTTTAAAAAAGGTCACTGCCATGTGTCCATCTCATGTGGGGGGCCAGTAGAGCCGTGGCTTGCCTGGTGTCACCCAGCTGCAGAAGTGGTGGGGCCAGGGACACCCTCTGTGTCTGTGCAATGGCATTTCATGCTTGCAGTTTGCCCCCCTGCCATCCACCAGACAGCCACGGGGAATAGGCTCAGGCAGAGTGAATTCATTTGGGTCAAGCTTATCCTAAACTGGTCAGTCACACCACCAGTCAGTTTGGAGTTGTGTATCTAAAAGTTAATTGTGCAGGCTTACACAGGTCTGGCCCAGAGCCTGGTTAAACTCAAAATCTCCCCACCTACCCTAATTGAGCTTTGGCCGAGCTCTCCACAATGGGGTAGGGACTGAACAGCAAAGTTCATTGTTTAAGCCAGTGGCATAATTATGAGCCAAGGTTGCAGCTCTGGCTTAGTTGATCAATAATTCTATGATGGATCAGATACCAGCACTAATTCCACATACAAGAAAATCATTCAAAATATCTGTATACATTCTAATGCCCAAGATTCATAAGAAGTTCTAAATTAGTCTCTTGTGGAATCCTGTGACTTTTAATGCTTTCTCAGATGCATGTTGAGTTGAACACTGCATCACTGTCCTTTAAGCCGGATATGGTGTGTCCTGGGTTGCAGTATAGGATGTGCCCAAAGTATGTATTCTATCACTATCTTCATGAGCTATTGAAACCAGGTGGGGCAGTGTTTCCCTTCCCCCCTCCTTCTGGGCTGTCTTCTGCTAATGGCCCATCAATGCCTTGTCCACGACTCACAGGTAACACCCTCTGGGAGCTATCTCTGTTTAATGGGCCATCAAGGACCCACTGCATGACTCATAGAATAATATCAGCCCATTGTGAGATCCTCTGCCCAGGGGGAGGAGGCAAGCATTCCCACCTGGATATAACCTGGGATTTGGGGCAGCACAGAGAGTCCTTACTCTCTGGATTCCCAGAGGACAAGAGCTAACAGACCTTTCTATGAGATGACTGCTTCAACAAGACCACTTTATCTGGATTGCTACTGCCACCCTAACTAACAGGGTGTCCAGTTGTATTCTGACTCTGTCAGGGGTCTTCTGTACTATTTTATTTTATTTTATTTTATTTTATTTTATTTTATTTTATTTTATTTTATTTTACCTTCTTTCTATTAAATTGTATTTCTGACTTGGAGTCTCTCACTGGCTTTGCTTTCAAACCAGTACAGGTGTCACAGTGACAGATAAATGGAAGTGGTAAGACAATAGCCAGAAAGATACTTAGCACTTCATATATTTAAAAAACTGGGTTTTCTAAGAATGAGAAAATTCAGCAGTGCTTATGTGTTACAGGAGGTTTGGCATAAAAGATATGTCTCCCTACAGCTGCTTTTACTCAATTCATCTGCCAAGTTGAGAAGTATCATCCTTGGGTCTCTCCCCATATGCCCTGAGACTGGCCATGCAGCTTTGGCCACCACTGCCCTGACTGTGGCTAGCAGACACCTAGCAAACACAGCCTCATCCTGGGCAGCTGACTCTTGCAAGGGATCTTGCTTTTCAAAGCAAAGCCATCTCTTTTGAAAGTCTCACCCTTTTGTGGTACCTGAACAGCAATGGAGCATTTTGGGAAGGCAGCCAAGGGAGTGAAGGGAGACATCCAGGTCTTGGCATGAGAATTGTCCCAGATCAGCCTGTATCCTCTGAGGCACAGCCTGGAGCTGCTGTGGGAGCCGGTGCTCACTGAAGACTTCTCAGAAACACTGCGGCGAGTGAGCATCTCACACCAGGGGAAGACACCAATCATCATTTCCTTCCTCTTTTCCAGAGACAGAAACAACCACCACACGGAGGCCCATGCCCTTCTGCTCCACCCCTGTATGAATCATAGCCAGGGTGAGAGGAGCAACAACAGAAATGCCCCTGGCAGCCTTCAGTAAGGTTGTGAAAGACCTGAGCAGACATGTCACTCATTCACTTCATAAACAGAAAGGCAGCAATAGCTATTATTTTGTCTGCTAATAACTCATAGCTCGTGCAAAGCTGGAGGCCAGCTCCCCATGCTCAGGAAGCTATGTGCCACAGGGTTTAGCTCAGTGCTTTGAGACAATCTCCTCCTCCCCTCTCCAAAATGCAGCAGCTGGAGCCCAGCTACCAGTACAACAGTAGCTACAGAAACCAGGCCTCAGCAATGACTTGGACACTGACGCTGATTTCAGAAATGGCACACAAAACAAATGTGTTACTGCAAGGCCACCTGCATGTGACAGAAGTCTGACTGAGGCAGGGCCAGCTCTGTTTGCAAAGTAGGGCAATTGCTTGTGCTGCAGGTAAGAGGAGTCACAAGGAGTATCTCTTCTGTCCAACTGAAAGCACTGGGTAGCTTCGTGGTGATGCTCTTCTACCTCACGAGTGACACGGACCCTGCTGACACAGAACGGCTGCAGTGTCACACTGCAATGCAGTGAAAAGTCCAGGTCAGTGGAAAGGCCACTACAGCTGTAGTTAGGCACTATATAATATAAACACCTAGATACACACAAAAGTTGTTTTTTCCCTGAGTTTTGTTTTCAATAACTGGCTGCTCAGAGCCAAGGGTGAAGGCCACAGGTCAGCTACGACAGGTACATATCGATAACTAGTCAGGATGTTTTGTTCCTACCATTGTGAAGGAAATCTCTGAGACATAAAATGTTTCCTCACATCCAGAGACTTTATTTCATTATCCTCACATCCAGAGACAGAGATGCATTACTGTCATTTCAGCAAGGGAGTTTGGCTAACCCAGTTGTGGTCATATCTGGCTTGTTTAAGAAGCCAAACTGACTTTTAATTAAGTTAAGGTAGCTAACCTGCTCATAAAGGCACAAGCAGACAAGCATTCTGATGTTCTGAAATGAAGCTTTTTATTCCTTTTATATTAACCTAAGATATGTGCAACCAAAGCACTAAGACAAAGTGCTTAAAAGGCATGGATTGCCCCATTTATTAGAAATTATTCTAATGGCTGTATTCACTCAAATGCCATAATAATACAGGAAAGGCTGAGATGTCAAGAGTGCTGACACTTCTTTTTCCCTCACGTTTGATTCCTCTTGTAACTTCTTTCATAATGGTGCCATATACAGAGTCCCTTAAACACATTTTCTTTATTAAAACAAGCATCAGCTACTTCTGTTCACAGACTTTAGTAAACGCAGAGCACCCACAAAAATTGCACAAAAATTTGCAAACTGTCAATTGCAAATATCAGGCAAAAAAGTATCAATTATATCTAACATGCTTGAATAATTTTCCGTATGAAAAATCAGCAGGCAGGAGTGATGATTTGAAACATATTTTTACTATTTACTTGTAGAAAATATTTATACTGTATGCTGCACATCAAGTAAGTTTAAAAGCCTGGGAAATCTGTATTTGAAATAATCCTTTTTAAAAAAAACATTTTAACCTATTTTAGTAGCAAGCAAAAATAAGAATAGCAACAGAATAACAAACTGAAAGGGATCTGTTTGAGAAGATAGGAGAATGTTTGGGTAAGGTCTATTCCCTCAGCTGAAAGCTTGACCCAACCAAGGCAGGGCTGCATATATTTTCTAGTTTGCTATTTTTCAGAGCAAAAGAAGTTGAAATTTCAGATGTGTCATTTTAATGTATTTTAAAGGTCAGAGCCAGATTTTAACCTCCAAACAGTACCCAGGGGCCCTGTTACCCAAGCAAACACAAGCAAAACCACCCTGGAAGGGGTTCATAGGAGACCTCAGCAGTCCCTTCTTGTTCCCACCACAGACAACAGGGCTGCAGTTGTGCAAGCAACAAACCCCAGTATACCACTTGGCCAAATCTTCATCTGAGTTCTAGTGTGTCTAGATTTCAACCTCTGTTTTGGAGTTGCCACATTTTTTGAGCACATCAGTTCTATAGCTCAGGGAAAACTGCATAATTACAGGCACTAAAATATATGTGTTTCACAGTTTGTTCCCAGTGAAAAGTGCCTTTTAGCTTTGAGAGTCTGAAAATAACCAGGCTGTGAAAATTTGAACCATTTTCTTCACAGAGCATGAAACCAAAATCCCCATACTCTTTCCAAATTGATTTTAAAAATCAGCTGGCTTTCAGCAGCCTCACACCTTGCACTGACTCTAGAATGCACAATCAAGAGTATATCAAGCCATCCCTAAATTTCATGCGTATCCTATATCGTCAGTTCAGGCATCTCAAAGAAGCCTATCCACTTGGCTTCACTGAATTGCAATAGACATCGATTTCTTAATTTTGTAACACACCATAACAAGTTCTGTGAAGCTAATACAGATGAGATGAAATAAGATTTTCAGTTACAGTGTGATTCTGGAGCAAATCTTTATCTGGCTTCGTCTCTGATAACAATTCTGTGGAGCCTTTTGGTGCCTGTATGTGGTACTTTGTGGCAGATACCACAACACAGCATTCTCACCTGGTGATTATTGCTCTTCAGCACATAGGAACACCAGCATAAACTGTTGTGAACAAACTTTAACCCATTGAGGGGAAAAAAAAGACTATTGACTAGAGCATTCTGGAAAAAATATGTCTTAAAAATAGTTGAAACCAGGTATTAAATCCAGTAGTGGAGTAGGGAACATAACAAAAATGTCCCCAGTTGTAACAGATTTGAAAATTCATTACATGACATTTTTCATGCAATCTTTAATGTTCAAACAGCATCAGCTACTTTTAAATTAGAGTTACAAAGCCTAAGACTTCCAGTGGAGCGGCATTGCAAGAGTTGACATGTAGAAGCACATTTCTCCCAAAAGCCAAAATATTTTTAACCAAGGACCGGAAATATCTGGCCACAAATATGTCAATTTTAGTGTTTCAGGAACAAATCAACATTTGAGAAGAAAGAGAAGTAGGAAAGAGAAGAATTCAGGGAAGATGGGTGGTGACAGAAGTCCCTGTCGTGTGCTCAGGTGCAGAAGTTTGTAAAGATTTAAGGCTGTTATGGAAACCTGAGATGAGACCAGGATATTTTTATGATCACAAGACTCCCTTACAATTAGGTTGATGAGTGGTAAATATTCAACAGTCTAGAAGCCAAGGGCAATCACACCACCAGGTGTTCCCTGCCCTACTGGTGCCCACACTGTAAATACTTGCCCACCTACATCACAGGTGAGATAATCCTACTGTGCTATGTGCCATCTTTTATGGCACCATGCTATATAAGCCCCTCAAAGGTTAGTTCTGAGCTAGGACAGGGAAAGGGACAAAGAAAATCTTGCTGCACTAAGAAATTCTCTTGGGATGAGACAGATCTGCAAGACCTGAGAGAGGGTGCAGGACAGAGGAGACAGATAATATGAGGAGAGGACCACCACAATTCACAGGGAATGTACAGCATTGTGTCTTGAGCCCACTTCATCATATTTTCTTAAATACCTGAAGTTTCCATTTCCTTAGCCTGCTTTTCTATCCAGGAGGGTAACTTGGCCCTGGTACGTACATCAGGATTTGGTTCCTAGAATTGACAGGCTCCCCAGGATGTAAAGCCTCTTTCAGTCTTACTTGGATACGACCTAGGAAGTTATACTTAGCTCGCAAACTCAAAAAAAAATAATTTAGCCATTCTAAAGACCTTCAACCTTGCTATGTACTCAATCTTTTACTATTGTAGGTGACTGGTTGCACTAAAACCACTGCTTTGAAAAAAAAGTGTACTAAAAATATGTGAGAATTTAAGTGCTCATGAAAAAATATCTTCCATCTCTGGAGACTGAAATATTTTGCCTCCAAAATTACAGCAGGGACAAGAGAGGTGATGGTAGCACAGAATTATCCCTGTCAACCCAACCACATGTCTAAACTAACCCTGTCTGCAAGCTCTGCCGAGGTTCTAACCCAGTGAAGTCTAGGAAGAATCAGATTAGTTTCCCACCTTTGACCACATTGTTGAGGAACAATATTAAGGAAACCAATCTCACAAAACTGCAGGACAGCTGTTAAATGTCACTAGGTTTTGATTACTCCTATGCTGGACATAGTGGTGACTGTTATGCAATGACTCAGGCATGTCTAAGAAGTGCTAGGCTTGCCTGCTGGCCATTTATTACATGGATAGGACAATTCATTTCTGTGGTTAGTTAAAGGGAGCTCAAAAATATTAAAACAAACTTTTGGGATTTTACAACATATACAAGAGTCCTCTAAATAAAATACACATTGGTCAGGTTTTATATACTATATTCTTAAGTAAAAAATATATCTACAAGGACAGAGGTGGGTGCTGATCCAGGCAGAAGTTTGTCATTAAATAAATGCAGATGTAGACATACCAACAACTGTAGAACACTGACAGAAACTAAACTAAAATCAGTACTGTTGTTATCTGCAGATCTGCAGGCTAGGCCTGCTCCTGTTCAGCTAGCAAAGTCCAAACACAGGCTTGTGAATAAGGGTATGCACCTTTCATTTTTCAAGATAGCGCCCATGTGTTTTGGAGGGGAGAGGATCAGATAAAGAGCACATCTGTCTCACAAGAGGCACCTGCACTGTGGTCCTGCCAGGAGCCCTCCTTTGATTCACCTCCCATTCTCTCTGCTGCAGTATCTTTGTGAGAAAACAGAAAGAACAAATGTGAGCAAAACTACTGCTGCCAGTCCTCAAAAGATCTTGCACTCATTAATAGAGAAGAGTTTCCGCCTGTTCTGTCTTTTGGCTTGGTTGACGGCGGTCCGCACGGCGTACTCAAACACCTGCTGCACGCCCCTGTTGCTGAGGGCAGAGCACTCCAAATAGCCCTTGGCCCGCACATCCTGGGCCAGCCGCTTGCCATCCATCGGGCTGATACAGGAGGAGCTGTAGGGACCCATGTCACGCTGGTCAGTCTGAGTGGCCACCACCAAAACAGGGATGCGGGGCAAATGGCTGCGGATCTCACTGATCCATTTGTTCCTCAGGTTCAGAAAGGAATTGTGGTTTGCTACCGAATAGCACATTAATACCACATCTGCCTGTTGGTAGGAGAGAGGGCGAATGCCTTTAAAGGCATCACTGCCAGATGTGTCCCAGAGACCTAAGCTAATCTGTATACCATCCATGAAGACATCCACTCCAGTATTTTCATATACGGTGGGTCTGTAGTCATCTGGAAAAGTCTCAGAGGTGAAACGTACCAAGAGAGATGTTTTCCCAACTGCAGAGTCTCCCACCAGAACACACTTAACTGAATCCAGCATTTTATTAACATCCAAGGCCAAGAGCGTGGTCTCTGTGCAGCAGGCGTGGGACGGAGAGATGCAGTGGTCTTAGAGGCTTTCTATATAACTTCCATTTAGTGAGAAACCATCCAAATCTCTTGACTTCTTATTGACTTGATTCCGTCACTTGAGA
Organism: Zosterops lateralis; assembly: GCF_965231275.1. Classification (NCBI taxonomy): domain Eukaryota; kingdom Metazoa; phylum Chordata; class Aves; order Passeriformes; family Zosteropidae; genus Zosterops; species Zosterops lateralis. The sequence goes on along the minus strand of NC_139766.1, from coordinate 23,558,061 downwards.
CTAAAATTTCATTTTCTTCCACATGACTCTGCTGGTTTTAAATCTTCAGTGAGTCAAATGACATTTCTGGAAGAGTAAAAATAAAATGTAACATTTATAAGCCACAGAGAACAAACCATTCTTTATCAAGATAAAGATGCCTGGACACATCTTTGGACAGGCATGGCAAGTATCCCTTACTGAGGATGATGAACTTCTCCATTTCCTCCCAGCCAGCTGTGTGTGCAACAGCCATTGGTGTAAATAACCTTCTTGCTGCTCCACAGGGGCTAACAGTCTTATCACTATTGCCATTTTCCACTGACGCAAGCTATTTTTTCCCCTCCATTTGTCTAAAGACTAATAAAATTACTTTAACTTTAGTATAACTGCTACTAATATGCTGTGAGACATTTCCTGCTTCTGACTTTCTGAATCTTTCTCACCTTCTAACAGAATCCTGAATCTTTACATGATCAAATTCCCCTGAAAACATACCCACACTCTCTAGAGGAAGTCAGGAGAAAAAAAAGGATCTTTGCTAACTGATTTGACTATTTAAACAATCCTATATGGAACGGTAACACAGAACCACTTGTGACAATAAGGAAGCAAAGACTTCAGTTGTGAATCTCAAGTCACATGAACCTGAACAATTTTCAAAAGCAGTGAAGGATTCCCAGGAAAAATACCCAAAAAGGGTTCATATTTTTTTTACAAGTTGCTTTCAACAATCAAGAAGCACAAGCCAAAGAAAGCCCCACTACCATGCTTGCCCCAGTCAAAATTTGATTCAAAGGGGCTATAACTGTCTTGGCATTTAATCTCTTGGAAAACTGAACTAAGAGTACTCTTCAGAGTAGGTAATTGCATTTGAGCTCCTGCCAGCATTCAGTCAAATTTCCCTATTTTGAAAGCATTTTCTTCCCCACTAGCTGTGTGCAAGATTCACTGCTCACACAGGGTGACACACAAGATGCTCCGAAAATCACTAACGGCAAAACTGAAGACAAATTAGTTCTGATGAAGGAGAGCAATTAAAAAGAAAGTATCACTGCATAATCTCAAAATGTCACGTGTTTGTTACATAAATTATATATTTCTGTTTCCTTCATATATGTAGATAAACATCACAGCTGAAGGCCATTTGCATAGAAATGAATGATGGCCACAAAGGGCATATACTGTATTTTACTGTAATGCTCTCCACTTTCAGTACCCTAACACACCACTGCCCTCCCCCTTTATTTCTAGTACACTCCAAGCTTTGGCTTACTCCAGAAAGGGGGGAAAGCAAAGGAAAAGTGCTAGATGAGCTTAGAGAGAACACTTTACAGGCACCGACAACTGCTATTGGCCCTGCTTTCATTTTGTATTGAGGCCATGCCCTACCTCCTCTTGTGCCGCTGGCACACCTGCATCTCTCCCACCACCAGATGCCCCGGCTGAAGGCAGATGTGCGGCGGGAGCACACGCGCTGCTTTATAGAGGTGGCACCAAGCCTGGGGGCTGTCCCCGTACGGGCTGGAGTTACGGGATCTACGGGAGTCGTTGCAACAGACGGCGCTTCCTGGCCTGCCAGCGAGACCGTGCTCTCACCATCGCCCCTCGCTTCTAGGAAGTGGCATGGAGGCTGAGGCTGCTTCACGACATTCCTGGCTGCCGGGAAACGGGCTGCTCCGTGAATTTAAGTTTTAGTGGCAGCAGATGAAAATATGCTTTTAAAGATTCATTAGGTCTAACTCCACTCTCTCGCCTTCTCTGTTCTCCAAACAAGCTCTCAAGGGAATTAAACAAGACTTTTACAAAACACATCTATGAAAAATTCAAAAAGCATATGTAGAATAAACATTCAAACTGCTTATATGAATCATAATCTCTCTTTCAGAGTATTCTACTTCAAAATTGGGTCAGCATTATAGTTTGAAAACACCTCAATTTCACCGCAAGACAGTAGTGTCCTATTCAGACAAAGCTGCATATTCTCAGGAGAAAGTTTCCACGTACCAAGTATCCTTTTCAGAACAAACATTGCTTTGGTGCGAGTAGCCCTCGATATCTTCAGGTTCATTATTTTGTGCACGTTGGAATGTGGGGGAAAATAAGGATGTCCAAAGCATGACTTTTGCGATTTCATAAATGCCAAAACAGAAAGACAGATAAAAGGATTGTTTTGGCACTCAACTTATTGATTACCAGGTCAAATTATACTGGCTATTTTGAAAGAAAATGTAAAATTTTTAAAGAGATAAAAAGAGATATTAAAGACTAGTGAATATGGCTAGTTGAAAGACAAGCTGAAATATTCCACTGTGACAGTGCAGAATTGTTTTCAAAGCAAATTATATTGTTCTACATTTCATCAATGAATAATAAAAATACCCTGGTATATAACAAGGTCCATATTGTGATCCTGTGGACAAATTGCCCTCAGTGGCCCTGATCTTGCATTTGTTCACAATTCATGTGCCTACATATATAATTGGGACTGCATATGTGCATACTGAAGTATTATCTTTGATTAGGCTCATAGCTGGTCCTTGTTGCAGCCTCAGGGTAAGAGCAGCATTAGTGTATTAAAATAATTACACAAGTTCATCTCACTGGATAGAAAACGCTTGATTAAACATCAAAAAAAGCAATGTCTTTTAAAGAACAGCACTGGGCACTTCTGTGCCTCAGTATACAACCAATTTTAAAAGTATTTGAAAAAGTTTTGGTCCCTTTCTCTCATATTGTGTCTTGGTCTGACAGCACAGTGTGCTACAATCATTACAAGACTGCAGAAAACCTTCTGATCACAGATCAGAGATGGAGCCTAAGCTGCTGAGGCATTTTTTTTCCTTCAACAATTTGATTTTCAAAAATTTACTGACTTTATTAAGATAATTTTGTACATGGAATTCAATATATAAACCTGTATCCTCTTTTATGCTTTTTTTTGGTTTCTGCTTTCATCATTCAAACAATAGAAGATTTTAATCGAATAATAAGGTAAGAGCTTTTATAAAATCATTAGGTATAAGAATGCATGTCTTATTTTTGTGTGGTCATGTTGCGTAGTGATCTTTAGCAAACTTCAGGTTTTGTTCCCTCTGTCTTTGGAATGCAGGCACTTGTGTGTGGTTACAGACACCTCGGACTTCACTGATGATGTGAGCACAAGAAGCTCTACAACACTGCGGAGTTGGGCAGTATCTGACCTGCACCTCAGCAGTCTCATGCAGGTAAAATGTCTCACACTTGATCATGGCTGAATATGATATGGAGGTGAGTGAAGTTGCCAACTGAGACAGGACAAAAAGCAGAGCGTAGGAGCACCAAGCTCTTTGCAGGTAGAGGATTCAAGGGAATGTCCGTCCCATGAAAAATTAATCTGGTATTTGTTGAAAGAGGTCTACCAACAAAGGCAAGCAAATGCCTTTTGATACTACTGTATCAAAAGGGGTAAGTTTATCAACTGAACCAGATGAGATTTTCATTTATGCCAAGAATATCTCTGGCATCTACTATAAGATCATTGTGAACCTGACTCGCTATGGCTAAACATCTCCAGGGGACGGACAACGTCTTACGATAGGGGAAAATAAGAACAATCAGGAACTTCTAATTTCAAAACCTATCCTAGATACTGATAGTGCACACTCAGGTAGGCTGGAATTTCAATGGAATTAGCTCATACATAAACAAACCATGCAGGCAAACAACAAGCTTTTTAGATCAGACAGTCACAAAATGCTTCAGAGAGCTAAAGCAGTCAACGTGCTATTATTGCCATTATCTACTCTCCACCTCAATTACATTTCAGCAGAGTTCCTGTTTATGTCAGGATAACAGCAGATTAATTTTTCAGTTTGAGCACTATGTATGCTAGTTCTTGAAGAGACTTGACATGGCAAGGAAATTAAAATATTTATACTAATAGAAAAGGTTGAAAACCACAGGAAAGACTTCCACTAGCTGTGCAATTCTTGAATGTACATGCTGTCTTTGCCTACATACTCTAGTCTTGTAAGTCCCACCTTGTTGGGAAAGATTAATCAGGGAAACCTTATAAATATGATTGCTTAGCAAAAGATTCTGAAAATATGAAGCCTGTAATTGAAATAGAAATGGAAGCTTACTTTGAGTTGTAGGATACCGAGTCTTAGTTACTATATAACCTAAAGACAATAGCCTAACCAGCTGAAGAAGAATCCATTTTGATTAACAATACCTTTCTGCTGGCTAAGGGATTCAAAGGTCAATGTAGCAAAACAGAAAAGTCTAAAGAGTAGTTTTTAGAGTTTAAAATATAATACATGGTAATGTAGTAGTTCTTATAGGCTGTATGTAGATTCTATAGGATTTTGTGTCTTGTATTGGTTGGTCACTGTAAATTAGAATATTCATCACAAAAGGAGATATAATGTATTGTAATCAGGACCTCGCTCTTCTTTGCGCTCTCTCTCTGGACCTCGCTCTCTTTCCCTGCTCTCACCTCTGCTCTCTTCCCCCTGCACTCTGACCCCTGCCAGCTTGCTCTCTCTCTCTCTCCTCTTTTTAGCCCATACCCTCTTGCTCTGTCTCGTTCTCTCTCTGGGACTTCCCTTCAGCCAAGGCTGGTGGCTGAAGGGAAGGCCCTTTCTACCCACGACCCTTGCAATAAAACCACCTATTCTAGAATATCTCAGGTTTGCAGAGTACCTTGTCCCTGTAAGTCACGGATGCTTCTATACCACCTCACACAGAGGTGGGTTCTGCAAAACCATGCCTACAGTTATTCTCCAGTGTGCTGGTTGTAGCCACTTCTCCTTCCAGCTGCACTACAGATATGTAAGAACTCTCCTCACATCCCTTAGTTAGGCACCCTTGAGGAGAGGAAGGAGGAACAAAGACTACCCTCACTGACCAGAACAGTGTGCAGCTTTACACCTTCACCTCCATGGGCACAGTTGGCACTGCAGGGCATGCACAGGGCCTGAGACTCCTGCAGGCAGAAGGAGAGGAAGGAGGAGAAGGAAGGCTGGCAGGCATCAAGACAGGCCAGAGACACTGTTGCCTGATTACACATTGTCCTGTGTTGCCTGTCACACACTGTCCTGTGTGACAGCACCCAGAAGATGCACTCCCTGTGCTGTTGTGACTCCAGTCTGAACGCCTTGCTAGATCACCGGGTTGTCAAGGCCATAGTACCTGGTTTTCAGCTCTGTGGATGAGGTGCACTTGCTCCATTCAGATACTAACTTCCAGACTGCTTCCACAGCACAGGTCTCCTGAAAACTAATCCATCAGCTGCAGTCTGTCTGGAGATCGCTGCTGGTCTGTAACCAAATGGCCCTTTGCTGCACCTGTCACGCATTCATTAACCTGGATTCTCTGACATCTGCATTAGCTGCCTCCTGGTTTTTTAACTCCTTTTAAGACAATTTTGATCTATAGCCCTGTCCTGCCAATCAGCCTCCCTCCACCTCAGAGAGCGTCAGCATTCAGTGGTGTTATGACTGCCATGAAGAACTGGCTCACAGCCTGTACCTTTGCAAGGTGCTGCATCTTTTCCCCAAACTACTCCACCAAAAAAATCTCCATTCAACTAATTCGCTTCCTAAGATGGCTACCACAGGGGCCATCACTATTCTTTGGCCCAAGAGCAAGATGGCATTGGCGTAATAATTCAGATGTCTGATATAATTATAATACTGACTGATTAATTGCCAGATTATCTTTCAAGGTGCTTTTATATTTCAAAGAATTGAAAGGATGCTTAGAAGCTCGGATGAGAGCTTTTATAGAGACATTTTATCCTTAAGTACAATCATTTCTTCAACACTTTTCTAAACTTAGAAAAGCAAGCCACATGCAATGAACCCCTATTTTCAAAACCAGGATGTCTTGTCATCTCAAAAAACAATCTCCTTCTAGAATTAAAAAAAAAATTGCAGACATAAAAACTTCTTTCATTCCCTTATTCACAAAACTGAAATCTCGCTCCTGTTTTAAATTTCGGTGTTTTGTTCTGAAAAAAAATACAAAATTAAATTTGGCTTTAATTTCTAATTTATGAATTTTTGAGAAAATAGAGAACTACTTTCTTAGAAGCCTTTGGAAAAAATCACTTCTGGATCAAGACACCTGAAAATATCTCAGATTCTTTCTCTGGAAGTTTTAACCACTGCAAATGAAGAGAAAGATTTATAATCAAATATTCAACAATCTTATCAACTTTATTATTAGCAAGGGAACTCAAATTATCAGATTTAAAGGAAATTCCCTCATATTGAGAATGTGAAATCTTGATATAAAACAACAACAAACACAGACCAATGTTATTCACAAGATTAAACGAGATGTGTAGTCCTAGTAAAGGGATGAAAGCTTTTTGTGTTACAAAATATACATATTTACACACATGCTCATACATATAAAACTGCTTAATGAGCTGTCTTAAATTGAAAAAAAATCAATTTGATTTCTTTAGTAATAGTACCTATGATAATATATATATAAGCAATGGATAATGACACATTTAAAGATCTATTCAACTTAAAACAGTTGCTGAGAAAAATTATTTAACTTTCATTGTAATTATGGAATTAGACAAAAGAAATATTTATCTTCAAGAACCCTCCTTCTGTGGCCAATCACACCTTGATTCAGCAACTTACAAATTACACATGAGCACAGATTATTAGAACCACTCCAAAGATTAACAAAAAGCCTGGAAGACTCTCATGTAGTGATCTGAGATCCTAAATCTCTAAATAGAGCTCAGTGAAATCTGACAATGCTAAGTACCCATTTAAAGGGTCAAGCCATTAGTCTGAAGTAATTTTTTCTCCATGTTTATGGCACCACATGGTAAATTACGAACTATGTGGCATTCATGGTCTAATGGATCATTTTCAAAAGGGATCCATTTTCAGTGTAAATGTTCTCTCCAAATTAAAAGTGGGGTAAATAAAGTGTAGGAAAGTAATCCCTTCAGAGAGGGCCAGGTAATAAATCATTCTCAGTCTGATCCAATACCCTCAAAAGTCACTAGGAATGGAGCAGCGTCTCATGCCTGTAGTTAGGTCAGCCTAGTGTTCTTGTTCTGCAGGACACTGGGTATGTCACCTCTCTTTTCCAACCTTCTCTGTGCTAATTTTTCTCCTCTGTGCTTAAGCAGAGCAGAAATTTCTGAGTTTCACTACAGATACAGCTGTAGATGGAGCATCTGGTGTGCAAATGTCACACACGTGTAGGTTCCAGCACAGGAGTTCATCAACCATCTGTCCATCTGCCTGCCTTAATAGTCTGTTTCTGCACACATATACACACATATATATGTACATATATATCCACCACTGACATCGAACAGCTGCTGGGTCTCTATGGGGATACAGATACACTTGCAGATGAACATGGATAAAGTGCCGCGTGCTGACTCCAGAGCTATCACACGTACCTATGAATAGTCTTTCTGTCTGAATGACTTACAGGTCAAAAGCAAATTTTCAGCAAGTCTAACTGCATTGAAGCCAAACTGAAGCCTTGATAATATAAAATACATTATATTTAAGGAATTTACTTTAATCAGACTATTGTGTGTGTAGAATTATTGACATGTAGAAATGCTTGCAGTTTTGGGCCTCAAACTGCTTCAAATTTTTCATGCCACATCCTCTTTTAATGCAGTTCAATTTCTTGAAGTTTGAGACAAATCAAAAAAACATTTACAACTTTTTTTTTGTAGGATTTTTTTTTTACAGAGTTAACTCTTCAAAATCTCCTCAGATTTTTTGGCTGTTGAAATATTTTTTTGCTGTTGAAGTACTCCTTTATTTACAGCCTTCGGCAATTATTGTGTTTTCTTTCCAATGAGCCTAATCCTACCCCTATTTCTGCTTGTTTTTTTTTTAACATCTGCAGACACAGGCATAATCCTCATGAAGTTTCCATTTCTCTTTCATACAAAACTAACATTTCTTAGTTTTAAATAATCATTTGTAATTTCTCAGAGAATGATGCATTTGCTAGACTGGATGCACAGAAGTGAATATGAACGTATATAGATACACAAAAATACTGTAAATAAATCAGTGCATATTTAAAATCCAGCTATTTCAGTAATGAACCAATACATCCATGTACAAAAAAATCCCATCCATATGTACATACGTATGTGTATGTCCATATACATATATATATATGGATGTATTAATATTAATTCATTGCAAAAGACATTGACACAGAATGCTGTAGGAAACAACATATTATGGGCAAGATATCTTACCATCATTTGAAAACCTACATACATATTTTGCCTCAAATGGATGCAGTTTTGAAATGACCATGGTCTACATACAGGTACACATGTATTTGTATGCATATGAGCAGAGATTACTGCTGTGCTAAATGGGGATTTGCAATAACCTAGGTATCTGACTGATATAGTTTTACATATAAAATTACACAGTCACTCTTAGTAAACTATTCTATTTTTGCTGTGTATGCAGGCATTACATTTATTAGACACATCTTTACAGTATGTTACAATGACTTCTTGTTAAGGAGATGCATAGATTTACATTAAATCCCGCAGGTGTGTAACATGATAAATTTTTAAAACAAACTGGCATCTCCACATACACACTTTCATTTGCAGGCAAAAGGGCCTCTTTCAGAGCCTATGCCAAGCCTATTGCAGTGAAGAAGGCTTCAGTGTGTTTTAAAGGCTTCGGTGTGTTTTGAAGACTTCAGTATGTTTTGGCTTTAACCTGCGGTGGGACTGCACTCCTCTCCCTTGTTTGCGCACCACTTGATCTTCTTGACTGGTTCCCTTAAATACTACAAAGTAGTTAACAGCATAGCTAAAAGCTAATACAGGAATGATACAGGTGATGTGCTCCTCACTGTTAAAGTCTTTAAAAATTGCCCTACCATTTCTCCATTTTTCTCAATGGATCTCTTGCAAGATCTCCAACTTTAATTTCACAAATCTCTTCAGGTTTAACTTTGCTCTGATTTAAATAATGTCTAGCACAAAATAAGGAGATTCTCAAGTCTAGATCTTCTCCCCCTAATATCAGTGGAAGAAGAAGGAGATTCTCCATGTTCATTACACAGGTTTGATTTCAGTGGGAGGTAAAAGCGGAGGAGGAAAATGTTAGTTAGAACAGAATTAGCCAGTGTTCCATGGAAGACTATTTTTGCATATTTTGTGATAAGAATAAAGTGTCGGATGTACAGGTGTTCTGAGTAGTAATAATGATATTGCAGTGGATCAAACAATTCACAATAATGACCTCTTGCTAAAATATAATGATTTGTTTTAAATTTAGGAAGAACTCATATTTACTGCATGTCACCATTTGTTTTGCTGTGATGAATATTAAAATTCTGACATTAATGAGCAAAACTAGCAAAGCAAGCAGCACTAATTTGGTTGGGTATTTATTTTATAACACAGAAACTCCCTGATAATTTTAGCTTTTCCCCCTTAGGATTGCCAGGAACAAAACCCTTTTTCTTGTCTCTGTATATATCGGAGTATTTAAAATCATAGTCTAGATTTCACACAGCAGAAAACTGCCATCTTTAATATTCTTAAATTTTGTGTGCACACATGTACATAAAAATGTTAAAAATTTGAGGAGCTTGCTTAGAAATAATTTCAATTACTTTTCAAGCAGCACTTGTGATATACAATATACAATTATATATACAATTATCATAACTTATCCTGCATTTGTTGATTTATGATTTTTATCTTTTTGATTTGTTTTAAAAATTTTAAAAAAGGAGTTGTCTTCCACAATCTATGCCATGACTTCGTATTCATGCACTATATCCAGCACATGGATAAATAAGAGATCTACAAGTAGAGGCTACCATGTAGTCTCTAGAATTCCTCAGTCAAAGCAGATAAAATTAGATAAAATAAAGGGGCATGCATACTTGCCTTCATCAAACTTCCTATGTTCCATGCATAGTTATGATTAAAGCCCAATTTCAAAGGAACATGCTTTCTTTTTTTTTCTTTTAGTTCTTTTTTTTTTTTTTTTTGAATTAGCACAAGTTATACCTGGCAGCTCGGATTTTATATTGATTTATATCTTACCCCAACCATATGCCAGAGCAGAATATATATTTTAGCGCCTGTTTACCTTTCTGTTTCTCTGATTCCATTACAACCTTGATCTCTTGCCACCTTTATATAAAACATATAATACTGCAGATAGCAGCAGGTCATACGGAATAGGTTAAGCAGAGAAGACTCTACAGCCAAAAGTAATACATAAATCCTTCTCACTCATTCTTCAACTGAGTATTTTGAGAAGCCATTTCATATATTTATAGCTGACATCTACTTGGCTTTCAGTCAGTTTAAAGATCATGCAAATCCCCATGCTACGGTAAATCTTAATGCAGAGTTCTTCAGTGGGAAGCATAGAAAGTTTTCCTTGATTTTCTTGATTTTCACATATTTTGAATGAAAATGATCAAACATATGAAAAGAGAGATATTTTAGGAGAGAGATGTTTGAACATTATGAGAACATTTCCCATGCTTTATTTTTGAATCCTGATGGACTTGATTCAAACTCAGAGATATTTTACCCGACGGGTTTTCATCCAGAATTGAAACTCCAGTGAAAGAGATGGGAATTCAAAAACTTGCATTTAAATTGATGGAAACTAAAGAAATTACATGAAGGGTTTTTACGACACCTGTTTCATAATATATTTTTATAGTGAGAAAAACAAAAACTCACTGATAATTAGATAATTAATAGATTAATTAATAGATATTTGAGTATATCAGTACTCAGTAACTTTGAACTCCAAAGTCTTCACCAGTTTTTAAGCACAGTCATTTGATGGAAAAAAAATGAGTCAAGCTGAAGACTGAGTCTCCACTGGCATGCCTATCAATGAAAGGAAAGAATTATTTTCTTGTAAGTTTGAGAGGTTTAATATTCTTTCAATGACTATGGCACAGGAAACACCAAAAGAGACCCCTAGCTACACAGGGGTCTTAGTCTCACGCTTTTATATTAGGAGAGCCAGTCATACCTATATTTTGACATAAATCAGTCTAACCTTCAAAAGCAACACACTGTCACTCATGAGAAGTTGTATCACCAGATGGTAGAACAACCTCAAGCTGGCAAGTGTCAGTTACTGGTACTCCACACTCACACTTGTGTGCGAGAAGCAGCATCATGCACCGCATGTAACCACAGCCCACTGTGCCAGCTTCTGCCAGGACAGGGGTTTGCTCCTTTTCCAGCACATGCTGGGTCTTTCCTATCTGACAGGTCACCATGGGTCCCTCTAGGGAAATCCCCAAACCATAGCAGAATCCTTGTGTGGTTTCCAGCAGGTTCATACATTTTGTCAGGTAAAGGGAAGCATGCCAAGTTCAGCCCCACTCTCATCTCTTAGCAATTTACATTTCTCCTTGGCTTCTTGGTAACCAAAGACCAAATGCAATTGCTTGTGCAAAAGCAATTCAGTGCAGATGCAGCAGCAGCCAGCTGTGCAGGGGGGGAGCAATAACAGGTCTGGGATAAACACAGGGCACGGCCACAAGCAAGGCTGGGCACAAACCACTCCTGTACCCGCTCTGCGAGGAATGCATGCACGCTCTATGTGCTCAGACCATGTCCCCTCCATCCTCCAGCCACCCTGGCAGCAATGACAGACTGTGACTGCTGGGACTATTGCTCCCTGCCACTTTGCCAGCTGCTCATATTAGACCTGATTCACCAAGGTTTGTAGCCATGACTCACACTCACTACTACACTATAGATGTTTCACAGGCTCCTAAAGTCTCCCCTTCCACAGTACACTGATCCTTCGGGTGGATTGAAAAATTTTTCCAGTTCTTCAATGACATAAAAACTGAAGGACAACTAAATCCTGCTAAGCAAATATGAGACTCGGTTTTGTGGAGAAGAGCTAATGGTAGGCTACAGCCCACAAATTTTGTTGTTACATTGCTTTGTTGGGTTTGTGTGATCCTGCCCAGTATTTTAAGGCTATAATGCTTTAATAGTGGGCTTAAGACAGCTGCAGCCAACTTCCTTTCTTAATTGCTATGCTGGAGTTATCTCAAAATATTTTTCAGCTGTAACTTGTGTCACAGCATGGAAATATTTGAAAACTGTTTAATAAAACTACACACCACTAGCCAAAACCACAAGAACCTAATTTGGGAATGATGTTAAGCGTGTGGTGTGATATCTGAAATGTTACACCAAGACTTGGAAAATGCAAGTTTTACACTTACTTATTTTATCACTTTTCAAGCAAAAATCAAAAGCACTATAGAAAAATCTGCAATTTTTCATTTTATGGTCAACGTCAATCAAATGCACTTGAATGGTGCATTCAGTAACATTCTACTGTTTCTTAGGGAAAACTGTAGAATCACAGCACCAAAATTTCACAGAGAAAATGGGAGGTTAAGAGGAAATTTTCACAGAAAATCTTTTACGTTAAAGTGCTAACCCACCATACATCTAGAACTGCATAGCAAAAGCAAGAGGAGAAACAGCAGAATTTCATCTCCCTGCCTCCGTGTCCTCCTGGCTGGTTATCAGAAAGCATGACAGAGAAAATCTCCTCGGGAGTTTCCGCTGGTACAGACCCACTGCTCTACAGGACGGGCGCAGCCTGCGAGGCCGCCACCACACCGGCTGCCCATTTCCTGTGTGCACTGGGCGTGCTGCAGATCACCCACACATATCTTTGAGGATTTGTGTGCCTTGCCCCTCACTGTACAGGAGGCTACTTCCCTAACATCACCGGCACTAGCAGCTGCTAGCAGCAATGTGACTTTAGCATCAGTCTCTCCATTTTAAGGCCCGATGCTCTTCTGCTATGAGATGACTTCACATTGCTTTGGCACAGTAAAATTACCTTAAAATGGGATTAAGTGGCAGTAATTTACAGCCATGTTGCCCTGCTGATGGCCTATGGATTTTTGTCTTGCTATACATGAAAATCAAACCCATTTAAATTTAATTTTTTGCTCTGGAACTTAGTAAGTACAGAATACTTATAAAAACACCAATTCTCTATTACTACAAACCTACAATTTTTCTAGTTAGCAGCACCTAATCTAGGGAATGTAAAATTTGGTATTATGCCTTACTAAGCCCTACTCTCTAAACTTAGCAGGAAACAAGGGCACATGTGGCTTTTTGACCCTGTGTTTACTGCCCTGTGTTTACATGTCTCAAACATGGTATTCACATAAAGTCTGTACCCACTTTCTCTGGTAGATTTGACTTCATTCATATGATAGATCTTCAGACTGGTCTCAGAAAAACTACATCAAACCCCATTCTAAAGTCAAGTAACTATATACATATGATCATTCCTACTGGAAAATCACAAACACACTCATTCTGACTGATCTTAATGGTGAGGTTGAAAATGTGGAATATGAAGGAGCACAATATAAAGCATAATCCCACCTTATTCCAACAGGAACAGACACCAAAATCTGCTGACAGACTTGCCTGTTAACAACTAATTTATCTCATTTAACCTACCTTTTTCTCCTGCAAGTATTTTTTTCAGGATAAATCCCACATTAAAGCTGGCCTCTGCCAGTTGCCACAGTTCAACTCCTGCCCCATCCAAAGGTAGAAACACAGCTGAAAGGAGAAGTTAGAAAATCTTAAAGCCACATTCAGATTTTTTGCAAGGACTTATGTCAGAGAGATGGTTCCAGCCTCAGTGTGCTCTATCCTCATTCACCTTTCAGATTAACTGCATCTCACTGGCAATGTGACAAGAGTATTCCATCACCACTAGAGCACTGTAAGACGCAGGTTTTGTGAGAAGAATCTGGAAATGGGTGTGCACAGATGTGCGCACATACACAGATACTGCTCTGTAAGGGGACTCCACACCATAAGCATGCCATGGTTGGCTCAGAAAGCAGGGAAGAATTTGTGGGAGTGAGCTGAATGCAAAGTTACAGACGTGGCCACTTGGATGGGAATCTTCCATCTCAGAAGGTGGCACAGGCATTTGTTAGACCCAGCAGGGCCAGGCATCTTGCTCCAGTCCTAAGAATGTGTTTCTCAAATTCTCACAATCAAATCTTCACTTAAATTTGTTTGGGAATATTTAAGATGAAGCAGAACAGTTTTCTCATAGGCATGATGTACTTCACAAACAGGGAAGAAGACCATCATTTGAAATGCTGCAGATTTATACATGTCTATCACTCCTGGGTTTATAGTTCATACAACAGAAAAGAACATCAGAATCAGATCCACCATCTTGAGAGTAACTCCGATTTTTTTCTTTTATCAGTTAACATGGAAGAAACTAGCATGGTACAGCCCATCACACTCCTTTTTCTAATTTATACTTTCTATTTGTTTTTTTATGCTGAGGTGAAAAAACTCTGGAACAAATGAAAATCCAGAAAATGCAAGATCTAGGCTGGTGTGTAATTATATATCTCAACACCAAGCATTTAACAGATGGTATTTAACAGAAAAGTAAAACTGATTATATGAACCAATTTCACAAACTTATTAATATAAATAATTAACAAAAGTAAACCAAAATATATTGAATTTGGTTCAGAATATCAATTCACATTAAGACTTCTAGGAAAAAAAAAAAGAAAATGTAATAAACTCACCAGAGGCAGGAAGCTGAAAGAAGCTGTTGAAAATTAAAGTTACGGAAGTCAACTGTCCTAGACGAGACAAGGGAAGAAAAAAAAAAAAAAAAAAAAAAGAGTGGTGTTCTGTGTTCCGGGCTTTTTCAGATAGAGTTCTTTTTTAGATTAGAACAATTATATAATTGAGAGAACAAAAAATCCAAAAGCTCTAAAGGTAGCCACAGATGCCTGCACATACAGGCCAAAGTAGTCCTGGGAACTGGGTCTAGTTCATCTGGAGGCAGCAGTCACAGCAGACCCAGATGCAGTGTGATGAGAAAGAGTGGAGAGGTTTAGCGTAAGTCAGCTTCCTGGTGAGAGCTTCACAGCTCTGCCTCTGTGGGTTTGTTGTGGGTTGGTATATCTTTCTCTCTTTGGTGACTATGGGAGCAGATGTAAAAACCTTGATGATGGGGGAGGGAGGCAAACCCTCCAGGCTGCAGAAAGCTTTCTCTTTGCACTCTACTGCTCCTACAGCTGCCTCCTCCCTGCTACAGGGGCTAATGGCACAGCACTGCACAGCAGCTCCTCTCCTGTGAGGAGAAAAGGAGCAGATCATCAACTGCCCGGCACAGCTACGTGTGATTCACTCTCCGGTAACAGAATGACACTTGGGATTTTTCTGCAACCTGGAATATGGGCCCATCTGGAATACGGCCGTGTCTTTACAGAGCAGAGTATGCCTGTTTAACTGACTTGGTGCAAAAACCCAAGGCAGGCACTTTGGGCTGGGATGTACACAGTTTTGTTATAATTCAGCGAGGATCCCTCTGAAGCACTTGTCAGGATTGATCAGTGGCATCATTTTATCAGCATATATGTCCTCTCTTCTACCAGCAAAAGAAGGCTGAGCAGGTGGACACACAGACATTGAGATGCCCACCTTTCTCAGCACAGACAAATTGAGCTGGCCAGATCTGCATCACTTCCAGCCACCACAACTACTACCACAACACTGAAAGCAAAGCTTTTGGTGGTAGTTTCAGGATTTCAAGTGTCTATGGTCTATACTTTAGGAGTAATCAGCACAAGAGGTTGTCCACTTTGTATAATCAGGCAATCAGAATGCAGGCAGGGCACTCCTGTCCCATTCTCCTGAAGCAGCCCAAGTGCACTGGCACAGCAGAAGAGCTGGCCCTGAGCTGAAGGCGAGGGGCCCAGATGGGTAGTGCAGTGGAGTGTCTGCTCCTCAGGCAGAGGCATAAGCACTGGCTTCCTAAGCAGCCTTGAAACCCAGAAGCACAGAAGTGGAAACCCAGTCCTTTTCAGCAAGTATTTTGGGCTCAGTGAAGTTATCTCAGACCATCTCTAGTCATGAAACAGTAGAAATGGACTGCCTGATCCAGACCTAATGCCATGCATTTTATGTTCCTTGCAGGATGGAAACCTTCTGAAGATAGCTAATGAATTGGTCCACATTAACATTATGACAGTACAATGCATTCCAAGATAAAGTCATACTGATTCCAAGAAATATTAAAAACCAACTGAATAATTTACAAGATAAAGCAAAAAGGAAACAAAAAGATAATTTATGTGTAGATGAAAGGCAGTTTGTGCCAAAAATATAAAAAGAATATAGCCTATGAAAACATGCTGTAAACCTACTGATGAAAGCTTCCAGAGCAGTGCTGCACATTTAGGCTGGGAAATCAATTTGTTTCTTTTCCCTACAGAATGAAATTAATTCAGTTGATTATCAACAGTGCTGAAGGTAAGGAAAGCTCACAGAAGGAATTTTGGGAATCCTATCTTCTTAAAATATTCAATCTTCCTTCTAATTTGAGACAAGATTTTGAATAAGGGACTTCAGCGCATCACCGGTTTATGTGAGAACTTGTGTTTCCTCATTTTCACATTAAAGATCTATTCATCTGTTTTTAACCGGGTTTAGGTTTCTCAATACCAGCCTAAGCAGTCAGGCAGTAAGTTTCCATTGCAATTGTGATAAAGCAAATCAGACACCTGAACATTTTGAAGTGTTTTTATCAGAAACATTCAGAACTGTCAGAATAAATACTATTTGCAAATAATACTGATACAAATGTCTTTGGTGATCATTACCAATTTTAGGTCTGCTACAGAGAGCAGATACTTAAAAATGCAACTACTCTTCTTGGTTTTGTAGAGAGATTAATCCAGATGTGAAGCCATCTGGCTAAGTAGTTTGCATTTTGGAAAGAGTGCATCCATCTGTAAAATACTTCAAAAACAACTTTTGAACCGAGTGAACTCAGCAAAGAAACAAAACTGTGGAGTAAGAAACATGTTTTAGCATGTCTTGATTTCCACCCATTTCCCTCCACTACATTTCCTGAATGATCATGACCCAATAATTTCCCAAAAATAGTTGAATTTGATCTATTTGAGACCTTTGTCAGTAACATACATGCTTCACGCATTTGATCCATTATTTCACTTCCAAGAGACCTGGAACTCCAACAAAAGACCCTCAGCTCCATGCACTCTGCACATGTAGGTAATTCCAAAGTTAGATGTAAAATTGACACTTGACCTGTTTCTCTTGATCCTTGGTTGTTTGTTGCATTGGTTTTTGGGAGTTTCTTTGTCTGTCTTACTACAGGTTTTCTGCTCCTTTTCTCCTCTTCATGCTGTGCAATGAAGGGGAACATCTGGCTATGCGAGAATAGTTAATACATTAAAAAATACATTGCTTCTCTTTTTTAAAAAAGTCATTATGAGTCATTTCTGGGACTTTCAGAAACAAACACCTTGTTGCAGAAAATATTTATGGAGGTGGAGCGAAGGATTGCAATTTATTTTTGCATTGAGAAGTAGGATGACAGCAAAAAATAAAGTCTTAAAGCACAAGGAACTAAGGGTTTAAAAGAAATTATGTAAAATAACATCACCCAGGGTCTTAACATGGGTTAGTCTACAATGAAAAGTCACATCTCTTCTTAATCCACTGCTTTCTGTCGCTCTTGGAGAAAAAAAGAAAGCTGCTGGTGTTAGGAAGGGGGTTGAGATTAAGGAAGGAAGCTGCTCCTGTCCCCCCTGCCTGATTTCCTTTTTGTTCCTAGATTCACACAGCTCTGATTTTGGTCTGCCTCAGATAGTGTGGTATGTGCAATGCTCAGGAAGTAAACCATGATATCCACTTTATTTAACCCTACAACCCTTTCTCCTGTTCTAGATGATCATCAAACTACATAAAATAAAATTAATTGTTGCTTATGTCTAACCACTGCACCAGGTATATAAACCAAAACACAAGAAGAAATATGCTTATTTTGTGAATAAAGAGCTTAATTATTTTTTGGTATAATTTTTAAAGGAAGGCAGGAAAAATGTATGTGGTCAAGATGCCAGCTGTGTGTTGGGAAAAATGGGATGTGCCTATTTGCTTTCCTCTGAGTTCCTAGGCAGTATAGGGGAAATCAGGTAGGTCACCCAGACACATTTCAACCTGGGGGTGAAGTCATTCCCTCCCCAGGAACAGATACCTCAGCAAAAGGGAGGCTTCCTCACAGCATGGCCGAGAGCATTGCTGAGGGAGCCTCTAAAGCAGACCAGGCACAGTAACTTCTGCATTACTCATTGCGAGAGCACACAATCTGAAAGAGGAAATGAAAACGCAGTCTCACAAGCACTTCCTATATGGATCTTGGTAAAACTCTCACGCATTATTTACTATGCCTTAATAAGTTTAGGCTTTGGTTCCTTACCAGCCTAGCATTGTGGGTTAGATACCTCTCAGGTTTGGTAGTGGAGTGGCACAAACTGAAGCCTGTGCTGATAAAACAGAACCCAAAATCTAGCATGAGGCAGGTTCCTGACACATTGTGTGGGCAGGACTAGAGGCCTTCAGAGGGTGAGTCAAAGCCCTCCAGAATACTCAGAGTGGAGTGTGCCTGACAGAGAAGCCTAAATGAAGGAACCTGCTTGAACTGCCACCCACTCCCTGTGGACTCTCTTGCCCCCCTCCTGAGTTACAAAGTTCAACTTTCAACTCAGCTCAGCTCCTGAACCCCTTCCCATGCCATTGCCTCTTCCCCTTCAGTGACAGGCTTGCCCTATGCTTCAGGTGGCCACAGAGCAGCCCTCCAGCTACTCCTGCTCTGTAGGATTTGGCCCTGAGCTGCCCAGTTTCTGGGTGCAGTGCTGAGACTGGTGCAAGGCACAAGGCAGCTCAGACCTGGGCGTGCCTGAGCAGCACAGACCTCTCAGGCCCAAAACAGAAAACCATGAGTTGTGCAAAACAATGATCAAACTTGTGTTTGGCACCAAGATTTGGCTCATCCAGCCTCTTTTCAAGACTGATGCAGTTCCATACATTAAGTTCAAACACTTCTGAGGGAAGACAGGCAGAGATTTCTCCACTTTCTGAGACCACAGCTTTCTGCTCTCTCAGCTACAGAACTATTCTTTATTACTTCAATGTTTCCCCACTGTGTAGAGGTTACTAATTAGCTATTTCTCTGGGATAGTTCTCTCTAGATCAGGTTGTCAGCAACAGGGGCTATGTGACAAAACTAACATTTACATACTTAATGTTTTCTTGAAATCTGATACACGGAATCTGGTGTCCTAACCTCCTAGCACAATTCCTCCCGTGACATCAGTGTGGTACTGGTGGACAATGTACAGGAAGTGATTTCCTCCAGAGCAACATGAAAACCTACATCCCCTTTCTTGAAAGTGAAGCGTGCTTAGGAACTGCACTAGGGGTAACTTAATTCCCCTGTCTCTCATTCTGAGCCTAGCATAAAAGCAGTCACATCATATAATAATAATAATAAAACGTTTAAGGGTTGGAATAGACCTTAAAGATCATCCAGTTCCAACCTCCCAGACCATGGGCAGGGACACCTCTGAGCTTGCTCCAGGCCTTATCCAACCTGACTTTGAAAAATGCCAGTGTTGGGATGTCCAACAGCCTCCCTCCAATCTGTCCCAGTGTCTAAGAACTAATTGAATCTTCTTCCCCCCAAATCAGGTACTATTTCCAAAACACCCATCTGCCCTATGGAAGGAACAAGATTCTTTCTGTGTTTGCCTGGTTGTTTTGTTTGTTTGTTTGTTTGTTTGGTGGGGGGTTTTTTGTTTGTTTGTTTTGTTTTTTGTTTGTTTGGTTGGGGGTTTTTGTGTGTTTGTTTGTTTGTTTTTTGTTTGTTTTGCTGGCACTCTGGGAAGACATTTGCCGCAGACAAATCACAGGGAAGACCTGGGACTAATGACAGACCTCTCTGACTGGCAGAAGCTGCTCCTCTCCCCCCGCCTAATTTCCTTTTTGTTCTCAGATTCACCTATCTCTGGTTTGGTCTGCCTCAGATAGTGTGGTATGTGCAATGCTCAGGAAGAAAACCATGACACCCTTGATATCCACTGTATTTAACCCTACAAGCCCTTCTCCTGTCCTTCTCTTGGTCATTATAAAATAAAGCCAATTGTTGCTTATGTCTAGCACCAACGATATAAATAACACGTAAGAAGTGTGCTTATTTTAAAGAGCCTAATTTTTATAATTTTTTAATTTTTAAAGGCAGAACGTACAGAACGTGGAAACCCACATCTGTTTCTCCAACATTCATACTTCCTTCTGGATCTTCCTGGATCTAATGCAAAACTAAGCCGAGTGGCTTTGCCGCAAGCGTGGAGGAAGCTCCACTCGTTTTCTCTGTGTAACCAGCCCTCACCGGAGGCTTCCCCGGCCCCAGCGCCGCCAGGGCGCCCCCAGCGCGGCTGCCCGGCCCCGCAGACGCGGCTCCTCCTTCGGCTCTGCCCGGAGCCGCCGGGCTGCGCTGCGTCACAGCGGGGAGGCGGCTGAGGGCGCCCGTTCCCGAGGCGGCCCCGTCCCCTCAGCAGCCCCGTCCCCTCAGCAGCCCGTCCCCTCAGCAATCCCGTCTCCTCAGCAGCCCCGTCCCCTCAGCAGCCCCGTCCCCTCAGCAGCCCGTCCCCTCAGCAGCCCCGTCCCCTCAGCAGCCCGTCCCCTCAGCAGCCCCGTCCCCTCAGCAATCCCGTCCCCTCAGCAATCCCGTCCCCTCGGCAGCCCTGTCCCCTCAGCAGCCCTGTCCCCTCAGCAGCCCGTCCCCTCAGCAGCCCCGTCCCCTCAGCAATCCCGTCTCCTCAGCAATCCCGTCCCCTCAGCAGCCCCCTCCCCTCAGCAGCCCGTCCCCTCAGCAGCCCGGCTGCGGCCGCCCCCGGGGCTCCCTCCCCCCTCCCTGCTCTCGCAGCCCGCGGGAGGCGCCGGTGGCTCCGGGCAGCTCCTGGCTCCGGGCCCGGGGGAATGGCCAAGCGCACCCCGCCCCTGCAGGCACGGAGGGAGCTGACACCCTGCTCTCTGCTCCCCAGTGCCTGCTTCAGCCGCAGCCCGCGGCCCTGCCCTGCCCCGCTGGTGCTGCTGACTCTGCATTCGTCTTGTCAGGAATGAAAACAAAGCAGGCCGCCTGTCCCAGCTATGGGAGAGGCCATTGGGCTTCCCCTTGGGAAACTCAGAAATCCGAAGGCAGCAGTTGGTTTTGTTTTGAATCTGCTTTTCCCACTTGCTCCTTCTCTGAAGAAGGAGATATGGATAGTTATGCTGCTCAGTCTCAGGCTCTCTGCTTCACCAGTTAGTTCCTCCTTTCTAGTCCATAAACATGGAGATGTTGCCCCAAAAGAAGACTCAGAACAGGAGCCTGACATATGTGCCCTGGCCTGCTCCCAAAGGGAGGTCTCCCTGCCAGCCAGAAAGCATCATCCCTCCAAGGACGTTCTGCTGTCTACAGCCTATCAAAGTAGCTACTTTACATGGCGATCTTGATAAATGCACAAACCTGTCTATATGGCACTGCAAGACAGTAAAAGGAGATAATCTGGAAAGGCAAGAGGGGTATACAGGTGAAGAAGCCTACTTTTACCCTGATTTAGAGGCAGGAATCCAAGGCAATGCCTTGTGAGTTACCTGACACGGAGCAAACACTTATTATGGAGATCTCCCACAGACCAACTTCACAGGGCTACCATTTCTCCATTTACAGACTGAACTGATTAAATCTGTGGCACTGGGACACTGATAGAGGATTTCCACTGTTTGCTCTCCTGGCCAGTGTGTATGACTAGCTCCAGATGTCTATGAAGGAGAATGCTGTTTCTCAAGATAATACAAAAATAACACTGATCCATGCAGTTGCTTACCAATTAGTGGCAACTAATGAGAAGCCACTGCTAGCCCACCCAAGCCTCATTATGCAGAAAGTCAAGCAACATCAAGGGGGTTCTTCCCCATCAGGGTTTTTAAGAAGACTGCCACCAGCAACATCCAGAGTGGCACAAAACTTCACAACAGCACAATGCCTTTATGTCAGTCTCCAAACAGACTGATCTGTCCAAGAATACAACATACAAAAACTAACCCAGGGTAGCTGATGAAGAAACCTCAACATTACCATCTTCAAACCTGCATGCAAAAATGAACTTGTCTTGCCCATCTCTAGCACAGAGCAGCAAGTACATTTTGAAAACAAACTCCACCCCACCCATCTCTAAAGAAGAAAAAAAAATCACCAAAATAATACTCCGAATACAGTATTCTCCCTCTGAGGAAGAAATGAACAGCACGTGATGTGTAATAACATCCTTTAGCTCCTGTCATACAGAGAAACAACTCTGCTCTGGTAGGAGCACAGTAAGAACTGCTGCCACCATCACTAATGCCATTGGCAAGGGCACCACCTATTGTCAAGCTACCTGACACGTTCTACCAGCAGACACATTTAATTATGCTTCAATAATTTGACCTGAAAAACTGTTTGTCTCAAGCAGTATTTTTATTTTACCACACTACAGTTTTCAGTCCTAAAGTTCAAGTAATTTTCCTAAATAAGGACAGACTACAATATCCTATTACTCTTATTTAAGTAAGGAGACAGACTCAGAAATCCCCAGGGTGCTTTTGAAGAGCAAACTCCCAGCTGGAAGCATAGAGGCGTTCAAGACAATCCCAGCACTCAGGAAAAAAGGGAATGAACTGAAACAGAAGCTGAGTCAGGATGGACTGTTTTAGCAAGGGTAGGAGTTAAGCTGCCTCAAGACAGAAGGCAAGTCCAGCAGCAGTACCTTCACTTTAAAACATCACAATTTGAGAGACTCATGCCCAAGCAGGATCTTCAGCCACACTGCCAGAGCAGGGAGTCCTGTAAGTAAGGAGCACACAACCATTGAGACATTTACCAATGCTGTGGTCTAATAACCATGGCTCAAGATCAGCCACGTCACATCTAAAACAGCATCTGCCAAGCTTTCATGTGTTCCCAAAACCTGTTTTCCCTGCTCTCTTGAACAGCTTATGAGTTAGGGCTTTGCTGTGGAAATGCACAAGCCGGACTTTCTGGAGCCAACCCAAGCTTCAAGGCAATGAAGCCACAGGAATGAATCTGTAGGAGTCATCTTGGGTCACAGCAAATTGTCATCACACTGAGCTAATAGAATAGGTTAGACTCCAGCCAGCACTTCGGTCTCAGTGTCATTCCATACTTCCAGGACAATACACGGGAAAATACCTGCACCTGCCTAGAACAGGGCAGGCTTGGGAAAGGCCAGACTTACTAGCTCTGTATCCACCACGGTACAGCATTGTGCTCCCCCAGGATTTGGCCTCTCACTGCCCCTGCTGACCTCCTGCTAAATGAGGTCTCTCCAGAACTCATCCCTCCCCCAAACCCATTGTTGCAGTGGTCAGACCACCCCTCCCCTTGGCATACTCTCACTCTCCCATGACTAAACTAGCCTGGAATAGCATCTCTTCAGTTACTTCAGGCCGAAAAAAATCTGAAACCATGACCCTCGTTTTCAGTAATTTGAGCATTCAGCTCGCACTTACAACACTGAAATTCAGGCCACAAATCTGTTCCTTTTTATCTCTGCAGATGGTTGCTTCATCTCCCTACAGATGGTATCCCGAAGTCAAGCAAGTGGCTTTCATGCAGAACTCGAAGACTACTATTTGAAAAAATTTGATACAAGCTGAAACATAGTTTTCCAAGGAAAGACAAGAAGGCTATACTTGTGACAAAAATCCTTTATTAAACTAGATTTTGTAAATTCCTTTTCATATAGAAATTCTAAATGCAAATTACAAAACTATTTCAGTAAAAAATCAAAATTATAGTTAACAGCAAAAGTACAACTTTATACAAATAAAAAAATCAATTTTTATTTTAATTTTAAAATAGAAATTTGTATCTTCCAATGTACTGGTCCTAACAGCTTTTACAATTGGTAGCTGCAATACTAGGTGTTTTCACATGCACATTCACATCTAGTCATTTAATCCATTGTGGAGTTTATTTAATAGCTGAAATAGTATGAACAGTTGGGCTTTGGTTGGGTTTTGATGGGGGATGTAACACATGATATTAAAAGCAAAAGCCAAAGTCATTAAGTATTGTCAAGGTATCCTGAAACATTTTTTAAAATAAATTTTTGTCCTACTACTTTCACAATCAACTGAAATACTTTTCAACAGTCACATCAGTTCAAACAACTTTCTTCATTGCATCTCTGGCCTTTTTTTTTTTTTTTTTTTACTCTAAAGATCACTCATCAATGTTAGCATGAGCATTAATTTGTATATTAAAAAAATTAATTTTCCTAAATGAAAACTTGGGATAACTATTAAAATGTTTTGTAAAACAAGACACAAAAGGTCACATATTAAAGGCAACCGTTCATCACAATTACATGCTGTCAAAGAATAGACTAGAAAGTGGTACACAAAATAGGTATTTTAACAGTTGTACATTATTTCCAAATGCTGGTGGCAATACTGCTATTTTAATTTTAAGTATAAGATGATAAGATGAATTTACACAATACCTCAGGATTCTCACCAATGTAACTGCAAGAGACATCAGAAAGGCTGGAACTTCTGAAATGTAACCTACTTTAAAATACCATTTTGAAATTATTATATTTCAAAGAATTCATCCCAGAATACATTGTAAAATCAGTCAGAGAAATACAATAACTCCAGTGTTGTTCTTCTGGAATATTGGCAAGTAGCATGGAGATCCTTACTAATAAAACTGTACCTATTTTTCCTCTGTGCACTGACTGATCTTGTGACCTATTCTGTATCCAGCTCAGCACAGCTTTTAGGCTTGTGCTTGAGATCCTTTAGAGGATCATCATATTTTCTCAGTCAGAGAGATCATTTTGAGTTCTCCACAATGCCTCATTTTGTGTTGCTGAAGCTGATAGAGGCTCTGCCATTATTTTCAATAGAGGAAAGATTGGTTCTGCCAGTGTAATGATTTTAAGCCATCATCTCCATCAAAGTTCAGATGCTAGGTGAATGACCAATCTACACCAGGCAAGGCATTCAGAGTATGTTAGTGAACCTCAACCTGTACCCCTGTGAAGGCCAATGAAAAGAGGGAGAGAGAAAAGAATTCCAAACTGCTCTTGAGCTGTGTATTTCTCTGCTGACTTTGACAGACTGGAGAAAAATTCTTCTAGCACTAGGTAGAGCTGATTTTACCCTGAACATTTTTATCTATTTATCCAAATAGGACTAAGGGATGAAAAAACAATATGAAAGGACACTGAAGCTCACCAGGAACAGCTCCTTTCTGAAAAGTCCTAGCCCATTTCCAGAGACTGTTTATGCACTTTTAATCCTTTAATCTCTTTTGTCCCCTTAAGCTTGCACGTTTAGCGTGCAGTGGTAATTTTGAAAGAGGCTCAGGAAGTGGTGACTTCAAAAATATTCCTGAGCACATTGGTCAGAGCCATTTTCTGGGGAAGTGAGAGTCAAGTGCAATCATCATCATCCACTTTCTAAGCCAGAAGAAGGCAAAAAGCTGTGTTTCTCATCTCCAGGGTAAAGTTGTCAACTAGATTATGATGAACAGATGGGCAAGATGACAAGTTTTTCTGCTTGTCTTTTGAACTAAAATCTCAGCTGTCTTTGTCCATGTCGGGAATGGTGTGAATATGCTGAGTGAAGCAGGCTGCCTCCCAAAACAACCAGAAGTGTTGGCACTTCCTTATTCACAGGCACATCTCTGTAGGATTTGAGCACCCAAGCAGCTCAACACACAGCAGCCACCCAGGCCAACCAACAGGGACTATACTGCAATGAGCTGTCCCAGAGAGCTGCAATTCCATTTGTTATAAACAGCAGCACTAAGGAAAACCTATTTAGGAACAGAAGGAAGTTCCTTGGTCCAAAACAAAGATTTTGGCACCAGTGAGACAATCCTAGCATTTGCAATCCTGTACAGGTGATAGTCTGAACTACTGTCTTGAGGCCAAGTGCCTAAATGGCATTTCAGTCTCCATTTTAGGCACTGTCACAGAGGATGGAGTGCAGGCTTCACCACACAGGACATCACACAGTGGGAGAAATAGTTCTGTTAGTGCTCTTTGGGGACCACAGATCTTTTGTATTTCACCCACTGATTCCCAGAGAGTGCAGAGAGAAGGAAATAGAGAAAGAACACAATTCAGATGAACTAACTACCCATAAAAAATATGAAACTTATTATGGCAGGGCAGTCTATTATTATAGAAAGAGTCCCTTTGATTAAGTATTACTCAAGCTATTCTTCCACTTGAAATCACCAGGAAAAGGTTACGGTATCTGTTGAAGCACGAAAAACTCATTTTTAAGTCTATCATGCATCATATTCACTGTGTATGTATTAAGAGTAAATACAGATATATTCAGGAAACATCATGTCTTTCAGCCTGTCAGCAACTTAGACACGTTTTCAAGTGAAACCTATTTCTGTGGACAGCTTTTCTCACAGAAGTTGTTTATTACTCATGCATACAAATTGCAGAACTTGCACACACATATGGATTCATATACAAACTCTATGTGCATGTAGTTCCTGGATAAAATTTACTGCAAACTGGTTAAAAATTAAAAATTTCCTCACATATAATCCTTAATCCATTAATATTATTCCTAATACACAACTCACACCTGTTCTGAAAAAGCCTTACAACAAAAATTCATATGCCTTTCAGGAGGCAAAGTTGCAAATAAAAATAGAAATTCATTCTGGAAGATATTTCTATTTAAAAAGTGTTCTGATTGCGTGCTGGAAACACTTGCCCAAGTACAGATGTTTATATTTAATTTTTGAAGGGTTTTGTCTGGGTTTTTTCATGTTGTTTTGGTTTTTTACACAGATATTTCTAGATGCTGATGAAACACCACCAAAATCAGAGTAACTTTTGCACTCCCAGGCTTTCCAGTTAGGCAATTACTATTGCAATACTGGCATTCACTTTGATGTTAAAAATACATTTAAAATGTCTCATGATCATATTTTCTACAAGGAAATCACCAAACAACACACAGAGAATGAGAATGAAGAGATCATTATTAGACACTTGTAAAGTGAAACAGTACTGCATTTGCTGCATTTAAAAAGCCACAAAGTAAGAAACAATTTCAATCCAGTAGGTGGATCTCCAAAAGAGATTGAATAACAGCACTGTGTTTTTCCCTTTAAGAGATCACACTAAATCTGCCAAATAACAAACACACAGCTGGCCTTAATGCACAGGCCTTATATGCAACTTCCTTCAATATTTGGAAAAGTTCAGAATGAAGTAAGGGTAATAGAACTGGTCAACCCATCATAACATAACCGCTAAAAAGACACCAGATTTTTGAAGAAACCTGGAAATACTGTGCACTGAGATGTAACTGGATTTGAAATAGCAGTAGTGCCCAGTTTCAGCCTCTCTTTTGCTCTTCTGAAGGGTTTACCACAAAGTTCTAAATTACAAAATAACATTATATAAGATATTATATAAGATAATGCATTTTAGAGGTACAGAAGCCACTGCAATCAAAATGTGCAAGGGTCAAAAGGCAGATCAGGTATGCTAAGAAGACAGTTACATTAAAAATTACACTTTGACTTTCCTTAAAAACGTAATATATTTCTCAGCAAAATTCTTAATCTGCATTTCTGAGACTTAAAATCCTTTAAAGTGTCTTCCTTTTGCAGGTTCAAAAAAGGACCTATTCCACACAAAAATTTATTGGAAACATACTGACAAATCCACTTGCTGTAAATTGAGACCAGTTCTAATAAAATATCATCCTTTAAAACAGATTACAAAATACCAGTGCAGTTGCTCAAAACATGGGGGTTTTTTTCTGCTACCCAGCAGTCATCTGACACCTTAGTTTCTATATTCCTCTTTCCACAACTCCTCAATTCAGCATGACTTTCAGGCAGCCTGGTTTTATTTCTGTGAACCTATGAAACAAGAAAAAAAGAAGCTTCAATATATGCAATTATATGCAATGCCATCACTTTCAATTCTTATCAAATATATGGAAAGTATTAAGGTTCTCAGTCAAGTGTATGTGCATGCGAGAGTCAGAAAATCAGCATTATGTCCTCAGATATGACACTGAATGAGAATTTTTCAGTGTCTGGAGACATGAAGACCTGGAAAAAGCAGAAACTAAGATGAAGATTTGAGAATTCTTAGTTATATTAATTTTATAACCAATTTATTCTTGGTTATATTCATTCTGTTCCTCTATTCCTGTTCCCCTTTCATTCCCTCTTCTTTCAAAAATGGATTTTCATCCTTCTATTTTGTAGAAGCCAAGAAGGAAATGGGAAATCATTGCTGTTTTTGAGTCTCACCTTTATGCCTACCTTCCTACACTGCTCTGTATAAAAAGCAGCAAACACACTGGTGCCAGCCCAGACTTAACTAAATTGCTATCCCTCATAAACTGAGCACAAATGCAAGTATTGGGAATCAATAAAAAGCAGGATTAACAATTTTTCATAGTAAAGCTAGCAATCTTGAATGGAAATATGGAAAGGATCTAACATTTAATAGGTGCTACACAACTGCCTCGGATTTGTGAAACAACTGACTTAATTTAATCTGAAACGGCAGACCTGCCCTAATCTGTGTAGTAGTTTAACAGCATTCTAAAACTAAACTTCAATTTTCAGTTAGTTAAATGTGGGCTAAGAAAAAAAAACTATCAGTAACAAAAATCTAAACTCACCTGAAGTTGTGGCTTGTGAGGTATCTGATAGCTGCTGGTCTGATGCGAGCGACTCCTCCCTGGCTATGGCTTCCTCTTCCCGTGATAACACTGAGATACGGTTTACCGCCAGACTGCTGGTACTCTGCAACAGCAGGAATTGTAACGGTTAAAGCTTTCCTCAGCAGAGCCTTGCCATTCAGTATAACCCTTCTTCTGAAAACTCTCACGACTCATTTAGAGCTCTCTTTTCCCATGCTGATATCTGTGTTTCAGATACAAATAGCAAATTTTCACCCATTCTGAAAAAGTCAAACTTTTAAAATCTTGATCGCTTGCAATATGCATATTGTGATCATCACAAAATCCTTCCAATTTCATAGATGCTTTACTGTTTCTTCATCTAATATTCAATTGGAATTTACATTCTAAGACATAAATTTAAATTGCAAAATTAGAAGAGGTGGGTGTCATTCACTGAATTTTTAAGTGGTGCTTCTGTTTTGTTTCATGTTTAATCTTCAATTAATGTGAATAAAGAAATAACATTTTATTGAATAAAGAAATTAAGAAGAATGAAAATATAAATCCAGCTTTTGACACTTAATGTCACATTATCTGGACTATCTTCTGCTGTGTTGAGCATGGAAATCAACAGATCAACATATTCCATGAGTTTTATTAGGGCACTTAGCCAAAAGAAATTGCTCTTCCCAGAGATATCAGCAACCTACATTGATGAAGAGTTTGAAAAAGAGGAAAAAAATAAACTAAACACAATTAGTCAAGATTTGCCACTTTGGAATTATCAATTTACATGATGTGTTTCTTCAACTACTCTCCTCCACACCATAACTTTATTTAGGTTTTACATTTATTTACTGTTAATTCTGCCAGCAAAAACCTTCCCGGTATTGATCCTTTTCCCATGTAGGTACAGTGAAATTAATTACTTTTTTTTTTCAGATTTAGGTGAATACACTGAGCAGAGAGGCCCTACTGTCAATTTCAGCATTCCTGATTTAAGTACAGTTCTGGAAATTTAGTTCTAAAAAGCATTAGGTTACAGTTTAAATTATACAAATGTCATTGCAGGAACTGCACGACATAATGTAATTTAATTATCAGGTTTGTGCAGCAGTACTTTGTGTAAGAAATATTTGTTATAGAAGCATTCCCGGTGTGCTTAAATTTCGAGGGTAAACTAGTAATGCAGAAATTTTATCTTTTTATAGCATGGATGCTAATGAAGTACTTGAATTCTCCACTATGAGAAAAAATGAGCTCTCAAGCAAAACTGCATAAAATGACATTTCTGGAAGCAACAGTATTATGATCTCAAGCAATGCTGCGAACAAACTGGTAGAGAAGTTTCTGAAAGGTAGCTCAAATCTCACACTTTCATGTAGAAGTTGAAGACAACATCACCATTGTGGTTAGAATTTCAACATAGTAATTTAAAGATTCTAAAAGCAACACAGTTGTGACAAAGCAATGCAATGGTGATACATATGTTTGCATCATCAGCTCAGTTAAAAATGTCAGGAAGGACAGACCAAGTATTCAGTAATGGTAATAAAAAAAGGGTAGAACAGAAGGAAGAAGATTTACAAAGAAGTGGGGGAGGGCAGCAAGACAGAAAGCAACAAGAATTATTGTCATGTCAAAGAAAAACAATTCCATTGGGGAAAAAATGAAAAGACTCTTTGAAAACAAAACACAAAGCCTAGTTGTTTTTAACATACATGTTATTAAAGCACATTCATTTCCTGTAATATTGCCATGTATCATGGTTTCTTAATAGAAAATGAGAGTAATTTTTAGGGGGCAAGAATTATTACCTAAATCCTACCTTCACTTTTTTCCTGCAGCACTCTGGACAACTGATTCACAGCTTCATCCACATGGAGACCATGCAAATCCAACACATTCATAGGCAGCAACGAAGTATTTACTCTCTCAAAGATTTGCACAGCAGCAGCATGATTAGCTTCTTTCATCTTCTGCTCATGAAGGCGACCCTTTATTCATAAGCACAGTGACTATTACACACTGAGAAATAATTTAAGCTCCACACTGGTCACTGGTTTCAAAATGACAGCACTGGCAGGGTGCTTTTAGTTCAAGTTTGACTTAGTAAAATTTATAATACTAGCAGAACTTTTGCAAGATGCTCAGTGAGACCTACTCACAAGAAGATTTCATGAAATCTGTTTGTGAGAAACTACTCAAAGCTGGCACAAAGAAGACATAACAAAAGCCTTACAAGGAGAAAAAGGCAGAAGAGGCACAAAATCATAAGGTCTTTACACAAGCTAAAAAGTTACACTCCATACTGAGTTGCAGATTTATTTTCCTAACAATACATTTTTATTTCCTGCAGGTATTTTGCTAAAATTATAATGAAACAGTGTCAGAGAAACTGCCCAACAGATTAGGAAAAGCCTGCTGACTGCTGTATTTG
The DNA here is from genome assembly GCF_965231275.1 of Zosterops lateralis. Taxonomy (NCBI): domain Eukaryota; kingdom Metazoa; phylum Chordata; class Aves; order Passeriformes; family Zosteropidae; genus Zosterops; species Zosterops lateralis. The sequence goes on along the minus strand of NC_139766.1, from coordinate 23,526,979 downwards.
AGGTTAATTCTTCCAAACGCATTCCCGAAATTTCAGACAAGCCAAGGGTAAACACTAATAATAATAATAATAATAATAATAATAATAATGCCTATTATCTCTCCTAATACTTTTGACATCTTTTATGACTGACTGCCCTCCTGGAATGAGGGCAAGGAGCAGTACAGTTAGTCATCTTATAAAGTGTACAAGTACCAACTCCTTCCCATGAACCTTGCAATGGTAACAGCTGAGAGATCAAAGCAACAAATTTTGTCCTTGAAGATCTGTAGGCACAGTCAGAAAAGGAATGGAAGATTTAACTCCAGGTGTTGGACTGACAAAGGCTCAAGAGAACAAAAGTGAAAGTCTGTCTTACACGTTCTTAAAATGGATCATCTGAAGTGTATTAGTGTCAGACCCAAGACAGCAGCTCGGTAACTCACTTGCAAAGGATTCCCAAGACAAAGGCCACCAAAGCATAAAGTATTTTTTATGAATAAAGGTAGCTAGTTTGCCTTTTTATTACCTAAGGAAAGTATATAATAAATAAATTTCAATAGATTTACAATAGATTACATTTGTTCTTATGGATAAGAACAAAAGAAAGACAGGACTTGAAATTACATTTCTATTTAAAATACTGCACACCTTTGTCTCAAAACTTCAAGAACATATGAATAGAAAACATAAAAGGTTCATCATAAAGGTGGATCAGTATTTCCTACATGCACAGTAACAATCTAAACATTTAGTTATACCACTTGCATGAAAACTTTTTAAATAAGCAAATTCAAGTGATTTATTATTACAATTTTGTTCTGTCATAAAACAATTCAGAGTTTAGAATTAAATGCTTTTGTAATGTGAATTCTTACCAAGTTTTTATATGCTATTAGATGAGAGGAAAATTACAGCCTTTGAAGATATTTGTAACAGATTTTTTGAATGTGATGTCAAGGGAGGGGTCTCCTGTAAAGGCACCAAGAAACCAATGTAGAGGAACTTTAATTACAAGAGATGAGTCTTAAAACCAAGAGTATGATCAACAGCACTGATCAGCAGTACTCAAATTGGTACATACTAAGAAATGTGCATGAATCAAGACCAAAGAGCCTGTGCTTCGAGGCCAGAGCATGCAAGACTGATCAGCAGCAGATCTACACTCCATAACCAGATGTATCATGAAAAGCATGACATACACACCTCATTTATCCCAACCCAAGACAGACTGTAGCCATAAAGATAGTCAGAATGAAGAAGAGAAGACAGCAGGCAGCAATCTTGCCCAAGATTTATGAAGGATGAAGCAATCAAGATTCTGTGGCAAAAGATAACATCTTAACACCTGACTCCTATAAAGTACAGAAGATGTGTCTAAAAACAGTTCAGCACCAACATATACAGAGGATTCAAAAAATTATATTTGTTGCAGTCCATGTCACACTCCAGTGAACCTAGCCAGACCACTTGGACACAATCTTGTTGTTTACAAGTATGTGATGTGAGAGAGATCTAAGACAAAGGAACATGTGTGACTAAGCACTAGGTTATCACCCTTCATCAGGTCTCATACCAAATTTGGTTACATTTGTTTCCTGTGCCAGTATCATTATTAGTGGAGGCGAATTTACTTGGGATTGACAATGTAACACACGGGAACAGTGACGAAATTCAACTGTAGCAGGCATCATGCTTTGCTTATCACTTCCAATTCAGTGTTTAAGTACCTCTCTAAGTTCAGAGAAAAAGCACCATATTATTGTTTACCTGATGTGCATAAAATGCTGCCACAGGCTTCATACCCATGCGATAGGCCTCCCCAGCCTTTTTCAAACATTCCTGTCTCTTTTGCTGATGACAAAAAGCTTCTGCTCTTAAGTCATCATACTGTGGATACTCAAAGTCTTGAAACACTTCACATAAAGGATCATCCTCTTCCTTACTTTTTTTTGCCTGTAGGAATTTGCATTGTTGAAGTTACAGATGCACTGTAGGGTGTTTTCATTAGCATAGTTTTGGCTATGTTTGTAACTATGGTTTAAAAAAAAGTAAGTACCTTCTTCTCACGGTTCTTTGCAGCACTGTAGGAAGAAACACTTTCATTTTGCTGAACACTTTCTTGAGCTATAACTGTTTTTACAGGATCTGCGTCCAGAACACAGTTCAGAAACTGTTCAGTTTGCTCTAAAGAGTAACTGTAAAGGATAAATAAAATCTGTGACTTTACAAATATATATTAATAGCTATTATATTTATCTAAATTCATTATAACATACCTTGATATTGTTACCGAACTAGATTACAATGAAAATAAACACTGGAATGGACTATTCCAGCTTATTAAAGAAAGTCTTTGCAGACTCCTTGTAGGGCCTTGTGTGGCATCAACACACATGCAGTCTTGGTTGACTGAAATATAACTGAGGGGCACTTGAACATTAAAAGGAAAATGACAGACTGAAATAAATTGCATTCTACCTTAATCAAAGAGATATTAATAAATGCTGCTCTTTGGGCTGGGTAAGATAGTTAATCTTAAATCTTCTCTGGTCAGGATTAGATAGTTCAAACTAATTTAAAACTAGCTCAGTTTTCTGAAACCCTAATGAGGGAAAATCCTCGTATTTTTAGTCAAACTCTGTTATCAAATTTAATTAAGACATCAGTTGCCAACAGATTTCTAATAAGCCCTTTTTCTTATTTATTCCTGCTCTTTAGTAAGCTAACAAGAGCAGACTGATCAAAAGTAAAGACAGATTTTGGGAAAGGCAACACTATGAGAACAATTTAGAGTGTGAAAAATGAGATGGTGAAATGTCTGAATTATAGAAATGGGTGAAGGATGTATTTTAAACAGAAAAGATTTTTATAACAACCTGGACAAGCAGCATGACTGACAAGTAGGTATGCAAACCCATATGTACAGACAGACATTCAAACGGCCAAGGATGAAAAAAGATGTTTCTCTTGGAAAAAAAGAAAAAGTTCACTTCTCAGAAACATGGATTTAAGAAGTTAGACACATATCCCAGAAACACAATGCAGAAGACAGAATGTCAGCATTCTCAGAGACAGAGAGATGACTCATTCCTTCGGAGCGGCTGAAGTAACCAGAAAAGTACTCACAGGTAACACCAGGTGATAGTAGTGTTTTCCTCTTGGGCAGATGCCATTTCTTGTGAACCTACTATTGCCACACCCATTAATTTCTCCCATTAGATTTAAACCTCAACTCTTGAGAAAATATGCAGTTCCACTGAAAGTCAGTCAGTGGTCAATAGCCAGAGACATTCTCCCAGTGAAAGAAACTGTCTATTCCTCCCTAAGAAGAAATGTGTCTAAACTGAGAGTTTTTATACACTTTTTGCCTTTAAAAACAGCTAGTTTTGCCTTTATTTAGACTAACAAAAAGCACCGCTTTGGAAAAAGCCGTTCTTTAGCAGTATCTTAACTCTCGATATTTACGACTGCAACTGAGTACCATTTTTACAAACAAGTAAAAAGATTTCTTACTTATTGTCCCTGAAGACATCCATTAAGAAATTTTGATTAATAGTTGGAAACATCTCAAAAAGTTGCTTCTCCTTTAGTTTAGCAGCACAGTCTTTTCTAGCTGTAGAAGGAACACGATTCTACCCAGAAGACAAAAGAAATATATTACAAGTTCTTGATTAGAACAAAATACAGTAAAGGTGGAGCCAATCCAACTTTGCCATTATTTGTTACAACTTAAAAAGTATCTACACAGTTGGTATGCACCCACAGCAATGACAACGTGCCATATCAGCCTGCCACACTGATCAGCATAAAGTAAGGACAGCTGAGTTGTATTATACACCACTGCAATACTCTGCAGTCTTTGGAAGTAATGCAGCTAGAGCCCCCTCATAATTCGGACAAAGTAAAATAAGGGTTTTTAGGAGGGATTTAAGTTTTGGAATTTATTCCTTGCCAGTCCATCTAGTCCAGTGCTAAGTTTGTGCGAAGTCCACCTCTTTTCTCTATACTGAGGGCCTGGGTTAAAACAATACTTTACTATTAAGCAGCATAAACAATTTTGGTTTGATGTATCTGAAGTTGTGTCTATAATAAATATTCCTACTTGTGAAGCCATCTGAGAAGATGACATAATTATAGCCTAGAATCAATTGGACTGATTGTTCTAATATTCAGGTTTTTTAAAAAAAGGGAAAATAGAGGTCAAAATAAAGCCAAGCTCCATGAATCCAAACTGAAAATGAAGCTGTGGACATGACAGTAATTGTTATCAGTAGGGCACATACATGCAGTTCAAAGAAAGAATCCACAAGCCATTTTCGTAGTATAGGCTAATTCATACAACTTTCTACACCAGTTCAGAGCTCCTCTACTTAAGGACAGCTGCTTATCAGAGACTAATTACACATAAAAGCTCTGGTTCTGAACAGTGGTGGGGCAGTAGAGGGCACTATCAGGCACAAGCCAAACAGGCAGTGCATGGGAACTCTGTGGAAGAGAACTAGTGAAAAATCTATTAAAAAGCTACTGTTTTCTGAGAAGTGGCTACAGAAACTTGTTTGAAATTAATCTCAAGTACTTATTTTAATGTCTCATCTGTTAGGAATGTAGTGGGTTCTCCTAACAAAAAAAAAAAAAAATTACAACCAATTCAGTACACTTCTAAACAAACAAGGCATGGAGCCAACTAAGAACTTTTTTTGATATTGCTGTCACAATAAAAAGCATGGAAGATTACAGTGATCTTTGGTTTTAGCAGAGCAACCAAAAAACAATTCAACCAAACATAAATGCTAACCTGGATAGTGAAATGCAGCACGATGTATTTGTGAAACAATCAAAATATTACATTCTAAATGAGACTGTATTTTTCAAACACAACCATCTATCTCAAGCAAACTCCCGTATCACAGTAATCAACAATACTAATTAGCATACATATGTCTCACAAATTGAAGCTGTAATCAACAGCATAGGATTGAGTCACCAAATAAGACACAGTCTATTTTACTAACAGTAATAAATCTAAACCACATTATAAAAATGGTGCTATCCATACCAGGTCCTCTCTCTCCTGCATCGCTATTTCTTCAGAAATTATTTGCCTGAGAGAAACTTTCTGAATCTGAGCATTCCAGTGATCCATAAATGGAAAAACATCTGATGTTGCTGGAGTTTTTGTCTGTATATCATTAGATGTGCCTGCAGCCAAGCTCGATTTTTTGTTCTGTATTTTGCTGTCTGCATTCTGAGATAACAGCACTTCTGAGTCATCTGTATCTATCTGCTGAATCACTGCAAGACATTTAAAAGCAGTAAAAGTAGGGTGACAAAACACTTTTTAGCTTATATATACAATGCAATGCCAAAATAATTAAGACAAGTTTTTCAACCTATACAGTTTGAGTTTTGATAAAACAAGATGCTAAAACAGAAACCAACACATTACTTTCTTCTTCTTCATTTTTATTTTCCAAAGACTGTCTAATCATCTTTATTTATTTTGTAAAATGAAAGAAAACCATCAGATCTCCTCACCACATTTTCAAGTACTAATTCATATCTAACAGCTGTAAACCACCATGCACATGCATTAAGTGGGGGGTTGTTTGCTTTTACAAAAGAATCACTGACCCATATGTTTACCTGCCTTTCTTCCACAACTTAAGGACAGATGCTTAGCAATCTGGCTTTATGCTTCTACAAGTTAACGTTAAGTTAATGGCAACAGCACTGTTTGATCACTAGTTTGCACCCACACTGCAATCCAAGTCTGCAGTGCGGTTCAGTGGGGTGCAGGAGGACATTTCTCCTGGCAGCTGAATGAAAACTGGATTGCTAGAGATGTTAACACCTTCTGAACAAGGCATCCATCTTCCAGCTAAAATCACCTCTGACGAACAGCATGACAATGTTGTATTCCTGACCTCCCTCCCTCACCTGCAGAAATCTTACTCAGCTAGTAATTCTCTGGCTGCTCCTTTACCTGCCACAGATAATTCCTACCAAACAGCTGTCTGCTTCAACCAGAGCTTCTTTAAGTTTTCTGAATGGCAGAGAATTATAGGCTTTATCTGGAACTAGTGATTCTGCTTATAATTAACTTCTGTCCCCTCCCCCACACCATAAGAGATTGGTAAATGGATCCAAAGGCAATAAAATTTAGCCTAAAAAATAAAGTCATTATTTTTCCACAGATGGAGTATTTGCAACCTTAAGTTTCAAATAAATAAATATTTTTATAATGAACATTAAGTATTTTTACAATTAAAAGAAATACCCAACATACCTTCTGCAGACAACTTAAATGATTCAGCTCTTCTCTGACGCTTCTAAATAGCAAAATCATGAATGTTGTAAGTTACAAATTTTGCAGGAAAACTTTGTAAGTGTTAGCTTCTAATTAAAGCAGTTTAAAAATAAAGTCTCACAATATTTCTCAAAGATCCAGTATTTTAAAAGAAATATATTTAGGAAAAATAATTATGAAATAAGATCTATAGGCTAGAATTATCTTTCTAAAAACACATCAAACCAGAGCAGCATGCCCCACTGCTGAGACTTCACAGCCTTCATTATATAAATCAAACAAAAATTTTGCCAAAAGACATTCCAAGTTTCACAGAGCTGTGAAGGAACACAGGTTAGAGAATTCATCTCAATTATTGCATGTGGAGATCTTTTGTATAGAGAATAACTCATAAAATAATAATTTTTACAGGTCAAACAAGGATTTTTGGCCAGTGGCATTTTTCATCAACCTTGTAGTGAAACTGTGCGCTATGATGCTACTTTTTTAAGAATCTTGTTTTCACAATGAGGCACTGATGGCATCCCTTAAAATGTCTTTCAATAGCTCCAATGGTGATGACATACAGATACACTCCATACATTTTACAAACTACTATTACATTTTATCATTGTTCTTGCAAAGATAACACCTTTAGACCAAGACATAAGGAAACAAATAGTTTGATAAAACACAGGCATGCTACACTCTATCATAAGCAAGAAATCTACTGACCAGAATAGATTCTTTCCATTTTTCATGAATCACTTTTGCCAAATTCAGATCAATATGAACCACACAATCCTCAACAGTTAGTGATCCTTGTGGAACAAAGAGAATATATTCATTAAAAGCATTCTATAAAAACTTATAAGCAATTGAAGTACAGTATCCTAGACTTATTAATTTTAACTTTGGAGATTCTACATAAACTGGTCATGCCTGAAAAAAACTTCTAAACAAAAAAAAAAAGCATTCCACAGAAATTGTTTTCAGGTGTTCAAAAAGTCTGAAAGGTTTGGAAAGAAATAAGTTAACATTAACTGTATATTGTCGAAATATGACTACCTGGATAACTCTATTTTCCCTCCTGCTTTCTGTTTTTCCAGCAGACCCTTCTTTCACAAAGCCATTGTTAACTGAAAACAACAGTTTCATCCATGAAACTGTAATTCTCCTTATTCCATTGCAATCCACATGGCAACTGCTTTTCTGTACAACATGCCCACCACAGCCCAACAGCATGACATCCATCCTTTCCAACACACAAACTCTCAGAAATAAACCCCAAGCACCCCCCCCCCCCCCCAAACTCTAAAGGAAACAGCAAAAATTTTCGTGGTATCATAATAAAAGCTCTTTTTCCTAAAAAGGCTGCTTCTTACCTTTCCTAAACTAAAAAAAGAAATATGTATGTGTCAAATAAAAATTCTGGGCATACTTCAGACACAGGAAAACGTGTTTCTGCTATAAAAAAGCAAACTTTTTTTTTTTTTTAAGGAGGTAGACATGGAAGGCAAAGAGCCCAGCAATCAAACCCATCAATAAATTAGGTATCCAGGGTTTCACATAAAGCAATCTTCAAGATGAAAGATGGAAATAAGAAAAAAAAGGAAAGAGTGTAGGGGAAAATGAGAGAAAAACATCAAGCTGTATATTCCTATTTTCTTTTTCCCCTTTTCTATCACTCTTTAACTTTTGAGATGCATGTTCAAGCTGCTTATGGCTTCCTTAATCATAATCTGCCAATAGACTGGTCTGCTGTCATCTTTTAAGTATACGGCCACACTTCATCTCCCTTAACCACCCATCTTCTTGTCCTCCCACTTAACTGATGCCAAAAGGGTTTTTCCCCTTTCTTCTTTCCTAATCAGCCACAATTTGCATATTCTTTATCATCTAAGTATCTCTTCAGAGTGTGAATATAAGCTTAAGGGCCTGTTGCTTAGAATGCAAATAAGCCAATGCATTTTCTTTTTATTTTGAAGTATGTGCATGTACAAAAAGACAAAGGCAGAAGGTAGTACTACTGCAATTATATGTTATGCCATAGTTCACTGAACTGTTACTTCAGTTTCATTTCTGCATTAACAACATCAACTGCCAGTATCATGAGAAATTACGGGAATCTATTCCCTAAAAATCAAGCATAAAGGGAAAAAAAGCACCGGCAAAGAAAGAAAGGTTTCCTAACCAAGTAATTTTTTTTTTCATAAAAACATGTATGTAATTACATCATACCTGCATCAATGCCAACAGGCCCAAATATCTCTTTCAGCTGGAGTGCCAGCTCAGGAGGTAATGTTAGTTCTAGGCAATCTATACTGAAGGCTGCATGTGATGCTGGTATAGGGCTTTGTCTCTTGGCTTTAGTTGTAGCCCAGCTTGGAGTTTCAATTTCTTCGTTAACACATATCTCCCTGGAATTCTCCTGAGTTTCTTTATCCATCTCCAATTCTTTATTGCTCCTAGGATGAACCAGAGGTGCACGATCCATTTCCAGTAACAAACCAGTCTCTTCGGAACTTTCAGCATTGCTTTCTGAAGGGTTACTGTCACTTTCATTGTTTAATTCAGATTTCAAATTGGTAGAAGTCGTGTTAGGATTATGAGGCAAACCTGCATCAAGTTCTGAAAGTGATGGCTTAGTTATAGTTTCTTCAAGAGGACTCTCACTCTCTCCCTTCTGCTCTCCTGAAAAGGACAGCTCAATGACACCTGCTGCTGAGTTGCTTGTGTCAGCTCTAGGGGCTGAATGCACAGAATTTTTCGGTTCCACCGAATTATCCAAAGAGGTAGCAATGAATGAGTCAGACACATCAGCACTTGTCACAGCTGTCTTAGCACCCCTACTTTCTGTAATGTTGTGTGATGAGTTCTTGCCTTCCAAAGCCTCAATGATATCACCAGCCTCCTGTACTTGAGAGGTTTGTTTGCAGTCTTTGAGATTCTCATCATAGTTTGTACTTGCCTTGAAATCAGAGTCTGCGACCACTGACTCAGCTTCACTTATCGGAAAGCTTTCAGTATCAACAGCTTTACGTAACTTTTCATCAGAGTCTAACAGCAGACCTGTGGCCCAGTCTATGTCTTTGTTACATCTTTCATACAGATCTTTCAGAGCTTCAAATGAAACAGACTCAAAGAGCTTACAGAGCATATCTAGTTCTTCAGACTCATCAATATTGATAAGCTCACTTTCCTCCACAAAAGTACTTTTATCATAAGTAACTCGATAGGGTATTTTTTCCTGAGCATCTGAGGCATTATCTATGTCTTTGGGTTTGAAGCCATCCAGCCTGCCATGCAGTATTTTTGTTGTCTCAGGAAAAAGCATATTCTTTTCTAATCTCCACAGGAGAGCAAAGTCCTGTGGTTCAGTCTGTGAATGGCTACTTTTTTGCCTACGTAAGTTTGTGTCCTGTTTTTCTTCTGTCACGTTAAGTTTACACAAGTGGTCCTCTTCTCCAGGATGTGGCAAGTTGCTGTTTGTAAAAGTGAGGGCTAATTTGTGATGTTTCCTTGTTCTCTTACTTTGCTGGGATTTTTCTCCACTTACTGTTTCACTAGCTACTATTTCCTCTTGGTGCACAAGCGAACTCCTTACATCTGGTTGCTCTTCAGTGTTCACAGGTGACCTGTGAATCACATGTACAGTTTCAAGAGCATTCATATTAGTGTCATCTTCAGTATTTGTGTCTTCATCACACTGATTTAAATTTGTCTTTCTCATTCTCCTTGACCTTTGTTGTCTCTGTTCTAATGAGGCTGAGACAGGCCAATATCCTAACATTTGCAATTCTGGTGTAACATTACCTGAATTAACAGAGTAAGAGCTACAGGGCACATTTTCGTCCTCATGTCCTTTCTCAACAGTGCATGTCTCAGGCAGGCTCACTAGCTCTTCACCTATCTCAGAATGCTGCTGACTGGGAGTTCCACCTTCCTTATCACTCTTCAGAGGAGATTTTTCTAGTCTTCTAGATCTTTTGACTCTCTGTCCCATTGTTTGTTCCACGGGCCAGTCACCCAGAAAGTTTAGTAGTTCTGGTTTTCTGGATGTGTCAAAAGCCAAACTGCTTGGTTCCACTATGATACTTGTTTGTGTTGATTTTGGTTCCATACATATTTTGCCCAATTGTTCAGCTACAGTCTGAACTTTGAGACTGTTGTTATCACTGTGTTCCTCAGCTCCACCTGTATCTAAGTTCACAGTCTCTTCAGCTGGGATTACATCTATGTCATTTATTACTGCTTCAGTGTTTTCTTCTGTTTTTAATCCCTTTTCTTCTTTCTTCTCCAAGGGCAGCTCTTTTTTGATGCAATCTGATAAATTAATTTCGAAGTCATCTTGAACAGTGCTATTCTCAGAACTGTGTTCCACTGAGTTGTTTTCCATTTCTTTTTCCTCTTTCTGAAAATGCTCAGGATCACAACTACTTTCTACTGTTAGAGAAACATTGGGAGAAGTTTTATCAGCTTCAGCTAATTCAATAGGCTCCACCTCAGAAGCAAAGCATTCTTCTTCCTTTACATCAGAATGTGCCTCTCTGTTTCTGAAAGACAAATTGGAATGAAATATAAACCCATTTCAAACCTTCTTAAAGCATTTGTCCACATTTTTAACTCCTGTTAGAACTGGAGTAGAGTTTAACCTAGTTAGACTTCCAGTGAGAGGAAAACAAATTTGACTAAGCTGTAACTCCAACACTCCTCAATAAAAAAGGACTAAGCAAAAATGAACTTTCTTTAGTAACTATCCCCGTTTTACTAGAGCACAGGGCTAAGAACACTTTCTCAGGAGTCAATCTTCCCCCCATCCCATTTCCAGCATTCAGTTTTGTATCAAAGCACTTTGCTGCCAGACATTTTCTCATTCAGATCAGCAAGTCTGGTAAATATACTTTTATCTAATGACTGTTGCTCTCTTCCGTTGGCTGAATGTTAAAGACAGTCTAGACATTAACTAGGAGAGAATGCGCCTCTTCTTGTCAAACCATTTTTCACAATCAACTACATTCCATGTATTATCATTTCAAATATATCACACACGCAAAACTCAAGTGAAATAATAACTGAAATAAGATCTGATTTCCGGTGTGTCCTAGTTTTGGCCAGAACACAGAGGTTATTCTATACCACCTCACATCATTGTTGGAGCAGGAATGGGAGGAGAAAGGGGGAGCAAATGAGCAGTGCATGGTTTGGGAGTCTCAGTGGGGGCACTGAACTGGGGAGTGCCATTCCTGAGCCATGACACTGTGCATTACAATACACAGCACGAGCCAGGCTGGCAACTGCAGAACTGTGGTGGATACAATCAATGGAAACTTAGGCAAGTTTTAATCGAATATACTGAAGAGCAAGTAGGTAACCTGTTACTACTGCACAAAGAATCCACTTTCTACCACAAAGATGTAATCTAATATCAACATACAAACTTGGAAATAGTAATTTGCTCGTATTTAGGAGTATGTTCTTCTAAAAAACACTTTACAAATTTTAAGTGCTTTGTATCTACAGCACACATCCACCAACCCATTTCTAAGATAAGAGAAAGTCAGTCAAAATTGGCTTCTTGAAAAGTAACACAGCCATAATGGGAGGCTTTCAAAAGCATTGGAAAGTTGACTAGATCCCCTGACTGTTCATTTCTGAAAATCCTGAAATTCTTAAAAATTAAGAAAATTATGTAGGGATTTTTTTGTTGTTATTTAACTTTTTAATACATTCACTGTTCAACATTATTATCCAGGTTTTGTTGCTAAGAAGCTAAAAGGCTACATTTTTAGCCTTTTATTTGATGCTACAAAGCTAGTGAAAGAATCTAACCTCTGGCTTTCCTCCTGACAAGGATCTTCACTCCAACCAGCAGCTTCTGATTTGTCTGGAACTGAAGAATCCAATATAGATCTAACAGTAAGGCAGCGTTCATACCGTTCCAACATTCTTTTGATCTTTTCTTTAGATACACCATGAATGTTTCTCCTACGGATTGAAAACAACCAAACAAAAAAACCCACATTTCAGATTTGTGTACTACAATGACAAAAGAGAATAAATTTACAGCAAGACTAACCAAAAAATTCAGGGAGTCAGATGAAAAGCTGTGAAACAGCAATTCTTTCTGTATCAGTGCACTAGGACATAGCAAACAGGACACATCAGACAAATGGCTGCTCCACTTCTCCATCCCATCTGGTCTCCCTGTACTGCAGTTGGATGTTTTGTACAATACTAAAATCTAACATGTACTAATAATGCAACTTCTTAAAATAAGTTTCAAAAAACACACTATATCAGATCCTGACAGCAATGCAGGATATCAAACTGGGTACAGAAAACTTCTGAATTCAGCCTTCTTTCTTTGGTTTTGCTTAACTAAGAACTCGTTGAGCCTTGAAGAAAACCTATTCACCTATTATTGCTATTCACCTTCTGGCCAGAAATTTTCACTAACTCTGTTAATCACCAACTAGCACTCTGCTCTGCTGCAGTTCCACCTAGAACAAGTGAATCTTGCCAAGGATAGTAAAAGAGAATTTGAAAATACAGAAGAAAAGGTTTAACTTTTAAGAAGGAAAATAATCTACCTTAGCTCACTTAAAAACAGCCAATCTTAAGCTAAACATGCAAATTCAGATTATAACATATACTATAAAATCACAAAATAACTTCTGTTAAAAGGGACCTCTTGAAGTCCCATACTTCAGTCTCCTACTAAAGGAGGAAGTACAGCTACATCAGGTTGCCCAGAGCCTTTTGTCTGATTTTGAATATCTGAAATGACTAGAAACTCTCTGGGCAAACTTTTCAGTACCTAACCACCTTTAAAGTAAATGCTGGGCTTTTTTCTTTTATGTAATCAAAAGTTACAACATGATGATATTTGGCTTGTCCTATCCCTGCATAATTCTTTTTAGTCTTCTCTATAACCTTTCAAAAGGTAGCTGAAAACAACAATATGATTCTTCTTCAATTATCTCTGCTTAAGGCTAAATAAACCACTCTGGCTCAGTTCTGTATCACCTGCAAATTTGCTATGAGTGCACTCTGTCTCAGCATCCAAATCACAAAAAGGACATTAAAGAGCTGCAGTCCCTCCCCAGAGGGACATAAGCCTTCACTTCGGACTATGATCATAACATTTGAACCTGGCAGTTAGCCAATTTTCTCATTATGTTTTCTTCTGTTTTATTATTCACTTCCATAGGGTATATGTCTTGTTGATTTCAGCCCTAAGTAATAGAAGGTCCTACTAAAGAAGAGGCAAACAACAATGGTGATGCACAGAGGTTTGTCCCTCTTAGGCCATGAGGTGCTGACAGCCCAAAATTCAATGACGGCAGAAACACTTCAACTAAAGCAACAGACCAGGATGCAAAAAACAGCCCCAATGTGACACCATTTTTGCAGCCTCAGAAACCCAAATAAACAGTCACTGTACCTTACATCCAAAGAACTCTAATAATGAAAACAACACAGTGTCTATTGCTAGCAGCACCTTTTGCATGTAACTGAAGTGACAAAAGATCTTACCATACATACATGCAAACAAAAGTCCACAAAATATAATTAAAAAGGTACTTTTTATCACAAAAAATTTTACAGATACCTTGCTACTTCACTAGTAGCAGTCATAGCTTATACTGTCTAGCATGTTATTTTCCTTTACATTCTTACCTTTCAAGTTCTTTTGGTTTAAACTTCCACCAAGTGTCTGGTTCTCGGAACATTACTTTGTATTTGAATTCCTGAGCCTGAATAAAAGAGATATAAAACAAAACATGCCACATCACCCATTTCTTATTTCTCTGACTAAGCACACTATATGCATAGCTTGCTTCTTCAAAGCTGTTTCTAGTATTTTTGATACCTATTAAACATTTGGAACAACACTTTTGCTCAGTGTTGCACTTTGGTTTATATAAACTGAGATTTTTTTTAAACATGTATCTATATTTCTAACCATAAAATTAAATGTGTGCCATGATGTGTCTTCTCTGAGACAATAGTGCAAAACATCTCCTCTTTCCAGATACAGCATGCCATGTCTACAAAGCCTCTCCAAGACAGAGGAAAATGCACAGCTTACATTCAGAGCTGACCAGATGTGAACCAGCTCCAAAACAAGCAATTCAGTTACATTAGCCCAGCTATTGTGGACAGCTCTCCTGCCACATGGCAAACTTGACCAAGCTGCAAGTAAATGGCTCCTATACAGTCTCATCATCATGGAAAAAGAACCTGAAGTCTAATCAGGATAAGCATTGCAAGTATTGTGCTGATTCTCCCCATTCTTGTTTTCAGAAAAAATTCTTATCACTGTACCAAACACTGCACTTCGGGAAGAACTTTCGTTGCATCTTGATTTCAGGATACAGCAAAAGAAAAGACATAACTTATAAAAAACCTGCTAATCTGACAGTTAATAAATGCAAGGATAATAAAATAAACATTTTATTAACAAAAATTATCTGTGTTAAAATCTCACTGTTCATTAATCCATTAGCACATACAGCATATGTAGAGTATCTGCTCAAAAGCTGTCAATTATAGGTTTCACACTACACTCTCTGCTGTGTTTCTGTAACATGCAAGAAGAAATCCCAAACCTACATTATAATACTTTTTTGCAATGTATGAATTCAGTTAATCTGAACCAATTTTATAAAATAATGCTGTTCTAACTACCAACCAATACAGTCAACAATCAACAGCAAAATATGCTCTAGACTCTGAAAGTGCTGATGCCCATTTGGAAACTATTAAGTGAAAAGGTGGGATCACTTCAAAAAAAGTATGAAATAAATCTGCACAAGTTCAAGCAAGCCAGCAATACTTGGTAAATCTAGCCTCCAACTGGTATTTGCCTCTACGTCATACTTAGCTTTCAAATTTTACAGAGCATCATTCATTCATTAGCGTTCATTAGCGTTGACTACATTTGTAAAGTAGCTTCTAATTTTACTGGTCATGTAAAAGAGGAATGACATTCAGTTTCCTCAATGACATTTGCTTTTGTCCCCAAGAACAAAGCACTTGGCTTTAGCTTTTGGTAACTAGGCCAGGTTAATGCTCATATACCACACGACACTAGTCACACAACACAACATGACACTGGGCAATATGATCCATGCAACACTTTTATTTTGTGCTCCAGACTGCCTTGTAGCATAGCAGCTAGACTGAGAAAGACGCTCCCATTTTAAAACATATGTTTTTACCATGCTAGTCAATAATCACTTTTCACATTGGTCAAATTGTAATACTAACCAAAGTAACATAAGGCTTCATCTCCCATGCTTGTATGTTTGTGTTGTCAATTATGATAGGAGAGATTCTCCTTTCAAACGCCTCTTTGGCTGAAAAATACACATGTACAAAACAATGTAATACAGTTAATCTCATTACAATAGAGTGAACATAATACTCATTTTCTGAATTTGTTATATTTTCACATAGATAATCCATAATGATTAACCACTGTGTGAAGAACTCTTGCCATGGCTTGATCTGTTTCAAGGCCCTCTATTCCCCCCTCACACATAAAGCTATTGATATATGGCATTAGCTTTTGAATTAACGTATCTATGATAATTAAGAAATGAAAATGCAGATGTAAAATGCACCAAGATGACTAATCAGTAAATTGAACTAAAAAACTACATGATCACCTTAAAGTGGACTTCTTTGTTGCATACAAAATTCTTGGCTTTATAACAGTCTTAAGATTAGTCCACTCTGTAAACTGTATAAAATATGAAAAACCGAAAGAATTATTGTAATTTAAATACACAGTAATGAAATGTATAGAACCACTAACTTTGAGACACAGCATGTTTCTGTAGCCATGTTACAATGTGCCTAAACAATCACAGTTCTTGTTGAATCCCACATTTATTAATTTGTTTCTCCACTGGTAGAGATTTGACAGCAGAAAGGGGATCATGGTTCAAATTTAGTAAAAGCTTAAAAAGATTTGTTCTATGGTGAGTTTAGCACAAGGTCACTGTCAAAAAAACCCCACTCAATTATGAAAAGGGGAAAAGTAATTTATCCTGTCTCGCTCTTATAATTTTGTTTAATTTTGACAATTTCATGTACAAGAGGAAAAAAGATAACAAAGAGCAGGAAGATGTGTATTATTTGTATCCTCGTTACTTACTGCATAAGCATATTATGGATCATCTCAGAAGAAATATTTCTGAGAGATGGTGTAGGTAACCACTCTGGAAACGGGACACTACCCAAAATACATACCATGATAAAATCTGAGGACAAAACATACTCTTGACAAAGACACTGGCATTTCTAATTGCGAAACACACAATGAACAGATGACTTCTGAGTTTGTGCTCATATTCTTTTTCAGTACATATTAAAAAATACTGCTATGATGGGATAAATGCTTGTCATGTAACAAGCCAGGCAGATTTTTAAACAGCACACAGCACTGAACTATAAATGAGACAGCTAATCCTTTATTTATATCTCACCTCGTTTCCTGTTCCAGTCATGTGCTTCCCCTAAGCAATCAGGATCATAACGGTATTGTCCATGTTTGTAAAAGTAATCATCAGTACTAAGAATGATTCCACCTGGGTTATCCTCAAGCAAATTCCTGTGAAAGATCAAGAAATAAACAGCTTTTTCCCCTTCCTCCTCCCAGGCTTCAATGTCTACTACCATACATACTTTTTTTTTTAGTCTCTTGCACAAAACCAAAATTATTTGGAACGGAAGCAGCAAATGTAGGTAAGAGGAGAAAAAAAAAATCAACCTCCAAGCAAATACGATCTACAATAATTCCCCCTCTTTTTGCTTTTTCCAAAGGTTGAGGATTATCTAGGGGAGAGAGCTGATATTGTCTCCCTACAAGTCTCTCATTTCAAAACAACAAGGGAGGAATTTTTCCATCTAGTAGTGAGATACATTCACACTGACAAATATCCTGTATTAATCACATCAAATGTTTCAGATGTCAGTCAAAACAAGTCTAAATTCAATCTAGGCTTTTTGAGAGTAAGAAAAGAAATCAAAAAATTCCCCCCAAGAAGCTTCAGATATACTACTTATACAAAAAAAAGTCACACAGTGAAAGGGGAATTTCTGCCTGTGAAGAGCTGGCATATTTCCACCAGTGTTATTCCAAGAAAATACTTGAAATAAACAGGGACTGAAAGGACACAGCAGACCTAACTAACTCTACAGCAGTGATGCTCTGCTGACAAACTCCTCTGTTCAGTGATTGAAGTTAAAGCTCATCATTCCTATTTCAATTTCCACTAGGAAAGGACCTGCAAGCAACTCTGCTTTCAGCACTTATTATTATTATCCAACACACTGTGTGTACTGTGTAGCTGGCAATGAGGGTTTATGCATAACTATTTACAAGTGTCAGAAAATTGTCTCTGCCTGTGCCAAATCCTGTACACGATCAAGCAATTTTTTTTTTTAGAAGCTCACAATATAAATGGTCTACCTTGCCAAATATGATTTTCCTGATCCTGGAACACCTCTGAGAAGAACAAGTACTTGACCTATAAGTTGCATCTTTTTTCTCATCATGTGACAAACACGTGGTTGCTGTGCTTGCGAGAGGTTCAATTTTGAGTTTTTATCTTGATTTCCCCATACCTTCAGAGAACGGTTGCCATCCCAGGCATTTGAAACCACTGGGGAGGAAAGAAAAAGTCCTTTTTCTGAAGTTCTATAGTCAGAAATGCGTCTCCACTGCTCTGGACTAGCAGCCACAGGAATTACAAAGCTGTGACTTCCACTGGATGGATAAAACACGGGAGCCATGAGATTCCAGTGCTGAGACTGATCTGATGGCATAGAAAAATTTAAGTTATAACCCTGCTGAGTTTGCTGAGTATCTGCAGGTCTTTGTATTTTGAAACTGGATGTTTCATTAGAGTTATACATCTCTGGAAGAGAAGTGCTCTGCTGGCTATCAAAGGCAGTCACTGCATCTTCATGCTGTTCCAGGCACCTTGAATTAGGATCTCCAGTAACAGCTACTCCATGTTCCAAAGGTCTTTGGGAGGACCCACAAGAAGCAGCAGTCACACTACTTTGATCCAAAACAGTATCTTGTGTCTGATCAGAATTTTCACATGGTATTTCTCCATTTGATAATTTATATACCTCTGAAGCCACATCATGTTGAACATCTATTTCCAACAAATCAGACTCTTTCAGTATCTGTGCAAAACTGGCTGACGCAGATGGTGAGCCTATCTGGATGCTCAGCTGACTTGCTGGTGGTTGGGAACAGCAGAAGTTTTCTAAAACCTCATTATTTGTCTCTGCTTGCTGTGGAAAAAGTAGGACATTGCAAACGGAATCAGAGTTTTCCCACTCGGGAAATTCGGTAAAACCATCATGTTCCACAGGGTGCTCATGTGCTATTTGGTCATCTGCAGAATCAGGCAATTCTTCACTCAAGCTGTAACTCTGAAAGGCAGTTTCTAGTAAGGAATCCAGTTCTCCAGTCAGCTGCACACCAGATGAGAGGACGTTTTCTATTGCTGCTCCAGAATAACTATGTGCTGCAGTACCTTCCCTCATTCTTTCACTTGCAAAAGCTCTTTGCTGATTAACAAGAGGTAATGATGATGCTGCTAAATCAAAAGCCAAGGTTTTTGAAGATGCTACTCCTTTGGCATGGGTGGACAGCTCTAGAAGATGATCCATAGCATTTTCTACTGTAGGGTAAGATAAACAGAATAAAGCATGGTCAACTAAACAAACCCAAGCTGATGTGCATGCAATTTTTTTACTTGAAGAAGCATTTATTACAACTAAAGAAACAACCAAAAGACAGTTCACTAATTCACCTTTAAATATAGCTTCTGAAACTCCCTTGACCCATTTCTCATTAGAAGTAAAGACAGAACTCAATACAGATATATTGAAAAATAACAAGCTAATAAACTTTAAAATTACTAAGGAAATACTGCCTAAAAATTACTAATTTTAACTGGAAGAAAATACTAAAGCTAGATGTTTAAATGGATACTTATTTCTAATCTATCTCATATAGTTGAAAGAGTGTAAAATGAACTAAAAGCTCTACAAAGGATGAAAGAGATGGAAGTAAGCAAAGTACGTTCACTGTAGCCCATTTTAAAATGTCCTATCTAACATAGCCTGAAAAACCCTGTATCTGCATTAATTCTATGTAAAGCCACTATATGGAGGGTGCCAGTGATCAACATGAACAAAATGAAAAGCAGGCACAAACATCATCTGAGCCCTAAAGCTAAGTTTGTTTTCCTGAAAGACACTGTAGCAAAAACTTTAGGCTCTGACTGTTTGCACTCATTAAACAAAATCTTTGTCATCCTTCCAGTTTCTTCTACTGTATGAAAACAACTTATTAGCACTCAAATACGCTAAACTTTCAATTTTAAAACTACTGTTAACAGTACAAGGCTATGAACTCTACATGTTTACTGCATTCTCCAATAAGCTTTAGATAAAACTGTTATTATCATAAAGGTGAATATTATTAAGAACTTGAAGTATAAATCAGTAATTCCATCAAATTTAATTTTAAAATGAACAATGGTAACAGCACTCTCACAGTTGTTCTTAAGTTAAAAACTCTGTACAATTTAGGTAATAAAACAGTCCTTTTAATGGTCACCTAGCTTTTATACATGTAAAAAAAAGCCAAAATCTGCTTTCTTTGCACACATTTTTACAATAATCTAAGTTAATCACATCTGATCATAAGAATACAAATTGATTAAAATGCTCCATATATGGCTTATTCCCCTGACAAGTAATTCCTCAGACATTGCTATTCAGCACCTCATGGAGTACTTTTATTATAACCAAATGACTTTGCATATAGAAGAATTTTAAAACCACAAAAGAATGGGAGAGACTGGGCATAAATATGAAAATAGTCTGCCAGGAGAGTTGGGTATGTAGGTCAGCAGAAGGCAGGGAAAGAAACTAGTTCCTTGCTTTAGTTCCAGCAAGGCTGCAGAGAACTAAACACAGCAAACAGAATTAATCCTGCAGAAACTAATCCTCAGTGGACATGACAAGATGACAATGCAAAATAAATGTAGAACAAAAGCTCAGTTCAAGTATTTAAGGAAAACCAAATGCTGCCAGGATCACATACGGCATACAATCAAAAAATTGTGATCTAGAACATAAAATACTCCTGCTGCAGAAACAGCTTAGACATCTTGCTGATATTGCACAGAAACTAATTGGAGAAACCAGATTCTTCTCACAACTCCATCAGTGCCTGCTCTGTGTCACAGAACAATCCACTCTAAACAGTATCTCCTTTTATGAAGCACACTGCTCCATTTACCAGCCTCACAGAAACATTGTTAAACTTAAAGAATCTTACATAGTTGTAAAATTTCAAAATATTATTACCCACCTACTTATTAGAAGTTAAACTCATAAATATGATTGCAACATCCACGCCAACTTTCCTGGAGTTGCACTAGTTAAGAGCTATCTGCACATGAAACAAAACTGTAATGTCAGCTGTGTATTATTTACCTTTAAAATCACACTCAGACAGAACCATATAAACCACACTAGGATCTAGGTCAGAAAACATCTCTGACATGCTGTTGAAGAGCTCTTCCTTATTGACATAATGCATTGCCTGTGCCACTAAGTGGCTTGGGTCCCCCTGGGATACAGGAACAGCAGTTCTGTCAGAATTGCCATTCTTTCGGGAAGGACTCCCACCAGTTTTCCTCTTCCGTGGCATTTTGCTTTCTAAATCCCAGCGTGCTTCTTGCTCTGGTTTGTTCACATGGGGCTGACAGCACCAAGCTTAAAAATCACAAAAAAAGCTCTCCTAACCGGGATAGACTGAACAGAAATTGCAGACCTGGAATAAAATAAAAAAATAAAAAACACAGAAAAATTATAGTAAAATACACAATCACACTTCTATGTCTTCTATTTAAATAGCTAAAGGATTAAAAAACAAGCATACAGGAAAGCATTTTCTATATGTCTGCCTTTCTTGTTTTCAAATGGCTGACAGCTAGAGCAGCCTTATTTTCCAGTTAACTAGACACTGAATCTGCGTCTGGAAGAGAGAACAAATAAAATGTAGCTTAAAAGAGAAATCCAGAAAAAATAAAGTTTACAATGCCAGGCGGCCAGATCACAAATATTTTTCTGCTACTGAGGACCAGTTAACATTATGGAACATCTACATTCTGTTAACATTCAGAAACTACTCCCCTGTAGTTACCAAATCTTTCAAAAGTCTTTCATGACTTACTTCCCCCAACCCATGACATTTTAAGAATAAACAGAAGTTCTTCAGTGTTCAAACACTGGCAGAGAGGTTGTGGAGTCTGCAACCTCACATATTCCCAAAACCTGATATAAAAGCCCTGCTTGAACCGGGCTGTTTCAGGACTTGGGTAACGTGCTTCAGGCACTCCAGCTTGATTTGATCACTGGGTTGAACCAAGTGACATCCAGAAGTGCCTCAGCCTGTGTGTTTTTAAAATTGTTTAAATTGAAAACATTTTACAATTGTATAAACTATAAAGCAGGAAGAGGCTTCTGTCCACCTCCCACATTGGTGCCATGAAGCCTTTGAACACATCTGGTTAAAACATTACAGCATCTATAATAACTGCAATTACTGCATTAATCTTGTATAGGAAAGGTAAGCATTTATTAATTGAAATACAAGCATGGAGTATGGCATGGTCTCCCTTTTTTTCTTTGTGTCAGCATCAAAGCTCTGTTGAGTTCTTGTGATGATCATAATAAACTAATTTATATTTTTTACAAGTAATTATTCAGAAGACTAGCAAACCTTAGTAAGGCTCAGAAATCTGAATTTAATTACAGCAAATAGTAACTATTTACCAATAACAATTTACTGAGTAGGCCATAAAATACCTGTTTTTATATACAAGAGGTATTATGCCAGTGATGATCAATTCAACACGTGCAGATAAATCAATGGCAGCATTTCCATTTTCACTTGGTCCTTCCCTCCCTGGATCACTGGCACACAAATGACAATGCCAGACTAGTACCAGATTCAAACAGCACTTTTCCATTATCCTTTATCAATCTCTTCCAACAACCAAGAGATTGAACATTTAGCAGAATGCTGACCGTTATGCTCTCAAGTAATAGAAATTTACGAAAGCAAAACAGACAAATCTAGGATCTCAGGAGTTTCTATCATGGGTATATGGACTTTACTCAGACAAACCAGATGAATGTCTGAAACAATAACAAGGTCAAGGAAGTCTGAAATGCATGACAAGGAAAACAACACACAGGAAAAGGAAGAAGCAGACTTCCAAAAATAAAGGAGAAAGCATAGTGGAAAATGCTAGTTGGCCAGATTGAGCTGGGACAATTACAGCTGGTTTTTTCATCACACTTTTTTTGGTTCACCTCTTTGATTAGCCAACCTTACACCATTCTCTGCTGTCACGTGGAAGTATGCAGCAATCAAAAAACCAGTTACAGCAGGTCTTGTTTTTCAAACTTCTGCATCTAATTGATTCATCCTCTAGCCAGTAGAAAAGGTTGTCCTAACTTAAACAATGTTGACAGTGCTATAAAATGTGCTTGTTCCTCAATAAAAGAGGTTCAGTGACAAAGGAGTGATCCTGCAAGGGAGAATGTTATCCATGCACCTTGACATTACTGTGCAGCAATAGTCTTTAAGCAGAACACTTCAAGTGCTGTCAGTGTTTGAATCCAGCTCTCTTAAAATGATCAATCCCGTAAGGACATGCTGCTGAAAAACATGCTGTGACTGCAAGTTACAGGAAAAGAAGTAAACAGGTAGTATTCAAGAGCAGGCAGAATACACAGAATAGAAAAATACTAAACTACTTT
This sequence comes from Zosterops lateralis, assembly GCF_965231275.1. Taxonomy (NCBI): domain Eukaryota; kingdom Metazoa; phylum Chordata; class Aves; order Passeriformes; family Zosteropidae; genus Zosterops; species Zosterops lateralis. The sequence goes on along the minus strand of NC_139766.1, from coordinate 23,503,833 downwards.
CTAATTGAGTTACAGTTGATACCAAAAGTATTCACAAAACTCTTTATATCAAAGAGATTGCATTAGGAAACCATGAGCAGTAAATATGGTTTTACAAAGTTATTACATGGCCTTATTTTTAAGCAAACAGACCACAGAAGTATGCTAACCACTACTGAATGTTTACTAAAAGCATTAAGCACCATAAGACACTTTTGGTTTAACTGTGACCAAGTTCAAATAGCAAATAATTTATCAGTATTACTTCTCCTCATTTTTTAAGGACAGAGGAAGTCTCTAGGCTTGACACAATGCAAGAGTCAAACCAGATGTATGTATTTTTAAATTTCCCTGAATATTTTAAAGTAATTAATTCCATATTTATAAAAGTGGTTGGTTTGTTTTTGGTTGGGTGGTGGTGCTGACAGCTTTTTAGTTTGGTTTGCAATTGGGGTTTTTGAAAAACTTCTTAATTTCAAACTATATAAAATATTTATCATGTAATACATAAATTATAAATATATTTTAAATATATATATATATAAATAAAACAAATTAACACATGCACATATATATTTACAAGCTGGGACTGGAAAAAAAATCTCTATTTTTAATACATATAAAATAGCAATGGCTCAGAACTTACATCTTTAGCTTCATTGAGTTGCCCCATAGTGGGTCCCTTCTCATCTTTCCAAAACCACCACTGACGGTACATTTAATACAGACCTGCTGTTAAAATATATAATGCACTCTTCTGTCAGGAAACCATACTTTCTAACATACAAATCAGATGTCAGCAGAAGTGGCTGCTTCCTCCTGACAAAGGAATAATCAGAATACAAATTAAAATTTGTATTTTGCTCACTTTAAGCAGTTTTAACACTGAGCAATACACTTAATAGGTTCGAACAGATAAAGCACAGCTAATATCTTAAACAAGTACCCAACATGTCAAGCTGAGCTCAACTTCAACTATCCTTTTCCTAAGGATAAGAACATCTATGTGATTTCAGTTTTTAGGTGATTTCTTATCTAAAAAAGACGACTTACATCAAGTAAAGAAATAACGTAGCAGAAGAATTAGCTAGAAATAAATGTAAGTTTCCTCACTTGTCATTCCACTTGGTTCCTCACCACAGTTCTTAACCATCTTGAAAAGGTCTACATATCCATGCTGGTGAAGACTCGATTCATTTCATCATGTGGGAAATTAAGGAAATAAAACCTGGCACATCAAAATAAGATTATGTTACATACATAGGTTACTTGTAAAGTCCTATTGATGCTAACTGCACTTCAGTTCATCAAAGCATCTGCCAAGTTCTAATCCATTGTGTACGAACCAAAGATGTTAGCTCTGCTCAAAGTCTGACTTAATTCCAGTGCATACATTAGCCCAGAGCTTACTCCCCACAAGTCTTGTGCTTTCAAACATACTTTAAAAAAACTCCAAACAGCAATAAGACCATCAAATAAAATAAAATAAAGAAGGAACAATAACAACCCAAATACACAAATAACCACCAAAACCAAACTGAACATATACACCTAAATTAGGTAAAGAACTTGGAACAACTATTCTGTCACACTCCCAACATGACAAGCTGATGGCCTAAATACCCTTCACCAGAAATATAGATACCCATCTCATATTTTACATCCAACCTCATTCCACTGCTCCAAAGAATTAAAAACTGCTATCAAAACACACAAACACTTCACTTAAGCAAGAACTTGATAATGAGAATCCAAATTTACAACTAAAGGACATTGCAGACATATGAAGTTATTCACCTAAACAAAGTGGCTTCAGAAAAAACATACGAGGATAAGCTGAAAAGCCATTCAATGATTTTACAGAACAGGTTATTTCCACATTTGTTAATTTGCACTTTGAGGTTTCCTGAATGGAGGAAAACAAGTAAGTATTTAAATACAAGCACATAAGAAAAGTAGTCAATGAAATCAAACTGACACCAATTCATTTTACTTTCTAGAATTTATAAAATAAGAAGCCTTTATTTTTTGGACAATGTTTGAGTCCTCCTTCTAAAAACCCGAAGGTAAAAAACAAACAAACAAACAAACAAAAACAACCAGGAAATGCCTTCCAGCGGAATTTTTTCCCAGTAAGTGTAGGAGTAGCAAAGGAGATTGTTTGGGAGCCTTTTGCGTTCTTCCATTTCTGCCAGCAGTCAGCAAGGGATCTTTTCTACTCTTTCCTTCTTCCACTCTGTGTTATTCCCACTGGATGTTCCAAGGTCTTGTTCAATAGTTTTAACAGAAGTCCTCCTTTTTCTTATCAAGTTCTGTCAAAGTCCAAGACACTAACAAACAGGTCTCATTCCTAACTAACTCGCATACACTTGCTTTACACAACCTGTTCTGCTAGGATTTTTTCCCACTTTTGTGATTTTTAAGTCTGGCCCAGGTCAGACAGATTATTTTGAAGCTGCTGCAAAAAATAAGTATTCCTTTGAGTACAAAACAAAAACTTCATCCAACCACAAACACACTTCATGAGTTCAAAACTAGCACAAACTCATCTGAAGTAGATGCTTATGAACCACAACCTGCAGGAAGACCAGAGCCCTGTTTGCTAGGAAGGACTCAAAAGCTCTTCTGCACAAGCCATGTCACGAGAAGTCAACTTGCAGTGGCAGTGACCTAACGTTTGACAGGTGACAGAAGCTGTCAAACTCATCGCGCAGTTTCCTTTCAAGCCACAAAGCTGCTCTTGCTAGAGCCCTTCCACAGAACTCCCAGAAAGGGACAGGCAAATGTGCTGCATGTACATGATTAAAGCAGTAGTATGGGAGGAGGAAAGCCACCAGTAAGTGTGTTCTCCACCACCAAGTCTGCTTGAAAGGAACTACTTTTGTAGTCACCTTCTTGTTGCTGTGTGCTTAGATTTTGGAAAAAAAATGCAAGTGGCCTTAGTATTATGAAGAGTGCAGATATGCAGCATGACAAACCAGAGAAAAAAGAAACAAGCTGTTTATTTCTCCTCATTTAGGTGGTGAACACTGTTACTTAGGTGTGGGTTTGGGTCTTTTGTGTTTGTTTGGGGTTTTTTGAGTTTGTGAGTTTTTTTCAGAAAATAGTGTCTGCAAAATGTCTTTCCATCTCTACAGGAGTTTAGTGATACCTGATCCTTTTATAGCTTCCCTCCTGTCCTTTTCCCATACAGCTCACAGCCCTCTAAAGTATGCTGAAGAAAGGGTTTCCCATGGCAAATCTGGCTTTGAGGGGAGACTTTCCAGGATGCAGAGCTCATGGGCAACCCGGGCTGTCCCCACAGCCCAACCATGTTACCTATAACCTATGCCCAGCCTCCGAAGGCATGTTGCAGGCTGAAACAAAGATGAAATTTGTGACAATGTTGGTGCTTCTACAATTCCACGCCTGACATTGGTACTACCGCTTAAGATTTTATTCCAACTCCACACCACAAATCACAGAGGTATCTGGAAAGAGAAAAGAGAACTCCAGCAGTCCTGGAGCTGTAGCTTGCCCACACCATGCTTCCAGAGACTATTCAAAACTCAGCCTTACTCAATTCTGACAGGCAGTATAACTGCTAGCTAATTAATGCCCTTCTGGCATTTTATAGTAGCAGAGGCCCTGTGAGAAAAACTAAGGCAGCAACTTCTTAAAATTCAAGGATTATTATTTTAATGGAGTTCTTCTGCATGTGAATTTAGCTCTATAAACGTTCCCAAAATAATAATTCGACTATGCCAGCCACTTACTATAGGTTACAGATCAGTACACAGGTAGGAGTGAAAGACAAGAGACTGCACAACACCTCAGACCTAAAACCCCCGAAAGCTCCAAATGCAACATTTTTATATTCCCTCTATATCAGTGACTTCCCAGATGAAATGCATTAACATTAATGCAACAGAGGAAGAGTTTTTTGGGGGTTTTTTAAGTGTAAAGAAATAGAGGACAACTCCATAGCTAAAACAAAACAAAAAAAGCAAGAGACAGTAAGAAAAAAAAAAGCATATTGAAAAATAAAATACAGGATTTTTAGATGTGCTTTGATGGTGTCAAATTACCCTCACCAGTTCTCCAGTGTGTAGGAACCCGAACTGCAAACGCGCTGAACCATGTGACACAAGCAAGCCCGTCTCGGTCAAGGATGACTGTGCCGGGAAAAATGAGCCTTGAAACTTTCAACCTTACAAACGTATACCATACTTAACTTTTTCTGCCTTTCTGCAATTTTCTCCGTTTATATTTTAGCCTCTGGCTCTCAAATCACAACTAGAGACAGGTTATCTAAAACTTTTACTCCTTTTGGAGTTCTTTTGCTTCAGTTCTATAGGAGTTGTTCTCAACTTTTCACTCCAAGGTTCTCCTCCAAGACTAAGATGCAGACTGAATTTTGTCAAGGCACTGTATAAAACAGCATTTAAGTGTCTCAACAGTCACCCTGTCCTTAGTCTTTCAGTACAGAAGTTAAGAAAAGTACTAGTAAATATGTACTTCTTTTTTTTTTTTCTTTTGAAACCAGGCTCCTCCAAAGCCTCAGTGACCTTATGGGTACTTGATCAGCAAAACTGCAAATCCTGTCCAGAGCACGGAGGGATACTGTGCTACGGAGGTCCCAAACAAACCAACACGTTTCAGCGGTTCTTGACTGTTAAGAACGAATAAGCCCCGAGAGTACTTAGAATCTTTTGATGTCATTTTGAACGGGGTTAATTTATCTCGCAGGCTCTGTTGTTCGCGGGATGAAGCCCATGAGCACTCCGCACGGCTTGCTGCGGGGCAGGCGGCACAAGCCTTTCCCCCGACCCGCCAGTCCCGAGCCTTCCTCCAGCGGCCCCGAGCCTTCCTCCAGCGGCCTCGGCCGCAGGCAGGGCAGGCGCCGGCATTCCTGCAGCAGGCCGGGCAGTTCGGTGACGGCCGAGGAGGGGTAGGCCGCGGGCACGGCGGGGCTCCCCACAGCGGCGGGGAAGGCCCCGGGGAGAGCAGGCCCGACGGCGGCCCCGGCCCGGCAGCGGAGGGGCCCGCCCGCGACCGCACTGCCCCGGCCGCTTCTCTTCTCCCCGGCAGCAACGACCCGAGCCCGCGGCCCGGCGGAGACAGGCGGTCGAGCTGCGCCGCCCCCGCCCCGCCGCCTCCCCTCCCACCCGCAGGCAACTCCTCTGCGGTGACGCCCGGCCGGGCCCCCCGGGCCCGCCGCCATACGGGACGCGTCGGGGGCCTCCCGCCTCCCGCCCCCAGGAGACCGCGGCGAACAGCTCCGCGCCCTATCGGGAGCGGGGGGAGGGCGAAGCTCCTCCCCGGCCCCGCCGCCAGACCCCGCCGGCCGTTACCTCGCTCGGCTCGGCTCGGCTTAGCTCGGCTCGGCTCGGCTCGCTCGCTGCCGCCGGCGGGCGCGGGGCTGGGGCTGCGGCCGCGGGAAGGGGCGGCTCGGGCGGGGCGTGCGCCGCGGGGACACAGCGCCGTCCCCCGGCCGCCCGGGGAAGCGCAGCCCGGGAGACGGCACCGCCCCTTCCCCTTCCCCTTCCCCTGCCCGCCCGGGCCCGCGGTCCCGCCCCGGCCGGCTGAGGGCTGAGGGCTGAGGGCTGAGGGCAGGGCTGGGGGCTGGGGGCAGGGCTGGGGGCCGAGAGACCGGCTTGGGACGGGGAGCGGAGCTGCTGGGAACGGCACGGCATCGCCGACAGCTAGCACGGTGACGTCTCTCAGCCATGTAGTGGCAGGTTTCACACTTGCAGCAAAAAACCTGAGTGTTTAGTTGCTGCTGCTGCCCAGTTTTACTAAGCAATGTTTAACGTTAAGGAGTGATAGGTCCCACAGTGTGGAGTGATGCCGCGGGTCTGCAGGCTCATACTGAAGGGGAAATGGGATGTAAACGGCGGACGAGAGTGAGAGTTTTTAAGAAAGCTGAGGAGTGTCTGGTGGGATCTGGCATCAGTGATTGCTGTGGAAGTTACACACTGCAACAGAACAGAGAGGCTGCTGATGAGGAGGAGAGGGGTTCGTTATCCACAACAAGGAATGGACACTTGATGGAGATGGACAGTGGAAGGTTATGGAAAGATGAAAGAAAACAGATGTGTTCTTGATGGACTGAGATGATAATAAGTAGCCCTAAATTAGAACTGCTGTGAAGTCACCATGAAAGGAACTAAGTGAACAGGAGTTTTGAATTTATTAACACGTAGTTGATGCACAAGGTGCAAAAGGGTTTTAGGGGCAGAGCTCTTAAAATAAAATTACTTTTCAAACAAACAAAACCCCAAACAAACAAACAAACAAAAAAGCCAAACAACACTCGAGAAGATTTTACTGGGAGAACTTTCCTGTAGGTTTTGTAGAAGTTCGTTGATCTGAGAAATTTCTCGGTCACCAAATGGCTTTAAAATGTAGTTGGAAAATTACATAGGAAGTTTACTCATCACTGATGTCTGAGAATAGGACTTGGTTACATTGCCATAGGCATCCTTGTCAGCTCTGTCTCCCTGCCTGTCCCAGCAAGGTAATAGGCAGGATCTTCACTGCTTTGTGCTTGTAGGTGCTGTTGTCAGGAGAGGGATTGTCGTGCCTCACTGTCCTGAGATACCTCCCTGCCATCTGCATGCAGCACTTCCCATCTGGGCACAAGGCCTCAGGAGGACATCTGCTGGAGATGTCCCACTGTGATCTTCCTGGGGAGCAGATACAGGACACTCCTGTGAAAGGGGAGAAGCATTTTCCCTCCTGATGAGGTGTCACAACCCACTTGGTAGGATGCTCAATGTTCTTTATAACTTGTCATCACGCTGAACAAATACACCAACCCATGGGTCAGGGAACGCTTATGTCTTATTGTATCATGATCTTAGTTCCAGCAAATAGCCCACTATTTTGTCTCGAAAGTGTTGACTAAGAAGCCCTTACCTTTTACAACAAACTTTAACAAGCTTCCAACTCCCACAACAAATTTCAGGTTTTGGAAATACTGGCTAACAAGTTCACATTTTAATATGCTCCTACTCCTAACAACATTTCAGGTTCCCTAGTGGTCTGTATCAGGGGTAAGAGAGGAGAGAGAGACAGACCAATCCACTTTTTTTTATAGTTTATCTGGTGCACATATGTTACAGAAAACAGATTTTTGCACTATTTCATTCATGCATCCAATAATAAGCCCTTTAGAGCCCTCCAGGAAATGAGGTCTCTGTAGATCATGGAGCCCCTAGTAGTGAGGTGTCCTGGACTCAACCCCTGCCTTGATGCAGGCACACTGAACTTGAGTCTCAAGGCACATTTAATTTTCTCAAGAAAAGAAAGTTGGCTCTGTACAGCACTGCCCCACCTCCACAGGACCCTCTTTTACAGTCACAGCTTTCCTGTCACAGCAGTCAGAACGTTTGAGATAAATCATGCTTGTGTGCTTATGCCTGGTCCTCCACAAGGGGGGTAAGGTTGTCTCCCAACCGGCAGATCCCTCCTGGTGTGATTCATCCCATTCAAAAGACGTGGTACCCGTGAACCTCGTCTGTCCTTCATTTTCCTTCCAAGAGGGAAACATGGAAAATGTGGCCTTCAGAACACTACTAAAGGTGTGCTTATTTAGCACCTAATCTTAGATGCTTCACAAGAATGACCAACAAGTCCCAGCCAGCTCTGTGTCTCAATCACAGGTACTCCCACTTCTGGTTCCGTAACAGCCTGCTGGAGAGCCTCCTTCAGCCACCGCGACCAACTGTTTCCATTATAGATGTAACTTTTAATGCAAATAATTAATAAGCAATTGCAAAAATAATATTTGGTTTTATGAACTATGTACACATGGGTAGCTCAACATAGTTGTCCTATGAAAACTGCAGAAGGCTGCTTGGGGTAATTTGTCTAGAGCTTGTAGGGATCACAATCCCAAAGTGCTGGTTATTTGGTAGCACAGCAACAGAAAGGCAAACTATGTTTTTTTATGTAGGATTTCTCAATCTATATATTCCTTAATAAAAGAAATGTAAGAAAATTTGAAACTCGTATTCAAAACATTTAATGTTTTAGGAAATAAATTGATTTAGGCATTGCTAGTTTGCCTGTGACTTTGCCATTTCAGTACTTATCTTGTAGCTATATAGTGTGCAATATTTAAATAAACAAGGACAAACATTTACACTACTAATACAATACATAAAGCCTATACATTGTCATCCAGAGGATGTGCTCGTAAACCTCAAAAAAAAAACTGTCTCTTGCCATGACTCACAAAAGCAAAATAATTAACTATTCAATACACTGCCATTGTACGTGTCAAAAAATCTGGAGGAAAATTTGCCTTGACTGGAATTTGTGTGTGTGTATGGTGTCAAGTGACAGTTTCATGCATGTACCAGGAACTGTTTCCTTACTTCATGTGTTCAGTGTCTGGACAAGTATCAGAAACAAAATCGTTTTTCTTTAAGGATGTGATGCTGGTATTGTGTTAATCATACGTTTAGAAAAATAGGTCATGTAAATTCCAGTGTAATGACTCTTTATATTTTTAAGGCTGCCAAAAAATGAGGAAGAGAGAGGTTTTCAGTATGCTCTAGTCTGGTAGCCTCCATTAAACTGCACTGCTAGAGGGGTGTTGCTGCTGGCACTTGATGCATGAAACTATGTTGTTCTTTGCCAGTTCTACATATTACAGTATGTGACACCATGAAAATACCAGACTAATTTGGGCACTGGCAGATTTCTCACTACCACGGTTAACACTGTAAATAGGAGGGATTTGATTTAAATAGGAGGGATTTTTGATTAGAAAATTATAACACTGTAATAGAGGCTTTTTCAAGTATTTGTGTCTTTTTTTTTTAATTTTCACACAACTTTTTCAAACAATGCCATAATCACCTATTATATATGCTGTTGGTTTGGGTTGGGTTTTTTTTTTTTTTTTCCATTCCTTTGCCTCTCCTTATGTCTACACTTGGCTTGTTTTTACTTGGAGTGACTTGAACATACAGCATGTAATCTGTGCTGTTTGGCTAAAATGTTTAGTCTGGTCTTCACTGAATACTTTAACAACAGATTTTCCATTTTAGTTTCTTCAGTGCTGCCTTCTTAAAGTAAAAATACTTCCATATATTTTTGCTTTTGTTATAAATCACATTAAAGTAGTAATATTATCAGAGTGGAGCCAAAGGAAATGTCAGTCCCTTATAATATTTTTGATTATATGTAACCTATGTCTACTCAGCAAATTGTGATTTCCTTTCTTCTACATTCAAAATGTCTTTATATTTAAAAAAAAAAAAAAAAAAAAAAAAAAGGTCTTGATTTGCAAGAACAATTTCTAGCTAAACCTTTGGCTTTAAGACCATACTGGTGAGGCAACAAAGGCATGTTTCATTTTGCCAGTTTTAAACTTGTTATTACTTACAGTAACATGTTGAATATACAATAATAAATATTGTAGGAAAAGGCCTGAGGAATAAGTGTGCATTAAAAATTAATGCCTGCTGCAGTAAATCTGAAATAAGTTCTCTTTCCAGGAGCTTAAGGTATAGTTTTTATCATTATTCAGAACTTTACTTTGGACCATTAATATACATAATCAAAGCCCCAAACTATCATAGGTTTCGCCTTCCTTCAGAAGGAAGAGATAAAAATAGCTCTCATCTAGTTCCAGCAGAAACCATTTTCATAAAAGTTGATCCAGTCCCTCCATGTTGTAACCCTCTTCCTAAGGAGCCTTCCACATTCCATTGCCAGCTTTAACTTTCATTTAACATTGCGGAACCTAAAGAGTGTTAGCTAGCCTTTCCTATTTTTTAATTTCCCTTAATGCTGATTTAAGAGGTTAAACTTGGTTTCTTGGAATGTCTCTGTCTCCTGTTAATATTACTTTGTCCCTGATCTTAGACTTTGTATTCCTATAAAAGATAACTCTTCCCCTCTGCCAGAATGTGATTTCCAAAGTAGAAATTTAATTCCTTAAGAAAATTAAAAAAAAAAGGAGAAGTTTTATAACGAGAAATATGTGCAGAGTAACTCACATACCTGTCTCTTTTCCTCCACCCATCTCTAGATTTAAGTCAAATGCATAGTGAATGTTGGTGTTTTATCTCCATTAAGCAACTCCATATCTGGCTTCTATACTTGCAAGATATTGATCTTCTGTTCCATAGAGCGATCCATTGCATGGTTAACTGAAGAAACAGGCTGGTATCACTGCAGTAATGTTAGTTATTTCACACATTAATTTTTTAATTCCAAATAGTGCAGAGTTATTATATCTATATTTAAAAATACCTTAAATCCGTCTATATAGGGTTCTATTTCAGCATTATTTTTTACAGGAAAATTTAGAAGCAACAGAAATCTAGATCATTAAGGCACTTTTTGCCCCACTGAAGACAATAGCAAAAATTCTGCTGATATCAATAGGATTGCATTTTTAAGTAAACAGGTCACACTTATTCCAGCATTACCAGTAATGAACACTAAAGAAGTCACTTAAGAAATCAGTACTTTGGTTCACCTATCCATCAGCAAACTATCAAAGGAATTTATAATGTTACAACTGAAGGTTAATAGTTGTAAATTTTCAAATTCTTGATTAAACACATTCTAAAACAGCATATTACTGATCTTCATTTAAAGTACCTGTACTTTAATGAGGTACTCCAGATATATTGCAGAACAGAAATAAAATTTGCCCATTATACCTGCTATGTTAAACATCTCTGGAATATATGAACTATAAAGATTCTTGGGTTTTAGGAAAGGAGATGCAGAGAGACAATGACAATAAATGCTATTATCCAAGAACTGAAGAATTATATTTAATTGTATTTTCTCTGCAGGCATAGAATGAGGTCATGCTTATATAGCTGACAGAATCCTCACTGCTACAAGGACCTTCTGAATTTGGAATAAGCTCACACTTCAGATTTGATTTGTGGTGACTCTGATACTTGTATTGTTCTGCTGTTTTTATCAATCTGATATGTCAAATTCAATAGATACCAAAAATCCACCTTAATCTGTTTAAACTGCAGAAATGGAGAACAAACAATCCTTATTATGCCACCTTGGAATATGATAAAAAGCAATAAGCTGACTTTCATTGTAACTGTCATGTTTTTATCTGTTGAATATCACTTTTTTATTTTTAAAAACTATAAACTGCATTGATCCTATCCTGTGTTAAATTTAATATCAGATATCTTAGAAATCTGCATATTTAAATGGCCTAAGAACAAGGTAAGCAGTAAAATTGCATTTTTGTATTATTTTTTAAAAAACAGATTTCATGTATATCACTGCAGGAATTAGACTTAACAACAGAAAAAAATGAATAATGGTTGACACTTCTGCAATTTCTACCATTCCCAAAATGATTTGTTAAAAAACACCCAAAAAACCCCAAACCCATGGGGGATTCACTTAATACAGCTACATCAAACAAAATGCAACTGCTGTTTAACTATGCCTGCAAAAACACAGAGCAGGTAAATAGGCAATTACTATCCATCCTGAAATTGTAGGAACTTTGTCAGCAGGGTGCTGTTATCTAATCTGGAATTTGACCAGGATGTGAAAGTTTACTTACTGTTTTTCACAAAACAAGTACTGTCTGCTGATTAAGATAGAGGATATTTCCATGGAACAGTATCATTAATGGCTTCCATTCATTCGTAAAGCCAGAGTTGTAAGAACAAAACTGCCCCAGGACAGAAAATCTCCAGGTTTCCAATCTGCACAGTATCTGCCTTCAGGCAGTTGTTAAGAGGACAGGCCCAGTTGCAGAAGAAATGTCACTGATTTTGAACTGAGCTAAAATATTCTACATTAAGAGAGAACTAATATAATTCAAAAGTTTGCAGTGACACTTCAGCATTTTATGGTTTTGGGCAGCTGAGCTTCCCCTGGGGTATCTTACTAAGAGCCAAATCCCCAGCATAAGTGATAGCAACTGAATCCAAACAATTCCATGTTGGACTTTGTCTTCACTAAGAAAAAATCAGGGCAGAGGCAGAAAGGAAAAAAAGTTCGTTTCATTTAGTTAGAATAATATCTCATTATCTGCATTAGATTGTTAAAATAATCTTATGCTCCTACCTCTTTACCTTCATCAAGATAGCATGTAATACCTACAAACTATTTTGCTCGGATTAGGATTTTATCACTGTAAGGTAATCCATATCTCCTAAAGTAAATGCTTTCCTTAGAGCAAAGAAATGCATTTCCTCAAATATATTAATTCCCAAGTTTACGTGGGAATTATGTGGCCACATCATACTGAGATGCAGAAATAAACACTTGGAAACAAAACATTTAATCAGTTTGAAAGAAAAAGGGGGTAAAAAGCTATCAGTTATTATTTTCTTTCAACTATTTAATGCTATAAGTAAAAATTAGTTTATATATTTTTGTATTTTATGACGATTGTGATATTAAGTTATCAGTCCATTTCACCTTGCTAAATTCTGGGAAAAAAAATAATTAAAACACTTAATGATTCTAAATAAAAAACAGTACTTTTATTCTATTGGAAATTTTGAGATGTCTTGTTTGCTCTGATTCAGAAATTTTAAATGTTAAAATATTGGACCTTGTTGCAGAATGAAATTTCCAAGTAGATCTCATATTAAGTACAAGCCTGAATCTTAGGCAAATTTCAATCATTTATTAATCTTACTCTAATGAAAAAAATGTTTTTACCTGTCAAGACAGACTGTACTCCATTAGCCATGCAATTAATTTATCAGAAGTTAATTTCTTGCCAATCAGAAGACTTACAAACCTGTTTTCCTCACAGTGACTGACTTTCAATTAATATAAGATTAAAACAATACAAAAATCTATTTTATTTCTTTCCCAAAGTAGTTTCTTAGAGGCCTTGTTCTCAAGTACAGATATGTACAATACATGTCCTATCAAGACATGAATATTTTACAAAACTTTTTGATGCAACAACTCAGTGGCTTCAAAATTCTACAATATATAAATATCTTGCATGTATCCTGCTTAGTGTCAGTTTTCCTCACCTACCATTTGTTACACAAAAGCTGCTAGTTACAGCAACCCTTGTGCTTGACATCTGTGACAAGCATCTGTGGATTACTCCAACTGCTTGTAAAAATAAATTAGGGAACTTGTTATGGTCTAAACCCACTAGCACTCATTTATTAATTAGATTTCAGTAACTAGTTTCTGAACTTGAATAACTTGTATGCCAGATGTCTTATGCTGAAACAAGAAGCCAATGAGATGGGGGAAGGGAGCAGCAAGTGAATGATGTGCATTTAAAAGCAGCTGTGTGGACTACCATTTTTAAAGAAAATTCTTTGTTTATTATGTGCTTCTTTGTAATTGTCACATGATAGAATCTAATTATTTAGATAGGAAATTAACAGATAGCTATTTGGTTGTTGTTGAATGGGGAAGGCCTTCTTTAGCTTGCCTGGAAATTCTGAGCTCTTTGGGATTTTTTTAGTCCCTTTAAAATCCACCTATCACTTCTATTTTTTAACATTTCATACCCTCTCTCACTGGAAACGGGGCCACATTCTTTCCCAGTGAATAACATCAGCAACAAAAGAAACTCAAATTTAGAAAGCCACAGGCAGCTAAGCAACATAAAAGGACAGTCACTCCTTCTAACAGGACAGTCTACAGTTTCAAATTTATTTAAGGACTAGGCAAAAATTAGTTAGCTTGTACCTGTCAAATTCATGACAATTCCAAGTTCAATGAATGAGGGAATCATATCTTAAGATGAGCTCCACTCCACCCTGCTCTAGCTCATGACATTCAGATTGGTATCTGCAACTTGATACACATAATTCAGGATGGAGCAGAGGTGGTGTCATTTGGATCTGGGCCCATCTGTAATAGACTTATTAAAAACCCAGACAAACAAACAGACAAACTCCAAACAAAAACAGTCGGTAAAACCAGCATGAAAACATATTTAAGCTTTTTTCAAATAGATGATCAAACTGAACTCTTTCAGCCACTTTATTCCTCTGATTACATTCCCCAAAACCTGGAAGAACGAACACACTAACTTAAAAAAGAACATTGAAATGGGAGTAGTTCATATTATCTGTGTAGTTCTTCAATTCCTGTGTTTGTATTTCTTCTACTGTACAGTGGTGACAGGAGACAAAAATGTGTACCTTAAAACTTAAGTGAGAATTTCATCTTTGTCTCAATTTTTATTATGAATTTACCTATTTTCCATGTACAAAAAAAAAAAAAAAAAAAAAAAAAAAAAAACAAACAAAAAACAAAAAATACTCTTCTACACAGCAGAAGAGTAGAAAAGGAAAAGGTTACATATTCAAATTGCCAATTTCCCCCTCATCCATTGTGCTGGGTTTGGGTGGGGTAGAGTTAATTTTCTTTAGAGTGGCTGGGATGGGACTGTTTTGGATTTGTGCTGAAAGCAGGGTTGATAATTCAACAGAGATGTTTTTGTTATTGCTGAGCAGCTCTTGCACAGTGTCAAGACATCTTCTGTGAGGAGGCTGGAGGTGCACAAGGTGTTGGGAAGGGACACAGCTGGAGCAGCTGACCCACACTGACCAAAGAGATTTTCCAGACCATACAGTGTCATCCTCAGTATTTAAAGCTGGGGGAAGAATAAGAAGGGGGGGAGATGACATTTTGAGTGATGGTGTTTGTACTTCTCAAATACACATGACAAACTCTTGATTTCCTAGGGATGGCTGAACACCTGCCTGCCCATGGGAAGTGGTAAATGGATTCCTTGGTTTTCTTTGCATGTGTGTGAGGCTTTTGCTTTACCTAGTAAACTGTCTTTATCTCAACCCATGAGTTTTCTCACTTTTACCCTTCCATTCTGTTTCCCATTCCACTGTGAGAGAATGATTGAGGGTTTGCATGGGACTTGGTTGCTGGCTGGGGTTAAACCACAACATCCATACACGTGTTGGAAATTATTTTCTTCAGCACATTACGCAGTTTGTGACTTTGACGACTCTTAAAGACACATTTTTGGACTTTCCTAGTTGTTTCTGTTTATACATATACTTTTCAAATTCAGCAATTATAAAAGGCACATGCAACTAAATCCGTATCTAAATTATGTTTAAACCCATTAATGGGATGAAATAGAAAACAAACATTTCCATATTTTAAGCTTGTTTCATTTATTTTTCAAAACTCTACGCTGTCAGGTTAACTTCAGCCACTACAACACATATGTTCTTGCCGGGTCTCAGCAAGAAGACTAACCATGCAACATCAAGCAAGACATACACACACAGCAGAAATAAAAGCTCCCAATATATTTTGATGTAGCTCTCCAGTTGACCTGAAACACCTCTTTGTATGTAAACACAGGGCAAAAGAAATCCACAACAATCTTCTTTTTAACTTTGAATTTTAATAGTATGCTCTGTTTTTAAAAATCTTCTTGCAAGCTTGTTCAGCTAGTTTCCAAAGAGATTATTATAGTGGCTGCAAAATATGGAAAGCCAAAATGAAAATTGAAAGGAGCCTTTATATTAAGTAAATAGAACTGTAGGTGTAACTTCTTTTAAGATATACAACAGAACATTTAATTAAATTTTTCTCAGAATTTGGCTTCTCCAGTTCATCTTGAATTTGGCAAAATTGTACTTACAGACCACAAATAATGACATTTAAAAGATACTTACAATTCACTCAGTGCTATTTATTTCACCTTCTATCTCTGCTTTTTTTTTTTTTTTCCTCACATGAAACTATTACTGTCCCGCCAGCTGCAGATTTTCAACTACATGTGTTCATCTTTGCTGATCCCATTTCTCCTGTTCATTCATACCTTTTCCCGAGTTCCCATTTCCCACACCCAGCAGCAGCTCAAGGGACAAATCTTTTAGAAAGGATCAGAGAGACAAACACCAAATTAAGGCATTGGTAAGACAGAAAAAATATTACTGCAAGTTTGCTTAAATTCAGAAAACTATAGAGACTTTGCAGTTTTTTTTCATAGATTATGTCAGCATTTGTGTATTTTGTACTTGCTAGATGAAGGAACTTCCTTAAGGGATTTAAGGATCTATTGCTTTCCTCCTCTAGAAGTAACAATATTCTGTTCTTACTATATTCAGAATCTGATAGACTTGTCAACGTATTTTTTCATTTAAATCGAAAAATTCATGCCTAACACAGTTCATCCAGGCAGCTGAATGATACTGAAAATGGATGAAAAATATTGTTCACTCCACTTTTCTTCTGGATTAGAGGTGGCAGCTGAGCAGATCTTAAAGGTTTAAAACTTATTGATTAAATATAGGTCGATGGCATTTCATAAACAAAACCTGACTACGTCTAAAATAGTGACTTAAATGTTCACATGGTGGCTAAAAGTCTTTTTCTGCCTTATTAAAGGACTTAGATAAAGGAAGTTTACAATTTTAGCAGTGCTTCCCTGAAAATATAAATTATTAGGTACAAGTATGCAGTGTCTGGAAGATAAAAAGCACGGTACAGAAATATACTTAAAGCAAATGTTTATGTGCTTGATACAGTGTAGTTATAGTATATTACACAGAGTACACATGAGCTGCCTTGCCAAATTCAGATAGGATATAAATAGTGGTATTAGATGTTGGTGAAATTCTAAGTGGATACATACCAGTCTACTTTACAAGCAGTAATCCCTCTGCTGGCATTATCACCTTCATTGATCACCATCACGGACTTCTTTATATTGCATCATGAAGAATATTTGGCTAAAAACCTGTATATTGTTAAATACAGTTTTTATATTACTAAGCTTTTTTGTCAAGACTATACTTTTCTCATTTCTCTATTTGCCCGTGCCTTGTCTAGGCTACTTCTGGTGTTGTCTACTCAGTATTTGATATTCTATGCTCTCTTCAGGCACCAGTTCAATGTCTGCTTTGTCAAGCACCCATGCTAATACTGGCTCAAATAACCTTATTTAGCTTCTCTGCTGCCACATATCCTGAATTTAGGAAAATTTTCTTCCACTGATACTCTGTATTCCCTGCTGCTGGATCACTATGTTGTCAGTGTGCTGCTTCTGTCAGGATGGCTGATGACCTGGATGCACATGTCCAGTGCATGAACTGAAGTAGAATTGTAAGGAAGTAACTGGAGCAGCACAAACAAAAGAAGTAATTTTATTTCATCAATTCAAATGCAAATTGTTCGTACAAGGGTTTGAAATTCTGAGTTTTATATTCAGGTTCCAAAATGGTGCAGTGGTGTAATGTTTTAATGATTATCCCCTTGAGCCATTCACAGAACACATTGACTGGATCATCATCAGTTGCTCCCCTAGTGCATAAACCTATATGATCAATATATTTCCTGACTTTGCAAAGGCAAACTCTAATGATGCTGTTGCTCACACAGTCATACCCACACACTGATGCTTCCCTGCGTTTGACAAATGCAACCCTTTTTTAAGCCTCTGAATACACCACACAACCTATCCATCAACGTGAAATGACCCCGTCATTACAGCACAGCTCTGAGGTTGCACATCCATTCATCAAACATCTTTCTTTGACCATAATGATAAATTCCAAGTTCATATTGATTTGTAAAATTTCCTATCATTCTTTTCTTTATTGTGAGCAGCACACATTATAGCCGTTGGAAAAATTAGCAACAGCAGTGTTGTAAATACAATCGATACTTTTCACAAATGAACCTCCTAATCAGAACTTGTTAGTACTACACGTTTTCATTTGTTAATAGATCATAGGACAGTTCTTATTTAATGGAGCAGGGAGAGAGACTCATTGTTTTGCCTCCAGAAAACAGCTGCCATGGACTAAATATACTGCCAAACTTTCCCAATTTCCCCAGTAGTTTTTCCTCAAAGCAGTCCTATAC
Source organism: Zosterops lateralis (assembly GCF_965231275.1). Taxonomy (NCBI): domain Eukaryota; kingdom Metazoa; phylum Chordata; class Aves; order Passeriformes; family Zosteropidae; genus Zosterops; species Zosterops lateralis. Next base: position 23,486,028 of record NC_139766.1, on the reverse strand, counting down.
ACTCAGAATGTCCCAAGTTTGCCTTGTTATTTGAAAAAATACCAAGTGAATAGAAAGATCCATAAGCTACTATTGAAACTACAGGTAACTGCAAATTTCCTTGTAGCCTGGCTGGGACAAAAAAAAAATCTCAGAAGAACTTCACAGAATGGAAAAGTTGAGTTTTAAACTGAATTCTTTTAAATGACCTTCAGCTGATAACATAGCACTCTGTCACAACCACGTCTGCTGTACACCAAGTATTAGACAATAAAAGGCTAATGAAAACCACAAGGTATTATTGATAAAATAAATAAATAAATAAACTTTAAATAAATAAAATTACTTAATTAATAAAAACTGTGTATTAGCTAGCTTCATGATTAGTGGCCTGGGTATAGAGTCTGTTCATAAATTCAGTTTACTTAGGATCAAATTTACCCATCAGAACCTGTCCAATAGAAACTGGAAAATTTTGAAGAATAGTGGATCCATCCACGGCTTCCCTTATAAAACCCTGGAAAAAAAATTTCACCATGGAAGAAGAAAGATTTGACTAGTAAAATGCCTAATTTTTTGCTGTAGCAACTTATGAATGTGACTTTTGAGAAATTATTGATTGTGACTAAGAAAATTGAAGCTTTTGCAATATGGTGCAAGCAAAGACATACCTTCTGGACAGAAAAGATGATAAATGCACATATTAAATATATTATTGGAGAAAAGTAGACTTGGTTGTCAGAAATGAATAGGTGTAAATGAATGTGCTTTGGACACATCAGGAGCAGAGATGGAAATAACCTTGAGAATGTAATTATGGAGTGAATGGTGACAAGTCATCATAATTGAAAGCAGCTAGAAAGGAGGTGGATAGATGACATGCAGTAGGCTGCTGTAACTTCAGTTTCTTAATGTTCAAAACTAGCAATAGATCATGGAAGCTTCTAAAAATTCTCTTGCGAAATCACCAATCTGTAGGCACCAATAAATTGATTTTACTTCACTTGTAAGCAAATGAAAGAAGCGCAATCATTCTGTCAATAGAGTGGTTTGTAAATTAAAAAGGTATTCATAAAACTACACTTTTTCACAATGGCGTAAATATTACGTACAGTCACAATCCTCGCCATTTCTGAATGCACCAAGACACTACAAAAGTTCAGTGGCAAGTGTAATTGTCCCTGGTATATATATAACTGCATATATATATACATGTATATGTGTATATATATGTGTGTGTGCGTGTGTATATGCTGGGGAACTAACAAATCAAGAACAGCCCTGTGCAAAAAACATCTGGGGGTGCTGCTGGATGTGAGGCTGGACATGACCCAGCCATGGGCACTCACAGCCCAGAGAGCCAAACATGTCCTGGGCTGCATCCAGAGCCCCGTGGGCAGCAGGGCCAAGGAGGGGATTCTGCCCCTCTGCTCTGCTCTGCACCTGCAGGGCTGCATCCAGCTCTGGGGTCCCAGCACAGGAAGGACATGGAACTGGTCCAGAGAAAGGCCATGAAAATGATTGGAGGGTGCAGAATCTTTCCTGTGAGGAAAGGCTGAGAGAGCTGGGGTTGTTCAGCCTGAAAGAAGACACCAGGGTGACCTTGTAACCACCTTCCAATACCTAAAGGGGACTTAAAAGAATGATGGTGACAGACTTTTCAGCAGAGCCTGTTGGGATAAGACAAGGGGTAATGGTTTTAAACCAAAAGAGTGTAGATTTAGCCTAGATACCAGAAAAATATTTTTTACCAGGAGGGTGCTAAAACAATAGAACAGGTTGCTCAGAGAGGTTATGGATGTCTCATCTGTGGAAACATTCAAGGTCACACTGGACAGGTCTTGGAGCAACCTGATCTAGTTGGAGATGTCCCTGCTTACTGCCGGGCAGGGGGGCGGAGTGGTGAGGCTGGACTGACTAGATGACCTTTAAAGTCCCTTTCTATCCAACTATTCTATAATTCTATGATAACTGCCCTACTTCTAAGCATGATTCAGAATAAAGACATTTTTAGGCAGCACATGGAGAAGCCCTCCTTACCAAAACCACAGCAAAAATAACATTTAGACAAATCATGGCTAGGGATCAGTTTCAAAAGAGTTTATCATCCATGCAGTGTTTGGTCCTTCCCTTTATTCAGAACTGGTACTACTCTATGAAGACACAGTGAGCTGTGGGACGCATCCACAGAAACACTTTGTGTTCCATCTGATTGTCTTTAGGACATAGTACACGTAAGTCCTCCTTTTACAGAATTTATCTTGTCAACATAGAAAATGAGAGATTCACAAGTCTCTGGTTTTCTGACAAAGCTCACTTCCTGTAATTGCACTGTAAGTACCCTCTGGGATGGAACACCTTTTGGAGCTTTTTCATTATAGCAATGCACATTGTCAAGAAATCCACCTCTGACCCACCTCAATTTACAGCAGATGTAAAATACATCACTTATTAAAACAGGCAGTTAAAACAAGTAGGTGGTGTTATCAAAGATATGTTATACTGCAATGACAGACATTACTTACTGTAGTTCACAACACAGTGTCATGTCTTAATGTGACTGTTTACTTCTTAGTAATTGTTCTATCCATGTTTACTCTATTAACAAAGACATGAGGACAACCACTAAGCAGTTCCTGGAAACATATGAGCATTAATTCAATCAACATGAATTAAAGGATTTTCTGTGCTTGAAGTAATCACTCTGTACTCTCTTCTGTTTCACCTGAAAAGTGTTTTGTTCTGAAAACCCTGTGCTGCATTATTTTCCCTACCAGTAAAAACACGTTTTTCTTTTCTTGATCCTTTCCTTGAACCTGCCTTATCACAATACAGAGAAAGAAGCCCCTCACCAGGCTGCCTCACAGGTGTTCTGCACCCTTTATTTTAGTCTGTTTATAAATAACACTTGCAATTGTAGTCTAAAATATGATCAAAACAAACAAGAGAAGATCGGAGTAAATACATTCCAATAAAAATAATGTCACTAAAGGTAATAGAATTCTGATAGAAAAGAAAAATCTGGGTAAAGACTACAGGACTCAGTCATAGGGCTCAGACAGAGCCATCTAGTAAAACCCAAGGGATCATGTGAACCGGGCTACAGCTGTACAAGCACAGTCCAAGTCAGATCTCAGCTGCTCGCTGAAATTACTAGGGTGAAGGTCAAACAAGCAAAAGCAACAAACCAGACACTAGCAGCTGTAATAGTATCTGATGAAAGCAGATTTTAGGACTATTCAGATTAAAGACTACCACAGGTCAGATTATCTGAAGCTTTTATGTTCTTACATTCTGAAAATGCCATGCATATAATTCAAGCTAATTGGCAGTTAAGTGTTCACTCATAAGTCCGTTAATTGAGTGTGATATCAGAACCACATGCTCTGTTTTAGCCCTTTAGAATTTCAAATGGTGCAGAAGTACAAATCCCACTGCTTCTCTTCTGCAAAAAGACAGGACCATTGCCTAATCAGCCCCCGATTACAGAATTTGCACCTACTCCTGTCAGCCACTTTGCTGATGATTTGTCCAAGACTCATTGGAAACCCCACATATCTGGCTAACATACTGCTGACTAATCACTCATTACCCATAAAAGCAGGAATCTTGTGTGAACTCCTTGATAGTCAACCTTCCACTGATGCCTTTTAAGACTTTCTGTGTTATTCTAACTTCACTATTTATCTGAAATCTGCCAGAAGACAGAGATGTCTTGGTCCACAACCAAGAGTACTTCAGTGAGGGGATTTGCAAAGAACTTGCATAAGATGAAACAGAATTTTAATTGAATGAGCAGACCTTGCCTGGCACTCTCAAGTCAAATCTTTGAATTGCCTTGTCTAACTACTTGCTACTTTCAATGTACATATTCCTTACAATGCAAGACTTAACCTTATTCTTGTTGAAAAATAAAAGTGATTAGAAGTGCACACCAGAGGCTTTGCATGTTGTCCTTAACTTAGACTAAAAGCAAGTTGTGGGAGCATAGCCCTAAACCGTTATGTTCTTAGTCCTACTTCAGGACCCATTGCATAAACAATTCTAAGTAAAGAGGTTGTCAGTTTGTGGAAACAAAAAAAAAAAAAAATCTTGTAACTACAAGATTACAGCAAGAAGTTATGACATTGTAGATCCCACTAATGATATACACCAAACAGTGCTTTTCAATAACAACTAAAAAATATTTGAAAACAAATATTAAAATCCAAGAAGTTCAGAGACTTAGGTGAAATTTCTGGAATGCAAAACTTCAAATATGTAGTACTTCAATTCTGCCCAAAGAGAAGTCTGCCTAACAACTTTCTAGTTTTATGTTTGGTTCATGAAAAAAATCCTCAGCAGTGGACTATTTAAATTTATTTCTTGCGTTATTTTTATTGACTTAAGAGCCTGTATTTTTCTATTTAAACTGAAACCAGCTCACGTAGGATTTTGATATATACTTTAGTTACAGAATAATCTTCTAGGATTTGTTTCTAATTTATCATGCTAATAGAAGTGTATTGAAAATAAGGAACCTACACCAAATGGTTTGTATTAGTAATTTGATTTGAGACGGAAGTACCTTATTTAACAAATGTAAGGATAGAAGACTCAAATACGTTCAATGTATATAAGTTCTGACAGTACATCTTATTTGTCTGACAACAAATTAAAGCTGATAGCTAGTATGAATATTTCAAAGCTAAGGCAAATCTAAATGGCCCCCTTAGTTTGGATTTAGAAAAAAGATTACATGCTTTGAATTTGTTTTATTTATTTACTAAAAACAGTACAACATTAGGGTCACCTGTCTATTGTGAATGCCCAAATCCATCGATTCTGAAGCTTGCAGAGAACAATTCCACCTAAGTCTGGATTCACAGCCATATTTAAATGCCCGGTCTGATGACACTCTTCTAAATTTCAAAATCAGTGTCTGAGATTCTCCAAGTGTTCCTTGCAATTCTCAGTCGCTTTCCCTATAATCCTTCTAAGCTGGTTTCATAGAGGTTGTGGACATTCAAGGCTTTAACTCCCCTAGGACAACACTGCAGGGAGACAAGGAACACAAGTGTAGGAGAGCAATTTCCTACCCACATGCTATTACACCAGAAGTTCCAGAAAGCTCCTCAGACTTTGTATATTTTCCACCCACACCTTGTAACGCTAGAATTTGGCATACTTCATCATCATCTTACTTACTTACCCCTCTTCCATCCCCTCACCCTCCTGCACCTTTCCACCCTGCTGTGCCTGGCGGGGCTCTTGTCACACCTGTGACACCCCCAGGGAGAGAAATGTCCCTGCATGGAGACTCCTGACTCCTACCTTCAATGTGCTCTAAAGACAATTCATTAGACATTTGCAAAATTAAGAAAAATAATACTTTTAGCTGGTTTGAATAACAAAAATAATCAGCTGAAGACCCGAAATTAGTGTTGATCATTCATCTTTCAGCTGTCACACACCTGCTCTGAGCCGGACGGGCATCTAGAAAACATTTCATAGCCACTTACACTTCAAACAGACAGGATACATACTGCAGATTCAAAACAGACAGATATATCTCACTTTGCTGTTGACTTTCCAGACATACCCCATCCCTTGGAAATATGAATATTAAATTACAAAGACATTTTGCACGGAAGGATTTCCTGAGTTGGCCGGCGAGGGCTCCTTTGGTCTGCATATTCGAGTTTCGCCTTAAGATTTATAGCCAACGTGTGAATGCTGCTCTTTCCCCTCATCTGCCTGAAGGCCTGTTCACTCTCCGCGCCACCGCACACCCCGTTTCCGCACAGTTTTCTCTATCCCTCTGCCCAGGCCCCAGGTGCCCGCAGCCGTCAGCGGCCCGGCTTCCATAAGGGAGCGCCAAGGTAACTCTGGCCTTCCCGCCCGCAGCCGGGATCCCGCAGGCCGGCCCGCTGACACCGCCGGCACGGGCACGGCAGCCGGGCATCGCCGCCCCAGAGGAGCCTGTCCTGTCGGGCCCGGCCCGGCCTCTCCGGGCTTTAGCGCCAGGCCGAGGGGCACGGCCCGCCCTCCGCGGCGCCCCGCGCGGTGCCGGACTTACAGCGCGGCCTCGCCCTCCGCCCCGGGGCGGGGGCCGGGGGCTCCTGGCGGGGCGTCGCCGCCGGCCGCGGGCGGGCAGGGGAAGGGAAGGGGAAGGGGCGGGGGCGGCGCGGAGGCTCCTCCCGGGCTGCGCTTCCCCGGGCGGGCGGAGAGCGGCGCTGGGTTCCCGCGGCGCACGCTCCGCCCGGGCCTCCCCCTCTCCGGCCGCCGCCGCCGCCGCTGCTGCCGCCACCGAGCCGCTCCCCCTCCCCCAGGCAGCGCTCCCCAGCCGGAGCCGCCGCGCCGCGGAGCAGGAGGCGGCGGGAGCGCCCAGGGCAGCGGCCGGCGGGGAAGCGGCGGAGCGGCGAGCGCCACCCGGCACGGAGGCTGCTCAATGCTGCACCTTCCGGAGCTGCATGAGGTAAAGGCGGCTCCGGTCCCGCTTCCCCCCGTGCTCGCTCCCCGCTGCTGGCGGCCGCGGGGCTGTGTGCGCGGAGCCGGGGCTGCGGGCGGCTCTTTGTGGGCCCGGCCGAGTGCGGGGCGGCGGGGCGGGGGGAGGGTGCGAGGCCAGGGCTGAGGGGACATGAAGTTGCGGGAACAAACGGAAAGTGGTGAGCGGCCGGGCCCCCGCCCCGGGGGGGTTCCCAGGGGCGCGGGAGGGCGGACAGAGGGCTCTGAGGGGATGGGGGGGGGCGCGGGGGGGTTTTGTTTGCGCTCGCCGCCGCCTCCCTCCCTTCCTCCCTCCCTCCCCCTCTCCTGTTGGCTTCTCTGCCTCCCGATAGTTTTGAGGCCTAACTGTTTAGGCCTCGTCTCCCGGCTCGGGGGCCGGTGTGCCGGCTCTGAACCACCCCCTGTGGCCGGGAACGGCGTCCCCCGCCCACCCTCCGGGCCGTAAGGGGCCCTCGGCGGCGGGATATCCCTCGATCGGGCCCCAAATTTCATTGTAAAACCGTCGGCTGCGAACTAACCGTGTTGGGCTGGGGCAGCCCGCGATGAAAGGAGGCGCCGCAGGGCAGCGGAGGGCCCGAGCCGCGGGGAGCGGCCGCGGGCCGGGCCCAGCTCCCGCCGGGCTGCGGCGGGGACAGCGCCGGGGGGCGCGGCCGGCGGGGCCAGAGCCGGGGCCTTCAGCGAATTGAGGGTGAGGAATGGAAAAAGAGGGTTAGAAAGTCGTTTCCATTCTGCTGAACTTTTGTTTTCTGACCGATAGAGGCCGGTAGAGGACTGTGGAGAAGGAAAGTTTATAACCAGCAGCGCCAGGATGGACTTCCCTGCTACCCAACCAAAACCTGCTGCCGACGGTAAAATCATCTACTATCCTCCTGGAGTGAAGGAGATTACGGACAAAATTAGCAACGATGAGGTGGTTAAACGGTTAAAGGTGAGCAATTGTGACCACCACCCCTCTCCCTGCAACTTTTACTTGTTAAGGTAAACATTTTATCACTGGAATGGAGAACTGCCAGAGTTTTGTTGTCCTTCCTGCCTACAGACAGGCAGGAATATTTAAGGGAATATGACTTCAGTGCTTTTCTTTAAAAGTGGAGGACCCATTTTTCCTGTTTTTGTAACTCATTACTGTTCTCTTGTGAGTTTGCCCAATGCCAGAGTTGATACATTAACTGCTAATTTGTACGAGAAAGATATCCACATTTTAGGGAGAGATCTGAAGTGGAATCATAAGTAATAATTACAGGATATGTTAGCAAAATATTTTTTGCAAGTTAGGTGGTTTTTTGGGTTCTGGCATTTGAAGAAAGTATAGTAGATCTACGTAAGGGTATTCTTGGTTGAAAAGATCACAGAAAACAAAGCTTAATTTCTGGAGTTTATGGATGGAATTTTGAAATAATGTAGAACCTGCTTCAGATTTTTTAACTGTGTAATACATACTGTTTTTTTCCTATGTAGTATAACTGACAAAAATGCTAAATTTTCATGAGCAAAAGAGATTGTTAGAAAAGCATCTTCTCTGCTTATTTGACAGCATCCTGAGGGAGTGCGAGTCTTACCTCTTTTTTATTTTATTAATCCCTTCTTCCACTGGAAAAAAAATGAAATACTACTGTGATACATTGATACTGTGATTTCTTAAGTCCATGCTGAAAATTGAGAATGAAGTTGAGCATTGATCAAATATTGACACAGCTCGTTTGTTAACACCATGGTCTTTGGACCAAAGGTTTTTGTAACCTAGGATTTGGTCCTATGCCCAGGGTGGAGTAATAATTTTTAGAGATTGGAAGTATTCTGTCATCTCATGGTCTGTTTCCCATGACAGCAGTGACTCCACAAAGACTGAAAAATAGAAATCATGGTCTTGGCTGGTCAGTTAGTACACTGAAAAGTTTTCTTAGCTATAAATGTGAAGAGAACATAGGCTTTGTGCTTTGCTTTTTGAGCAATAAGGCACGTGTCAGTGGTTTTTTTTGAAAATGAGCCTTGTTGTCTATCTGCAGTTTTGAAAATTATTGAATGGACATGTCCAACCTAGTATTTTCAAAACTGCAGTGGAATATTGCCAGTTACAGGAGAGGATGCTAGAGTTGACTCTTTAGACAGACACCTTGGATCAGTCTCTGAAATGTAGAGGAATGCAGTTTTGACGTGATCCTTGAAACCAGTGTTTTATTTTGTCACTGTTGGTGGACTTGGAATTATAAACTATGTCATTCCTAAATAATAGCAATAATAGAACTTCAAAATCATCTATACATGTTTTACTAAATTCACATGTGTGCATTAGACATAATTTTCTGGCTAAGAGCAGACTTTTTTTCTGTCATTTTTTAAATGAATTATTGTTATGGAGTTCAGACAGCCAAAAAATTTGAGACTAACTTTAAATGGAAACAAATACTTTGCTACTGCATCTACCATGACTGAAACGGGAGAGATTTTTCTTACTGTATTGGTACTGTTTAATCTGAGTTAGAGGAATTTTTTTTGTCAGATGTTTGCTTTACTGAAACATCAGGAAAATGGGAAGTACTGTCCACTTTAGAACTAAACCAACAAGTATATTTTTCTTTATGCTTTTGTATAACATGTGCGTTCCTGATGAAGTCCGAGCTTCTATATATCAACTTAATTTACAAAAGAAAATTCATTTTGGATTGTGGAATATTATGATGATGCTGTGCGTGGGATGGAAATGCTTGACAAAGTTTTATTCCATTTCTTCAAGTTTTCTTCAAAAGATAACTTTCCAGAACTTTAAATATGACTTAATGATAAAAGCCATCTTTAACAGAATGTACCAACTCAGGCATGAATGAGTTCTTGAAACGAGATTTTTTTTGTCTTCTTGGCCATGGGTCAGTCAAAGATGCTCTTCAAAAGAAACAGGAGGTGTTTCTTACAGAAAATGTGCAACTTAGAGTTTTGGCCACCAGCATGTGGGTCTGATTTGGGGGTCAGTTCCTGCAAATTTTTGTTCTTTTAGCTTGTTGAAGTCATGGTCAACTTAATTGGTTGCAAACTTGTGTCATTATTAACAAGTTTTCTAGTATCTCATCTGTATTTTTGTGTCCAGACCTCTTCTCCTAATGAAAGCGTTTCTTATTATTGGAGCTTGAGACGTTCTGGGCACCTGTCCCAGAGTGCCTGAGCAGCAGCTTCTGTGCCAAGGACTTTTAAAAAGAATGTTTTTATATCCTTTCCCTCCTTCTGCTTGGGGTTGTGGGTAATAAAATGTAGGCCAGATACTTTCAAAGTGTTTTGATATATCTGTATGATAACATTATCGTTGTCCTGGAAATGAAAATATTGAGATTTTTAAAATTAGCATTCATCTTTTGAGGGATGTAGAAAGGAAATGCCTCAGGTTTTACATATGGCAAATGAAACACAAGTTCAGGTGCTTAATGGAGTCAAAGGTAGTTTCTGGTGTGATGGTTTGGTTCGTTCTTAGAGTGAGACACTGTGTGATGTATCGTTTCAGCTGTTGAGGAAGTGATTTTAACTGGTGTGCTGTGGCTGGGGTCAAGTGTGCATTCAATAGATCCAGTTAAGATTAACCAAACTAGGCAGCTAGCATGTAGCAGACTGTTGAGGTTTACTGTACTTTTGAATAAAAAACCCTTTTTTTTTTAGGTCTTACTCTTTACAGGGCAGATGCTCAAGTTATATAGGGATTGGTTTTAGAGCCTCAAGTCAGATGCTTGACAATGTGGGGTAAGGCTTGTGAAGAGGGATGGTAACTTTGACATAACCAAGTGGTAGAAGGGGAAAAAAAAAACAATTGTAGGGCACTCAAGAAGCTCTCCTTCAGTTCCGAGATCAAACCAGAACCTAAATAAAACTTGAGAGCAATGGTGTTAGCAATATTATATTTCTTTCCATAAGATGGTTGAAGCTTGAAAGAAGTTTTAGAAACTTGGCATCTGGTTTGCTGAAAGCTTCTTTATGACTGTTGAATTTTTTTCAAAATTGACTCTGTTTTATTGCCGTGTTAAACTCCAGACTTATGTATTGCTATCAGTAAACCATTGAATCTCAGATATTACTTTGATCACAAGGGAATATTTAAATATCATTTGTATAAAACATTTTAGTTATTATGAGTAAGATGAATAGTGATGTACTTAATTGTCAGATACGAATAGTCCCCTCAATCCAAAATGCATAGAGGCTGCTTTTCTCAGTGATTGACATAAACAGCTCTTGTAGGCAAAGCCAGGACTGCTACCAAAATATGTGGGGCTCTCGTGTGTTTGTCCCAACCTCTGTTCTGTACCCTCTTTACAAGGGTGCTGCACACCAAAATGGAAGGGTTGACTGGGTTAAAACTTAGTAGGGAAAAAATCCCAAACAAACCAACAACAGAACACCCACCCCTCTCCAACTATGTTAATTTTAACCTGAACCATTTTCTGGTGTAATTTATCTGGAGAACTCACAAATACTTGGGCTGGCACAGGGGAAAACCCAACTTCTTTTTTTGGCAGTCCTACCTTAGAATGTTGAAGAACTTCAGAGTTGATTTGAATGTGAAAGTTAGCAGATGTTTTCTTTTGAGATAGAGATGCGGACATTTGCATTGTTTCTGGAAAACCATCATGCCTGCTAGAGTTTTTAATATAAAAGAAAGTGCATGATAGTGAGTTCAGATAAAGCTTTGTACTAAAATCCGTATAGTTTGGTAAAGTGTAAGACAAGTCTGTAGAAAAAAAGAACATACTTTCAGTGCAGCATTTTCTTTTTCCTAGAGATATCAGTGTAAACAACACTAATTAATGAAATCTGTAAAAATCTGTAAAAAGCACATTTAATTAGATGCTAAATATACAGAAGTAAAAAAAAAGTTTCTGAAACTTTTCAAAGGAAAAGAAATGATAAATTTATTTATCAGCATGGAAATTTTAAACAGGTTTAAGGCAGCATTAAAATAGGTTTCTGTGAAATTAGGTTTTATAGGTTAGAATTTAGTGAGGGAGATACAGTTCTTTATCATAGCTGGGCTGGGATTCTGTTTTTTGTTTTGTGAGGAGTTGGGTTTTTTTGGGGAGTGATTGTCCTTTCGTTATTCAATCGGTCCAGTAGTCTTGTTCTTTTTCCCGTGGTGACAGTTGGGCAAGGCATTTGCTGTGAAAGTTGCATTTGATTTCAATGCCCTCACACCCTTTCATCCTCTCTCCAGTTCTCCCCCTGCCATGCCCACCCCAAGGCCTAGCTTGTGATCATCTGGAAGAGTTAACACTGCAGGTGTGCCTTGAGGTCTTCCCTGTCTTGTCCCTTGGTTTTCTTAGTTATTACATGTATTTGTGTGAGAACAAAACAAACACCCTCCCTTACCTTCTTTCCATTGTCTTTCCGTATATTCCTCTGGTTGTTGGGTATTGGCCCCTTTGTAGTTTGGCCTATTGTGTTTCCATACCACTAGAAATAGCTAATCCTAACAATTTGTCCTATCATGCACAGGCATTTAGCTTTTTAAGCATCTGTTACATCATGTTAAAATTGAGAAAGGTTGCTTGTTGTTACTTAAATTCTGGAGTAGGCTGTAGTTAGGTGAGAGGGAAAAAAAGTTACTGTTGACTAACCATGACATTTCTGCATAAGTTAATGGCTGCTCTCTGAGGTGGGGTAGTTAGGTGTACCTTTGATCTGACCTGGCTTTTACCTAGGTAGTTATTTTAAACAATACTGAAAAATAGCAATTAAAATATCATCTGGTGGAAGAAAATCTGTTGTGTTACCCACAGGAATTTGGTATATTTGAGAGGAAAAGGTATATACATGTTAAGTGGGTTGGATAGTGTATTAACTAATAAATGCTCTTTGCTGTCATGGTCTTAGATGGCATGGGTGACTTGCATGTATTTACACGATTATATTTAGGATTTATAAGTAATTTTGTGGAGGTCATACAGCCAGGTTGTAGAAATGATCCACAGTTATTTTAATAATTTTAAACTTTCATTAATTGTATTTAACTGCAGACTGCAGTTGCATGTTCTTGAGCTCTTGCTGGCCACATAAGCCTAAAGCCAAATTTTTAATTTGGTTTTGCTCATAGTTTAATCTTTTTAATTAGTTTGAGTCTTGTAACAATCAAGTTTTTCATTAACTAGGACAGGCCACTAGTCAGAGAAGAATAAATTGTGTTCTGATTTTTTTTCCAATGGAATATTAACCAATTGCTTTGTAAATGTCCCAGTTTTGTCAGTCCTTAGAGGAACAGACCATGTAGGCTTACCAAGTTCACCCAGATGTTACTGAATTTCAAACTGATTGATGATGATACTCTTCCTTTGTTTTTGTATCTGATAATTTTCTTTTGTTACAAGTGCATCAGCAATTAATGGCAATTTCACATGTACAATATTATTCTAATGGTTTCCCAGCAACACTAAGATAAATGTATTGTGAAAGAAAAAAAGCCCCCATTTGAAAGTGAAGGGGAACCCAAAAGGTTACTGAATTAGAAATGATAACTTCTGGTGTTTGACCACTGAGATGGAGAGACTAGTTCAGAAGTCTTTATGCCCTTATTTATTCTACTATAAACTTCAAATAATTTAAAATCTTATTCTTACACTAATGCTTTTTTGTGAGGTGACTCCATGATGTTAATTGCACTTAAAAGATGAGGAACTGAAGAATTACTGAAAAGGAAAAAAACCAAACCCCAATACCAGAAAGATAAGCTGGTTTCATATACCTGATTTGTTATTTCTAAATTGTGGCTTCTGAAGGTGAAGTGCATTCTGTTGCACTTAGTATGTTCAGACTGAAAGTTTCTTTGATTTCAGTTACCTTTCTAAGTGCCCAGGGCTTCTGTAAATCAGGCCTCATCATCTCTCCTAAAAAACCCAGAAAATGACTTATGTTTCCTGTGAAAACTGTGTTACAGGCTGTTTTACAGGCATTGTATAGAAACTTTGTAATAGGTGAGAGGATAGCTTGCAGGTCTTCAGACTTTACCGTGTCAAAATACAGCACAGAATATTCCTTTTCTTCAAGTATTTTCCTTCAGTTATAATATTCCATCTTTGATAAATTAAAAAGGTGGTCTTTGAGCATTATGCTTCTCTGCTAACAACTGTGATTAACTCTGGAACAAGTTTTTAATGTGAGTGGAACCAAGTAATGGCTTCAAGATTTCACTTGTGTTTGGTGTTTCATTTTGTGTATGTGTGTGTAATCACTTACCAAGTACTGTATTAACATTAGTATTACAAAGATGGATTAGAAGGTTGAAAAGTACAGGATTATTTACCTTGGAAAAAAGGTGAATAAGAGTTGTTGTGATAGTAATAAATTACAAATTTCTGGATTTGTCTCCCTCTTCTAAAACTGAAACAAACTGTTGAAGGGTCAATATTACTTAGGGGCATACTGGAAGCCTGTGGCAGACTAGAACTGTACTGATGATGTCTTCAGTATAAGTGACGTGTTTTAATCATATAAATCACTTTTGGTGAATGTGCAAGTCAGTATATATTTTTATGGTACAATGTGAGAGACTTTTTGTGAATTTAAATATTTTAAATAAAGTTTGGATACAAAATCTGTGACATACTGCATTCTTATAAGGAGTTTATATCCCTAAGTTTGCAAAACAGCAGGAGCTTTAGCTATGGTGAAAGACTCATGAAGGAAGTGTTATTCTATTACTAGTGTTATGAAGTGAAAGAAAAATTATCCCTGGGCTTGCAGGCAGTAATATAGAGATGATTGATAGAAAGGGAAATCAGACATACATATGTGGTTACTTTTCTACCTTGTTTACTTGAATCAATTCATACTATTTTGCCTGCTTAATGTCAATGCATCTTCTGCTATGTGAAAGAAAAACAGCAGACAAAATAATTAGCAGATCTTTGGTTCACAGTATATATTACAGCCATTTAGTCAGTTTGGTAGGTAAAGAAACCAAACTTTTGTGTAGCCCCCAGTCTATGTTAAACATTGTTCATATCTGAGGGGTTTTTTTCCGAAGTGCAGTATCTTGTTAATCACCATTGTTATCTAGAAATCAATCTAAACCACATGGTTATTATTGGTGTTACTCAAAGCCATGTGTGTTTTGCTGGCTTTGCAGCTGCAGTAAACTATGAACTGTATTCCCACTGCTGTGCTGACATCAGAATTTGGCTGTTGTAAAGATCTCTTAAGCATGATGAAATACTGCTAAGGAGAAACAAAGATAAAATTGGCACAATGTAGTTGCTGCTCAGGAGTGAAGATTGAAAACTTTCTGGTACCTGGATAGCACTGGAGATATTCTAAACATGCATTTTATTTATGTGAGACCTAAGATACATACTTACCTGATGGAGGTGTCAGAGCTTCAGTGTTAGGATCGGTTTTGCAGCTGCAGTGGGGGAAAAAGTCTTTGAAATTTACTGTGTAGGCTGACCAGCCTTTTTAATGTCTTATTCTCAAGTGAGTTCCTGTTTCTTTCTAGTTGTTCAGCAATGTTACCTAATCTTAATGGTGCTCTATTGTCTTCCATGAGTACAGCCTGTCACGTTTTGCTGGAATACAGTTTGGTAGTCATTAGCATTTTAGGCCTCATGTCTTCAGTTTCTAATGCTAGAAATTATGACTTCTCTCTCCATGAGATTTGTCAAAACTTTTCAAACTATTGAAACAAAGAAAAAGTTTTGTACTGGAAAAATACATTAATAAGCATTAAAGAGACATGTCTTTTCTATTTACCAGTAATTTTTGAACAGATACTGAAGATGAAAGAGAAGGAAAAAGAACTTTTTTTTTTTTTTTTTTTTTTTTAAAGGATTTTGGAGAAGTTGGATATTTTTGGAGTTTTCCCATGTACCGTTCTTTGGTGTCTACCACACCTGAAAAATGCTTAAAAGTAAAAGTAGCTAGTTTAGTACTTAGTAGTATTGGAATTTGCTTGCAGATATTAAATAATTCCCCTCCTCTGTAATTGTCTCTCTTTCTTATGGCTCTCTGAGGAAATAGCCTGGTTGACTGTGAGCTTAACATCTGCAGTTTTAGAATACTTTTTTAAATGTTATGTAATTTACTGATCTTAAAACTGTTTTATCCATGCATCTATTGTGTCAGCCCATTGAAAGACCAGTAAACTTGTGCTTACTATGAAAGTCTTATTACTGTTGTTCTAAGTACCCAAAAATCAATCTCTCAAAAACTGGAGGAAAACATTTATGTGTCTCAGTTTACTTTGTATATGTGATAGAACTTTGCCTGGAAAAATGTTTTTACCTTGCTTTTCTAACAAAATAAGTTTAATTTCTTTGTTACTGATCTTCCTTGAAGTTACATTAGTTCAAAACTGGCTGGCAGTTGGACAAAGGTTGCAGAGATAGAACACTTGTCTAATTGGTGCTGAAGAGAGTAGAGACATCTGAATTCTATTTACACAAAGGAACATGAACCAGCAGTGTTAAACATTTGAAAAGGCAGCAGCCCATGTGCTAACTGGAATAAATTCAACTAATTATTTCGTGGGTGTTTCAAATATTTTAGTCTATCTCCTCCCCCCTCCCCACATTTCTGGACACCACACTAAGGAAAGTATGCAGGTAATGCAGGAGGATGAGAGCAAGGCAAGGGATGCAGCAGCTCTCTGAGAGGAGAGTGACAGGGAAGAGACCTATTGCAAACCAGCCTGTGGGAATTTTGCTGCCTGTGATGAAATCAATTTCAAATAGGAATAGTACAGGAGATAAACAAGGAAAATAAAGCACAAAAACTTTTTAATACTCTCTTAACCCACAAACTGGCAGTGGGTGATTCATGGTATTCAAAAATATTGCTAGTTTTTAAACTTAAAAGTGGTTGTTTTTAACAACTAAATATGATACTTTTACTCCGTGATCATCTTGATGAAAATCACTTAAGCAGTTATGGTATTGCTGAAAGGGTAAAGCAAGAATTAAAAAAGCCAACCTAAAAACCCAACAGAACTCAAATCATTCAAAAGTAGTTTAAAATCTCAAAAGACAAACAGGAAGTTCTTTGACTTGTTTTGAATAGTGTTTTTTTTATGTAATTAGCTTTTTGGGGGGTTTCTGGCTACTTAGAATCAGTGTTATGGTACAAGTGCTGTAGCAGAATGTGTGCAATGAAACTATAGTTGAACTTAGGAAGTGCTTAATGTAAAGAAATTTTGCAATGTGAGTGTTAGGATTATGCCAATAGTGATGTGGATATGAAAATAAATTGGTTATAAGTTGTTTCTTGAAAAAAATAAGCTAATTGATTTCTGTCACAAGTTTAGTGTAAGGAAGATGTGGTTGCATATTTCACCTTAAAATTTTTACTCTGTCTTTTGGTCCATAGGGTAGTCAAAGTACAATAAATCCTGTTATTGTAGTATGATTTTGTGTCTAACTGTGCTTTTCTTCTGGTACCATTTGAAAATACATGCATGTACTTTATTATCCAAATGCAGTGATGATGCTCTGTAATAAACTCATTACCTGGATTTATTTTAAGTATTCGTAATTTAGTAAGTAATTATTTGAAAGTAAATTCTGCAGAATATAAAAATTGTTCTTTTCTTGTGATTTAAGAGAGTAAATAAAAAAAACGCTATATTCAGTCACTTAACTCTGACTATAGTGCTTTTCTGTGGGCCTTATTCCTGTCAGTCATAAAGGAAATATTTTTTCTTTTATAAACTTTGTTTATATGAAGTAGTGAAGAGGAATAATTCAGAAATGATGCTCCTTTGTTTGCACAATGTCACAATATATTGTGAAGTACATGAAGGGAAGTTTAATTCTTAGGCTGTTGCACTAATACAAATAAAGCAGCTAAACTCAGTACTTTGTTATGATGATTAAAAACAACTCAGTGATCTGTGAGAGATGGAAAAAGTGGCCCTATACGTGTAGGTTTTAACAGGTGTTTTTCTCATCAATGCAGGGCTGCAGAGTTAACATTCATTCACCTAGAAGGCAAATGAAGAATGCAAGGCCACTTTAAAGCTTTTTTCCTTGAAAATGCATGTTTATTTAAATGCCTAATTCAATCATCTTTTATAAATGTAGTTGGCATGTGCCTGAAAAATTTTAATCCACCTCTTCTCAAAAGCTTCTTTTTCTGCTATTACCAGTAGAATATCAGTGATAAAAAGTACTGGCTTTGCTCATGTGAAGTCAATAAATGACGGGCTAGGAGTTGCGTGAGTGTTAGTAACATTTTTTTCTTAGAAAATATATGTATAATATGAAAGTAGGCATAACTGTAGCTGAAGGGAAATTGGGAAATCTAGAAATAAGATTTCAGCTTTGTTCCACTTGAAACTGGTAGTCTAGACTGATGTAAAATCATGAGAATTTTGCTTCAGGAAATGGAGGGTTCACCAAGTACAAAAACTGTATCTTTGTAGAATATATACACATTAATGGAGCTGGAAGTAGGTCAGTAGAAAAATTAATAAGCCATTAAAAAAATCACTTTGAAATGGGATTAAAACCCACGTTTAGTGTCTGTGTTTCTAAATCTCAACTGGGAAAGTGAGGGTGATGTGTAATGTTTTCCAAAGTTATGGTCTTTCAGTCCTAATCTGTGTTTCTCTTTAAAGGTTAAATGACCTTCAGTCAGATTACAGATTAAAAACCTGCCATTTAATTTTGTTTCACTTTGACATTTTTAGATACCGTTCTTAGTTTAGGTTCTTGTGCAAATTGGAGCATTCTGGTCTGAGTGGGATATGCTACACAGACTAAAGAATGCTCATCCTGGGATTAGCGCTCTGTGTGTCACTCCACGTTTGATGCTAACACTGCTGATATCTGTGTATGTCTGTGAGGATGGTGGTCACCATTAGATTTTTATTGAGCAGTGGAGCTGGTTTGAGAAACGCCTTGAGGGACTCTCTCGCACAGGCTCTGTCTCCTGAGAATTCATACTGTGGAACTGTGCCCTAATTCACACTGTCATGAGACTTCTCAGAGTTACTCCAACTTCAGTCTGTGTGAGAGCTGTCGTGTGTTTGTTTCTGTAAAGAATCTGAATTGATGCCTCTCAACACTTGTTAAAAGCTTGGCATCGTGCAGCATCCTCAGAAAATTAATTTTAGAACTAACCTCAAAATTTTAGAAATAAGATTAGTTGAGAGTTTTCTCACAATTTTTCATCATCTTTATCAATCTTCTGCTTAAGACAAAGCTGTGGGCAAAAACAATTTCATCAGGAATGTAACAACGTGAAGGAGTAAGTAATGACAGGTTGGTTTTGTAGAGTATTGAAAGTCAGTTTAGTAATCTAAGCTGACCTGCATAGTGGGTATTCTAAAATAGTCTAAATCAATTTAGTTTATCTTAAAAATAAATAAATAATAATAAAAAAGGCTAGTTCTCTTTATAGTGTGCCAGAATTTTGTTCTGGAAGCTTGTCTTCCTGGCACTGTTGTATCTGACTACTTTTGAGTACTTTTCCTGTGATGCTGCTACTGAAGAAACAGTTGCTCATTTTCACTGCTGCTGCCACTGCTGTTCAGAAGAATAATGGTTCAAAGTAATTTTCCTTATTTGAGTCACCAGCACTTCTAAAGTCGTAGAAACAAATCAAGATTGTGAAGAGTGAGAGGAGTAAAAGTAAAAAATAGAGGCACATAGTGACTGTAGAGAAAGAGGGTAAAACTGGTGTAGTTGGAAAGGGTGGAGTTACTACACCAGTAGGTGGAGGATTGCCCTGAATCAAACCCTGGTGTATGGAAGCACAAACACCAAAGCCAGCACTTTGAGCCAGTCAAATACTCTTGCTACTTGTGGACCATACTTTTCCCCATGCCTATCCAGGTGTATCTGTGGCTTGCAGGATCTTGGATTGTGGAATTGATCCAATCCAAAAGCAGTTTTTTCAGGTAGGTTTTCATTTGGATTAGCATGACTTGTGCAGTCACCTACTACCCCCTCCTTGCTTTTGCAGTTCTCTGACAATATTGGGGTGAACTATTACTTGCAGTGACAGGTGAATTTGGAACACTGTAGTCACTGAGTTTGACCTTACTAAATAAATTTCTAAGTCATTAAACTGCAGCCTGAGATTGGGCTGTAGTAATCTCACTCTCCCCTGTCATTTTTGCAACCGTGTGTGATGAGCTGGTTCAAGGAGCAGATATATCTGAAAAGTAACCTGGGCAGAAAAAGGGATTTTTCAGTAGTGTCACATATCAACCACTTATGTGCTGGCATAATGGGGGGACAGATTTGGGTTGACTCACACAGCCATGAAACGACACCCTAAGAAATTCTACAAACACCCCTCCACCCCCTCTATTTGTGAGGCAGTATCTCTAAACAAAATGAAGTGTGTCCCTTGCTTCAGGGAGCTGCAAATGTTAGTGCAGTGAATGAGGTACTGGCTTTACATATCTGAAAAAAGAAACTAAGAAACAGAGGAGAATGTTGTCTGGTTACAGACAATTGAGATCAGTGCTGTGTTTATAGACAAATGTGTGGATTTTGCTGGTGGCAGTAATTTTGAACCACCGTGAATGTTAGGGAGTCCACAATGAATTTTCTAATGTTTAGCTGGGTAACTGTGGTAATAGATACCACTCATCCTAATACATAATTGCTTTCAAAATTAACTGATTTTATGTTTGAATTCAGAAGTGATGTAGTAATAAGTAGAGAGAAATGCTTAGATACTCCTCTCCTTTCTCTAGGATTGTTTGATTTTCTCTTTTTCTCTTATTGTCTGTCGTGTTTATATGAAAGAAGGAATTGGAGGTTTCAGTGTTTTTCAGGCCTCCCTAAGCATGATGGCTCACATTTCTGTACCAGTACCATGGTTATGGGATGCCGTCTGTGATGCTTAGACTGGTCTTTTCCTATTCTGCAGTCCAGACTGCTGGGTCTTGTGCTGTGACTTGGACTAGAGTAGGCGGTACAGGCCAGTGCTTGCAAACAGATTTGTCTTCATGCTGGCTCTGATTCTTACCATTTTTCCCTTCCTAATGCCTGCTGTAGTTGATTGTTCTTTAAACAAAGACATGTGCTAGCTTCCAGGACGTGTGTCTGTCTGTAGGGGAGTACATGTATACATACATGTAGACAGAGATGAATCTTTTATTTCCAGATAATCACACATAATGCAAAAGATAAAATTGTACTATCCAGCAGATAGGCACCATAAATAGCTTTCTCCCCCAAGCATGAACTGATAAAATGCAAGCAATAGAATCTTTTTTTCTGTATGTGTCATATCAAAACCAGTTACTAACATTCCACAGGGCTCACAGCTCCAAGTTTACTCTTGCGCATGAAGCGCTACCAGAATTATTTATAGGAAGTGAGAACTCTTCTTCCTTAACTCACTTAAGTAATACGTTTTATACTTTGGGACCTGAAAGTTGTGCAGAACATATTAAAGACCCCTTAATAGGAGTCCCAAAAATCCAGCTGCTGTTGAAAGATGTTTGAACATAATTTTGCTTATTCTTAGAGACAGTGTTTACAAGGAGTTTGCAATTTTTTAGTGGTTATATGCATTGAAATTCTGTAGTTGCCAAACTTCAGCTAATGTTGGAGCTGAATTTTGCCTGCTTTTCTAGTAGCAATTTGTTTGTATATGGAAACTTCTATGAAAATAGCAGTATGGGAATGTTGCCAGAAACTTTTCAATGAAGTTGTATAGATAATTTTGATTATACAAATCCTTACTTTGAAATAATTTGATTTGATCTCATGTAATTTGGTTTGTGGCTTGTTGTGTTTAGTTGTTTCATTTTATATTATTATTGAAGTAAGCCCTTACTGGTACTCCTCCATTCAGAAAACTTCAAAATAATGCTTAAGAAATGAATGTGTGGATATGCTTTACATATATTCACATCTAAGTAGTATATGAAGATTCCTGGAGTTCAGTCTTTTTGTTTATATATAAATTCTAGAGACATTAAGTGACTAGTGACTTTTGATTCAAAAATCTGTAATTACCTGTCAAGTCTGATAGTATATGAAAAAAACCTGTGAGTAACTGGTGCCATTTATGACCAATGGAACAAATGTTAAGGGGTTTTGAGCAGCACAGAGAAATTTAGGTACATTAATGGGAGTGGAGGCTAATACCTATTTTACTCTAAACTTACTTTGTGCTGTCTTAATTCTGACTAGAATGCTTGCAAAACCAGCATACTGAAAATGAGGAGGGAAAATGTTCTGGGTTTCCTTGGCTTCTCTAAGACTGCTGTGTAAGAGATATCTGCATTCTCACCTGAGAGAAGTGATGAGCACATAGGATACAGAATGCTTAAATTGGAGGAGTTTATTCAGTGATGGAAAACTACTTTCCTACTGCCAGGATTCTCAATACCTGACTCACACAGGAATCAGCTGTCTTCTGACCTCTGAAGACAGCTCCTAGGCAAATTCGAAACAAATACTGTAGACACAGTGTCACCAATGTGCAGGCGGCCACTGCCTGATTTGAATGTTACCGCATGATTTTACCATTTTTAACCCTATATGTGAGCAGTCAGAGCTCTGGCAAAAGAAAGATGCCTGTAAGGTTAAACAAGGCAGTGGTTTCAAGTGGGCAGAAGGAAGCATTTCCCTACGTCTTTCAGTTTTCTTTGCTAGATTGTTTCCCTTTGATTCTTCTTTTTGCTTCTTAATACAGGCAATGCTTACCTTAAGTCGGGAAATTGCTAATAATGGAATCTGAGAGTAACATCTTTTGGCTTGTCTCCTTGCTTAGGAATTTGAGCCCCATCTGGATTGGGGTTATTTGCTGTACTCCCAACATCTGGAACAGAGTTCTGTAATTAATCATATCAGTATGTATCAGTATTTTGGGACCATTGAATAAAAATACTGGAGCATTTTCTTCAGGATGAGATACTTGGTCAGCATCTGCTTGTTTCCACTTCCACTATTCTCCCATAAAATTCATAGTAAAGTATTAGGTCTCAGCGATTTTCTTTAAGGTGCTGGGTGGCTTCAGTTTAGTATTTGAGATTTAGGCACTAAGATTGTCGTTGACACGTTTTGTTTCCTGACCATAAATCTTAGGCAACAGCATTTTTAGGATGTCCAATGAATTCTTGCAGCGTAGAGACTATTGCATACCTCTACAATTTGTAGGCCAAAGTGCATTCTGAAGTTTTCTTTCCTCACTATGAAGATGAATTGTGAAATGTGTTGATTTTGAATTAAAAAAACAAACAACAAGACCACTATTTCAATCAGAATAAAAAAATTGCAGTGTTACAGTTTTCTTTTTAGGGTGGGAAGACGAGAAAGCAAAAATAGCAAGCTGTGTTCCACAGGGGGGGGGTGTGTGTGTGTGTGTGTGTGTGAATGGGTTCAGTGTACCAGTACATGATCTCCATGCTGTGATCATGAGGGTGATTAAAAAAAAAATTAAAATACTGAGAAAAAACCCCAGAAATACAACTTACTGAACATGAATGAAAAAGTTTAGTGGTTTCAAAAGCCATTCAAGGCTCCTGAAAAATAAGAGCAATGGAGCTTCATGTGTTAGCAAGCTTAACAAACATAATACTTTTATATAGGATTCAGGACCTCAAGGCAATAACTACAGAATATGGTCTAGAGTGGTTTTAGATAAGAAAAGTTAAATTTGTGCCTATGTGTAATGCCCTATATATATGCTTAAGAAAGACCAAGTGGTTTATTTCGACAGTCATCTAGCCAACTAATTGTCATTCTGCAGAGGTTGTATGTGAAAGAGATCTGTCCTTCTGCAGGTAACATTTCCCCTCCATTTTTTTTAGTTTTCCCAATGATTGGGTTTTTTATGATATATTGAACCTCCAGCATATGCCTGTGGGCTAATGTTATGAGATCCCTGCAGCTGAGCAAGTGAAGTGAAATCTCTGTAATTTTTGAGTCAGAGAAACAAAGATCATTTTTAAATGAGGCATTATTTTGGCTTCAGGCCACTTCAGTCCAGTACTATTGATGAAATAGCTGCTTTCTATGTGTTTTGGGGAATCATAACTTTTTGTGGTGAAGCTTGGTGCATTCTTCGTAAGTTTCTCAGATTTCTCTTTGACACTGTGTCACAGATGCAAATATTTGTGAAGTGACCAAATTCTCTGCCACTGGGTACCAAATTTATGTTCATGCTTGGGGTACAGGTTAACATTGTTTCAGCTGTCTGATCTTAGAAAGGGAATATTCCATGAATTTTCCATGAATTCCATGAATTTTCCAGCTATTTCAAGTGAAGGCAGAAGTTACCCAGTGTTGCAGAGCATGCGTTGTCTTGAGACACTGCAGCTGTTGTAGCGTTGGAATTTACTGAATGAGTTTAAAAACCTCAGAAACTGTAAAATTTAGGGGATAACAAAACATTTCTAATGAAATACTGAAGTAGATGTTAAAGTAATGTAAGGGGTATAACCTCAAGAACCTCTCTCAAGTCTCAACTCCTGTGTGGTTTTGTACTTTTGGCATTGAAATTTCTCAAGTTTTGTCATGGTGAGTGAGGATAAGTGAATTTTCTGGATGACCATGCCAAAGTGTTTTGCAAATACAGAGCTACTATGCCTCAAATGCTTTTTAAAGTATGCTGGACCTTCAGAAATTTTGTGTGAGTCCTATTTTAGGCACTGTTTATGAGGATATTGCTGGCAGCTATTTCAATTATATTTGGTACTTGCAGAGTGCTGATTCTGATGATGTAGTTTAGTAAAATATTACTTTCAGTTAAGTTCAGCATCATCAATTTCGAGACGGAACTTGAGTGATGTATTTAAATACATAAATGAAACATTAGATACTTAAGGTGTTTTTTAAATAAAAAAAAATCTTTATATGAAGTCTCTTTCTAGCAGAGCAAGGAAATGGCAGTGCTCTCTGATTTTTGGAACCTCTGTAAACTTTCCATTTTTCAAAAATGAAGTTTTAGTACAAGACGCTCCTTATTGAAACTTATTCAAAAAAGTCATTTTATACTGCCTGCTTCTTATCTTAACAAAATCAGTAGCCATAAAACTGTGATCACATGGGAGGAATGTTGAGGGACAGGTACAGCAGTTATGGTCATATTCTAGCTATTTACAGGGACGGAATTTGATCCAACTGATAGGCAAAATAGTTGCAGAGCTCTTATGATGGAAACGGGGCGTTACTTAAGTTCTCAAAATACTAGAGAAAAATTCCCAGTCAAGACTTTATTAGCCTGACATTAAAATAACTGCAGAAAATCAGAGCAAAACCACCACTGCTCTGAGATACGTGATGTAATATCCTCTAAAATAATATTGCTAGTCCAGAAAGGTGTATTAAAATTCTTCAAAACCAGGAATTTGATTTTTTTTTTCCTTTATTAGACAAGAAGGTCGTGGTTTTATAAACAGAATACATATTCTGGATTTGGGATAATTTTCAATCAGCTCAAGGTAGCTATACTACTTGAAAATACTACTAAAATGTTTAACAGTGTTAGAAACAAGTGAAAACATCATCCTGTTACTGGTGATTGGGTGTAAATGTCAAGACCTAGCAAATAAAAACAGGTGTGATACAGAGACACAAATAGGAAAACCTGTTTTTTTGTCTTACGTTGTTGTAGTTGTTGCTCTCCTGTCCTTGCCTTTTCATTTTTACTTTTTCATTTGGTGTACAAATGCACATTACTCCCATGCTCAAAATGGAGAAGTCTACATACAGTATCATAAGTTGAATAGTAAAAACATTAAAACAAACATTTTAAATACAGTCCTGTAAAGTCCAGGAAAATGCTTTCTATAGATAATATATTTGATTTTAAATATTCCAACACTTTCAATATGGGCAGTTGTGATGGTAATATGAATTTCTTCAAGACTTTTCATATTATTCTTTGCTACTTATGTTAGAATCACATGCATAGATGTATCATATTGATACAGGCTTGTTTCTCAGAAACTGAATAGCCTACTCACGATCATTATATCATTAGCATCATCCTTTTGCTGAGCATTGTGAATTTGACTTTTCTGTCCTTATATCAGCAATATTGGTGCCTTTAATTTTTCCTTTGGTCTCCCACTCCATTGTCATGACAACTTTTAAATGGAAAAATTCTTGAAAATATTACTCATTTCACATATATCAGAAGTCAGTGTATTACTTAGGGGTACTTGACATTATGCACAGTAAAATAATTTAGGCTTGCTAAATTAATTCTAAAAATACAATACTTTCCATACATTTATTAGAAATAATTTTCTTCCTCCTTATTAAAAAATTAAGACTTACAGCCAGGAAAACTACTCCAGATAAGTTTCAGGTCCAATTTTTTTGCATTATTTTTTCCCTGGGCTTTAAGAATTTTCAGAAACTTTGGTTTTGGTGGGCTTAGTTAAAAATAAAATGAAACCACCACCAGACACTCACAAAAGTAAGAACATTCTTGCCTTTTTGCGTTCATTCCATTTTGTAGTGCTTTAGTTTTGAGCTTGGTACCTGCCTAAAGACAAAGCCGTGGGGAGGGTTTCATATTTCTTCTGATACAGGTAATAGTGCTCAATAGGTAGCAAAATTATCTGGTAAAACAATGCTTCATTGCAGAAAGATAATTTGTCTGATCAGAAATTCTTTGCATCAGTGCATCTCGCTTGGTAGGCGCAGTAGCTGGCACCTCACCAGCTGCTGGCCGAGATTCTCCAGGGCAGCCAGGGCCTTCTGAGGAGATGGTTTGCTCTACTGGTTTGTTAGGTGTTTGTTTTTGTTGTTACTGGTTGGTAGTACCAGTTTTGATTGTGAAAGGTCAAAGATTTTTACAGTTTTACAATTCTGATTTTTGTCCAGCTTTTTGCATTGGGAATGGAAACTCTCAGTTTCTGCATTCTCTATAATCTTTGTTAATTTGACAGTATTGTACTATGACTCCTATAGATGACAAGACAAAATTCTTCAGTGAAGTTTTGTCACTAAATACAGTGCATATTAGGGTCCCATGATTTTACCCTGATTTTCAGTTCTAAGGTGCAATGGACTCTGGCTCCTAAACAAACCAGAAAATTCATGTCATAGCTAAAGAGCACTTTCTTGTTGACCTGTGGTACCATTGTTCTGATACCATGTGTGATGGCATTATGTGCAATTGCCAATCATTCAACAAATTGCATGAAAGAAATTCTAATTTATTTCTTCTCTTACTGTCACGGATAAAAGAAATTTTAAAATTTTTCTTCTTTTAAAAGAAATGGACTATGGAATCAGTTAAAGATCAAGGCACAAATAGTTCCCAAAATTTTCTAGCTCACCACAGTTTACAAGATTGCTGAAAAAGACTTCCCTCTTTTTTTTTTCTTTTTTTTTTAAAGAAAAAGAGAAAAAAATATTTTTTTTTGTCTCATTTATCAATGTGCTGAAACATACTGGGTTTGCATAGGCAAACTCTTATAGTGAGAGGTTGCTGCAGGAGTAGCTTCTGTGAAAAGCTGCCAAAAGCTTCCTCTGTGTGTGGCAGAGCCAATCCCTGGTGAGTCCAAGGATGGACATGCTGCTGGCCAAGGCTGGGCCAATGAAATGGTAGTAACACCTCTGTGATAACAGATTTAGGAAAAAAAAAAGAAGCTATTTGCACTGATAACAGCCAGAGAAAGAGAGGGTTGAGAATATATGAGAGGAACAACTCTGCAGATGGCCAGGTCAGTGGAGAAGGTAGCAGAGGAGGTGGTCTAGGCCCTAGAGCTGAGATTCCCCTGCAGCCCATGGAGGACCACAGGGGTGCAGAGATTCCCCTGCAGCCTCTGTTGAAGACCATGGTAAAGCAGCTGTGCCAGTGCAGTCTGTGGAGGAGACCCAGACCAGAGCAGGTGGATACCTGAGATGAGGCTGTGACTCTGTGGGAGGCCTGTCTGAGCAGGGAGGGATCTACAGGCCCATGCAGAGAGAGAGGAGCCCATGCTGGATCAGGTTTGCTGGTAGGACTTGTGACCTCTTGGGGACCCATGCTGGGACAGCCTGTCCTTGAAGGACTGCACCCTGTGGAAGAGTGACCCGTGCTGGAGCAGTTTGTGGAGAACTGTTGCCTGTGAGATGGCCTCCTGTTGGAAAAATTCTTGGAGAACTGTCTCCCGTGGGAGAGACCCCACATTGGAGCAGAGGGACTCCTCCTCTCTGGAGTAGCAGGACTACCAACATGTGACCAACTGACCATGATCCGCATTCCCTGTCTCTCTGTGCTGCTGGGAGAGGAGGTGGAGCTGGGAAAGAGGGAGCATGTTTTTAAAGTTTTACTTCTCATTTTCCTACTCTGATTTTGTTAGTAATAAATTCAGTATTTCCAAGTTGAGCCTGTTTTGCCTGTAACAGTTATTTGGTGAGGGATCTCTCTGTATCTCAACTCAGGAACACTCTGTTATATTTTCTCTCCCCTCTCCAGCAGTGGAGGGGAGTGATAGAGAGACTTTGGTGGATGTCTGGCATCCAGCCAGGATCAACCTGCTACAAAACACAAGTAGGAAAAAGCATGGTGCTCTTTATCTGTATCCTGCTTCTGGTTGGTAGTCAGGAGAGTGTAGGATGTGCCATGGGATGCACCTGTACCATAGTGCAGAAATAGACATGGATATAGACTTTACAATATCAGTATCATTGGCAGCATAGCTCTCTAGGGGTGTTTTTAATGTGAAACCCTAACACATGATTGTGTTGTAAGAATTGATCTTAAATAATCAGTTCAAAATGAATCCTTCTACTGTGAACAGTCAGTTCACAGTAGAAATGCAAATGCCATTGTTCTGGTAGCACCACCTTCTCTTTGGAAGAGGAAATGAATTAACACAGAGCATTGAGCTGGTTCTGAAGTATTCTGTCTGTCACATCTGGAAGCTATTATCAAAGTATTTGCAAAACTTCATATGGAAATAGAAACTCTTTCACTGTGGGGAATAAGGTTTGAAGAATTTTTTTGTCTCACCCCAGCTTTATATAACACTTGCCATTACACCTGGGGCAGGAGGACTTCTTAAGGAAATGCTTCTAACTGATGATGTCTTGAATTATCATTAGAACATTTGAAAAATAGTCTCTTTTTAGTCCCTCTGCAAAACTCTTTCATTACGTATCTATATATGTGGAAGCAAAGTTTCTGAGAATTTAGGTGACTTTAGGAACCTTCTTAGGGTATTTAAACAATTACTGGTCTTTGGCAGGAAAATTGCAGAGAGTACCATTACAGATCTTCCCAGTAATAAAGACTAGGTGCTGCTGAGGACTGAATCACTTAAAAAAATAAAATGAAAATTGGTGCTGTGACACCACACTTAAATCATAAATGTGTAAGAGGTGGGGAGTAGTGTGAGTATGAAAATATATTGTGTTGATAAATACAAGCATTCTTATCATTATTTGAGAAGAGGTATACATACATTGTTAAAATGTATGATTTGATTGTGACTATAGTTTGTGTCATAGAAAAATTGTGAACCAGTTTAAAACTGGGATAACAAAATACCTTAGGGATTGCAATATTGGTACAGCCAAACTAACAATATTTCTCAATGTTTCTTACATTAAAATAACTTTTAAAGGTCTTGGATTGAGTAGCCAAGTATTGTCATGCATCCAAAGCTGCTTGTAAATAAAAAGTAGATACCAAGAAATAATTTTTGTTGGTGACAAACCATTCAGTGACCTAATGTCAGGTAGTACTTTGCACACTTGAAAATCTTTAAGCTCTTTAGGAAATGTGATGATTTTGTTCATCACAACGAAGGAGAATTTGTATCAAGTCAAATAATTTGAGTAGAATTGATCCAGTGGGAGCTTTTAGGCTTAATGTTGATTAAAGCATGGTGAGGAATAATGAGAGAAAATAAAACTCTGACTTCATGAAATTGTAAAGGACTAAGTAAGCAAATTCTGATGCATCAGTTGAGGCTGCTCAATGAAATCTTTGACTGAACAGCTTCTATTGAAAAACCTTACAGAATTTATTGTTGGGTCAGGAGCCAGATGATGAATACTGTCTTGTGCTTCCCTTATATGAATCAGACGCATATTGTCATTTGCATACTGTGGGAATGTTCCCTTGTGCAATGCTGAAGTTGTAGTGAACCTTTGCCACCAAAGATCCGAGATGAGGATATGGTGAGAATAATAAGAACCTGGAAAGCAGGATAGTGGTGGCTTGAAAAGGTAAATGGGAAATTTCTGCTGTCTCAGGTCTTGATGAAACCCCAGGAAACAGATTATTAAATTAAAATGAATAAGTTCATTGATACATTGGATACAAATTCTGAAAATTACTGTAGCAATTTCTGAGACCTCAAATTTAAAATGATCAGTGATCACATCTTATTCCAGTTTTTACTAAATAGAAGTAAAGTGAATTTTCACGGGATCTAAGAGAATAAGGCTATCTATAGTTGCCCATTTCAGGCTTCCTGAGCTTGCCACTAGTAAGGTTAAGAATTCATGCCTGTGTTAGGTTGTTTGTTAAGAGTTTATGCACTGGAAAGGCTTAACTTCTTCCCTTCCTGGTCCTGGCCATTGAAGTCTAACTACCTTCTTGCTGCTGGACCTGGAACATATCAGATCAGTTCAAACCTGTCTCCAGATAGCTATTATTTTGGTTGCATGTGATCTCTCAAATAGTCATCATTTCTAAAGAAATGACAGATTATAAAGGTTCTCACAATAGTGAGACTGTAAATAAACTTACGAGTTGTTCTTATACAAAGCATAGTGGTACCTGCTTAACACAAAAGAAATTGACTTGGGTTTAAAGTACACTTACTTGGAGGAAAAAGCACATCACTCTTGTATATAGTGCTGAAGGAACTAAGGGTGCACAAAAATAGGTTTGAATCTTCCAAATCCTACTTTAGTAAAATTTTAAAATCAGTGATACTGTCTAAAATACTCAGTTGTGAGCAAAATATATTTCAACAAGGTTGTGGTGATAGGAAAAGGCATGCAGTATTTTCTTTGCACATCATGAATCTGATTTTTCCTATGGGCTTGTTCATGGCCAGAGTACAAGATTTATTACATGCAGTGGTAACAGCATTAGGATTGTCGTCTGCTGGGAAGGAAGGATAGAGTTTTACTTCCTTTTGCGCCACTGTAGTCTTGGGAAGATACTTTCTTGGAACTTTTCCTTGCAGCAGTCCATTGGTTGCTGTAACCAAGATGTCAGTCTGATTGACTGTCAGTACATGATCGATTTTTGCAGAGCAATCTATTGAAGCAGAATTTAAAATGCATGTTCCAATTTGTGCCGTGAAAAGTATTTTGGATTCAGGCATCTGTTTTTTCTCATTTTGTTTGCCTTGTTCACCTCTTCTGTTGCATTCATGTTACTGTGAGGAATCTTACAGCTTTACAATAGAACTGGAATTCTACTGCATGTTGATTACAAAGATATAATATGTGGGTAATTGTACAATCCCTCTCCCAATTTGGTAACAATACTTGTCCTATTTAAGTGATATTTGAATTAATTTTATAGTTAATAGTGTGTATCAAGGAAGTTACTTCAGGTAATCCATGAACTATCTGCTCCATATACTGTTCTTATTGCAAATAGTAATCAGTCTTTCTGCTTTTACATATGTCAGATTGATTTAATAGCCAGGTTCTTGGTAAATAGCCTGACTTGCTTGATCTGAGTAAAATAATACAGAATATGCTATTTCACCAGTGAGAAGATCGTGGTAAATTACCAGTCTGTGACTTGTTAGCTTATGATTGGTCACTTGGCCAGAATGCCGGAGAAAAGCCTGGTGTAGGTCGGTGCCCAGGGTCAGAATAGCCAGTTAAACTGTTTGCCCAGTCAGGGGGTATCTCTGTTGTGGCTACTATTGCTGTTGCTGCACCAACCTTACATCTCACATGATACATTTGCAGTCACATCTGGAAGCCCTGTTGGCTTCACCTGGTGAGCAGGATATATCTAAAGAAGAAAGCAGTCTTTGCCCTTCAGAGTGTATATGCTTTCTATCATCCTTTGTTCAACTTTTCATTTTCTTTTTCCTTTCCCCAAGTTATCCAAAGCCAGTTAAGTGTTTTGTCAGAGTACAGATGAAAGAATTTCTAGTGAAAATGGAGTATTCCCCTTCTCTGGACTTCCTCCAGCACTTCAACGTCTTTCCTGAACTGAGGGGCTCGGAAACAGGATTCAGGGTGTGGCCTCACCAGAGCAGGACAGTCACTACCTTGGATCTGCTGGCCACACTGTTGCTGACACAGGCCAGGATGCCATTGACCTTCTGTGGCACCTGCGCATATGCTGGCTCATGTTCAGTGGACCAGCACTCCCAGGTCCTTTTCCACTGGGCAGCTTTCCAGCCCCTCTGCCCCAGCCTGAAGCGCTGCCTGGGCTTGTTGTGACACAAGTGCAGGAACCGGAAGGGAACCTTGTTGAACCCCATGGCCTTGGCCCACCAGTCTGTCCTGTCCAGGTCCTTCTGCAGAGCCTTCTGCCCTCCAGCAGGCAACGCTCCCAGCCAACTTGGTGTCATCTGTGAATTTCCAATCCCTTAGTCCAGATCATTGATAAAGATATTAAACAGTACTGGCCCCAAAGAGAGGTTTTCAGCTGTTGTTTTTAATTAGCACAGTCTGGTAAATGTCTCCTTAGAAACAAAAGGCATTCGAGGCTCCTTTGGCAAATACTTTCTGTATCTATGTAATTTTAAATTATTTGGTTTTAATTAGTGAGGATAATCAGGACTAAGTAATGTGTTTCCAATCAGCATTTAGTATTTTTGGCATTTAATGAGTTGTATTGCTTGTTTATTTCCTTTCCTTCTTCTGTCATGTCCCGCAATTGCATTTTCGTTGTTTTCATGTACATAGCCTGTTGTTGCCTCATAAATTCTTTACAATTGCTTACTAAATGTCCATCTTTCTTCTCTTCTGTTGTTGACAGCAGGTAAGGTCTTAGTAGCATAAGTTGTTGGATTTAAGCACTAAGTGTATGACAATTTACCAATGGTGATTTTTTGGTATTTCTGTTCTTACCATAGAATATCCTGTCCTCTGCTGCCATTCTGTAACTGTCCCATCACCATCAATTCCTACTTCTCGTGCCACAGGTTTTTGTGGAAATAGGGTCAGTTATAACACCTTTCTGCACAAATGATTCCATTTAGTTCTAAAAGGTTCTTTCATTTTATCACTTTAGGAAGGGGTTAAGGAGACAATATTGGCCTAATTTTCTTCTCTTTCAAGCTCCTCAGTTTCCGTGTGGCTGTTCTTGATGCTCAAACTAAGTTTCTTGTCATGGTCAGTCTTGCATAAAGTGATTATCTTTATTAAAAGTATGAGCTGTTTTGAGATGGGGGTTATCAAAGTAATTTGCCTTTTATGTGTTAACCTGTTTTTCTTGACTTCTGGATTTACTTACCTGTTCCATGTTTGGTTTGTATTACAAAATTCTGTTGATGTCAGCCTGTTGGGTGTATTGACAAGATGTAATTTCTTGATTATTACATCAATATTTGGTGCTTTCTGCTTAGTTGGTAGCTCCCTTGTTTGGGCTTGGGGTGGTGGTGCAGTGTGTGTGTATAGTTTGTTATTTGGGATTATTTTCCTTGTTTGCTGTTTAAAGAAAAGGCAGTAAAACCTGTGTTACTATATTTGTGATTTCATTTGTCAGGAATTTAAAGATTTTGAAATAACAACCATCTGGTCCTCCTGATTTTAGTATTTTTCTTTCCTTTTTCTTCACGCATTAATGTCTCTTTTCCATGTTTGTTTGAGGCTTCTGGATAATAAATAAGACTCTGAGGCTGACAAAGACTTCTCATCCTAAATCTGCACTACATAGAAGTATTTTTTTCAGAGACACATCTGAAACATTTTGCTATGCTTTGCTGTGAGAACTGAGATAAAAATATAATTTATTGTTAATAGTTAATGGTAAAGATCACCTATACACTGCATAAATCATGTCAGGAAAGGTGTAAAAACACTCTGATGACAGAGTTGCATTATTTGTGTCTGCTGTGATTTCAGCCTTTTCTTGGCATCTCTCCTTGAATCGTTCTAGCTCTTGAAGTGTTTGTTATCTGGGTTTGCATCCATTTGGTTAAGTTTTACTTACAAATATCTTTTGTATTTAATCCAAGTACTGAAGTTACTTTACAGTATCATCCCTGATACCATACAACAAATGGTATCAAATTCTCTCAATTGTTGAATTTCTTCTTTCAGTCTTTGCAAAGAGATTTTTTTAAAATACTGAGTATTTTCCGTGGTCTTTTAACAAGCCAAGGGTTGTTAAATGTTACTGCTTTGGAGCCCTGTGAATAAGCTGGTGTAAGAACAGTAAAACAAATGCAACATGTACACGCCTTCCCCCTGCTGTGACTGGCTTGGAGGTTTATGCTTGTCCTGCCAACTGCAGCAAGGCTTTTCTGTATCTGCCTGCTTCTTTCCTCTCTGCAGCTGCTGGTTTGAGTCTTTTTGCTGTCTATAGTGACTGCCCTGTCCTCTGTGTGCGTTCATGTGTCTCTCCCCCCTGTATTGCTGGAGTCATCAGTATGTTTCAGCAGTAGATGGGCTTCCTGATCTAGCAAACCATTTTCCTAAATCCTGCAGATCTGAACAGCTAAAGTTCAGTATTCCTGTCTGAGGCATAGCTCTTGCACAAGAGCCACAGCTGAGTCACATAAGGGCAAGCTACCATGCTGATTTAGTCTTTGGAAACAGGCCACATGTAAAGCTGCATGGGAGATGTGGGCAGTGTGTGAACAGCCCTTTGGCAACCTCGTGTGTATGTTTCAATGCAGTCCAAAGGCTGACAGTCTCACAAGAAGCTGCAGATATTGTTCATCTTGCCTCGTTTCAGGCCTCTAGTCACACTGACCTGCTTTCATGCTTGGTGCAGAATTTCAGGGCAAAACTGAGCCAGCGTCTGTATATATCATCATAGACATCTGTGCTTGAACTCAGGGTGTGTGTATTTCTCTCCAGTGGGTGAAAGGGTAACCCAGAGTGACTGGCTTACACACTGTATGGCTGATACAGTCAGGTGAACGCTTTCTTGAAAGTTTCAAATTTCCAGTTTTCAGTATGTTCATAACATGTTGGGAGTGACTTTAGCAGTCTTCATGTAGCTGTTCTTGTTGGTTCGAATAAAGGCATTTGCATTTCTTCAGTGTTATATAGTCTGATCATTTCACTTATTTGCAGAGCCTGGGAGAATAAAATTTTGCTCTGATAATTAGAATTTCAGGGTACTCTGGTAAAAATGGAAATAATGTCAATTTCTAGGATAGTTATAATAATTATTTTTTTCAAGCTAAGTAAAGTACCAGTATGTGACAAATTAATGGAGATGTATTCAATCAAAAGTGATGAAGAATGAATTTAATCATAAATGTGCATAGCTGTATTCTGTTTACATTTGCTAGAATTAGTGTTTTAATTGACTGCCTAATTGGAAAGGAATGGATGATGAGACATTAATATTATTAAATAATATTTGTATGTCTCTTGCTTTTTGCACAGAGTATACTAACAGATTTTTGTTGTGAAAGATGCTAAGTCTGTATGCTTTTTATATATAATTAATATTAGTGTTCTAGGTAGTTTCAACTATACAGCCAGATGTTAAACAGTTAAACAGTACTGCTGTAATCTGAAAAAGTGGTGGGTTCTTGTTACAGTTTGATCACATTTTTTGGAATAAAAACTGTCTTAGCGTGATAATGAGTGGTTTCCAGTGTGGACATTCAAAACCTCAGATTACTTGGACTTTAGCCTTTTATATCTATAGAGTTTATTTCAGGTTTTCAGTTTCATTAGCAGATCAGTTTCTGGCTGCATCCAGGACTCCAGGCGAGGCTACCCCAGTGCAGTGCAGAGCAGGACAGTCCCTTCCCTTGACCAGCTGGGGATGCTGTGCCTGATGCACCCCAGGACACAGCAACAAATGGCCCTGTAACAGGCAGACCTGAATTGTCAGTAGAAGAATGGTTTTGTGCTTTCAGCTAGGGCTTTAAAACATAGCTTAAGAATATTTTTAAGGAAACAAATAAGACACAGTTTGTGTTTTCTTGGGCTATAAATGTAAAGTTCTCTTTTTCTCTGTTTGTTGTTGTGTAGGGTTTTTCTCCTCTCTAGTCTCTTCTTTTTTGTCTTTGTGGCAAATTGGATTATATTTGTACATTACTAGAAATGGAGGAGGATTTTTAAGTAATGTACTGTAGGAGAGGTTGCTGTCAAACGTTTATTTTAATTTATAAGATCTGAATTCAAAACTATATTTCAAAACTCAGGAAGGAATGAAAGCTGAAACACAGTACTTTCAGGAAGTTGGAATTCAGGGACATGCTTAATAATGGAGAAGCAACCCTAGAATCATTTGAATGACACTGTAACAAAAAAAATCTGCTTAGAGTAAGAGATGTATTTATTAGCTGTGTGAACTCAGTCTTCTTTTTGTGTTTTACTGTTATTATTTTAGAAGTGTTTTTGACCCATCGAGATTTATCATTCTGTGTTCTCTCTTGAATCTCTTCACTGTGTGCACTGTGTATACAGTGTCTTTAGTGGGGGTACCAAATCCTATTGGTGTACAGTTGTGGCTGTCCTTCACAGTTTTAACTCTAAGGATGCTCAAGTAACATGGAGGAATGGAACACAAAGACTGATTTCACAAAGGTCATTCTAAGAGTCTCTGGCATGTTTGCCTGTTCTGTGCTGACATCCTAGAAGTCATTCTCATCCTTTAACAAACACTATTGCAAAAGTTAAATATGCAACTTTTAATTTCTTCTTCATACTAAACTTTTACTTTCAGCTTTGCCAGATCATTATGTTGAGAAGTTTCAATTAACTAGGGTTATATAATAATTAAAAATAAACTATTTTGGTGGCATCTCATAGGAATTAATAGTTCTTAGCTGTGCTAGAAGAAACAAGGAAACCATGTGGTTAATTTTTTACATTATGTTAATAAGGCTAAAGATGCAGCTCTAAATATGCAGAAAGAGAGATCTGCAGTGTTAAGACTTATTTTTTACACAAGGGATTAAATTATCCAGTATCTAGTTTGCTTAAACTAGATGGAAAGATTATCATGCATGTGTAAAGTACTTTGTGAGGTCTGTGCCTCAACAGAGGCAGAGTATTAAGAGTGGCCTCTTAGGCTCCTCTAGTCCTGGCACCGCTCTAAAGCAGCTGCTTTGTACTGTAGCCATGTGTTAGGCCAGATGGCTTACAGCCCCTTGCACCATTCATACTGAGGTGAGTCCTCTCTTGGAATTGCAATGGGACTGCTTTGAGGGAGAGATGCTGCCATCTCCAATCTCATCTGTGCACAGCAGTTTCTCTGCTGCACCTCAGGTCAAGATTGACAAAATAAGCGGAACTGCAACGTGGTTTTCAGTGTCTTAATCTAAAATACCAAGTTTAATAAACCTGTAAGTATCAGATTAACACTTCCATATTTGTCCTAACAAAGAAATTCAAGTACTAATTGTGATTATGCAGTAGAACATGTACTGATAGCACTGCATCCTTTTTAAAAGTCTTGTTTAGTAAAAAGGAATAAAAGCAGAAGGAAATATATTTTTTCTCAATGTTTTTCAGATGGTGGTAAAAACCTTCATGGATATGGACCAGGACTCAGAAGATGAGAAGCAGCAGTATCTCCCATTAGCCTTGCACCTTGCATCTGAATTCTTCCTCAGGAATCCCAATAAAGATGTGCGCCTCCTTGTAGCATGTTGCTTGGCTGATATCTTTCGTATCTATGCTCCTGAAGCTCCATATACTTCCCATGACAAACTTAAGGTAAAAAATGCTTCATAAAATCTTCCTTATTCTTACTGAAAAAAATATAAACCGCCCTCTCCCCCCAAAAGACCCCAAACAAACCAAACAGTCCTCTCCCCAAACAAAAAACTCCAAAAACCAACAGAAAAATGTTTTTATTCCCGTGTATACTGATTCTTAGTTTTGTTAAAGAGAAGCTGCATTAATCCTGTAAGTCAGTGTAATACTTAATGGCCAGAGATATGTAATGGAATGCTAGATGGCCAGTATCTGTGTTGATGATAGCTTTCTGTCAGTGCCTAAAAAAGACAATCTCATGTTCTCACATTATGAGTTTGAAAATGGTTGCATTTTTACTTTCTGTTGTATCAAGCTTGTAAACTTTGTTTTTTGACAGGACATATTCTTGTTTATTACAAGACAATTAAAAGGCTTGGAGGACACGAAGAGCCCTCAATTTAACAGATACTTTTACTTGTTAGAGGTAATAAAATAGTTATAACTTTCAGTAGATGGTATTAGCTCTGTAAGCCTAAGAAGTGTAATAAGTTGTTCTCCTGATGCACAAGTATGCCTGGCAAATTTCTTTATTCAGTAGATCACACCATTCTCATTAAAGTTTAGTGAATTGCTTCTTTTAGTACTTAAAATGCTGTTTGTGTTTAATAAGTTTGTCAGTCTGTAGTTGAGGACATGTTAAAACAGTTGACATTTATTGAAATTTAGCCTTTATCTTACAATTCCATACATTGGGGGTTTTTATCATGAGAGAAAATTTCAAATGCTGATTGAAATGTAAATGGGCCTATATTGGTGATCGGAGGAGGAATGTAAGATTTTTGCATTAAAAACATTGCAAAACCATGCTCTTGACAAGAACTGAGTGGTAGGGTTCAGTGTGCTTTTAGAAATAGTATTGCTTTTATAAACAAGATATTTGATGTTTAAAACATGATGTTTAAAATTATATAATTTTATAGCATGAAGAAAAAAAAGTCTTATTATATTAACAAGTTCTGTCAATCGGCTTTTATACTTAAGAAATCAGATCATTCTGTACTTAGCTTTTTCTGGATATATCTTGCAGAGCATCTCTGTCTTAGGAACTCTTTATATGCAAAGCAAATGTCCACTGTCTTTCCCCAAAGGATTTACATCTACTGTATGTTATTTTTCCTTAAATAGGAAAAAACCCCATTGCTAACATGATTATGTTTATATTACTTAATGTGAAGTTGTACTAGCCTAAATATCCTAATTTTTGTTTTAGAATTTAGCTTGGGTCAAGTCTTACAACATCTGCTTTGAGTTGGAAGATTGCAATGAAATTTTTATTCAGCTTTTTAGGACTCTTTTTTCAGTTATCAAGTAAGTTGAATCACTTCCATTATTTTAACTGTCAAAATATC
This sequence comes from Zosterops lateralis, assembly GCF_965231275.1. Taxonomy (NCBI): domain Eukaryota; kingdom Metazoa; phylum Chordata; class Aves; order Passeriformes; family Zosteropidae; genus Zosterops; species Zosterops lateralis. The sequence goes on along the minus strand of NC_139766.1, from coordinate 23,447,459 downwards.
ATCAGGTTTGGGGTAGACTTAATCATTACATAGTCTACAGATAAATATGTTTGAACAATAGTCTTTATTTCCCTAAATGAAGAGCTGCTGAGAAAGCAAATGCCTGTCAACTATTGATATTATGGAGGGGTGTGTGTGTGTGTGTGTCTAAAAGTAGATGTGTTTTAAAATTTGTTGTCCACGTTACAGCAGTATACTTCATTGTGATTGGTTTATCTACATTTTTGTATTGGCTGTAATTGTCCTTTTTTATTTTGATTCTCTTAAAGCAGAGCTAGGTTATTCTACATTTTTGAACCTTTCTATGAGAGAGGAAAGGTGCATAAAATAATTTTGAGATGTGGAGAGTGTAGGGGATAGCAAACTGGACAAGAGAAGATGTTGTTTCTTGATTGTACTGTTAGTATTTATAAGTCTGAGAATTCGATATTGATAATATTCTTTATGGTCTTAGTAATAGCCACAACCAGAAGGTACAAATGCATATGCTGGATTTGATGAGTTCTATCATCATGGAAGGCGATGGAGTAACTCAGGAGCTGCTGGACTCAATTTTGATTAACCTCATTCCTGCACACAAGGTCTGCCAAGTAAAATATTATCATAGTATACTGTTATAATAACAATAATTCTTACTGCCTTTTGCATGTTGTTTAGCTCTTTAACACTTTAGCTGTCATGACTGTTTTATTTTCTCACATTCATTTGGGAATTACCTGGTGCTGTAGATTAGCTCTGTCTAGATTATTTGATACCAAGAGATTGTGCCACCTCAGGATCTCTGTGCTGAAACATAAATAAAGTGTTCTCAGGCAAATATAAAAGGAAAACATTGTATCTTGAACATTGTAGGTGGTTGGTTGGTTTACTTTTGGGATATGTTGGGGCTTTTTAAATAGAGAAGATCTTTAATATTTTTGAACGTAAAACAAAGAAGGGATGGGGTAACATATTCCCAAGACTTCTGTGGTGTCTTGCTGTTCTCCTCAGCTTGCCAGTCAGACTTCACTGTACCTTCCTAGTTGTGCTTCCCACCCCTTCCATTGTCTTTCTTCATTTTATTCCCTTATAAGGAACAAAGTGACATGAAACACACAAACATTCCCCTTCCTAGAAGAATTTTATGTTCCTTGAAGAGGGGATCGCTGGGTCTACACTTGAGATTTTAAAGTACCTTCACTGTAATGACTTAATAAATTTAAACAGAGAATAGACACATTCCTTTAGCTGTGAAATAAGAGAAAATGAGGTGAAGGCTGGTGGTGCCTTACGCTTTCCCTTTCTAAAACACCTGTACTTAACAAAAATAGTATGGAGTAGTATAAGTTTCAGTTATTAATTACAGCAGATGAGCTGTGCTCTGATTACCAAGTATGTGTTTCTGTTTTTTCATTTGTTAATTTAAAACAATAACAAAAATGAGGCAGGTCCGTCCATGACTACATAATTAAATTAGTACATAAAAACAGGGAATATTGATTTGGTTGCATAAAGAGAGAGAATTCATGGAAATGTGTAGCATGGGATTGACTAAGTTGTGGCTGTTGTCATTTACTAGTGAAATCTCATCAAGTTTATAAAAGTATTGTTGTCAGAGATGAGTTTGCATTCTTTCTGTCATAATCATGAGGCAGGAATACCATTCTATCAAATCATTTTTATTGACAGGAGTGGGATGATGTCTTATTGAAACTGCTAACAGGAGGCCTCGTATGAGTCCTTGTGAAAATACACTGTTCTTTGTAAGCTGCTTATGATGAATTATAGGCAGTTGATCAGAGGAATGGAAGTAGAGAGTGGCAATCTGAGGTGATGCTATTAACAATGGGTGGACATTGCTCTGAGGGTACAAAGGCCCAGTAAAATATTGTACAACTTAACAGTGTTGTGACTACTTGATTTAGGCAAAGTAAAAATGAATGTGATCCTTTAACATTACGGTTGTTATGGTTTTGCCTAATGAAGAAAATTCTCAAGCAAGGCTCTGATAAAGAGGGAGATAAACTTGGTGTAAATATTGGGTTGTAATCCATATTTAATATCACTTAAAGGACTGTTGTCACCTTGCCGGCTCTTGGTTATGATTGAGCAAATAATATCCTTAGTCTATGCTCAGTATTGTAATTTGGTCAATATGTCAGTCTGCGTTACTTTGTTTCCTGTAACAACAGCCCTTAAACAACTGCTTTATCGTGGTAGCTCAAAACAAACAAACAAACAAACAAACAAACCAACCCAAAAAAAAAAAAAAAAAAAAACCACCAACCAAACAACCCAAAAAAACCACCAAAACCACCAAAACCAAAAACACCAAAAAAAAAAGGCATGAAGTTTTGTCTGTTTTGCACAGCAGAGTTTGACTGTTGTAACTATGTTCTCCTTTCATGAGCAGATCTCCAAGGAAGTTCTGTGATTATTGTCTTTAGATATGTAAATCAGAAACATTGTAGCCTTAAGAGCATAGTTGATTTTCTTGTAGAATGCGTACAATAGCAATACTTCCAGGTCTGTGCAGAACAGTCAAATACCAGTCATTCTCTGCTATGACATAAGAAAAATATCACTCTGGCAAGACTTGATGGAAGTTTGTCTTTGTAAAGAAGCTGAAATAATGTGTTTTAGATAATACAGTCTGGTTTTGGTTTTTTAATTAGACATGATATACAGTCTACCTCCGAATTTAGATTATATTAATTTGTACATCCATTTGTAGTGAAGTGATGGTGTGGTGTACATTGTTCTCTTTGTATGCTAATGTGACTCTCATCTAGTAAATCCAGGTTTTCCATAGCAGCAGCATGTCACATTCTGCTCACATTTTGACCTATGGCCTCAAAAGTAGTGCTATTCAATGAATATTTTTCTTCCCAGTCTTACTTTATTTATTCCTTAAAAACATTTTCATGTGTTAAAAATCTCTATTTTCTCCTGCATGTTCTACAGCATGGGTAATCCAGACCCACAGAGTTTCTTTTCTCCTAATAGTTGAAATAGTTGATTATTTGTTTTATCAAATTATATATTACTTTCCTAGGCTATTTTGGTGTTTGTTTCTTTGGTGTTGTGGTGTTTTGCGTTTCTTTGTGTATTTGGGTTGTTGTGTGGAAGAAACTGTATTGAAGATCCATAGAAAATGTATTTTAAAGTTTGAGATTGGCAGTCTTTTAGTTTATTACCAGCATACAAGTCAACAAGATTTCATCATAGCTGGATTTGGGGAGAAAGTGTTGGGATATTTTTTAAAGAGGAATTCAGGCAAATATGTCTGTCTTCTATAATGAGAAGTTTAGTGCTTCAGTGACTGAGGAAATACTTGTCTTAGCCTTTGGCCACTTGTTTCTCTTTACTGTCTGTTGATGAACTGTCTTTGTCATCCCGTTAGTTAAAAGAACATGAGGGAGTTGTTCTCAATGTAGACTTGCCAAAAACCACCAAATTCCAAGAATCAGTCACCATAGGCTTTACCTGCATTTTGTCTGCAGTGATTTGTAGTTTTCAGGGCCATCAGCTCATCCATATCTATTTTTTCCCTCCAAAGCTGCGTTAATCCTTAGATGATGAGAGCTACTGCTTATGGGATTTGTACAGAGTTGGAGAGTCAAGTTTTTCAGATGTGCAGTTACATTCTTTTTCTTGCTCAAGAGCAATATATACAGTTTTCAGATTTGTCATGTTACAATCAAATGCTTACTGGGAAAGTTAACTGCTAACTCTGCCCAACTGTAGGTACTTCATGTAGTCTCACTGTGGGCTGTCTCAGAGCATATGGTACAGTCTGTGGAGAAGTCAGTGCAGTTTTATTTTTCAGAAAAGGCTGAACTTGCTACAGAGTGTACCTTTAATGAGTATATGAGGGGCAAACAAAATCACATTGAAATATTAATTTAAATTCATTCATTCTTCAGTGCCAAATTTGGTGCATGTAAATTTTCAGAGTATGGAGGTATAATAATGTTTCTTCAAAATTTATTATTGCATGTGAAAACTTTATGAAATTTTATTATATTTTCTTTATTTCAGAACCTTAACAAACAAGCATTTGATCTTGCAAAAGTCCTGTTGAAAAGGACCGTCCAGACCATTGAACCGTGTATTGCCAATGTATGTAAATTAATTAATCCATGTTACTTGCAAGTAACAAGTGTTCTTGTTACTGTCATGATTTATTGGAGATTTGATGGGCATTTTTATCCTTTTAAATATTGTTTGTAGAAGCTACTACAATTTTCCAAATAGGATATTGTTGGCTTGGTTGTTAAGTGTGTGGAGGATTTCAAATAAGCTAAGAGGAAATTAATTTTTATCCATCTCAGTCTAATGTTAAAACTAAATCTTGGCTGTGAAAATGGTGACCACCAAAATTTCTGTAACAACAAGAGGAATTATTAGTACTTCATATGTCCAGTAACCAGACAGCCTCATTTCATACCAAGCTTTAGGATAAAGCATTTTAAGCTGCCAACTCTGCTACATTTTCTTTCCCCTCCTACATTTGCTATGACTTGTAGTCAGAAAGAGTAAAAGAACTATGCTTTTTACAGGAATTCAAATTATAATTCCTTCTTGTTGAATGGGAATGTTGTATGTTCTGCCTATTAATACAGCTACTGCAGCCTCTGATGAATGTGGTCTGATCCACTCTGTTGCCTTTCCTTGGGGCTGAAGCCAATAAAATTAATAAAATTCAGAGTAGTTTAAAAGGGAATTAGGCAGGTTCATAAAAGATTAATCAGTAAGTATTTAAAAGCTCAAGGAGTCTCACTAACAGTTACCACATTCCAATTCCCACAGATTTTTAAGCTTTTAGAGTTAGTCATATCGAAACAGGATAGCACATAAAGTTAGGTTTGAGCTGATTTAATACTATTCTCCTTACTTTCTTTTTCAAGTGTATAATAGCTTTTTTGCTATTGCATTTGCCCTGGTTAAATATTAACCCACAATACCTAATAAGAAGTATTAAATTTTAATATACTTTATATAAATCCAAAAATAAATAATTCATAATTTAGACTTACTTCAGTTTGTTTCTCTTAGATCACTAATGACCATAATACATTACCCATCAAATACTGCAAGGCGTAACATAGAGACATCTGACATTTTTAAAATTGATTTGAAGCAAAGAACCTTTATTTTCAGCATTTGATGATCTTCAGTTGGATTGGGTTTCAATGATAAGAAAATTTTTTTAGAAGTACTAACTTTTTTTGTCAACGTTCTACTGGATGAATATGCATTTTAAGTTAACGGTTCTTTTATTATCCATTAATTTTGCTTAGGAGATGGTTACTAAGATTTGAAATTATCAAATTGTCATGTATTAAGCTATCTTGATAGAATTAATAGAAGCGAACTGAGAAGGATGTTTGTAATTTGCTTGACCCAAAACTGTAAGGGTGAAATGCTTTGATGTAATGGAGAAATTGTGCTTTGAGTGCCTTCCATTAGTAAAAGACCATTAATGATACTATGTTAAAATCACTTTTTAAAGTAATGTTTGCATTAATGAAACAAAATATACTACATAATACCGTTTGTATTTTAGTTTTTTAACCAGGTTCTGGTACTGGGAAAGTCTTCAGTAAGTGACTTATCAGAACATGTGTTTGACTTGATACAAGAGCTTTTTGCCATAGATCCTCACTTACTGCTGTCTGTCATGCCACAGCTGGAATTCAAGCTGAAGGTGGGTTACAGTGTAGCTTTGGACAATCAGTAAAATTTGTGGGGATATTAAAAGTGCAGAACTGTAGATTTAATAAGTATTCTGCTAGGGGGATAAAAATTCTGTATTTATTGCTTTATTTTGAAGAGAAATATAATATTAAAGAAGGGATACTGGTAATTTGTATGCAATTATGTACTTATTGTGCTTGCAAACATGTATTATGCACACAAAATATATATAATCATTATAATGATAAATTAATGCAGTCTAATGCAAAAGCTTTATGTACTTAATCTTTGGATTACACCCAGAATTTATAAAGTAATTAGGCTGTGGTTGTCTTATCTTATGAAATGCAAATGTGTTAGCTTCAGTATTGATTTGCAGAATTTTCTTCTATTAAATAATGTTTTAATAATAGGGGGAGTATTTCCTAATATTTTATCAGATTTGTTATTGTCAGCTAATAAGTCAGCTGACTGCTTTTGAATCCTTGAAAATATTTAATTTATCCTGATTTGGAAGTCTGTGAGGGTTTTAAATAAAAAGCTGTTTGTCTTTCCTAAGATTGTAAGTGGACAGGAGAAATAATTTTGTATATGTGGATGTACATATAGGCTGTGGTTGCAGCAAACAGAAGTAACTAAGAAATAGGTGTTTGGTGAAATTACATGTAGCTTTCATTAGTGCACATGTGTTCATAACATCTTAATTGGCATCTTTTTCACACACATAAAATAGTTTTAAAACACAAGAAATGTTTTAAAACAAAACAATAATTGTTATTATTGTGAGGTGTACGTTACAGTATTGTGTATGCGTTTTTATTCCTCAGAGAGAAGGTCCTTTCAAAGCAGAGCCATTCATTCAGTGTCTGTAATACATTAGCTTAATAGGTATTTGTATATTTTGCCTCATATTAATCCAATAAGATAATTAAAGAGAATTAGGATTATCAGAAATATTTTCAAACTCAGTTCTTAATCTAACTGTTCACAAAACAGAAATAAAATTATTACTGAGGTATTACGGGTAATTATGGATAATGATTTACAGTTTCCATGTTTTGATTTTTAGAGCAATGATGGAGAAGAACGTTTGGCTGTTGTTCGACTTCTGGCGAAACTCTTTGGCTCCAAAGATTCTGATCTGGCCACGCAAAATCGACCTCTTTGGCAGTGCTTTCTTGGGCGGTAAGGAAATGGGATAGAATTCTGGATTTCTGTTCTTCTTTTATGTTCTTTTTTTCTCTTTTCTTTCAGTATTGCATTTTTCATTGTCTTTTTAGAGGATGTAACTGTTTGTATTTGAACAAGTTACTTTATTAAATCTTCAAAGCAGGAAACTGCCTACAGTTATATTTTAGAAGGAGGAGTCCTGAAGGACTGCTGCTATATTACTATCAGCTACAGGCATATAAGTTAGATAGACAACACATTATATGCATAGCAGAATTTACACAACAGCTATGCCAGCATTGTCTGAAATTTCATGCTGTTCAGCTGTATCTGCAACTCTGTTTTGCTTGGCATTTACCTTTCTGAGTGAAGGGATACTTTCTTTTACGTAAATGCAGAAGTTCACAGTTTTTTAAAAAATGAATGTTTTCAAATGGTTCCTGTTTGATGCTAATTTGCATTTCTCTGATTTTGTGTGTATGTATATACGCACACACAAAATTGACATTGTATGGAGAACCGTGTTGAGAAGTCAGTGGGCAAAATCCACTGGGACAACATTTTATCCACAGACACCATATTCATTCATTAATTTTAGTTCTGACTGAATTTACAAGAAATAACAAATACTTATATGAGGTACATTATGGAGATAAACTCAAAACATTTATATTCTCTAATTTTGCCAAAGTATTCTAATAGTTAACAGAACGTATTATCAACACATGTTATTACATAGAGAACAATGCTGATTTGCAAAGCTAATTAAAAATTAACATTCATCATCTTCTATCCCTCTAGGTTCAATGATATTCATGTCCCTGTGAGATTAGAGAGTGTGAAATTCGCCAGTCATTGTTTAATGAACCATCCAGACTTAGCAAAAGACCTCACTGGTGAGATGTTCATACAGGGGTTTGGAATAATCTACAAAATGAGCAAGGAACTGTGTAACTATTTTTGTACATAGCAGTATAGTTCTGAAATGTATCAAGACAATGCTTGATGCTGAATGAAAGAGGTATCTGCTGAGTAATTGATTTCTGTTGAAGACAAGTCCTAGTTATAAGAAAGAGGAGTGTGTGATTTTATGTGGACTTTGTCAGAGTGAGTTGTTAAGAAACTAGCCATTGCAGAATGAATTTTAAAGTAATTTCAAGTTCTAAAGAAACCTTGGATGAGACAAAGTAAATGTTGTGCAGCATCCTGACTTATTTTCTAAACTAGTCGCTGAGGTCCCCACTACTATGTTCCACTGAGTTCAGAAAATGCCTTTTTGCTGATCTAAACTATGAAAATTCTTCTTTGTCTACAGTATCATTTTAACTATGAGAAGATTTTCAGGCTTAACTGAAAATACTGCAGTTTTTTGATGCAAACCATTGTCAGTATTTTTGATTTATTATTTACGTTTTTACTCATGGGGAATGAGAGTTTCTTCTCTTTTTTTCTTCTTGTTCCCTCACCCCCTTTTACTTACAATATATTCTAGTCAGCTTTATTTCACTTTATTGCTGCTTGTAAATGAGGTTATCATATAAGATGTTACTCCTGTATTCTTCTGATATTTACAGCTATGAAAATGTTTTTTATTTAACATAGAAAAACATTGGAACAGATGTTTCCTGTGGGTAGTTCTATATTTAATAGGTTACATGGTTGTGATATGACTGACATTTAATTGATTAAACATTATTAATAAATCAGAATATATCACACCTATGTAAAAAAAAAAAGCCAAGCATCTCTTTGTTTCTGCTCATAACAGAGTATTTGAAGGTTAGATCACATGACCCAGAAGAAGCCATTCGACATGATGTTATTGTTACAATTATCACCGCGGGCAAGAGAGATCTCTCTCTAGTCAATGACCAGCTGCTTGGCTTTGTAAGGGAAAGAACACTGGACAAACGGGTAAGTGTTCATATCGTGCTTTCAGCAATTACCTGCTTATAATATACTTTGGTAAAAGTAAAATAAAAAAAACCCAAAGCCACGAAATCAGAGAATCTTCAGAGTTGACTATTAACAAGAATACTGCTGGAAAAAGTAATTTTCTTACAAGAACATCTTAATGAAAATTCCATATTATGGTGGCATCAATCAAGGGTCATTGACATGTGATAAATACAGTTACATTTTAAGAACATCGGAATGGTCACACATGTTTAAGTCGAAGGTCACTATAACGCATTATAATTCTCACAATGGTCAGTTTTGGCTTCCAGAAGTTTGATTTAAGGATTTTTTAAGTCTGCTGACTCATGTTCGTAACAACTTTCAACAGAACTTTATTTCATGTATTTATCAATTTTTTTCTTGGATTTATTTGTACTTCGTAAGCCTCCATGGTATATGCATCAGTAAATTCAGGTTTAATGCATGTATGGGAAAAGTGACTTCACTTGTTTGCTTTTAAACTTGTCTGATAATTTGACTGGGACTTTCACCTAGTGAGAATGGGATGATTGTTACTGTGTCTTCAACACAGTCTGTTTTCCTTTAGCAAGCATGCTACTGTGTCAGTAAGAGGCAATCAGCTATTACTGCACAGCTGTAATACCAATTTCTACAGAGCTAGGTCTTTTTTTGTGTGGCTTTAAATCAGCATGACGGCACTTAATGTTCCTCATATGTTTGACTGAGTCATTTCACAACAGTCATATGTTTGATATGTTGCATTTCAAGGTTAGGTGCTTTTTCAGGCAATCAGTGAAGAATAACTTTGTCTGTATATGATGTTGCTCTTATAAAAATCTCTGGAGAGAGCTTTAACGAAAATACATCCTGAAGAGAAAATAAAATTGAGCACTGACTGGAAGTTACTACAACAAATACTTAGCATTTGAAGTAGACCTTAGCAATATAGGATGTGTTGATAAATATAATCAGGGCTATAAAATTAAGATCAAAGACTTGTAAACTTTCATCTGCTTTTTAAAATTATTTTTAGGATTTTTCTCCAGACTGGGAGAGGAGCATTGATTATATCCATGTAACTATCTTTGTTTTCTTTGTAGGATTTTCTCAGTTCCAGGCTGAGTGTATTATACCTCTTTTAATAATTCTTTTTCTTTAAAAGAGCTCTGTATTTTGCTGGCTGCATTTGCCATTTGTAGCTGGGTTTCTGTTGGACACATCTACTGCAAACTCCTAAATGATTTTTTATCCGTTTGACTTCATCTTTTTAGCAATGAGTATTGCTATTACTATGAAAAGAATGCTTGTCCAACAGGCTGAAGTGCCAACCTATCATTTCAGTTCTGCCTCTTATCTTTATAAATCAGAGAAAAAAACTAAATTGTGCTAACTGGTGTGCTGTTTAAGTGATCTGGTTTTGTTCTCCTGATCATATTCTAATTGACCCAGTATTGGTAAAGATAGTCTAAACACTTTCTAGAGTAAAAGTTTCTGGCTAAAAGACCCTACTTAATTTTTTAAAGGAGCATCCTTAGCTGAGTTGATCTGTATAGGCATATGAATGATGATTGTAACTAATTAAAAACCAACAATTTAAAACAAAACAAACCCCACTTCCACCACTAGTTTTCAAATCTATTTTTATTGCTCCAGATGGAAAAGTAACTTTGGTAACAGATGCTCCCCAAAAACTGAAATCTAGTCTTTGGTAATAATTGTTCTTAGAAAAGCTCCATTGGAACATGGTCTCAGGAGTCTTTCCAGCATCTTCACTTTTTAGAATAATTAGGAGACATTTTAAAAACAAATAACAGAAATAGTCTTTTCCATTTTACTGGTATAATCTTAAGAACCTGAGAAGTTAAGAGAGTTTTGACAGCTGACTTCATTGGCATTTCTCCCAGCAGTCTTTATGGAGTAGAAACTCGGGCCCTTCATAAGAACTGACTTGCACATCATCAGCTTGAAGTCAAAAGCAATAGAGTGAGGAGCCATAGAGTCATACACCCGTTTTCAGTTCCTTTTTACGCATTTTTCAGCATGTGTGTTAGGTTTAACCATACTGAAAACCACTGTGGCTTTTTCCAGATGAAAGGAGAATGATTGTAGGATGTTTATGAAAGGAATAGATTAGTTGTTCCAATGGGTAAGGTATTGTATTGAATTTTCAATATTTTTTTTCAAAACTCATGCCAACAGTCATCAGTGGAGGAATTTAATTATATTGGTCAACCAGGGAAGCTAAGGTTATCAAAATTCTTCTGTTAATTAAATCAGAGTAGTAATTCTGTTAGATGTGTTTATTCATACATTTATTCATAGTGCCTTTGAAACTGTTTATTACATTTCTCTTTATGTTTATTTGCTGTTTCAGCTTTAATTCTCAGAAGCATCTTACTCTTTTTCCCCTACATGTATCTCCTCTTCAATTACTTGCTTCCATGGTGTTCAAAACATTCTCTAAGGGGTTTGGTCCTGTGTGTCCTATTGTCAGTCTGCAGCTGCCTTTCTACATGCTCTGAGATCTACTCTACAGCAATTTCACTAATCAGAATTTTATTGGCAATCCAAACGTCCTTCCTTTTGTAACCCCTTGTTACTCCTTCATTTTAGGCTTAAATTTTCTGGAATCGTTTTAGAAATCTTTTCCTTTTCTTCTGACTAGTTTTGCCATCCTTCCTGTCTCATACAGGAGATCTGATGAAGCTATCACATGCAGGGAATATCTGAATGCAGAAAAATGTTAATACTTTTATGAAACTGTTTCCCTTTCAGATCTTTATTTTCTTTTAAATGTGCTTTAAATTGCAACAGGAGTGAACAAATTCCTGCAGAAAAGTTAAGCAATAACATCTATTTATAGCTAAAGTTTTTCTCTTTTGTGAAAACTGATTACTGTTATGTTCTAGAAAATTCATTACTGTGTTAACCTGTCAGTTATGGTTTTAATACTTAAGAAATATGAAACAAAATAAAAGTTTATTTTTTCCATCTTATTGTTATAACCTACTCCAACTAGTGGTGTCTTATGGTGACATGAGCCATATTATCTTGAAGATTTGTCTTTTCTTTGCCCTTCAAGAAAAGGAAATCATTCAGGAAAACTATTAAGAAATTCGATGTGCAGTACTTCAGTGGTATTGAGTCAAGCCTTCAGTTTAACAATATTGAGGAAGTTGCTCACAATATGAATAAAGGTATCTACATTTATGCTTCATAGGCTAGAATGATCTGTGCATTGTTAGGTCTTGGGAGTTCAAGGCCAGAAGTGATACCTAGTGTGTTCTGGAAGAAATTATCTCAGTTTGAATTTCATGCATTTCTTGTAAATTCTGTGGGAAAACAAGTGTCTTCTGAGGTTTACTGTGTAAATCATTCAGCATGAGACATTATACTGCCTGAATTGATCTCAAGTCGGTTCTGGTATGATTCCTTACACAAATCAGCACGGGATGATTTATGGATCTTGTCTGTTAAATTGCATAATAATGGGATACTTGTTATTTACTTGAGAGGATAAAGTATGACCATCAAAAGCAAGATTGAGAACCCATGAACCTCCTCCTGTAGCTGTTGTACTCAACGTTGTTTTTTTTTTTCCCTTAATACCTGCAGTTTAGAGTGATGGCTTCAAGGCTTCAGCAAAATGGGCCTCTCCCACTGTCCTGGAAAGAGGCCTAAGAGTTCAAGCCTAGCAGGTTTGGCTTGGCCGAAGCTCCAGATCTCCCATGTCTAGGCAAGGGTGCTATAAGATGGTGCAAGGCAATGGGAAGAAAGAATTCTATCACTTCTGGTGCTTTGTCTCTGAATAGATAAGCCTTCCAAACCCTGACTCAGCAATACACTTATTCAGGCATACATGTTAAGCTGTACTCTACTTCTTTTCTGTTGGCTAGCTCCCAGATTTTCTTTGCTCAGCACAGAGAAGTACTGAAATCCTGGGTACTGACAGTGTTTAATCTGCACAGTATGGGCAAGAAAACCCTTACGCAGGCTTTGCAAATTCTCATCTAGAGGCTTCAAAGAGCATTTTCCAGCTTTTGAAGTGTCTAAATATAGGAGATCAGAAAGTGCTATTCTGTCTTTCATGCTTCTACATCTTTACTGTATTTTATATGTTTGATTGATTTATTTATTTATTTACCGAAACCAATTCCCCAACTTCTTTTAATTTCTTCCCTCTCAAGTGGCGAGTAAGAAAAGAAGCTATGATGGGTCTTGCCCAGCTGTACAAGAAGTATTGTCTTCATGCTGAGGCTGGAAAAGATGCTGCAGAGAAAGTGAGCTGGATAAAGGATAAACTTTTGCACATATATTATCAAAACAGCATTGATGACAAGTGAGTCAATCTAAGTCTTCCTAATTTTAATTGTATAGTGATAAGAGATACTCTGAAAATACGTGCTTATCCTGTGAAAGCTGTTATGTTCTGTATTTGTGGGTTGATGTTTGATGTATTTAATTAATCGTTAAGACATGTATGCACATATTCAGGATTGTTGTATTATCTGTTCATGGATTAATTTTTATATACTGATAAAACTAGATCTATGATGATAGCAGATTTTCATTAACTACTGTGTAGAAAAAAAATTGTCAAATTTGGCATTTACTATGACAGTTCTTATTTGCATTACTGCTTTCCAGAGGCCAGGCTGCTAAAATCCATCATCTGTGAGTGTTATGTCCACACCACAGTACATGCACTGATCTCTCCTTTTGGTACAGACTTTTAGGTAGACCAAAAGCTGAAGAAACATCAGGAGTGCTTTCACATTTGATTAATCTGTTTTGTCACTCTATCCATTTGATTTTTTTGAAATATTGTTTTGGTATTTTGGCCAAGGTTTTGGAAGATTATTAATAGTCTTTCAGAAAGAAAGAAGATGTAAAGTCGCACAAAGGCAGAATTTCAGCCTCAATTTTTAGTATAGTAGACTCGGAAAATTTTTTACAGTGTTTCTTAGTGCCTTGTTTATGCAGCCTGCTACTTCACTATGTCTTGTTATCAAAGGGACCAGTCTGAATGGGCCAATGGCTTCCTTCACTCACCAGTTATGATAGCAAATTTTTAACCACTGCAGTGGTGAAGGCTCTTGCTTTGTTCATCTGGCTGATCATAAGTGGGCTATAATTACATACTTGATCAGTTGGCACCTGTTTTGAAAATCAGGAAATCTTCACATAGTTTATACAAAGCTAATTCAGCATATGTATAAAAATATACTTTAGTGCCTTGAGAGGTTTATGGTTTTTCTACCATGTCTACATCTCATTTTCAGTACACAGGTTTGATAGTGGACAGAGAATGAATCAGAGTTGTATAGTGAATGGGGCAGATGTTTTCTGTATTTCTGCTCTCAGCAAATGCAGAGCACTAATGGAAATGAGGCAAGGAATTTTAAGGGAAGAGTGTGTCATCAAAGCTGAGTTTCTTTCTCTGACATGATTTCAGAAAGTCTGATTACAGTATTGAAACTAGGTTTTTTATGAGGAGGCATGGGTTGTATCCTGTTTGTTTTCTGGATGTCCACACAGAAAGATTGGTGGCTTGATTTTTTAATGTTCCTCTAGGTCAGTTTGATACTCTGAATTTTAATAAAAAATTCTACTAGTCTTCAAAGGCTGACAATTAAGTTCTTGCTCAGTGACATCATTGGGTTGGTTTCCTGATCTCAGTGGAGGAATAAATGTGTTTCAGTGCTATAATCAGGATTTAAAAAATTTAGCACCTGATGAGCTATAGAAGTGCTATGATCTTTCAAGACAGTCTATCCAATCCTTTAAACACATAAGCAAGCATGGGCCAGAATTAGCCAATTCTGGCCTATTTTCCTTCAGTAATGCAGCAAAGAGGATAAAAAATAGCAGTGGACAGCTCTAAGCCTTGGAGTATTTTCCAGAGGTGCATGGGATAATGCTAGTTCTTTAAGAAGATAATAGTGCAGTATCACACAGAGCTCAGGCATGAAGTGGAATAGAACAGATTTTTTTCCACACATTAATAACTTAGTTACTTGATAATGTTTTTGTTGTTGCTTGACTGTTGATATACACGTCTACTCAAGACTGAAAACTTCTGACCGTAAGAGCTGCCTCTCATATGTTCTCTGAGCTTCTTTGTTTTACAACAAATACACAAGGAATGGAGTGAAATAACCACATCTGAAACAGTGCCCAGTTATCAACTATTGTTATGATAGCCAGTCACTTTCCTCAAAGGAGAGAAGTGTGTATTGCAGTTATTCCCACTTCGTAAATTGTGGCCTTAACCAACAGGAACCAGGGAAGGGATGATGCAGTCTCTCCATTTGTGTTGACAGTTTTTTAGAACGTGTGTCTGGAGACATGGACTAGAGTAATGTTCATAAATTGGTAAGAGCTCTAATGCTTCCAGTCTCCAGTGTGTTAAACAGATGGAGTCCCTTGAGATCTGAAGATCCCATTCCCCAAACTATTTAGCTTGTGGAGTCATCAGTAGGAAAGTGTACATTTAAAGAGACAACGCCAAGTTTTCTTTAATACTAATGGGCTGTCTTGAGATAGTTGTACCCATATTCATGGTCATCCTTTTATTCCTCTGTCTTACCATCATGTCTCTCGAAATTTTCTTTCAACAAAAATAAACCATGTGAGCAGAAATGAGGTATGTTTGATCTGTGCTGCTGTGGTCTCTGTACAAGGCACTCACAGAGTTCTTGCTAGTACTACTGCAGTGGTGCATAGTGAAGAAGTTATAAAACACACACACAGTATTTGTCAATAAATATCAAATTGTATAACTGAACATTGTGTGCAGCTTTCATGAGTATGAATTAAATTAACATTTGAATGTTTGTTCATTGGGGGACTCTAGTTAGATGAACTACTCATATTTTGTAGTTCAAAGTTGGTATTTAGTGTAAAACTTCAAGTGTGTATTTTAAAAGATAATTGGAGATTGTTTTTGCTGGTTTGGTTTGTTCTCAGTTTCTCCTTTGCCCCTTTAATTCTGTGTGTTTTAGCGTTCCTTCATCTCCACCTTTTTGGTGCTGACTTTTGGCTTGTGTATTAGAATGAGTAGATTCTCAGGTACTACAGTTCAATTTTAATCATTCCCTCATGGATACTATAGATTTTTACTTTTTCTCCCCTTTGAGTTATATTCTTGTATTTTTTCTCCTTTATTTGAGCTTTTTACTGTCGGCATTCCTTCCTTCTATACATTAGAATAAACAAACGGAGATTCTCAGATCCTAAAGACAAGGAGAATTTGGATGGTGACAGATTCTTCTCTTAGAGGTGAAAGTAAAAGCTCTCGAGGAGCAGTTCTTGCTAGTCTTTCTATCAGTAGTGGAAAGAACCTTTACAGCTGAGAAAAAAGCCACTGCTTTTTTGTCTTCTTTCTTTGTTGAAAAATCTGGTTTCAATGACTTCCCCTATTTCTTGTTTTTTTTCAGCTTGTCTGAAAGTATCACTATTGTTTGACATGTACAGTAGTGATTTCTCTTCGTTTTTTCTTCTTTACCTGCAGATTACTGGTTGAGAAAATCTTTGCTCAGTATCTTGTTCCACACAATCTGGAAACAGAAGAGCGAATGAAGTGCTTGTACTATTTGTATGCTAGCTTGGATCCAAATGCTGTCAAGTAAGTATGGTTTGTATTCAGCAAATACTTGCTTTCTTAGGCTTTTCTAACATCTCTGTTATCTTACTTGTAATATATAATAAAAATACAAATAATGGATGCTTAGCATTATTTGCAAGTAGCATAGTATTTGAAAGCATTTCCCTTTTATATACAAACCCGACACGTCCATTAGACTAAAAGATCCCATGGTGTTTGAGAAGGGCGGGTTTATCCATTCATTTTCATCAAATGAGAACAAAGCAGAATTAAAAGTGTGCGAGTGATGACTTCTAGGTTTGCTCTGTCTTAGGGACTATGATGAAGGTATCTGTAACTGAATTCTGTTTGATGGTGGCCCATTTTTTATTTGGATGGTTGTAAGAAATACTGTGGGTGTCCTGCATATGTTAAATTGTTCCTAGAAGAATAAGAGAGATGATGTTCTGTAAAAAGAGAAAATCGGTTCCACCTTGTTTTCAGCAGTCCTTTTTAGTATTTGGTAGGTTTTGATTTTGGCTAGCAGGTGTTACACTTCTAAGATAAATAAACAGTCTTGTTTATTAAAACATCCAGCGTGTTCTTGTCATGAAGAAGCTTTTCTTTTCTGGTTTCCCATTTTTGCAGAGCACTGAATGAGATGTGGAAGTGCCAGAACATGCTAAGGAGTCATGTACGAGAATTGCTGGATTTGCATAAGCAGCCCACTGTACGGTTTTGAAAATATTTATACTTTATCCAGTGGATCTATGGGACTGATTTACTGGGGAGTTTTAATACTGTGTTACTTGTTCAGTGTAACTTTGTTATTCATTGATTTCTGTATGTAGACAACCTTCCGTTCTCACAAAGTAAAGTTGCTTTCTGTAATGCTTGAAGGTATATGACCTTCTTCTGTTGATCATTCTTTCGTAGTACTGCTCAAGAACTTTGGAACAAGTTTTAAAAGTTTCAGAGGTTTTTGTTTGCTTTTGAAAGACCTTTCTTCTTTCTTGCTTTCTAAGAGATTTTGAAAATGGAGCATGTTGTAACATAAAGCAGTGATTTCTTCATTGGTTAGAAAAAACAAGTTTTAAAGTATTTGTACTGGAATTTTACTAGTAGAAATTTTAAATAGAAGGGCATTACTTTGAGGTTTTGGTGAGAGAGTGGGCTTGTGGGAATTTTCTGTTTTGGGGGGTACCGGGGTCTTTTTCCTGATTTGGACTTGTTATGTGAACTAATGATTTTTTGCAGTTCTTTGATGTTACAAGAAGATTTTTCCCCTTTCTGTGTAGAAGCTGCTAATGATTGTTACACTAATCTAGTATCTATTCTTAAAACAAAAACATAAAACATAAGATCGAGGAGTAGAAAGTAGTGCTGCAGAGGAACTAACAGATCAGCTTAAAGGTGTATTTTATAAAGGAGATATTGCTGATTTGTTTGTCTGTTTTTGCTGTTGTCCTCAGTCAGAAGCAAACAGTGCTGCCATGTTTGGAAAGCTGATGACCATAGCAAGTAAGTGTTAATAACTTTCTATAAACATACTATAAACTACTACAGCATTCCTAGAAACTATTTCTGTGAATCTTGGTCTGCTGAAGTTGCAAATTTATCTCATGGTACACTGTTTTTAATCATACAGAAAACCTTCCAGATCCTGGAAAAGCACAAGATTTTGTGAAGAAATTCAATCAGGTTTTGGGTGATGATGAGAAACTTCGGTCCCAGCTTGAACTGTTAATTAGCCCTACATGTTCTTGTAAACAGGCAGATGTCTGTGTGGTAAGGAAATGGAAAAGCAAACTTTTATACCAAAAGTATTTGTGCTTAAAACAGCTACCTGGAATTATGTTGCCTTAGTTACCTAAACATGGTTTTTACATGTTTCAAATTTTCAAAAAATGAGTTTTTGATTAACTTTTAGAGATTAGGGAAAAGATAATTAGGATCATCATTTAAAGAAAACATTAGCTTTATTCCTTCCTGGGATTATGAGCATCACGCATAATGTCTAAAGGACCAATTTAGTTCTTCAAAATATTTTATTTCAAGTGCTTGTTTTGTGGTAGGGTTACCAAACTCACAGTGATTCAGCTTTGAAGTACCTGCAAGTCATCTATTACTATCTATGTATTATTAATTTATTTTTTATCCTAAAAGAGTATTTTGAGTTCACTTTCTTTTTTGAGATCACTCTTTCTTTTTATTATGTTATTTAACCTCTTTGACAAAAATACACACCTTAATATTAAATTGTACTCTTCCAGATTCTGCCAACCACCACAGATTTTTTTTTTTAATGGTCTAACGCAAAGTAAGCAATTTAATTGGCAGAAATTGCAAAGATCATGAAGAGCACCTACAGACAGACTTCCTGAGTTTTGTCTAATGGCTCAGAAATTTTGCAGGGAAGGGAGCAGGGCAATTTTTTCATTGTTATGAAATCTCACATACTACAGGGTTACCCACAGTTTTCTGGATTAACCTTGACAATATTCATACACATTCTGTGCACTGCACTTCACTCTTCCTTAAATCTGTTCTGAATCTGGGCTGCAATTCTTAAGAACCCCTGAAGAACTCTGACTAGAACTCTGTATCATTGGTTTTGTAAAGTATGTCTGCTTTGAGTATAAGATAAAGAAAAGTGTGAGGATAACCCCCTTAAAGTGCATTTCACTGATTATATAGACAATCTCTGTGGCAAAAAGAAGACTATATTTAGCTTCCTCAACATGTTAAAGAAGTAAAATGAGTGTAATTCTTGTTTGTATCTAACATTTTTGTAGAGGGAGATAGCCCGGAAACTTGCAAATCCTAAGCAGCCAACAAATCCTTTTCTGGAAATGGTCAAATTTCTTTTGGAAAGAATTGCCCCTGTACATATTGACTCAGAAGCCATTAGGTAAGTTTGAAAGATCATGAACAGTTGACTCATGAATGATTAAAAAGGTGATAGAAATGGCAAAAGAAAAAATAATTTTCTTGGTATTTAAATTGGTCTGTCCTAGCACTAAATGTGTGGGTGAGTTTTAAATCAAAATTATGTAGATGTATTCATTCCCAGCAACCTAAAGGATGCAGCTTCTTTTGATGCTGCTTTGCGGTGCTGTCTGCAAAATGATTTAAAAAATGTAGCAGTTCATGGTGAAAGTTCTATTTTTGGGACTTCAGGTGAAAACTGTGAACATAATTTTCACATAGTTAACTGCAGCACAGTCTTCCATATAGCATCTGAATTAATTAGCTTTTGTGGGATTGTGCAAGAGAATGTTTTGATTTCTTTTGAGACTTGTCTGGCAACCTAATTACATTCTGAAACTCGTGCAAGTATGTGTTAATCTAATGCCACCAGCATGGTGGGGGTTTTTTTTGGATGGATTTTTTTCCCCCTAAAGAATTTCTTTTGCAGAAAGTGAAATTAGAAGGAACAGGGCTAATGTAGTAACTTAAAAATAGCAAGAACCAAATAGCAATGCCAACACCACCCATGAAGAACTGTTGCCTTCTCTTTATATGTTGTGAAAACCAAGTAATCTTGCTTATATCTGCAGCCTTTAACATTGTCATACTTACTTGTTTGTTCCTTTTTGTACTTCTCATTTCAGTGCACTAGTAAAACTAATGAATAAATCTATAGAGGGGACAGCTGATGATGAAGAGGAGGGTGTAAGTCCTGATACTGCTATTCGTGCAGGACTTGAGCTTCTCAAGGTAATCTACATTAATGCAGCTATAATTTGTCATGGAAGGGACAAAAGTGGCATGAGCAACAAATTAATGTTAGCACAGCTTTAATAGTCATTACTTAGATAATTACTTCTTTAATGTATGAAACTGGTTATTAATACTCCCTTGAAAGAATAATAATGGAAGAGATGGTTTGTTGGAAGGAGTATGTTTTGAAAAGGTGCTGAGCATTGAAATGTACATGTTAAAGCAGAAATTGGTTTCTGCTTAGGGAAGTAGTAGAGAAGAAAATGTAGAGGTAAAGTGAGAGGAAGAGAAACAGGGAAACTAGGAGGGACACCTTTTTTGGAGTGTGTATGACACTGGAAGGAAAACAAGCAGTTTAGCTCAAGGGCCATGTTACATAGAGGAAAAAAGGGAGCTTGTATTCTCGGCAGTGCTGAGAAGTGGAAGGGGGAGAGAGAAGGATTTTAAATATATGGAAAAGAGTACCCCTGTTTTGTTTGTAGATATCTTAACGTTCTTGATTTCTCCTCAGGGACTACAGATTCTGAAGAAATTAAAATTTCAGTTCAGTTAAATTAGGTTGAAAAGCAGTGTTCTTAAATAGATTGCAATATAAAGAAATATTCTTGAATAAGTGTTCATTTGAAGAAGTGTGTTTTTATATATTCAAATAATATAGTATCTTAAAAAGTATTTGGGGGACAGGAGGACCTGAAAAACAAAACCTAGATGAGTTTTTTTGTAAATTTAAATATAAACTTCTCCACAATGAAGTAATTGAATGTAATAGTTTCATATGGGCATGTAACAGCTGTTTATGTTGATGGTAATGCTCATAAACAGCCATCATTTTGTTTTTTCTGATAATTCATTTACTATGAATAAATGTACCTTTGTTTTAATGTGTGTCTGCAGGTTCTGTCCTTTACACATCCTACCTCGTTCCACTCTGCAGAGACCTATGAGTCTCTACTGCAGTGCCTCAGGATGGAAGATGATAAGGTAGCTGAGGCAGCCATACAGATTTTCAGAAACACGGGTCACAAAATAGAAACAGACTTGCCACAGATAAGATCGTGAGTATTGTTACCTGCTGCTTTCCATATCTGGAATTCTTGATAGTTCATACAATGCGTTGCCCCTATCTGGTCTTGTCAATATGAACAACTTCTGTGATTTTGATTTCCTTCAGTACCTTTCTGTCCCTGTCCCTTCATTTTTAAATTCTGTGCTCTCACAGTTTTTATATATTTATTGAATGTGTTAGGTACTTCTTAAAAATCTTCTTATAATAGACAAATTAAAACCATAGTGCATTGCAAATCTTTTAGGTTACAAAATAAGCAACAGCAAAAATACAGCAAAGATATGATTCCTTGGCATAATTTCTACTCATATCTGTCCTTCACACGATTTTTCTGTCTTTGTAAGGAACGCAGATACAATCACTGATGTAGTTAACATCTCTGTTTGCTATCAGACAAGATGGGAAACAAAATCTAAAAGCAGGCAGGAATTTCTAGCAAATAATTGGCTGTAAGTTATCATGCAGTTCATGTTGTACTGCTGATTAAAGCTGCATAATCTACTAGGTATTCATTCACAGGCTATTAAATACCTTGTGAGTAACATCTGAAACTTTAAAATCAGCCTGTCAGTAACTAACTTGTCCAAATAATAAATCACAGGTTTCAAGTTCTTATATATTGAAATAGCATTTTGGATATTGCCATGCTAAAATGCATATCAGTGTACACTTCTAAGTTTGCGGTAAATTAAAGCTGTAACCTCAGCAATTCTTCTGAACAGGGATCAGATTTTGGACAAAAGAGAAATATTACAAATACAGGTATATGAGGTGTGTTAAGACATTTGTAGAGGTAAAGAGAAGGAAAAGCTCAGCAGTCTCCATTGTTAGTACAGTTCAAGTCCCAAGTGGCTTTGGTTCCCTACCAGAATTTAATCAATACTCTGTTGCTGGGCTATATCATGTTCTGTCAAAGGATTTGGTATTGCTGACATTTCTGTGACTTCATGCTTTAGCCAGGTATTGGTGAAATTTAGTCTGGGAAGTGTCAACTTAAAAATGTAACTGTCAAAGTGGAGGTAGCATCTTTGGCATGGTTTCCGGGCAAGTCAGGTCGGCATTCTGGAAAGCCATGTCAGTGTTTGCACTTAACACAAAGAAAAAGAAGTCTGAGGAGAAGTAGATGTTCCAGATTTCATGTATTCAGAATCTTTATCATAAATGAATGATTTGATACAATCAACAAGATAGTTTGGTTCAAGGGACCTGTTTGTGTTTTGGGTTTTTTTAAATGCTTCTGTGAGCAGACAACTTGTTGTTCTTGGAAGCAGTGTTCACCAGCAGCAGCTCAAGTTCTTCCTTGTATAGGAAATGAATAAGGGGTTTTGTACCAGTTCATGGACAAAGACTACCATATATGACTTGGGAGCCTGATGAAAGCTCTGGCCATGCTCAAACAGAGCCTATGGACCACATGTAAACTTGTGTATGTAAACCTGTAAAAGTGCATGTCAACGTTTCAGGTTTCACCTTTTGTAGATTTGTGTCATTTGTGATGTGCTGAGGTTTGTAACTGCTTCACCAAGGCCTGGCAAAGACACTTTAATGCACTTGTAACTTAACACCATGAAAACTGTAGGTTAGTCATTGAAGCATATTTTAACTATAGGTTTTACTGAATTCTTTCCTGTTTTGGCTCCTAATCCAATTTGTGGAATCTTGGCAGGTTTGAGAATAGATTTTCTACTTCAGGATACTGTTAACATATTTCTCAGGGTCTTTGGTTTGGTTTTGGATTTTGTGGGAGTTTTGAGGAAACTGAGGTTTGGTTCTTTCAATCCAGCAAGTTACTCCTCAGCCTCTGGTTGCTGGTTTTGATTATGTAGAATGTGTCAGCGGAGTGCTGAATAATCCATGTACTGAATACTATATTGTTAGAGCTTTTCAAGAAAGCAGGGAAATTTTTGGGATGTTTCTGTGTCAGACTCTTTCTAGGTGATTTTGTTTTTTCATGTCAGTTGCTGAGTGAGTTGCAGGGTAAAGCTCCTGAGTTAGTGTCTCACCTGCTGAGCTCTGACAGGCACTGCCTGAGGAGGGACACTGAACAGTCTGACCAACCTGCACCTGATAGCAAGAGTGGCTTCTGCCCTGCACTTTCCTTCTGTGCCTTCTGATCAGCAGATAGATTGTACGAGATTCAAATTCAAAGTCTCATAAAAAAGCAGTTATTTACTTGGATGTACATTGTGATTAAAAGTTCCAGTTTTAAAAGGCTGTAAACATGCTGATGTTTAGTGGTTATTCTTAGCTTTCACATGTTTTCTTCAGCCTGTCATTCCCAGGCTTGGATAAGTCCAGGAATTCACCCTAGCTGAAACTGTCGTGTTGCCCCCACCTTATATTTGTCTTCCTAAATAGCTTTATTTTGATGATGATTTTCTTTCATGTTTGATTTTTTTCCTGTGGGCTGTTTCCTTCTTGTATGTGTACAGTCAGATATTCAACAAGCATTACTAAATACAATTCCGTCCTGCTTTTTACTTTGATTGTGATCTTTCCTGAAGAGACTTCAAAGGAATGTTTGATTTATGAGACAGTGATGATGGATTTGTATGTGTGAAGATACTTATATTTTTGTAGATTGCAGATTTCATTTTGAAGTATTCTATTTAATGTTCACACAGAACACTAATTCCGATTTTGCATCAGAAAGCAAAAAGAGGCACTCCTCATCAGGCAAAACAAGCCGTTCACTGTATACATGCCGTATTTTCAAATAAAGAAGTACAACTTGCACAGATCTTTGAGGTATGTGTTGCCTTTTTGTTTTTAAGATTTGTTTCTGTTATTAATTGGTACTAGTAATTAAAATTAATTCCTACTGTTTATTAACAGATAACAGTTTAAGAGGTCAGGAAGCCTACAGATATATGATAATTAAGTCATTAATTTTACAATAGCAAGTTATTAATATTTTTGGTTTAAAGTCACAATTTACTAATGTTGTCATGTCTGATAGTTTTTCATGAAGGTTTTCATTTGTATCTGCATGGGAGAAGTTGAGGGGAAGTAAGCTAAATATGCTGGCTTGATCCACAGCAAATCCCATGGGGACACATTTAGCAGATACTAAATGAGAGATAACAGCCCCTGCTTTCAAGCTGTGTTGAATTATCCAGCTTTAAGGTCTTTAAACATTTAACTTTGCCTCACTAAGGTAGTGCAGAACAACCTTGACTGTAAGCTCAGACATCAGCTTACTGTTCACTTACTGCTTCCTTAGACAAGTTATTAAGCAAAAAGACTTATTGTACAGAGCAGGGAGTTTATTACTAATCACTGTAGTCTTTAAAATAATAACATTATTAATCTGCACTTGTAAAATATTTTTGGTTCCTAATCTTGGCTATCTTTGAGCCTGTGCATAATTTATAAGTGTGAAAAGCTTTGAATTAAGCTTGCAGAGTTTGATCTCTGCTTAGACTTCTGTGAGAGTGCTTGTTCCCTCCCTAATACCAGAATCTGATGCAATGGTGTGGGACGATAAAGGAATTATTCTGGTGACTGTTACCTGGAAGGTAAATACTGATGGCTAGTAGAAGTGTTCCTGGTGGTTTCCAAGGTTTTCGCTGCTGTTTTCTGCTGTTGGCAATTGGGGTTCAGGTTTTCACAACTTCTAAACAGAAATGAGTCAAAGTTTTTTTTCCCATGTCTCTCAGGTTTGAAGATGTTTCACATTAAAATAAGAAGAAAATATAGAATTTGCTTTGCCCTTAACTTCTGTGAAATTTTTGTTTACTGTTGAATAGGAAATTGTATTCTTTATACTTCTGATTGCTGATTTTATTAATTCTTTTGGAAAAAACAGTGAAATGCATCAGCAATACAGCAGTAAAATAAACACTTTTTAAGACATGCTAATTTATTAACTGAACAGAAGTATCTGTGAAAACAATTGAGTGATAGTCACCTCCCAAGCATGTTAGATTTTATCTTGGGTGGAGCTTCTTCATTCCAACTGTGCATTAACTGTACCTCAGCTTCATCTTGAATTTTGAATTTTTTTTTCCTTTTCTTCCTCAGCCTCTTAGTAGAAGTTTGAATGCTGATGTACCTGAACAGCTTATAACTCCCTTGGTCTCTTTGGGTCATATTTCTATGTTGGCTCCAGACCAGTTTGCTTCTCCAATGAAATCTGTTGTCGCAAATTTCATTGTGAAAGATCTCCTAATGAATGATAGGGTAAGGTGGTTTTTTGTGGTTTTTTGTTTCTTTGTTTGTTTTGGGTTTGTTGGTTGGTTGTGTTTTGGGTTTTTTTTGTTTTTGGGGGGGGGTTTGTTAGTGTTTATTTTGCTGTTAGCCTGTTATGAACTCTGTGAGGAATAGAGCTGTTTTGTTTAACAACTCCATAAAGTAATATTCTGTAAGTGGTTAGTACAGTGATAATTGCATTATAAAAGGTATTTTTGTAAAAGAAAGCCTAATCTATGACTTTTCTATTTTTACTTCTTTATTTTCTGTATGGGTTGAACCAGTTTGTAAACTTACATGAATTTTCTTACAGTCAACAGGTGAGAAAAACGGAAAATTGTGGTCTCCAGATGAAGAAGTCTCTCCAGAAGTACTAGCAAAGGTGTGTTATCTGCTGGCAGCAATGATGTGTATATCTGCAATTAAAAATTTACTTTTCTTCAAGTTATGCAATGGGGAAAGTTAGAGTAAATCCCTTCAAGTGTTTTTGTATTAGTCCTATTAAAATATTATTGCTTTTGTGGTTATACACAGAAGTGATAAAACTGATAGAAACTATGCATTCTGTTGTCCTCACTTACTGATACTAATTATTCAGAGCATTGAGAAAATCAAGAAATTCAAAAGTTTTAGTTCTCCTAGTTCACAAGAAAGGTGACTTTGACTTTAGTGACTTATAAACAGATTTGAAATAAATTGAGACCCTGATGAATGTGAATCTAATTATGGCCATTTCTAGGAATTTTTATCTAGGTGCTCTTACTTTTAATCATATATCAAGTATCTTGCATCCTTTGCAGATGCAAATCTGCAAAGACAGTGGACCATAGTTGAAGTCTTCTGAGGTCACAAATACTCTTTCTTCCTTTTTCACTCTAATTACTGCTTCATTCTGTTCTTTTAAAAATGTATCAGCTCTAACACACAGAAATCTATGGGAAATTCAGTTTGACAACAGTAGGTTTTAGAAAGTTTGGCAAGTAAGTTGATCGTTGATCTGTTTGTGTGCAATAGGTGCAAGCAATTAAACTTTTGGTCCGCTGGTTGTTGGGTATGAAAAACAACCAGTCAAAATCTGCCAACTCCACACTCCGGTTATTGTCAGCCATGCTCGTCAGTGAAGGAGACTTGACAGAACAGAAGCGAATCAGGTCAGATTTTGTTCCTTGCAGGCTTCCCTGCAATTTTGTTGTAAGATTTCAAAGGATGTTGGAATTGTTGGAATGTTGAATTTCAAAGAGTGCTTGTGGAATGTTAAGATCTGCACAGAGTGGTAATAGGAGTGGAATAGCAGCATGAAATTGTTACTCCCTTTCTTGCATTTGCTTATACCTACAGAGTTCCAGAATAGATTATTTTCCTAGTAAAAGACATTGTAGAGAGTAAAACACCTGCAGAGGTATCTTTGAAAACAACTGAGTGATAACCACCTCCCAAGCATGAGATTTTATCTTGGGTGGTGCTGCTTCATTCCAACTGCGAGGTAACTGCACCTCAACTTCATCTTGAGGGTGAAGGAAGGAAGGAGAAAAACTGTGGCAAAAGTGTTGCTGTCATTTAGACAGTGATAGGAAAACAAGAAATTTGACTCCTAATTTCATTGTTTTACTGGAAGTAGAGTTTTTTGGTAGGCACTTTTATTTTTCACAAATTTGGTAAGGTTAATTTAGCTTGATCTATAGCTATGTTACTGGGACTTCATCGATTGGTCATTGATCTTGTAAAAAGAAGAAATTGAGACATGCAGCTAATTTAAGGATAGTTGTGGTGATCTGTGTTTAATTATCTGGGTTTTTTCTCTGCCATGTTTAGTAAATCAGATATGTCTCGACTGAGATTAGCTGCTGGTAGTGCAATAATGAAGCTTGCACAGGAACCCTGTTACCATGAAATAATTACCCCAGAACAGTTCCAGCTCTGTGCACTCGTCATTAATGTAAGTAACTGCATTAGAATTGAAGTGACCCTTAATTGAGTTCTGAGTCCTTGCATCCTTCTGTTGCTGCTACACTGAGTGTATTCTGTTCCTCACTGCAGCTTTCACAAGAGTTATTGAAGTTTCAATTTCAAATGTTTTTAGTGCTGCTCCTGTTCATATTTTTTAAAAAGCTTCCTCATAATTCCACTTCCAATGCCTTTTTTAAGACCAGGATTTTGATGGTTGCACTTTTATGGTTTGTGTTGCTGTAGGATGAATGCTACCAAGTGAGGCAGATATTTGCCCAGAAGCTGCATAAGGCACTTGTGAAATTACTGCTCCCTTTGGAATATATGGCAATCTTTGCTTTGTGTGCCAAAGACCCTGTGAAGGAGAGAAGAGCACATGCCAGACAGTGCTTGCTCAAAAACATCAGTATACGAAGAGAATATATCAAGCAGAATCCTATGGCTAACGGTTAGTATTTCAGTAAAATTGTTAAGAATAGAATAATAGTAAACTGGGAGGAATAATTACTAAACCTTAAGCAATTGGCTTTTCTAAAGGAGCACCAGATAAGTTTAATCTGTTTCCTCATCTTTGTATTAGACACATTCAAATCAAAATTTACTTAGTTCAGTGTTAGCATAAACCATAAAATACTCCTCTGTACATTGCTGAGAATTATGGATGTAAAATACAGTGCTCTTATGGCTGTAGTTGTTTTGCTCAAAAAATAAAAATTGTGTTGTGATATTTTTAGGCTTTATGACCTTCTTCCTGAAGCAAGGCCAAGTAGTTTTGTAGTAGTAAAACCTGTTCATTTATTTTTAATGATTCATTAAAAGTAAAGTCTGTAGGAAGAAAATGCAAGTCAAAATTTTACATTTCATGTTTGAAAAAGTTGTACTTTGAAAAAGTTTTCCTTTGATATATGTGTGTAATATAGAAGCAATTTTTTGTTGTTGTTACTGTAGAAAAATTGCTGTCCTTGCTGCCTGAATATGTGGTACCATATATGATTCACTTACTGGCACATGATCCAGATTTCACAAAACCTCAGGATGTTGATCAGCTTCGTGATGTCAAAGAGTAAGTGTCAAGTGATTCTAGAATTCTTATGCTGAGAATTGTTCTGCACTTGGAAAGAATCTGATTAGTAGGAGAAAAAAAATAATTAGGAAGAAGAAATATTTGTTTTATCAACAGTATCTTGCAAACCAGTAAATGGAAAAGATGGAAATATGGAGCACATCAACCATGGAAAGAAGGCATCAACAACTGCTTAGCAGTACATTCTGAAAGCCCAAATGGTAACCTGTAGGTCATACTGTAGTATACCAAATTAGTGAGTTGTGTACACTGCTTTTAAAGTAATGATTTTAGAGCCTTGTCTTTGTGCCTAGGAATATTTATAGGATGTCAAGTAATGTTAGTTCAAATATTTTGGAACTTTGAAAATAGAGCTTCTCCAAAACTTGAGAACACTAAAGCTTGGTAAGTGCTGCCTCACTGGAAATTTATTTTCCGCTTCCTATGCAAGCCTACTAAAATTCATTCTAAGTTTGCTGCTGACTTACCATTTGCACTATACATCAGCAGTGCAGGCTTCGTACTTCTTAATGTATTCAGCACAGATTACTGTATACAATTGTACAATTTTATTATTATTAAAAGATTACTGTATACAATTCTGTCATACTTGGCAGGAGCTTGTTCTGTGTTGTTTCCAGATTCAGACCACCTTGTGTGCCTCAAATAATATTTCACATCTTAATTATAACTTCTTTTACTCCTTATGTCTTGCAGTGAATTTTAAAATTTTTAAAAATAGTTAACACTTAAAAATTGTTAAAGCATATTGTTTCTCCCACCACACAGCTCTGGTTTTAGTGTTTTGGTTTTTTGTTGTATTAATTTTTTGATAAAACTGAGGTTTGTTGATTTTGTATACATACTACAATATATATCATCCGAAAAGCAGTTCTTTTTTGGCATCAACAGACTAGTTCAGATCTTAATACTTGCACTTTCACTTCTGACGGTCCAAGTCTGATTCTTTCTCCAAATGAAAAGCTTGGTGTGTTCCGATTTCTGAGTTACTTGACTCAGACCTGGTCAGACCTGAAGTCAGTGAAGATTTTCTACCTTATCAACAAGCCTACATTTTGTCCCAGCACTCCCTGTTCCTGGCAACATCTGAAAGCATCCTCCAGCATGTACTTTATCCAAAATGCATGGGAACAAGTTCAGATTTGCAGTCACTGAGTTAATACTTCCTTTGAGAAGCACTTTCTAGTGCACAGAGCTTTTTTGGACGCTCCTTTTATAGCTTTTCTTTGTTGTCAAATTTCCTCCCTTATGTTTGTCACAGACTGGCTGAGCTGGCCAGAAGGGACTGCTCCAAACAAAGAAATACTCTGTAGGGGATTTTTGGCAGGAATACTTCTGTGAAGAGTCTCCTGAGACATGAAAAAAATGTTTTCCATTTAATGTGATACAGTGTTCTTTTTAACAGCTCTAAGTGTCTTAGTGTTCACTTTAAAGTGTTAACATAGATGGTTGCAAAGTTGGAAAACCAGAATTTGCAGTGTGTTTTGTAGGTGTCAACCTAGTTTATCTTGGTTTACATGGCCTAGATACAGTGATGTACAGTAAATGCATGCTTTGTAAAGTTCCTGGGCCATTATCTGTCATACTTACTGATGAAGATTTTTAAGTTTATCCTGAAGGGGTATGTTTGGGGTTGGTTGGTTTTTCTCTTTCTACTGTCTCAAGTATATTTCTCTTCCTAATTCATATTCTGAAATTACTGAAATGGAGACAAAGAATGGCTTTATGTGACTGTGTTCCTCTGGGTGCATATTTTTTTACAAAAAATCCCACTGGTGTTTTGGACAAGTCTTTTTCCAAGTTGATAATTATTTATGTAATTTGCTGATTCAGTAAGAAAGTCAAGCTGTTGAATTGGACGTGAGTTAACTGGGATTACCAGAGTATAATGTGTTCTCAGTAGTAATCTTGGGGTAACACTGCCTTTTGCAGAACCTGGGTCAAGATGGTATGTTACTGGTCATCTTATTCAAGTTCTTGAAAATAGTGGATAGAGGGATGTAAAGCTGTCTAACAGATTGATTTACTATAGCTTTTGTAGCTCTTGGATGCAAGTCAGACTAGAGAAATCTTAGTTTCTTGAACATCAGATAGCTCTGTAAGTATTCTGATGGAGCATAAGCCTCTGATCTTTTGAGAGAGATGTTCCTTCATCCCTTTCAGTACAGTTTGTATCAGGTAAGAAGATGGCGCCTTTGTGAACAGGGAATTCTCATGTTCAGTCATCCTATTTTTCTTGGGTTTTATTACCTCTGTCTACAAAACAGTCTCTCTTCCAAAGCTTCAGAATTAAATTAGCTACTAGCAAGCCTGCATTTTTCAGATCCACCCGTATGTTTTCCAACTAAGTACTATTTTACCATATTGTGACTGTTGACCCTCTTAACCATTTGCAATGGTGGAGCTTGGTAGCAAGTGATAGCCATGGATGGAGCAGTTGTGCTCTATATCATAATTGACAAATTTTTAAAACAAACTTTCGGTCAAAATAAAACATAGTCTCTCTATAAATAAGCCAGATTTAAAGAAAAAAACCTAGGAAAGCTAATTCCATTACGTCTTACCTGGGAGAATTTTCCTCCCTTACGGAACATTAGCAAGAATCTGACCTACTTTTTGGATCTCCTCTCCTATTTGAACTGCAGTATTAATCGACCTCATGTGTATAACTGTCTAGCAGCAGCATGATTTGTTTAAGCCTGTCTTGAGTGTGCTCATGGTACATTGTTGATAGGGACATGGTGCTCAAGGTAGAATTTTATTTGGGTGATGATAGCACCAGAATTCCTGTTTCTGTTCATGTGTGGAAGAGAAGAAAGTTGATTGGTTGGGCAGTATTTACAAATGTAATAATAAGCACACTAATTTGGCAGGTTTACTCCAAGGAGTAGCTGTGTGTGGTAAAGGTCTAGACTCTGTTGACACCATTATATGATGTTATCTGTTTGTCTTCAAATGGTTTTTGGTTTCTTAAGAAAAAGCTAGTACAGCTGTCAAAATTTTGTAAAGCTTTGCTGTATGTAGGAGCTGTAGTATAAAAGCTGGAGTGTAATTGCTTGTGGTTTTATGGCTTTTTAGGTGCCTGTGGTTCATGCTTGAAGTTTTAATGACAAAGAATGAAAACAATAGCCATGCCTTTATGAAAAAGATGTCAGAAAACATCAAGCTTACCCGAGATGCTCAGTCTCCTGATGAGCCAAAGGCCAATGAAGTAAGAAATGCAGTTGAGATTAGTTCTGGGTGGTGAGCTGAGGGTTTCACAAGCAGGATTTGCAGGGTCTGAAAGAACTAGCTCTGACATTTTTATGTTTTTTTAGAGACATTGCTAATTGCAAGCACTGTCTGTATGTTTCCAATCTCATTCTTGCCAAACCTTGCTGACCTCAGCCAGTACATAATACCTACAATTTTTTAAAATATTCCTGATACTGCCTGCCTTATTTTAACAACAATTACCTAGTTTCCTGACATAATTATCTTCTGCTGTTGGGGGAGGAAATACTGTGTTATACAGCTACTGGTAAACCCATTAATTTCTAGCAGAGACGAGAAACCATTTAAGGTGATTTGATTGAGCAAGAGCTTCAATTGTACAACATAGTAATGTATTACTAGATTTTATAAATAGTATCATATGAAAAATGAGGACTTCTCCATGTGTTTTAAGACCCAGCAGTATGGTTAATGATATAATTACAAAATATGTCCTTAGTGGTAGTTTAACATATAGTGATTTAAACACATAGTTTAAACTTCAGTACTGCAGTCTTTCTACACTGTAAAAACAGTAATTCCTAAAGCATGCTTTTCTTTTTTTTTTTTCTCCAGAAACTTTACACAGTATGTGACGTAGCACTATGTGTAATCAACAGCAAGAGTGCTTTGTGCAATGCAGATTCACCAAAGGACCCTGTATTGCCAACCAAATTTTTTACACAACCTGAAAAGGTAAATTTGTTGATTTTATTTCCAAAATAATAAGGCGAAATAGTTCTTTTTGATGATTGAGAGCTGATTATCTCCATAAGATGAGTGGGAAAATGCATCTTTTATTATCAGCAATTATTTTTTTAATGTCAGCTCTATCCTGTGCTAAGTATTATGAACATGGGACAGAAATGTTTATAACCAGGTGAGAGCTAATTGGAATTAATGCTGATATGTTGGCATGTATTGCTGAATCATTTCACTAGTGTGTTTTACAATTGCATCTGAATATATGAGACTGTATGTATATTCTGACTATATATCTGAATTAGAATGCAAATCAGACCAAAAAAAGAAACATTGTTTTATGTTACCCATGGTATGCTTCTG
The DNA here is from genome assembly GCF_965231275.1 of Zosterops lateralis. Classification (NCBI taxonomy): domain Eukaryota; kingdom Metazoa; phylum Chordata; class Aves; order Passeriformes; family Zosteropidae; genus Zosterops; species Zosterops lateralis. The sequence continues at coordinate 23,414,777 of NC_139766.1, read as the reverse complement.
TCTGTCAGTAGCTGTTGGGCTATTCTGCTTGCTGTACAAGTTGGTCCTCTTATTGCCTAGCAATAGCTTTGGTGCTGTCAGCACTGGTGCTACTGCTCTCCAAGCAACCTTCCTCTGAAAAGTAAAGGGAGCACAAGTAATTCTCTGGACCAGATCTGATGTTTTAGTTGTCCTGGAAAATGTACTATCTGACATTTTTCAGTGCCCTGTTAATTAACAGCCTTTCCAGAGTCTGTTTAAGCAAAATTTGGTTTCCTATTTAATTGTGAGATGTCAGATGCCATGTAACAGTGAGCTGGTACCTTTATTCAGTTACAGAATTTTGGTCTGCGTAAAACTCTGAGTATCAGAGTAACAAAGGTAACAACTTTCAACTTGTTTAGAGAAAATGGCTCCTCTTTCCCTCTGTTAGGAGTTCCCATTAAAAATGTGCGAGTGAACAAATAGGGAGAGCAGTTTTCCATCATTTCAAACAATTCATGTCACTTTAGAAGGAAAAATGTTCATCCCAGTTTCAGGTAGGCATACTGTCATTCGGTAATGCTCACTGTAAAACTCCACCAAAATACAAGCTTGACCTATCTTTGTTAGATTGATTAATTGATCAGCAGGTTGCATGGTGTGAAGTATGTGTAACATTTGATAGTTGCATCTAATTTGAGAAGTCAGTTGAGTGTATATAAAAAGAGGTGAGACTGAGACATCAAAGACAAACTAATTTTTACTTTATTTTTTATGCAGGATTTCTGCAATGACAGGAATTACATTTCAGAAGAGACGAGGGTGCTTCTTTTGACAGGAAAGGTACTGTATTTTGACAAGTTGTGAGTCTTTGAATATTACTTGTGGTTTTTAAAATGTTCTGGACTACAGAAGTTTAAAAATTATACTAAGAGTTCACGTACAGTAATTTGTGACTCTTATTTGATGACATATAATTAATTCCTTGAACATACTCTACCTGATGAGTACACAACACCAAGTTTATCTGTGCACTGAGGTATTTTTAGTATAGCTTTTAATGCTGTTAAATTCAGCTGCAAATGTCTATGCACTTTTGAACATCTATTTCAGGGAGTCCCAGCTGGAGATATTCTGTGATTCTAATATCCTGTATTTGCAAAGCAAAGCACCTCTTGGAGAGGCTTTCCAAAATGTAATGCAGAATTAGGTTCAATACAACAGTAGAAGATACCAGAGAATCATTAAGGTTGGAAAAGACCTCCAAAATCATTGATTCCTGCCATTGACCAAACCAATTTACCACAGTGCTAAATGCCATGTTGAGTATTTCTTGAATACTTACAGTGATGGTGACTCCACTACATCTTTGGCCAGTCCATTCCAATGCCTGACAGTCCTTCCAATGAAGAATTTTTTCCTGATTTTCAACCTCAGCCTCCCCTGGCACAGCTATAGCCATTGCTGCTTTCTTGTCTTTAGCTGCCTGGGAGAAGAGGCCACTCCCCACCTGGCTTTCCCCACAACCTCCTTTCAGGCAGTTGTAGAGAGTTTTAAACACCCCTAGCCTCCCTCAGCTGCTCCTCATAAGACTGTTCCAGACCCTTCTCCAGCTCCACTGCCCTTCTCTGGACTCACTCCAGCACCTCAGTGTCCTTGCAGTGAGGGACCCAGAATCGGGAACAGAATTCAAAGTGTGGCATGACCAGTTCTCAGTAGAGAGGGACAGTCGCTGTCCTGGTCCTGCTGGCCACACTGTTGCTGACACAGGCCAGGATGCCATTGGACTTCTTGGCCACCTGGCCACACCCTGGCTCAAGATCAGCAGGTCTCAGCGAATACTCCCAGGTCCTTTTCCACTGGGCAGCTTTCCAGCCACTCTGCCCCAGCCTGCAGCTTGTTGTGACCCAAGTGTATGACTCAGCACTTTGTCATGTTGGACCCCATAGCATTGGCCTTGGCCCATTGATCCAGCCTGTCCAGGTCCTTCTGCAGGGCCTTCCTGCCCTCCAGCAGACAGTACTGCCACTCATTTGGTGTCATCTGTGAACTGACTGAGGGGCACTCAATCCCCTCGTCCAGGTCATCGGTAGAGATACTAAACAGGACTGGCCCTAACACTGCCTCCTCAAGAACACCAGTAGTGACCAGTCACTGCTGCACGTAGCACCCTTCCCCACCACTCTCTGGGCCTGGCCAACCAGCCAGTTCTTAATCCAGTGAAGAGTGTACCTGTCCAAACCATGTGTTGCCAGCTTCTCCAGGAGGGTGCTTTGGGAGACAACATTAAAGGCTTTAGTGAAGTCCAGGTAGGCTCCATCCACAGCTTTTCTTCATTTACTAGGTAGGTCATCTAGTAATAAAAGGAGATCAGGTTGGTCAAGGAGGACCCATTTTTCCTACATCCATGCTGGCTGGCTCTGGTCCCCTGGTTGTCCTGTACACACCATGTGCAGGACACTCAAGATAACCAGTCTTCAACTTCAGATCATCCATAACCTTCCTGGCCATTAAGATCAGGCTGACAGCCCTGTAGATCTCCCAGATCCTCCTTCTGGCCTTTTTGGAGGTTGGCATCACACCCAACCTCCAGTCATCTGAGACCTCTTCAGTTAACCAGGACTGATGAAAAATGATGGAGGGGGCTTGGTGAGCTCTTCTGCCATCTCCCTCAGCACCCTCAGGGAGATCCCATCCAGCCCCATAGACTTGTGAGTGTCCGAGTGGCTCAACAGGCCACTAACTACTTCCTTCTGGATTGCAGGGGATCTTTCTGCTCCCTGTCTACCAGTTCAGGGGCTGGGTAGCCTGAGTATAACTGACCTTTCTGTTAAAGAAGAGACAAAGAAGCCATCAAGTCCCTCAGCTTTTTCCTTGTCCTTGGTTACAGTATTCCCCTCCATGTCCAGTAAAGCATTAAGGTTTTCCTTGTCCCTCTTTTTGTTGATAATGTATTTGTAAAAACACTTTTCATTATCTTCCATTGCAGTGGCCAGCTTGAGTTTTAACTGAACTATTATATTTATGTGTTTATGATATATATTTTATATTATATTTATATAATTATCTGCAGAAAAGTGATTTAGAAGTAAAACTATCTCTTTGGGGTTCTCTGATACAATTATGACATTTTAGATCTTGCTGTGGCTGATGACTTGACCCATGTGCTCAGGCTGAATAGGCAACAGGAAGTTTTTTATTTTGTCCCTGGAGAGCAGTCAAGAAGTTTTCGTAACTGGCATGTCACATTCTTCATGTAATTTCGCATTTCCTTAGAGGCCAAGTTAATAAATTAAGACATTCCCAAGAAGAAAAAATAATTCCCATGTGTGGAAGTTACGATGGAGCAGGCAGGAGAAAGCTATTACAGATGCTGGAAAACACCGGCTAGCAAGAAAAGCAACAATCTCTGTAAGAAAGGCTTTTTACTGGACACATGCAAGTGACTACATCATCCTAGTGCTAATTCTGTGCAGTATTTACTTAAACATGTTATTCTTTTAATATAAAAATTTATTTGCTCAATTTACTGAGTAGCTGAGTTTACTGCATGCCCAAAGAAGGAAAACAAAATGAGTGAAGTGTCTGGAGCACAAGTTTTAAGAGGAGCAGCTGAGGGAACTTGGGTTGTTTATCATGCCCCCCAGACATAGTGTTTCTAACACAGGGCTCTGAGGGTCCCAGGACCCATCATTGGTGTTGAAGACAGAAGCAAAGATGGGGTTAAATGTTTCTGCTTTGTCAACTCGTGTTTGTGGGGTGACCAGCCTCATCAAGTAATGGCCCAGTGTTATCTCTGATCCTCCTTTTGCTTTTGACGCATCTTAAAAAGCCCTTTTTGTGACCTTTATAATAGTGCTGGCCAACTTGAACTTTAATCAAGCTTTCACCACAGGAATTTTCTCCCTACAGTGGTGAACAGCATTTCTGTAGTCATGCCATGTTGTCTGTCGTTGTTTCCAAATACTGTACACTTCTGTTTTCTGCCTAAGTTCCAGAAGATCCCTGCTCAGCGAGGCTAAACTTCTGCCTCACTTCCTTGGCATCTTACACTTTGCAATTGCCTGCTCCTGTGCATTTAAGAGCTGGTTCCTAAAACGTGACCGGTGTTCATAGATCACACAGTACCTTCAAAAGCAGATTTCCAAAGCACCCAAAAGTCTTTAATAGCACCCAAAGTCTGCTGTCCCCCATATGCAGGGCCAAGGTTGTCCATAAGGCCAAGGGCAGTTGATCCACAAGATCCTGTAATTCCTTGTAGAATTATGCATTGCTGGTGGTGTCCTGGCTGGGTGGTCAGTAGTAGACTCCCACAATAACATCCACTTTATTTGCTTTCCCATTCATCTTTACTTAGAGGCTCTCAACTCTAATATTTCCTAACATTTTGGGTTTTGTTGAGACTTCTCCAGCTGCTGTGCCTTCAAAGCCTGAGAGAGAGAAGGGCAGTTGATGAAGTGCTCTTAAATTACAAGGAGTAAAAGGATAAACAATGTTTTTAAAGTAAAGATAAGGTTAGTAGTTCTAAACGGATGGCATTGTGATCAAGATTGTTAATACAGAAAAAGTGATTTTAAATAATCAAGCAGATATTTGTAAAATTAGGTATGGGAAGTTTGCATTTTTTAAGATTTAAACATTGTTTTTCTAGCCAAAACCAACCGGTGTATTAGGTACAGTAAACAAACCATTATCTGCAACTGGAAGGAGACCATATATTAGGACTACAGGATCAGAGACTGGAAGCAGTGTAAACTCTGAGCTGAGCTCTTCTGCAGGAAACAGATCAAGGTATGGGAATCCAGAATTTCTTTCATCAGCTCTTTACTTCATGTTCTCCACTTTGCTTGCAAGTTTTAGGACAGGAGATGATTTGGGGTGTGTGCTTACATGTTTGAAGAGTGTCCTTATTTTGTCCAGTTTTAGAAAATGTAGTCGTTTTCAACAGGTAAAATCTCCATACTTGCTTTTTGATTCAGTTTGTGTGGTTGATGCTTTGATGGATAAGTTAGGATTAATTCTGATTGGAAACAAGAAACTTTTTTGATACAGATTAAATACTCTGATCTATGTAAGACTAAAAATGATAAAAAGAGCTTGTTGAAGCAGACTGGGGTCTCAGTGGAGAGGTGCAACATATGATTGTAATATACTCAGTGTTTCTTTTAACAAGGATTTTTTTTTATATGGATGCAGAGTTTTGAAATTTGTTGTAAATCTGGAGAAACAGTTTACACTTTCAGATTTCAGTATTGATTAATTTGATTTAGAATTGATTACCTGACTAAAATAAAGGGTTAAAGAAAGCAGAGAAAGTCAACTCTAGTTGCTAAGTTTCATAAGGGAAGTATAACTGTGTTCAGAATTTGTTCTGTAGGTGTGCATGGTATAAGTTGTAATAATCTTGGTTTGTTCTTTCTTGTTCTTTTCTTTTTTATGACATTGGGGCATTATTGGTGTTGATTATTCTTCACTACGTTTTCCAGTATCGGCTCCTTCAGGCTGAAAAAAGAACACAGCCTATTTTAGAGCTCTGGTCTTTAAATTTGCAAAAGTCATTATACAGTGGTGTGTGTCTGTGGTAAAGGATTTGCTCAGTGACCAGCCAATTCCTTTCAGACCTTTCCGAGTTCTGGGAAAGAAAATATAACTGTGGACTCTGGCAAATTCAATTGTTTTTAAATTAATTTAGCCTACTGCATTGACACCCCCCCCCCCCCCCCCCACCTCCTTTTTTTTACCCGCAGTAATGCCAAACATATTTTTTTTTCTTTTCTGTATATTTTTCTTTTATTATCTCTTCCATGATGCTCCCAGGGAACAAAGTTCAGATATATCAGAAACCGGAGTCAGTGAAAATGATGAAAATCCTGTGAGGATTATTTCAGTCACACCAGCAAAGACAGAACCTGTGAAAAACAAGGTATGTCCAGGGGTTTTATGGACTGTATGTCTGTAATAAGCTTGACATTGGGGGTTTTTTCAGTACACATCATCACAGGTGGTCTCTGAGGAAATGGTAACATGCAGTTTCATTTCATATAGTTCTGTCAGTTTCCTAGCATAATAGAAGACCTCTTATCTTCAGAACAGCCATTTATTTTAACCAGAGTGATTTATAGCACTCATTTGAATGGATTCATTCTTTTTTAAATTCCAAACTATTCCCACATTTATTCTGCGTTTTCCAATGTAAGTGACAGTGAGCCTGGGATTCAGAATGAAAGTTCACTCCTGTAGTAGCTTTAACTAAACTTACTGCCAAGAAAATGTCAAGTGGTCCTACAGGATGAAATAAACATCTAACTTTTGAATTTTTTCACAACTAAAATCTTAATTAAACTATTAAAAATGTATTGTATGGTTCACCCCCTTTCATTAAAGCAAGAACACAATGTTTAAGCTATAATGATTTTTTAACTTATAAAACATAAAATAGCATGAATTTTAGCACAGTTGAGTCCTGCAGCTGGGATAGATTAAACTCAAGCAGCTGTACAGCATGCTGGGATCTGCCTGGCTGGAGTGCACATTGGCTGGGAAGGACCCGGGGGACCATTCCCAATGGATAACCAAGAGAGCACGAGCTGGCTGTGTGCCTTGGCTGCAGTGGGGGCAGCAAGCTGAGTAGTGTCCTGAGTAGTCAGCAGATAAAGGGATGTGGTTATTCCACCCCATTTGGCGTTCATTAGGCCATACCTGGAATACTGTGTTCTCCCTGGTTTGATGCAGATACTGAAAAACTAGAGAGAGCCTTGCAGGGGGCACCAAGAGAATTAAAGCATGGAGAAGTTGCGTGAAGAAAGGGTTTGAAGTGTTGGGTTTGTTCAGCCTAAGCTGAACAAGAAGAGAAGCCTTGGAGAGGATCACTTAGTCTTTCAGTATCTAAAAGGTATTTATGGAGAAGATGGATGCAAGGAAGTATTCTCAAGGCTGCTTGCTGGAAGGACAAAAGGCTACTGGAAGAAGTTGCTTCAGGGGAAATTCTGTCTGAATGCAAGCAGGGAAAAAAAATACAAAAAAAGACTGCATTGTTGAGAAATTTAAGCACTAGAACAGGCTGTCCAGGAAAGTGGTGGCTTATCAGTGTTCATGGCTTGACTTGTCAGGGCTCTGGATGAGGCCCCACTGTCAACAGGTTTGACAAGATGATTTTCGGAGATGATTTTCTAGGTTGCTTCCAACCTAGATGATTCTGTGATTTAAAATAGATTTTTGTAATAATGTAAGGGATACATAGATGATTTAGACTTTTTAAGAAGTTATATATCTGCTTAATCTTTTTATTAGTTGAAATCAGAGTAATAAGCAGGTATTTTGGATTTGTATCATCACATAGAAAAGTTAGGCAAAGCACATATAAAGTAAATCTTCAAAAATGCTTTTTAGGTTCTTGAAGTTGAAATTTCAGAGAATCTTTAAAGTTCATATGAATAGCAATAGTGTCTACTATGAAGCTGCTGGAACAGTAGTGAAGATTACAGAGATTGCCTGACATATTTGAATACATAAGAAATAACGGTAGAATATTTAACAAAAAAAATCCTTGGTTCAGATACACCGCTTAGAATAGTGACATTGGTTGTTTGAAATTGCTAAGTCATCCCAGCCATACTTCTTCAGTGTCCTTTTCTCTGCTCCTTCTTCCAACTGGTTTGGAAGTCAGTGTTCAAATGAAGGCTTAGCATCCAGTTTGCTTCCTCTTTGATTCCATATGAATACTGCTCTCTGTGGGAAGTACATTGCTAACCCTTTCTGTTTTACAAATATAGACACCTCTTCATGGTATTTAATCACTTCATTTACCTTGTTCTGTGTGTTGAGAAAAACACGCATGTGGGCCATACCCATTCAGACATGACAAAGGATTAACGAGCACAGCAAGTTTCATTTTTTGGTGTGACCTCACTACTTTATTCCCTACAAGTCTTGGGTTTTTCTTTGCTGGCACTTAGGTCTTCTGTAAACTGCACCTTCACTGAATGTTGGTCTCAAAATTTGCACATATGGAAGTAAATAAATACTGCTGTATTAGAATAATTATTTTGCTCCTCAGTTTTCTCCTATCATTTAACAAAGAGAAAGTAAAAGGAGCTTGTCCAAAAAAAGTCATGAGAGAAGCTCATAAAGACAACTATTCTTACTGTAATCTCTCTCACACACACCACTAAAAGATATATTGGTTACAGATACTAACATTACACACAATGTAGAAAATTTTTTTGCAATTATAAGGTCCAAAATCGCATTTAGTAGAACTTACTGCTAGGTCTAAGACCATGTGATGTTTTCATAACAGTACTTACAGTTTTAAAAACTCTTATTTCTGTTGGAGGGAGGTAACAATTTGGGTTTGCCTTTGGGAATCTTTTTTTTCTTCACATTTATGATTTTTATTTTCTAGGAGATGAATTCTGATCAGACAACACAAGGAAATAGCACTGAACGTGGCAAAAAAAGAACAGCAACAGCATCTGGAACTGAGAATATTCATCAAAAACCAGAAGAAAAAAATGTAGAAGAAACAGGCCCATCGCTGGCAGCAAAAACCAGAAGAGGGCGACCAACCAAACCGGAACCTCAGGGTACCACTGCAAAAAACGAGGAAACAAATAAACCACCTGTCAGAGGAAGGAAGAGGGCAGCAGCCAACCAAGAAAGTCCAGGGAGTTTAGAGGCAGGTAATGCCAAAGCACCAAAACAGCAAGACACAGCAAAAAAGCCAGCAGCAGCACAGAGACAAATTGATCTACAGAGGTAAAAATAAATAATGACATACATGGTGGGGGGGTGGGGGGGGCAGTCCTTTCCTGTCTCAAGTCAGACCCTGAATTTACAGTTATAACAGACCTAGCATAGTTAAGGGCACAATTAAACCACAGCAGATGCCATGGTCCACCATGTGTTGCATTGAGTTCTAGTTTTCACAGTGCCTGGATAGCTGGAATTGGAGAAATTGATTTGTTTGGTTGGAACAGGATAAACTTAACCTGTTTTCCCCAGATGATATTTTTATGCATCCTGGTTCCTTTTCCTAGCATTGCTGTGTAAAGGAACTAAGAGTTGATGGTGTTTCAGTGCATTCATTAATGCCAGGCACATGGGCATTTGGCTACTCTGCTGTGCTTCCCTTCTTTGATAGCAAAGGCTTGGAAACTGACTGTCTTCAATGCACAGGAAAATCAGCAATTCCGACTGTAACTATTTCCTGATATTTTGGGTCTGTGCTTGTTTTAATATTAGCTGTACTGTAATGTCTGTTTTAAGTAACTGAAAATTAACATTTGGAACTTTGTAAACAAGAAAACAGCTTTTAGATAATTATCTGGGCTACTTTAGTGTTTAAACTTGTTGACTTGGTTTGCAATACAGGCAATTCATAATGTGCATAAACATGAGAGGGTTTTTTTTGCTGGGCCTGGTACATAATTAATGCAAAAGTGTCCAATGTGACAGAGCAATAAGATCTGCAAACCAGTGTGCTCTAAGAAATCACAAATGAATCTAAAGAAAGACTCATTGGAATAGTTTCTTTCTAGAGTTTTGTAAGTTGAAGATCTTGCAGAGAACCTTAAACAAAAATAGTTTTACCTTTTCTTCTCAGAGTAAGCTTTATACACCAGTAAAATGTTCTGTATGTCAAGAGTGTAATATTCACGTGCTGTCTTGCAATGCTTGTTTAATGTCAAATTTCTTCAAGTCTTCAAAACAAATTGCATTATCCATAGCCTTTAATAAGCTACTGTGTCAGATAACATTTTAAAATGTGTAATATATGAGTGTTTCTTCAACTATATACCAAAACATTGTTAACATTTTTCAGAAGCCAGGTGCTTGGAAGTGATGGAGATTCACTGTTGGAGATAGACTCAAGTTCAGAATACTCTCAAAATGCAATGGATCTTTTTAAGGCCTGTGGGAGCAGCCAGGAAGATACTGAGGATACAGAGATAGCAGAGGGAGGCTTCCTTAAGGTGTAGCAGGCATCTTATATAGGACAATTCTCTGTTTTTACTTCTTTATTGTAGTTTATACAGTAAGAAATCAAAGAAATTTGTGTGTAAAAGAAGCTCTGTCTAATAGGTTTTTTGCTTTTAAGTAGACATGTACAAGTTACTGTAAATACTTGGAAAACGTTTGAAGTAGTGCCTGTTCTGAAGTAAAATGGGCTATTTTTATAAACCTTGGTAATTACAGTTAATTAGATGAAATTACTGTTCCTAATCTCTGATTCCAGTGAAAGCAGTGGATAACTGTTTATGCTGAAAAAACATTACTAAGTTTTGGAATTATAAAATGCACAATTCAAGTTGTGTAGTTTCAAGTTTATCAGGAAGTTGTGCTATACAATAAGGAAATTCAGTTGTATTCAATTAAATATGTAATTATTGAGAAGATACAAGATGGAGTTGGAAGAATCACAGTATAAAGAGCATAAAAGCTAAAATGTAAACAGTATTTGGTAGGATTATGATTCAGAAGAACTTGTAATTTCCATGTCCTTACAATTAATTTTCATTTCTTTTCTCCCCTCATAAAGGTAAAAAGAAAACTTGCTCGAAAAGGGAGGAAATGAAGGCCAAATAAAGGCATGCTCCAAGCTTCTGCAAAAACTAGGATTCAGAATTTCCTGTACAGGAACTGAAATTACTTCAAAACACACAGCTTTCAGCTCTGAAACCAGAAGGAAAACTATGCTTCCCTTTCACATGAAATTAATCCTTCTCAATGGAAATGTAAAGCAGAAACTCTTGAGAAAGAGGCTAAAAGCATCTGTACTTATTTCCCCAGAGACTTTTTTTATGAAAAGTCAATAATTAAGCAAATTGCTTAACACTTGGTTCCAGTTCCTGCATTCTGGAGTTTAAAAGTGTATTTACACCATTAACTTTCATGCTGCATTTTTTTTAAAAGAAAGTCAGAGAAGGTCCTTACACTGACATTGAAAATTCACGATCCTAGAGCCAGGTATTCCCATGTTTCACAGAAAAGGTAGAAGTCTACTGAATGGATTTTAAACAAGACTAGAGGGAAAAAAAAAACAACAAAACACAATTTTTTTTTTGCTTTACTTTTGGAGACTGTTTTATGTATAATTCTTTCTGCCTGCCTACTTTTCTGCAAAAATAAGATGTACAGATTTCAGTTCCCTGCTATGAAAAGTCATGTGGTGGCAATTTTATAAATGTTGCTTTCTGATTTTTATCAGAGTGGGAAAGTAATCACTTAAAATTATTATTAATTCGCAAGTAGACATTTCATTTTTTAATTTTCCCTCCATTTTAGTTTAATATAATTTGCAATAAATGTACATATTGATGTTTGTTTTATAAAAACATATATCACTTTTAAGTGTTTTTACTCCTGCGGTTCTGTTGGAATATTCTAAATTTTAAAGGAGTAAAGACAGTCCAGCATTTGATTTTATAATGTTTGTCACCAGATTTTTATTATTGATGTAAAGAAAAAAAAAATCAGTTTTTAAAAATAGTTGGACTTTGGCAGCTTTGTAAGGAAAGTTGGAAATGTTTAGGATTGCTCTCAATTTTAAGCATTGTGCTGATTGGAAGTAAGTCTGTTTTGCATTTTGTCTTCCTGTCCAGGCTCATTTTTAAATGTTTATTTTAGAAGATTGTTGCATCAATATTATGTTTCCTGGCATTGTTCAGCATAGATACAGTGTACACTTTTATGTACACATGATCATATTTAAGTTTGTTGCATAAAATAAACGCTTCTAGGTGTCACATGGCAGTCTTTTTTTAATTTTTTTTTTCTTTCACAGAAAACTTAATTGCTGTATCTGTACATGGGCTTGGACATTCACAGAAGTACTGCACAGAGTGAAGGAGCTGTAATGCAGACAGTTAGGTAGTTAAAAAGTTAAGTTTTTTAGGTGAAGTTAAAGTGCTTTATCTTATCAAGGGGGTTGGGTTGGTCTGCAGAGGGACAGTGAAGAGTTTGCTTTGCTTCCCACTGCCTCAGTTCCCTATTTCTCTTCTGCAAATTGTTTTGAAATCCCTTGATTCATATAGAAGAGCTGGATGCTGGTGGCATTAGTTAGGGATGGCTTGTGCTCCTGAAATGGGTAGGGTGCTGTTGTGTGCTCTTCAACAGGACTTCAGTCTCTCTTAGCGAGTGTACAGCTGCTGTTGTTTTTCTTCTGTAACAGGAAATCAAGCTTTGTGCATAAAGCAGTGTGTGCAGCTCCCCTTCTTAAGCAACATGCACTGCTTTGACCTGAAGGATTTGAAATGCTTTTGACAGAGAGGAGATTTTAAAATTATTTAATTACACTTCTATCAGGGGTTTGATTTCTAAAACTAAAATAATTTCACAAGGTGGATTTCCTGATTATAATGCAGTTTCTTTTCAGTGCTCTGGTCAAATACTTCTCTCTCACAAAACTTAGAGTATTTTGGTTTAAACTAATTATTTTCAAATGTTTTAACTAAAAGCTTTCTGGTGCTACCTGAAAAAGAAACTTGCTTTTTCTTAGAAATGAGTTCTGGTACCTAGTGGTGTGCCTTTAACGGTGATCTGAAATCTAGACTTGACAAATCTTGCAAGTAATTCAGATTTATTTCCAAAAGTGTTGGTTTTTATGAAGTGGATAATTACTGGATTTTTTTCCTTTTTATCTTTTTTGGGCAGTTCTTAATTAGTTACAAAGTCACATTTCTCAGTCATCATAGAATGGTAAAGGTTAGAAAAGGTTTCTGGAGGTTCAAAGCCATGCTCAGAATGTGGTTTTCAATTGTCTTTATCCAGACAGAATGACTGAGGGTTTTTTTCTGTTGTTTTTTTTGTTGTTGTTGGTTGTTGTTGGTTTGGGGGGTTTTTTTGTGGTTTTTTTTTTAATGTGGACATTTGAGTTATTTCCACATGTTGACTATCAGTAGAGTCAGTTGGTACATTCATGTGGCAAATGATGCTGAGCATAATTGGCTGAGCCGAAATGCAGCTTACAGGAACCAGCAGAAAGGTGGCCCCCAGTGAGTCTCTCCAGAAGCTGGCCCAGCCTTGGGTGGGGTGACACCTCTGGGTGTCAGAGCAGTGACAGCACACAGGGGCAGCCTGGAGAACCAGGGCAGAGCACGGCCACCATTCCTACACTGATGTAATTGATGCATTGCCAGTGCTGCTGAGACCTTAAAATTAAGATCTATTAAAGAGTAACGAGTATAAAACTCCAGAATTGAAAGCAAAGTATTTTAAAGAAAAGGGGGGGGGGGGGGGTGTGTGTACTTGGCCATATATCAGTTTTCAAATATTGTACATAAGAGTGGGGATTCTCCTATTAAAATGAGGAAACTGATGCTCAGAGTTCTTCACCTGTTAATGTGCAGTTAATAGGAAGCGGAATAAAACACAGTCTTTATGGCATTTTACAAGTGCAGGATTTAAAGGTGATGAGGTTTCACATTCAGTTACATAGTTAGAGCTAAGTTCTTACCATCTTTTAAGTTCTCATCTTCATAAAAGTCTGGCTGTGTTTCTTAGCAGACATACATTTATTTCTGTTTCTGTCTTCTGATGCCTGGACTGCACAGCTTTCATCACAGTAAGATAAGAAAGCTGTTCTGAGAACATACTTTGTAATGTACTAAATTAAACCTCTACCACTCAACAAAACTAAATCTGAATAGTAGTTTTGGATTAAAAAAAAAACCCTGTTGTCTAGAGCAATCTTAAACAGGAGAAATAATATGCACTACAGACGTTTTCTGCACATGCTGACAAGCCCTGTAAGTTTTAGAACTGATAAATAACAAAATGTTATTTAAAATGTGCTTCCAGCTGTTAGATACTTAGCTCACATTGTTGGACCAAGTTCAGCATCAGACTGGCTCCTGAATGTTAACTGATGGGGCTGTAACAGCTGAACCGTTTCCTCTAAAGACGAAGAAAGATCTGGGACTATCAAACCTTTGCAATACACAGGAAACTTGCTTCTTAAAGAAATCATCCATGTGAATCCTAGTTCTCTGGCCTGTGTGTTTAGTTATTGTCTTTATCAGCAGTAATAGTTCTGTTTGTGCCTGAAAATCATATCTCAAATTGGTGCTCAGGGAAACAGCCCAAACTAAAGAAATTGGGCTATGAAGTCTACTTGGCAGCCTGGCTGCAGGTGCACTGGGCTGATAACCAAGCATTAGTCACAGAGTGGCTGGTCTCAGCCCAGGGCACTGTATCTGGGTGCAGGAACAGATTTGCACAGGGAGCAGCAAGGTGTTAAGAAGCAGGGAGCAAAGTCCTTCTGTACAGCAATACTTTGTGTCCCTTGAAGGCTTCCCCTGCTTGAATTTCTGACAGGAGGGAATCATCATGCTGATGAGTACCCCAGGTATTCAGATGGCCAGAAGGAAGCTCAAACAATACTATAAAATACTCTTAAACTTCAAAGACCAACAGTAGATTCCATTCCTTAAGAGTTTTTAATCCACACATTCTGTGGATTGATTTGCCTCAGTTCCTTAAAGACAGAAAACAAGACAGAACTTCCTCAGAAGCAGAACTTGGAAGTGGTTGCTGACAACCTGTCCCTTCCTAGCTGCATAGCCTGAGCCAGGAGAGTGGTTCCAGGATGTCCTTTTATTTCTAAATGAGAGACCAAAGCAAGTGAATGAGCCAGTACTCCCATCAGAGATTCCTTAGCACTAAGTCAGTGTGGTGACCCCATGAAGGATGACTACTTCAACAAGTCACTCCTTCATGTACTTCAGATTCAGAATGGGAACATCTCTGACTCTGGGGAACTTCCCAGCCCTATTTTTTTGCAGTCTGAAAGGAGATGAGCAAGTTTTTGGGCTGTGCACCTGCTTGTAAAGAGATGAGTGGGACCGCAGCCAAAGGTGTGTTGTAGTTCTGACCTCCTGCTGGCTCGGGCTGGAAAAGCCGAAGGCACAGCCCCCCGTACTCCGCGGTTGGCGGGAGCAGCTCTGCAACCCAAGCTCTGACCGGTCGGGGTCACGTGCTGGAAGATGCTGTGAGCATGTTCTCAGAGCCCTGGTGTCGTATCAGGCAAAGGGCAGTTGTCATACCATTAGAAAAAATCCTCCTGTTTATCTGTTGGAAAGACCTTTCTGACTTGCAACAGAGCATCTCCTCTCTGCAAAACACTCATCACTGCATCCACAGCCTTGACTAATCACCCCCCAGGCTGGCCATAGGCTTCTGCTCTCTGGAGCTTTTCTTGTGCCTGTGGAGAGGGGGACGGGCCCTGCCAGTGCTGTGGGGCACTTCCTCCCCACTACCTCATTCCATCTCCTTTCTCCAGTATGTCCTGTCTGAGCAACACACTATTTTCCCCCGTAACCACTATGTATTTGGTGCTGTTTGGCCATTTTTGAGGGCACCTCTATTCCCAGAGCTACAATTCAGAGGCATAAGGGGCCTTCTGCCAAATTTACTAAGGCAGATTTGTGAACTTCCTCAGATCTCAAGAGCTCAAGTCTATTTTTTATTTGGTCGCTCTCCAGCCTTAAAATGGTAGTAAGTTTCTCCTCCAGAAGACCACTTACTCTGCTGCATCCAAGCCCCTTCCTGCTGCCACATGGGACCTGCACAACGTGCTGGGGGTACTCATTGCCAGGGGAGCAGAGCAGGGTTCCTGCTCTAAGCGTTTCCCTTGCACACATTCTTTCACAAGGGTGGTTTTGGAAGCTGCCCAAAGCAGTTTCCCATGATGATGGCAGAATGTCATTTGGTTCTGCATCACTGAGCTGCTTTCTTTCCAAAACATACCTTTAAGCCAAAACATAGGTTGTTTCTATTTTGGGGTTGATGGTGGGGGTTTTTAACCTTTTTGCTATTAAGAGGGTTTTGTCATTTCACACTTGCAGGATGTGGCCCCTTTTGTGTCTATTTGCTTCTTTTGCAGTCCCATGAAACAGATGCAGGCCCCTCTGAGTACACAATGTCTTGTGTGGACAGCTGGCTCCCTCCAGCCCATCCCAGTGGAGCAGGGCCTGGCATTCCTGCCAGGATGATGTGGCCTCACCAGGGCTGTGCAGAGAGGCGGGATCACCTCCCTCAGCTGCTGCTGACACTTTGCCTCGTGCAGCCCAGGAGAGTTTGCTGCCTTTGCCACGAGCACAGGTTGGTGGCCCATGTTCAGCTTGGTCCAGATCCCAAACCCCCAGGTCCTTTTCTGCCAAGGTGCTTTACATTTGTCCCAGCTTGTGCTGGTGCCTGGGCTTTTTCTCCCCAGGTTCAGGACTCTGTGCTTCCCTTTCTGAATTCCTCATAGATGAGAACCATTAACAGGTGAAAAGAATGGCACACAAACAATAAAAAGAATGATTTTCCCTCTGTTTTTAAGAAATATTTGGGGTTGGTTTGTGTTTTGGTTTTTTCCCCTTCCATCTCTGACCCAGTAAACTCTTGGTAACTATTTTGTTCATACATGTTTTCTTCCACATAGTTCTCTCTCCTGATAAGCATGGCCTGGAGACACTTCATCCCAGTATTTTTGACATGGTTCAGACCATTAAAGGACTGGAATGTGGAATAAGCTATAGTGGGCAAGACATATGCCAAGCAAAGAGCGAGCAATCCCCCATCCCAGCAGGTCATTTATACACAGGATTCATTTCTTGCCTCTTTAACAGCAAAAGCCATAAACATCAGGTGCATAAACATTCCATTTGCACTGACAGCTTTGGATCCTTTAAGCCACTTTCTACAGCTAAACCACTTCACACCCAAGAGTTTCTTGCAGCAAGGTGGAGATGTGATGGCCATTTCCAGAAACACCCAGGACCCACTTTGTGTTTGGTGTTTGTTCTCCAGCCTTGTGTTGATGGAAATTTAAAGCTGTGGCAATGACAGGATTTCCAGTGCTCACTCTTTGTTATGGACCAACTGCAGTGTGAAATGGGACCAACCACTGAACCAAAATCCATCTTGGTGCATAACTGGCTCCTATTTGTGGGGTTGTAACCAGCAAAATGTTCCTCCTTCAAGAAAGGCACCCTCCTATCCGCCTCTGCACCTGGCAGCAGGAAGAAGTATAAAAATGGGGATAGGCAGCTTTGCCCTGATACAGTAATGTGGCTCAGCTGCAGGGAACTTCCCAACCTCTCAGCGTCAGCAGGAGCTTTGACTATTCACCATCATCATGTTTTTAAACTGCCAGTTCTGAGAAGAGGTTTTGGGAAAGACAGAGGGAAGAGACCATGGCACTGTCCCTCTCCCCACCCACTCCAGGAGCAGGGGGCCACAAGCCCATGCCCTGCACCATTTGTGAGCAAAGGCAGCTGTACGTGGAGGACTTGGGGTGCTAAAGGGGTCTGATGGCTCAGGTATCATCGGCACAAAACAGATTCTCTCCCACCTCCCCCTTTCCCCCCTGTATTTTCTTCACCAGCCCAGCTTATTACCCTTTATTTTATACCAGGCTGTCATAAACCCACCTAAAGAGTACATGTATTTCAACACAAAGCAGCCACTAAGTGAAGCAATGTAATTTATTTGACATTATACCAGACATGGGTGCTCCAGATCCAGACTTGACCTTAAAAACAATTTAAAATCCTGGATTTGCTGTATTGGAGGTATCAGTTACCCGTCTGAGAGCCAAATGTGTCAGTATTACAGCCACTGAAACAGAAAACTAAGTACAGGACGAGTCAAGCTAGCAAGCACCATCAGTCCATTTCAGCTGTGAACTCACTTCCAGTTCTGGGGCGCTGGAAGAAATGACAAGGCTGTTGGACAACTTCACAAGTATTTCAGTATAAAGCAGCTCTCACTTACTCATGTCAGTGTCTAACTACACAAACTGGGGAAATTGGGCTTTTTTTTTTTTTTTTTTAACTCTGAATTAACATCAGGCTAAGACCTGCAGGAGAGGGACTGGGAAGTGCTCCCTCTCCCTCACCCCTCTTAAAGAATGAGGTACCACAATACGACACAAGCTCCTGATGACAGTAAAATTAAACAAAAAACCCCAACATCATCTTACACCATAAAACAGTGCAGCACTATCTCAGCTGGCAGAGCCTGCCCAGAAACCTGCCCAGGGACAAACATACACCTGAAGATGGGATGCAGATCTGAAACACAATATTACAACCAGCTTCACAGCAAACTCACTGCTCGTTGCTTCAGCTGTGCAGCTGCTGTCTTCAAATTGCTTCACCCCATTTAACAAACGTTGACAAATGCCAAAAAAGTGAAATTTGTACTGGTAGTAAATCCATAGTTATCATCCCTCCGAAATTCTTCTAGAGCTGAGCAGCAGGGCAGTGCTATTAGCCACCAGGCTGTCACCTCCCTGTGCATGAACCAACTGCAGTTTGAGGTACAGAGTTTAAAATGTACAGACACGACATGAACATAAGTGGTGCAGGGAAATCCAGAGAGAACTTTTCCTCTGTGTTACTGGCTTTGTTTCTTCAGATGGAGCCTTTGAAAGGAGACAAGAGGTGGTGCAGGATAGTCAGGCCATCACAAGAGGCAGTCCTACTTGAAATATTACACTTGTATTTACACAATTCTCCTCTTCAAAAATTTTTAATGTGCACCATGAAAATGATCGTCCCTTTCTCTCTTGTTGCTGACATGGAGGCAGTAGACCATGTAATCTTAGAACAATCTGAATTGCCAGAAATAAAATGAAAACTATTTTCAGGGAAACATGCATTTATTGTTAAGCATTCCCAGTGAAAAATCAACATCTTTTAAAATGTGTTTATTTTAAAAATCATTTGTTTACAAAAGTGTTTCTGTAGTTTTTATTTTCAAGACAAAAAACACTAATGCTGCAATTCCAGCCTCCCCACCCCTGCTCCGCCTCCACAGGAAGTCTGGTGCTCAGGAACCAACCTCCTGCAGTACTTACAGGTAAATATTTATTTACTAGAAAACTCAGAATTTAGGATGGAAAAGGTAAGTGAAAAGCAGGGCTCTTCAGCAGTTGACATCAGCATTCCTACGATGGCAGCCTTCTTCAGACACTGCACCAGAGCAGCAGCAGTCACTGCAGATTGTACACCAGACAAGCACAGCATTGTCACAGTACATTTCCTCAGCTGTCGAGCCGTGATCTGAACTTACATTATCAATGAAGGGCTCAGCACCATGAGTGATCCTGGAGCCAGTTTGATGCCTACAAAGCAGGTCACAGCACAGACTGAACATCACAGCACAGTACAGGGCAAATGATTCACAAGGGTTTGCCCAGTGAGAACAAATCCAAAGTCAGGTTGCTGCCAACAGAGCACTGCAGCTGGAATAACCAAGCCAGAAGCCAAATGCGTTGACAACAGTTGGTCTTGTGAGTCTGATGATGAATCAGCTGATGACGTGAACACCACAAGCAGGAAGAGCTGCCTACATCATTCACAGATAGGTTTGGAACAGATCAGAAAACTAGCAAGAAAGAAGTGATTGCCCCTTTGCCTAGCCCTAGGAGAAAGCTGTGCCTGGAAAACGAGGATGGTAACACTGAAAACATCTATTTGGTCTTTCCAGAAGAGGCTTTAGGCACCCACAAGCATCTTGACTTTCATGCTTTAATTCCATGATGCAACAGATGCTGATGAAATGCACTTTTGCTATCTCTTGTTGAGCCAGCTGCTCATCAAAACCATATAAAATAAGCACCTGGTCACAAATCAGTGCCCCTACTCATTAGTTCCATCAACAAAACAGAACAGGAGGACACCTCATCTTCTCATTGCCTCTGCTCATCAGCATTTAAGTAAAACCAATTTATTTACTAAATTTAATGTTTCCTACTTCAGGCAAGCCTCCAAGTCAGCTTTTGGTGGTGTTTCAGAAGGGAACAAGGGACATGCACAGTTGACTTCCCCTGCATTAAAAACGGAACTTCCTGACACAGCTCATAACCAATGCAGTAAAACAAGAACTCTCGCTTGAGTCTGTGTTTTGATTTCCCCCCACTCCCCTTCTCCCTTCCCAAATGACATAAGCAATCTGTAAGCTCTGAAGTGCCTAGTCTGAGTCACAGCTGTTAGGCTTAAATTTGCATAGTTTAAATGTTTCTGTTACCCACACCATCTAATGGAGATTTGGTGTTACAAGGTAAGATTCTTTCTGGCTATTTAATTCCTCCTTTCAGACAATAACAAAAAAAGTTTCTATATTCCTTATGTCAGTATTCCAATACTAATTTACATGGAAAACAGTTGAATACAGTGATAATTAGAAAAAAACTAAGACATATTCATACACCAGTAGTACCTAATTGCTCATAAATACTACCGAACCAATTATAGTCAAGGCCCCATGTACTCTGTTGCAAGCTTTAAACAAAATTTAAAAAAAAAAAAAGGTTTGGAGTATGCAGAACGCACTAAATGATGCATCTTTCCAGGATATGTTCCTAAGGGCTTTTTGTCTCCAAAATGCACCAATTTGTCACACTGAGAACAGAGTTTGTTCACAGAAGGAATGGGAGGAAGCTGTGAATTTGGCAAGGGGGTGGAATACAGTCAAGGCTTTTGGTACTCATGGGAAAATGGAGGCTTTTGGCAACAGGAAAGGTAATTTCTCTACTTCTGAGCAAAGCTGTACTTTGCTCTTGGAGGAATTGGGTAAGATAGGATAAACCACTTTGCTGGATGCACATTGAAATGTTCGGTAGTGAAATCCAATGGATGCTCTGGTAATCTGTAACTGTTATTACCAATACCTTGTTTAGAAAAATGAGGTCATTTAGACTTCGAAATGACTGTTTCAAGCCATCTTCTGGCACAATAGAGGAAGACAACGCATGATTTATTTGTACTTAGTCACTTGTAGCCATGTTTCATGTTCCTGTTGCAAGGTGTGGTAAATGTACAGCCTGAGTCCAGAGCTGGAGTGGGCTGCACGGCAACTCCATGTCTGTGAATGCACAGGGCCCTGAATATAGCGATGTTCAGTGATACAGAGAACAGAACTACCATTTGTATGTACAATGTGTCACAATGATAAGCTGAACACTAACAGCAAAATTTCTAGGGCTCAGCCCCAGCTGCAGTTAAACTAACCTTGTACAACATTATCCCTATATTCAACTCTGATAATTACCAAGAATACAAAAACATTCCTTATAAAGGAGTCACATGTCAAAATTCAGAGGGACTTCAGACCAAAGATGTCTCCTTAACGCTGGGTCATGTTGCCTTCCCAGCTCACTTCTTGAGAAGCTTCCTGCCAGCACCTGAGCTAGCATTAAGCTACCGAGCACATGGATGAAGGGCAAAATCCAGAATCCACCGTTTATACAAAAGGGGGAAGGGGAAGACAGGTGTTTTGCAGTAGAGAAGAAAATGAGGTAACTTCATGAGAGAAGTAAAACTTAATAGGGCATTCTTTCAGAGGTGACTGTGCTCACCTTAGAACCTCTTTTCCCCGTCTCCCTTTCCCTGGCTTCCTTTATCACTTTACATACTGCTGAAGAAGCCTGCTGTTCTTAGGAGACTGGTTTTATCATAGACATGTTCAGAAGCCCATTACTGAGAAGTTTCATGTCCCCGACAATGATTTACGAGTTCTTTCTTTTGATAAATAGCAGCGAAGAACAAGGGAAAGTAGTCAGCAATTCAAATTTACCACCAGGGTAAAAAAAAAAAAAAAAAAAAAAAAAAAAAGTGTCTATGTAATCAAGAAGTTCTTAGCCTGTATAACAGAAAAGACAGCAACTTGAGATTAACACAAGTAGCATTTTGCCAGTTTCCTACCGTCCCTGGTTTTCACGTAGCAAACCAGCTGAACAGTAGCAGCTTCTTGTTAAAAAAATAAATAAATATAAGGAAAGTCAAAACAACTCATTTCCTTTGGCATCATTGCAAATGATTTACACTAACTCAAGAAAACCAATCACTGACTACACTTCAAAAAGCAGTAAGTATAAAGACTAAGCAAATGCATTTAGTATTGCACTGATATGAGTTCAAAGTAATTACTGTCTGTGCCCTGTTTTAAGTTTGGACACATCAGACAGAGCAGTACAGGGAACATCCCAGAACTAGCCAGGTCTTGACAGCTGTTTTCTGGTTTTGTTCCCCTACTACTATGCTCCAGGTATTTAACAGATACCATAATGTTCCTGATTTCGTCTAGTATGAGTTATAAACAGACCATGAAGTGCAAAACTATTTCAATTTGTACTTCACAGCTCTAGAAAAACCCCAAGCAGGCACATATTTCCCCACCCCATTAATCCACAGCCTAGGAGAAAAAAAACCAAAAACAACAGAACAAAACAAAAGAGTCATAGAAAAGATGACTGATACAGTACTCCATTATGCACAATCCCCACTCTCTAGTCTCAGGATTTCTCTGAACTTCCTTGTCAGATATACTCTCAAAAGTTAGCATCATATTCACAAAGACATTACAGCTCTCTTTAAATAGATGTACTAGTGTTTGAAGTTGCAAGACTAATAATTTTCAAGCTTTTGCACTCAGGATGAAATGTCATTTTAATACAAATAAAAGGACTGACTGTATGTACAAGCCAAGGTAAGATTTCAGTTCTCATTTATCAGAAACATCAATCCAAAAAAAAAGCTAAATTGAGAACACACTTCTAATTCTATGTGCATTTGAAGTATGTACAGTAAAAACACCAACACAGCCTCCATGTGTTAACCAGAGAAAAATGCAAGCAAGGATGAATTTTAAAGTACCTGGTAAGCAATCCTTAAACTGAAGCCCAAAATAAAGCTAGAAAACTGCTGCAAAAAACAGCTGATTGCATCATATCAAGTACTCAAAAAATTTTTTTTCCATTCTCAGTACACTGGAGAATCAGCTTCGTCCTCCTTCAAACCCTGTGAAATCATATTATCCAGAGTGTACTGAAGAACACTTTACAGCTATTTAAGATTTAAAAAAAAAAATAAATGAAACCAGTTCCATCTTTTTGTGCTGTATCGAGGCATACTCCTTACATGATTGTGTAGAAAATATGATGGATGAAAATCACTACTGATAATTCAAAATATATATTTTTAAAGGGGACCCTAGACTACTGCAATGGCACACATAATACCCACAGATGATGAAACATAATCAACAATATGATGTAAGGGAGGGGAGAATCAGGTTTCCCAATTAATAAGCTAGAAAGAAAATGGTTCTGAACAGGTCACCATTTGGAACTTTGGGTAAGTCTTGAAAGTCTGTCAGGAAAAAAGTTACAAAAGCAATTGAGTATTTCAATGGTGCTCTCTTCAGCAACCCTACCTAATATGTCTATTAAGTACAAGCATGCAAATATAGGTCAATCCACAGGCACATAGGATCCATGTTAAAAACAGTAAGATAACTGTGATGAGTGGCACCAACAATTTTGATGACTAACACTCAAAATGTTGCTTTCTGAATTACTAAATCAAAATCCTGAAGCAAGTTCCTGCTAGTCTTTGTCACACTGCTAAACACTAAAGTAGGCATTGTTTTCCCCCATTATCTTAGCTGAGCTCAAAGAATTTTTACAATATTTAGTAAGAAAAAAAAATTAAAGTATTTCCCCTTTTTAAATTTACACAGACGTTTAATTAGCTTTATTTACAGAGCGCTTTTTTTCAGTCTCCAATAGTGCCTAGATAGCATCATCAGGCAAGAGTGCCAGTTTTGAAAGAGAATCTATATAGAATCCTAGGAATAACAGATGGTGATGCTCCTCCAGAAGGGGCAAGCTGGACTACAGAAGCAGCTCTCTCTATATGGCTCAGTTACTCAGGAGTAATTCTGTTGCAGTCTCTACATCCCATGATTTTGAAGACAAGGCCACTATTACTGCATTCTGCAATGAGAAAACAAAAGCAGTGTTTTCAGTGTGTGAACCTGCAGCTCCAGGAAGTGGAATGAAAAGCTCACAGAAAATCAAAACACATTAGTTTACCATTCCTTAAATCTCAAGTAATAATTGATAGAAAAATTGTTTCAAAAAGGCAGGGGTAGCTCACAAGATTTATCTGTAACACAGTATTTTAAAACTCCAGTTCTTAAAAATAACTAGCAAAATAGCATAATTAGACCGACACAACACCATGGAAGTAGACAATTTACTTTAGTAGATTCTGATTATACTGATGGCTTCCTGTATTTATACACATAAACCTGCCCTGTCCTTACTGAAAATATTTAAGTTATTTATACTTACCCTATCAAAGCCCATAGCACAAAGGTTTTCTATTTTTTTGGTGTATTCTGGACTAGAAACTGGTGCTCCAGCATACACATGTGCCCAAAGTCGAGCTGTCTGTTTAAACATTTCTGGATTTTGTTTGTACTACACAAAAGAGAGAGGGGGGAAAAGCAGAAAGTTAAATCAACTCATCAATCCAACCAAACATCAAGACAATATGGCAGACTGCAACCCGTCATTCTTCCTACAGTATCTTCCACAATGTTTCATACTGATCATGCTGCTATTCTTGAAGTAAATTTAGAGGTGAGGATTACACAAAGAGCAAACCTATGCAAGCATTGATATAATGAGTTTGCCTTCAGGTTAAATTATGCACTGTTGGTATTTGATGTGTGCAGCCAGGTACTGCTCTCAACAGCACAGATCAAAGTAAAGCAGCTATATTTAGCACAGCTGCTGAAAATTTATATTCAGTGTGACAGAGTACAAATTATCCCTATGTTAACATCTCCTGAACATGGTACTATGTACTACTCTAATGCATTCCTCTAATCACTTAAAAATATATATGGTTTTACACACTGCAAGTAGGCCTGCAGTTTTTCAGTCCTGGCTAATATTCTACTACTGGGCTTCTTCCTGAGAATGAGGATCTTGATCACACAGGTGACAGAAGAAGGATGGAAAAATGGGTGAGCAAGTGCAAAAAGCTAGGGAGCTGCAACTCTTCATGAAAGCTATTATTTACCAGGAAAAAAAAAATCATGTCAGTATGTAACTATATCATTTTGTACCAATCTCATCACTAACCAGTTTTCCAATAAACAACAGACTGGACCATATTGCAGAGAATTTTTAGCATGTGCCAAGAACTCAACTGCCAAGACAGTGGGTCATCTGTCATAAACTGTACTCAGCAAAGTTAAATGATTTTTCCATTTTAACAGCTTTTGTATGCCATATCAAGTTTTTTGTCTTAAAAAAATGCTCTTCCCTTCGATTGTCACTTCAATAAGACAAGATATTAGGAAATACATTTTTAAAATATTTAAGTACATTTTAAGGACAGAAACATGGCTGATTATCATTCTTTGACATTTCATTAATACATGAAAATAATAATTAGATCTGTAAAACACAGTAAAATGCTCTCTTGTCATTTTGCCTCTCCTACAACAACCCACAACAATCACATTGCTTTGTGTGCCTTGCCCACCTCCCTCTAATTCTGATCCATATGTCATAATTTGTATATTTACTATCTGGTGGCATTAATGCCATTAAAACAAACATGGGAGGCAATGTATTGTTGGAAATAAATCACTATTATAAACACAGTGGTCTGTAATAAATTTCTTTTGGTGTAATGATTAAAAGAGAAGAAGGATTAAGTTAAACACCAGTAGCATCCTTAAGTACTATTTTCTTCTGCTTTTAAGAGATCTTCCCCCAGTTAATTTTTTTAAAATATTTTTGAGAACATTGCCAAGCCTAGAAAGCAACTAGCTGAAGTGCAAAGAATTAGTCATAATTGCATTTTACTCAGAATTAGCTTTCAGTGTTCTATTAAAAGAATTCCTTTACTTAGGTATCTGTAAATAATCCAGTTTCTCACTGAATTTAGAAAAGCCTAAGGGCAACTTTCGTTGATGTTTCAGTAGCAGGAGTCTGAGGCAGTTCATGTTGCTGTACTGAAAAAAAACCAGCAATCAGAGCAACTAATACACCAGACAGCTGGTGTCTGAAAATACTGCTCTTACTCAAACAGGAATTCTCCCTGGGATTCTCTCAAGAGCTTATAGGAACTGCCATTTACCTGGACAACACATAGTTTAATAAAATAGCACAAGTGTGGAGAATAATTAATTCCTTGTGCATTTTTGCCTTGGAAAACACAATTAACCCCAAACAAAGTAGAAGAGACCCCAACACCAAATAAACACATGAAAAGAGCAGTTGTTTACCGACATCTCTCTCAAAACCATTATAATCACTTTCTACTTACATACACGTGCCTGTAACTCAAGGTCAAACCCCAGCATAGTTTTCATGCAGGTATTTGCAGGAAACAGGACAGATTGAATCCTCCCCACATCAGCTATGCCACAATCCCACTGGACACACCCCCACAAGCACCTGAGGGGCAGCCTGGAAAATTGCTCTTTGGAATCTACAGCTTCATGGAGTTTTTTGCCTGAGAAAAAAACTCTTACCAGCTCAAGTGCTTCTACTGTTATGATTCCCATATAAAATTCTACCATCAGAGCCAGAAATGGCAAACACTATTTTTGTTCTTGGTAAAAAAGGATGCAGTGGTTTTTTAAATGAAGGAGTATGACAGCAAGGGCATACATCTAGAAAAAAACTCAGTGCAGGGACGTGCCTGGTGGCCTTTCTGGCCTTTGCAACACTTCTCCCTGGGCAGAGCAATTCAGCCTGACACAACTGTTCAGGGACATTTATTCAGAGCAGCCTTACTGCAGAATCCCACAAGCAAGCCTTCTATATCGACTGAGTACAGTGGTAGCAAACAGCTCTCAGGCAACCCAGCAGTGCAATGGGCTACCTCTAATCTCCATGCTTCCCCCTGAATCCTGACAGGTTTGAAAAAATGCTTATCTATCATTCTACACTGAGTTTTAAAGGGAAAGAGGGCACACCTTGTCACCCTATCCTAGAGGGTTCTGACTTATAGAAGATACAGGTGAGATAGAAGGTTCTCCCAGCATCACCTTGCTTTGTTCTTCAGTTACTGAAATATACTCTTACTGCCAGCCAGTGGGGAAGCCAGACTGCCTTTCTCTTTCCCCAGAGTAAAAAGGAGAACACACACACACTTCAGATTTTGTTGAGAATTGTCAGAGGAATGATTGTTTCTATCCTTCAGCAACACTTTAAACAGAATCATGCCAATCCTGATACGGCCTAAGATCCAACTGACATTTTTTGGTATTAAAAGTTATCACTAATGTCTGAAAGGTAACAAACCTTATTGATTGTAAAATGTTACTGATGGCATTCAATCAGTGATTAAAACAGTTATCCCCAAGTCATTATTCATAAAATTTTGACATTAAACAAATACAATGCTCAACAACATTTATATTAATGCAGAAGACAAGCTACATACCAAGCCAAATCCAATTATCCACCAAGTTAAAACTCATTTAAAACCGATAGCATATTGCTTTTCTTATACTGGAAGGTTTAGATTTTAAAAGGCAAGTTACACTGAAATTCATTTAACTATGCTGTTATCAAAACAGTGACACTGTGGAGTAACTAATACTCTGGAATTCAAAAAAAAAAATCACAAAACACTGTACAATACTAAGTATTGCTCACATTTAGTATATGCAATTTTACAATAAATTGTTTAAAATCTTGTATCTCCTGTAAGCCTTGGGACCTAACCTGAGTCAGTAAAGATTACAGAAGTGTTACAAAATCACAGTCAACTGAATATCTTACCTGGTTTGCCACTACTGCATCTTGTGGATCATCTGGTTCTGCAGCTGCCAACAATGCTTGCAGCGATAACAACACTGTTCTTAGAGTCATTGCTGCTGCCCTAAAATTGAAAATTAAAAAAATTCTTTACCATATCCTGTGTCTATATTCACCCTTGTGGCTCTACTGTCATAGAAGATAGGAGTTCATGTACAGGTTTTAAGTCTAAGAAACATAATTTTAAACTGCTGCAGCTTATAGTTATTAAAATACTGTTCTGTATATATATGTAAATAGGGCTTCCAACATGGACTTTGCTATTAACAATGCTTTCTGAAGTTTTTGGAAAGTACCTTGACCTACACATTTCACCATGCCCATTTAATGCAATTCATTTCATATGAGGAAAAAGGCCCCACAAAAACCAAGGCCTAAGCAGGTTGTGCCATTCTCCTTCACTTGCAGGGCAGGGCCGGCAGCCCGGGGATGCTCCCTCTGCCGGCACTCCTCGTGCAGGAGCAGTGACCTACATTTTAAACGTGGCTAACAGGTAAGGAATTCTATACACTGCACCTTTTTGCACCAGTTTTAACATCACATACTTCATTAAATCGAACCATTTACATAGTTAATTACGACTACGATAATAAAAAGGCTAGGCTAATTATGAAATGTGCAATCAAAATACTTCCTCGGCTTCCTCTCACTACAACCTGACACAACTGTGTTGGCAGCAGGAAAACATTCTGTAGTCACAATGGTCCTGTAAAGTCACTCTTTGCCCCTGTGAAAGAACCCTGTTGAAGGTAGCACAGTCCCAGAGTTGGAACCTCTAAGATATTAGGTTCTTATCATTTATCTTGATCTCAGTGTATTTAGAAAAAGACACCTCAATAATTTAGTAAGGGAAAACCCAGTATGCTCAGAGAAGTCAATAAACCCTCAAAAGTAATCACATGAAATTATTACACACTGCAAGTCTGGAAAGTTGTAACATTTACACCGTTTCATTACATTTCGATCATAAATAACATCTCTGAGCTACCATTTCAGGTGGTATACACTGGAAACCAAGTAAGAACTCCATAGACTCTGTGGAAGTTGAGTATTTCTGATTTGAACAGTTAACTAGATTCTTAAAATCACTGTGGCACAGACAGATGTTCAAACTAATACAAAGTCTGTTTACTCTGCTTAAGTAGCAAGGTGAATGCAACATTTTAGATTTGAGCAAAGTGATTATGACACAGGAATGTCAGAGGAAAGTTGCGAAACACAGGCATCCAATTTCTTATAAACGAACCTCCATCTTCAATCAACGGAAAACAGTTTATTGTTTTCAGAAGACTGAAATTATATTGCAAATAAATGCAAAGAGTTTGTTAAAACAGATGGGGAACAGTCTGACCGGATGGTCCAGCTACAAAGGAAACAGCGTGCAAGTGCATTTCCAGGCTTAGGGTGCAGAAATTTATGTATTTTCCAGTACTGAGTCACTATATTAAGGTACTCTAGCAGTGTATACTAATGAACAGAGCATAGATGGTAGTAAAATGTTAGAGGTACATTTGTGGCACCCACATATTATGTTCCTAGATGCTTACATTCACAAATTTCTTGCTATGTCACTAACCATTCAAACATGCCATTCTTCCCTAATTGTTTCTAATTCTAGAAAATTTTTCTCAGTAAGTTATTTTTTAGCTTGATAATTATTGCTGAGCTTTCGCAGTGCAGTGTTCTACATCAAAATGCAAGTGAGAAACATCCCAAATGACAGATTTTAATTAGCACATAGTGTCTCATTCTAACTGCCACACCAGCTTGAAGTCCCTTAAGCTGAACGTAGTAGACTTAAATCTTTAAAAAATCCTTATGCTTTTAAATCTGAATTCTGACAAATCATAAAACTACCACAACATACAATTCTCCTCTTTCAAACCTATTCCTTAGTAATTTTCTTTTCTTTACATGTACCTAATGCAATTTTGCTCTTAAAATTTCCTTGGGCTTGTAATCTCTAAAGGTTTATACTATCTTGAAATTAACCTATTTAATGTACATACTGATGACAATTCACAGTCTCATCTGCTAGCATTACAGGAAGGGAATGCAACATATTTACTACTCCAGCATTCAGGTGTCATGGAACACTAAGTCTTTCAGGCCTTACTATGCTCAAATGGATGTAATAATTTTTATGAAATCAATTTCAGGTCCTATCACATCTGTCACACCCACTGTAAAACCCAAAGTCTTTCTCCCAGTTAAGTAATTTTATTATGTTATTTACTGTAGTTTTAAAGACAGACTTAACATGAAGTACCAATCAACCATAACTAATGCTATAGTTACTTTCTCCAAATAAAAGTTGTTCTGTCCTTTCCTTTAGAGACATCTGAAAATGGAGAGAAGATGACATAAAAAGGATCACAGCCTTTTGTGCCATTTTTACATGCAATTTACCTCCATTTACACTGTACCTTCTAGGTGAGGAATGTAAAATATATTTTGAGGAGCAGGGGGCATCGCTAAAAACCAAAGGTGCCATGGACACCAGCTGTCTCCAGCTGTCTCTGGCTTTCAAGACTGCCAGGTCCTTTCAATCCCTGTTTACCTGTTATATTTGTAGATTTTTACACAAAGCATACTGACATTTAAACATCTGACATTCCAATTTCAAAATAACAATAAAAAGCAACAACTTATCCATTTATATATACAGATGGCGATATGATCAGAGAATTTAAACTCTGAAATACTAAGTTTCAGACAAGACTGGTTTAGCCACATTTATGAAAAGGTTTAAAAATGTAGCTTACAACTGATTTTCAAGTCTCATGTCTCAAAACAGCTTTCCCAGTACATGCATAGTAACATAGTCTTTATTGGACAAACACTGAAAGAAGTATCCTTAAATCATAAAAGAAAACCCACTACAGCTTCAGTTGCTGTTTGTATTAAACAAAAGAAGAAATTAAAATTTTTAATTAATGGTAGAGAAAAACTGACATATTTTGTGTAACTATAGCATAACCATCCAAAATCTTCTACCTTTAGAACACCAATTAGCTTTTGTGATTCAAAAAAGTAAAAATGGCTTGTTATTTTTTACATAGCTTGGTCTTAAAAATTTCAGATATCTATTAAGATTCACAGAAGACACTGAAGAAACAGCTAAAAATAGATTTTCATTTCCCATGAACTTAAAAGCTCTTCTTTCTTCCCATTACCTTCTTTTGGGAGAATACAACAAATAGAGATGACTGCCTAGACTTGTATTTACAAATACCAGTAAGGCAGGACCTGTTCCTCACAAGCAAAAAACAAGAACAATTCCCATCATCAGTTCTGAAAGAAAATCTATACTGATAGTGGCACAAAGCTAAAAATCCCAACACAGACACCCAGACACACACCCTCCCCAATATTTTCCCAAGAAAAGAAAAACGTCCAAGGAAAGAATGAAAGAAAAAAAAGCTGTGTTTTCCTTAAAACAAATTTCCAGTGCAAAGATACAGATCTTCTGAATTTTCCAATGCACCTCAAAGGTTTATTGATCTAGAATAAAACCCTGAAAAAAAAATAGGTATTTCCAACTCCTCTTACATTTGAAGTTTACTTCTAGGTATGATTTATGTGCAACAGCTCATGGAGTTCAAGCAATTGTGAAAAATGAGCAATTCACTTTGGGAACTCAAGCTAGCTGCATGGTTGCATTCTAGGTTTGTTCTCTCCTCCTTGTCAAAGACAAGTATTGCCCCTGACAGACTTCCATCTGATCTGTTCTTAATTGAATCCTCAGAAGGCTCCTGGAAAATCTTCAGTTCTTCACCATGCCTGATATTCTACACACTGAGATGGCTTTCCAATCTTTCACTGTACATTGTTTTTGCTTAGACCATCATTCTTGTACAACAACTCTCTAAGCAGGTACACTACTTCAATGGAAACCTGACCAATCATCAGCAACCAGCAGCCAGCTTGTATAATGAGTTTTACAGGTAAAACTTATTTGCCTCGCACATGACCTTATATCCCCTTTGTCCCATGACATTACTGGCTCCTGTTTGCTCCTGAAGCTTACAGTAACCCTTGACTTCCACTCCCAAAACGTTGCTTAGTTATCATGCAGGTTTGCCATCTGCAAAATGAGAGGAGGCCACTATCATGCACCAGTGAGCTGCAGAGAGCTCCCTACAGAGACACACTGTCCCTCAGAGAACCTGAAACTAAAAGCTTCCACTCTGGACATCCAAACCAAAAGCTCGGCTTTCTGCTGGCATTGCATTTGCTAAACCACAAGGAAAATCTGGACTGAATCAGAACAAAGAGAGCTGGGTATACATTTTGTTCACTTACACTTTTCCTCCCTTTTTTTTTTTAGATAATATCTTAGGGCATTTCCATTAAAAAAAAGCACTCCTGGTTTGGGTGACTATAGTGTTAACATTAAAAGGCACAGCAAGCCAGCTGTGCCCAGTATGCCTGAGGAAAGAAATCTCTTTTACCTTTTGATGAGCAGAGAGAGTCCTAAGAGGATTACAAAACACTGCCAGGTTTTATTTTTCTTCTTCATTTTTAAAGGCTAAGTAATTCTCCATTTAGGAAGTTTTTACTTATGTTCTTTACATTCCTCTCCAGGAAACAATCTCTCTCATTATTCCAAGAGGGTAACACAGCAGAATGCCAGGAACAGCTGCAGCCAGCAGATTGCTACTCCACTCCGTCAACCAAACATGGCTACGGGAACATTTTTTTCTACATAATCTGCAATATTTGTTCCATTTATGAAATAAATAAGCTTGTTAATCCAAGAGAAAATCTCTGGGGCCTTGTACCAATGGCTTATGGAATCTGGAAGGAAATGAATAAGGCCTTTGAATGGAAGCCCATTGCATAGTCACTATTTACAGGACAATACAAGACCAGGCACCCATCAGAGAAAATTAAAAAGAATAGGACAGCTTTGACATAGCACTGAGGGGAAAGACAGCCTGCTTGAAGGGTTCCCTAAAACCATGTTAATAGTCTCTGCATTTTTCTCAAAACTTTAAGAAGCTTCAGTGTTCTTCAAACACCCTGAACAAAACCTAGCAGTACTGGGTAGCCACAAAGATTACAAGCTGGCTGCTGCTTATTTATTTATTAAAATTGTATTATCTCTCATAATAATGATTTCTGCATCTCAACTAAAACTGAAGCATGAATCCTCCAGCAGAGCCACTATGACAAAAATATTTTTATTGTTCATTATTGACTGTCAAACTCACAAAAGCCAAGAGTTTTTGTAGCCACATATGCAGCCACGACAAATTCACTTCATAATCTCTCCTCAAGGGATTTATGTGGAACAGCTTTCAAGTAATTTAGTTCTAAGGTTTCAGTGAACTGCATTGATATGTTGTATATTTAAAATTAAAGCTTTGAGACAGTGTACTAGCCTGGAAGATAAATACAGGCCATAGTAAGTGAAACCACAGAATGAAAATTATGTCAGATAAGCATAAACAGTATTCCTTTTACAAAATCATACCCCTATTTTAATTCTAGCAGCAAACAGTAACTGCTTTCCAAACAAACTGGCATAACAGGTACTTAAAAATCTAAACATGATGAAAATCCACAGCTGCAAAGAATTTCAGTATCAAGCATGCAATGTGGAAAAATAATTTTATTAAACTTATTAGAAATAATTTAAAGACATTACTTTGGAAATTGATAAAACCTCCTGCCAATATGCAGATTATCATCTCAACTATGCTCAGTAGAACAGAAAATAATTACCACAAGATGGGAGAGTAGGGAAGAGACTTTTAAAAACTATACAAACACATTAAAATCTTCATATTTGTATTCACCATCTATAAATGAGTATTTTATCAGCTTAGTAAATAACTCTTTCAGAAATCCTGCTAAGGCCCATACACCAAACTTCTCCAGTCCTTTAACTCTCAAACCTCACTGAAAAACAGATATGCAGTGAAATTTCAGACTTGTATTTAAACACAGCAACAAGAGAAGCATTATTCAGTTAAGAGCATTACAAGTCAATGAAGTGGCACTTCAAAAACAGACCTTGTTGCTAAAAGATTTGACAAGAGAGATTGTGGAACTAAATATATTTTCTAGAATACTGCCACAGGAATATTTCAGAATTGCATTTGTCCAATTTACTCTTGAATAAATGGTGAAATAACGGAAATATTACCTTATTGATCTGATGGGGGGGATTGGGATTGCTTTTTAGTTTATCTGTTTGCTTTCTAATGAAGCTATTTTATTCAAACCACTTTTCAACCTAGACATGCAGAAAACATATTTTTGGTGGTGTGTGGTGGTACATCCTCCCCCTGGCTCCCTCCTTAGGCCGGCTATATCTCAGGAATGCTTGCTAGGTCTCAGCCTGGATTAATGGCACCTAGACAGTTCGGTTCTCTCAAGCTTACCAAAAACACTGTCTGCTCTCAAAACTTCTGTTGTCTAGCAAACTCCTGTTTACCAACAAATAGCCTTGAGTTCCTTCTTCTATCTCAACAAGAGACCAAGCGGAATAGTACTTTTGTTATTGGACTTTTCAAGGAATATTCCAGTAAATACCAACTCATCCTTGTGGTCAGGATGGATATTTACCAGTGATTTCATCTTCATCTTGTGACCCTATCTATGAACAATGGTACTGAGATCCTTTGAGCTATCCTGGACCACAGCAGGCTGTGACCAGCATTTCCCAGAGTGGGATGACTCCCAGAGCCAGTGAATTCTCAAGTTCGTGAGACTCTGAGGATTGCCATGGAAAGCCAGTGAAGCCTGGGCTAATACCCTCATCATTCCTCAAGGCTTAATCCTTTGCCCACTGAGAAGATCCAAAGGCATCTGCAAGTACTTCACTGAATTCAAGGGTAATTTTTCCCAAGTACACCTTTGTTCATACTTATTTTTGTCTGTGTGCACGTGTATTACGAATGTTGCCACTTCAGATTTAACCTGATCTAGTGGAAGGTGCTCCTCTCCATGGCAGGGGGGTTGGAACTAGATGATCTTTAAGGTCTCTTCCAACCCAAACCATTCTATGACTCTATGCTGTGGGCATTTCTTAATTAGCTGCATATACTGAAGAACAATAAACAACTTATTTAAACAGTATTAACCATTCATATTGCTTAGTGAGTTTTAGGAAGCTACTCTGGAAGAAACCAGTCTTATCTATCACAATACAGAAATGCTTCAAACAGTAAACAATGGAGGCAGCTATAAGTTTGGTCTTATCAAAGGATTAGAGGCTTTGACAAGCAATTCAACAATGCTCAAGTGATTTTCACATACCCTTCTATGATTCGAAAAGAAACAAAACTTACATACAGCACAACTAGAAAATGAAAGGATCACACTACATGAAGAATAATTTGAAGAGGGATTAATAGTATACAGAAAATCTCCTGCCACCACCAGGTTCTGTGCAATTCTCTCCTTAGTGCTTCCAAATGAAGACATTGTTTCAAAGGAAGAGTTTAAAACTATATAACTGGCATAATACTGGTCCTTCTTGTGTCAGCCGGTTTAAATATACAAAAGTCAAATTCTTTTCCAATACTCCTATGTTGTATACATCTTGGAAAACGAAGATATTAATGTTTGGGTTTTTTTCATCAAGCAGAAATAACAGAAATAAGACATAGATCAAATTATCTGTGCTAGACATAACTCAAAGATTACAAGAACACATGTCAACTCTTCTCTCCTGTTTGTCCTTCTGAAATATTAAAGGCTTTGACTAACAACCCCAAAAGTACATAAATTAAGTTGAAGCTCATGGGGTTTTTAGGTCTTTGTTGCCTTTTGATACTACAGACAACCTCATGCCCATTCATTAATCTGCTTCAGAGTACAATCTCTCGGGAGACTGTACTTGGACAGTTAAAGAGTCATTAATCTCCAGTAAAACTGTAGGGTGCTATGAATAATTAGATGCACGTACAAAGTGCACTGGCTTTACTGATAAAAAAAACTATACCAGGTACCATGGCATGTATATTGAAAGATTCTATTGCCTGAAGGAACATCAAGTGCTCTGAGATGGTAAGAAAATATATGCCATTTGAGAAGTTAGAAAGACAAGTTTATGACCATTACAATTTCATTTCAGTAATTTACACTATACTGTGCCAGGGTATAATCCGTATGAGATTTCTATAATCTCATACATCTGTAAAAGATTAATACGCTGGATGTGTCACTTGCAAGACCTCAGCACTCTCCTCTAAAGTTTCTGTTTCAAACCCAACTGATGTCTGCTTGGCCAAGAGCACTTTTGACAAAGTTGTTGACTTTACAAGCATTTGAAGTTTGTGTGGATTAATACTGGTACGATCTGCTGGGGAATTACAGTCCTATTCTTTTGGGGCAGACATGGAGGAAAATAACCATCTGTATTAGGTATCATGTCTATCATACAACTGTTTTACACAATCTTCAAACCACATGAAATCAATTACTTTGAAAAACAAATGAACAATTAATGCAGCTATTAGTTTGGACACAAGTCTATTCCACCGATTTTGGCTATTAAAACTTCTGCAGTAACATTACCTGATCAAAGAAGGCAATAAGTAGTACAAAACCACCCACAATGTCAACAATGAAAT
Source organism: Zosterops lateralis (assembly GCF_965231275.1). Lineage (NCBI taxonomy): Eukaryota > Metazoa > Chordata > Aves > Passeriformes > Zosteropidae > Zosterops > Zosterops lateralis. The sequence continues at coordinate 23,378,606 of NC_139766.1, read as the reverse complement.
GTTCATTGTAGGGCAAGCATTTTTGGAAGAACTCTCTGTGTATCCTTACTGCTTTCCAAAATTATCACCCAATCATTTCATTTGCATATTTGCACCTCAGAATATGTACCAAAATGTTTGCTTTAAGGACATCTCAAATTATAAGCACAAGGCAAAAAACAAGGTGAGCTGATACCTATCCAGGACACCAGCATACTTGATTTTGCACATTTAAATCCCCGTAGAATCTTACCATTGATCTTTCAGAATATCCAAGCAAATGGCCCCAGTGACTGAGCTAATGTTAGGATGCCATATTTTGGTGATAAACCGCACCTAAAAAAACAAGATAATTTTTTAAAACATAAGCAGTAACTAAACACAGTACACTAAATAAACATTTTAAATCCACCATTTAAATAATACTATGACGAAATACTAATTAAGAAAATGTAGTACTACAAATGGAACTAAGACATGATACTGCTTATTTCAGGACGCTTCAAGTTAGTAAGGCTGTTTGTTAGAGCCTTGCCTTACTCAAAACAGGCCACTGCCAAGCTCCCCAAACTCATTCCTAACTGCTTTCTCATGTCATGTGTTTATATCCCTGCATCACACAAAGCTAGTTAGAAATATCCTCCAGTATGTGAGTGTTTTGACGAGCAGATGGTCAAAAACAGACTTAAAACTTTTAACATTTTTAAAAGTGGGCTTTCTAGATTTCTCAAAGCTGCACATGGCTGGGGAGAACATCAGGGCAGAACCATAAAACTGAAGTTACAGAAAGATGCAGTAAAGTTACAAGGCTACTAAGTTGTGAAAAATATATGAATGACTTTACCACAGCCATTTCTCACCTCTCATCCATGTGCACATTATCTATTCCTTCAACAAGGAAGCAATAAGACTATTATATTTCTCTGATGGTGCTTCAAGACACACCACTGTACATGTCACTACTTGATTAGTACTAGAAACCTGGCAGGTTGGATTCAAGAACCTTTTAAGTATAACTTAGGGAGCCCAAGAAATTAAAAGAACCAATAACTCCCTATTGCAACATTTCTTCACCAATGCTGAGAGGGAGGGAAGACAGCTGTACTCTCTACATCATTTAAAACTACCTGAAAACTGTATTTATCTTGTCAGAAAAATTAAGGCCCAAGCTCCTCCCCAGAATTTCCCAGTTTGTACTTTTAGAAACAGTCAGAGTGTACTTATGACTGGATACAGTTTCGCATCCTACTTTATTTTTATCTAAATACAACAGTTCCAATCCTTGTCTAGAAGTGAATTTAAAACAATCAAACAAAAAAACCCCAAAAACCCCAACAAACAAGCAAACAAGTAAATAAGAATACTCAAACCCAACTTGTTAGCCAAATTGTATTATCCAAAAATGTGTGTCTGCAGTACCTTAGGAGGATTAAACGGATATGTTTCGGGGATTTTTATTTCTAGCTGATACCTTCCACCTGCAAAAGACAAGAACAAGTCGGAAGTTATACCAAAAGAACATTATTCAAACTTAAGTCTTTCATGACACTAAAGTTTACACTTCTAAATGAGCAGATTTTCAAGTCATTCCAATTTACCCAGCATTATTAGTTAGGAGATACATTTAGATTTCATCTATTTCATAAATAAATGCACATAAAGTCAGTTAGAAAAGCTGTGTTTGCTTATGCAAATCAGTACCTATACTTCTGAGGTATATTTAATGTGTACATTCTCATTCCCAAACTTATAATTTCCATGATTTATTTTAGTAAAAGATAAATATGAATATTATGAAAATATCAACCAAATATCTCCTAAGCAGATTTAAAAAAAAGGAATATTAAGGCTGAACATAGGATATTACATTATTCTGACTCTTTTCTGATACCCCATGGCAAACTTTCTTCAAATTACGTAATTGAAATTACCTGTATTTCATTTTAAACTTTTTGGAATTGAAATACATTCAAATAACTTCTTCAGAAAAGCTCCTACACTTTGGAAAAAAAATAATAAAGGAGGTACCAGTATTTAATTTTTGTTATGTTCTACATTAGCATCTGAAGTAGTTACTTGCATTTCGATTCTGCAAATACTTTGACATACCAGTACCGCTAATAAAATATGAAGGGCCAGAGCATAAAATAAAGCATAATAGGAGCTTGGAAGACAGAATCCCCTCCTACTGCCCAGTTTTAAACATTCCTAGGTTTTCTCTCTCTATCATAGTATCATTCCCTACCCTACTTCCATTGTAGTTCAGTTAACATTCAAGTTCACTACCAATACTTATGCCTCCTGGAGCAATCTCAAACTATCTCTGCCTGGCTAGTGAAGGCGATTTGCCAGGCCAATGACAGAAAGAATAGGGTATAAAAAAAGCATATACACCAAATTAGACATTCAGTTTTTATAAAAACTCAAAGTATTTATCCTCACTTGCAATTTTTTTTCTTCAACATGTTGCTCTTCTTTCAGAAACCTTTTCCCTCTGTCAGTATAATGTGCTACAATTTATACAATTTCTTGAATTAAAGCTGAAGTATTTGCAATCTATTTTCCTTGAGATTTCCAGAGTGATTTACTCTGCAAATCAAGCTATAGAAAACCAGCTCTCAAGTAGTGACAATACCGGCAACAAGACACATAGAAAAAAGGCCTCACACTACTCCTCTCAGCAGTTACAGTATATGGCATCTTTTTACCTGCGCCAAAAAACACATTAGTAGCTCCTAACAACTGTCATTTTAAAAATGTATTTCAGTCTAATACACTCCACCTGAAACTAGTTAGTATCAGTTTGATATTTTCCACTATTGTTTACAGCTGTTCTTTTTCTTACTTAACACTAAAGTAACTTGAGAAGTTTTAACAGAAAATACTATATAAGAAAGGCCAATAAATCCAAAATTATAATAGTAATCTAAATTGATTGCTTGTCTACTTTCAGGACAGCACGGAGAAATAGTTTTGAAGACACATACATCAATAAGAGACCTTAAGGAAGACTTAGTATTGACCTTTGGTTTTCCTTTTCTTTAAATTGAAGCATAATTCAGCAGCAACTGTTTTTAAGAAAAGAGAACAGCTGCACTCGGTCTGGATTATAAAAATTTATCAGTTCTGCAATTTTGCTGCTACATCAATTTGTAAGGGAATACGAAATCTATCCTTAGATATTACCATTTCTTCTGCCTATCACAACTATTCCAAGCCTTCTGCCTAGCATGATATTCAGCCACCAATATTTTTCACCAGAGACTGATGATCTGGTAGTATTATTTATATAGTATTGTTTTCCACTAAAGTTTGTGGTTAAAAATACAGGTTTAAAGACATAACCTAAGCAAATCTGTAATTTTTTAAATACTAAATTTAAAATACAAATGACTAATATAGTAACTTCTGCATGCCAATATTTCTGCATTTTTTAAGAATATGCATATGTATGTCTTTTTTTTTTTGTGGCTATTTAATGCTTGAAATTGAATTAAACAGTAATGGCATAATATTCTTTCTGTAGTCCTACTGGAACAGGTCTCACAAGAATTAGAGTAATTATTAGCTATTTCCCTTGAAGAAATACCCCATTATAAATTTTTCAGTTGCTGTGGCTCACATGCAAGCTTGGCTTGAAATTAATACCAATATTACACAGGCTTTAAAAAAAAACAACCCCCCAAAAATCCAAACCCACAAACCCCCAACCTATCTACTGAAAAGCTCTTGAATCAAGTAAAACCCAGCAGCCATTAATCAAGTCTCTCAAAGGTCCTCTCTCCAAACATGCTTTAACATGGGATGTAAACATGTTTCAATTAAAGTCGTGTCTTGCAATATTCTGAAAATTGTTCAATATGAGCTAACACTACTAACAGAAAAATAAAAGCTGTAAATTTTGTCAATAGATGGCATTCTTCCTCTCAGTCATTCTTAACTAATGTTCCAACATTACCTATAAAAAATTTTGCAGCAGCAGTTTGGTTTCAGATACCTCACCAACTATGGTCAACAACTGTTCTTTCACTTCACACTGGTTCTAGAATTCCCTCCTGTATCACAGGGACTGTCTGACCAGAACTACTGCATAAAACTTCTTCATTAAGCACTTCTTGCTGTGTCACTGTTCAGATTACAGATGACAAAACATCAGTCAGTACTTATGCAGCATGCATTACTGCTATAGTCATAAAATGAAGATGACACACACTGGCACACCCTTCATAATTATGTAAGGGAATAAATGCATATAACTATATCACAGAAATACTAACATTCCAAAGCAAATTATTCTAATGTCAGGAAATACCATAAATTGGGCTGGCACTAACTCTCATTTTGTTCCTTGATGCATATGCCTCCTAGATTAAAGTAAGCATCCAATCGTATTACTGTACCATGAGATCCCTGCCATAATCAGAATAAAAAATCATTTAGCTTCCCCAAAAGGGGTATTTAATATAACCTCATAATTAAATGTACTCAAAGGTATGTAAGTATGCATGCATTTCACATCAACAAATTCTGCACTAAACATATTGCTGTTTTTCACCAGCAAGATACACTGAATATGTGAGCAGACAGTACCCAGCTTTTGAAATTCTTGTCTACCTGAACCATCCAGCATCACACAGAATCCAGTTCGGCAGACAGACATTTCAATCTTTTTTTACCCTCTTCATGACCTGCTATACAGTTTTTAACCTTTGTGACACATGAATACATCTTTAATTTCAAATAACTCTCAATATGTTCTCCAAAAAAAGGCCCATTTTATAAACCAAGGTAATACTGACCTGGAGGACAAAATGGCAAGCTCTGACAAACCAACTCACCCAAGGGGGTTTAATTCTCTCTGGATGGAAAACAAACACCAAAACCAACACCCTCCTACCACCATTCAGATGTTTCCTAGAATCCAACTGCTTATATACAGATGTTATTACAATACTAAGTCTTCGATTTACAAGATGAACTATACTATTGCAGAACAACAATTATACTAAATTCTAAATAGAATGATTCACTTCCAAATAGATCACTAGCATGAGTCTGTATTTTAGGTGAACAGCATAGAATGCCTTTTAAAGTGAAGGCACATATTACAACCAGAATGAATTGTTTCCAGACATTATCTTCTGTCAACTATACATCAGTAGCTGATGAGATGGAGACACATGGGAGGAGGGAGGGAGAGGGGAAAACCACCATTATTTACCAGACAGCTGAGGAACTCTGGAAATGAAGATCTGCAGGGCACCCCTATTACAGCTGCTTCTACTTTTCCACTTTCTTTCTTCCAGACTAATTTCCCTTCTTGTCAGCTTCTGACATCTACCCCTGTCAAATATTTTTCCAGGTCAATCACTGTTAGGCTATTTCCTCATTCTTTTTCTCTCCTGGGCCCCAAAGGCAGAGGAGGGGAAAATCTCCCTGCTCTCAAGTCCGATGTTGCTGCATCAGCTTCTAGTCCAGAAAAGCAAACCAAAAGGGATGTCCTCTGTTAGGGAAGATGTGACAACCAGATTTTCATTAGCACTCACTAATGCTTTTGAGTGCATATACTTTTATAGCTACTAAACAATCCTCAGGTATTTTCCCCAACCAATGAGAATTTGGTTTTTCAAAAAAAAGACAAATGGCATGTATCCAGTCTCAGGGGCATACTAAAGTCCCTTTACTCTTAGCTCAAAGACACAGAGCAACTAGAGCAACTGAAGAACTTCCAAAAGTGCTTCATATTCCAACAAAACAATTTATTTGCCTGTGACATTCCTTGATGCTTTTTTATTGAATGTACAAATTCAAATTAAAGTAGATACCTGGCACGGAAAAGTTGAGTAAAGCAATGTTTTAAAGCTATCCAAAAGTTTAAAAAGTAAATTTAAAATCTCTACTTACCATGAAAGAACTTTAAATAGAAGGTACATCTGCCAGTTCCATATATATTACACACAAAGTTTACAAGTATCAGCACTATTGAGAAATTTTATATCTCTGAAGAAGCAAGCTACATTAGCCTCTGCTAAAGCTTCTTTCTGGAAGTTGCTTTGCTTTTAACCGACTTTAAGAGATGCATAATTACATAATAATTACTGACACCAGTACTTTAGCTTTAATAAACTAGAAGGTCAGTAAGGTATAATATTTGAAGAGAGCTAAAGATATGAAGTTCTACTAAGGAGTCCTCCCACATCAGTATAAATTAAGTATTGGGACACATGGATGCCCAAAATTAATCCCAAATTTAACTTGCAACAGCATCGCTGCTTGAGACAGGAGAAATTCAATGGTTACGAATGATCATCATTCCAGATCACAGCAATACATGTACAGTCTGAAGCTAAATTCCTTAAGGGTTAAGGAGCTCAAACAGGTGAGACAGTAAACAAACAACTAAAAGTCAGAATTATACCAATTAAACTGCACAGCTTGTATTCGTACAATAACCTTGATATGGGATAGCCTATCCTACTGTAGAACAGATCTCTCTTCAGGCAACACAGAAGCTGAACTGAAATAGTTTTTAAGCTTAAAAATCTGTATTAAAAAAAAATCAGACTACATTAAAACATGTATCTCTACAATTTATGCTGTAATTATTTGTACAAACAAAGCATCTCAAGGCACGTGACTTGATATGTACAATGATTGCATAGACAGAAACTTTACTTGCCTTCATATGGTGTGTCCGGAGGTCCTGCTATTTCTCCTCTTAATTCTGTAAAATTCTCATCTACAAGATCTACTTTAATTTGATTTTTGCTCGTCTTAAAAATAAACAGAGAAACAAAGAATCATAAGTAAGCATTTGACATACAAACTTCCCCCAAAATAAGCTCTTTAAAATTTTTAGAACACTACTTTCAAGTAAGTAAACATTTAAAAATACAGTCAGCTAAAGTTAATAGCTATCTTTCAGTTGAAATTTAACTTCATTAAAAACAGACTACTTGTGAAACATTAGAAACTTCAATATTATTTATACTATCACTAGATTATCCAAAGCAATCCAGCAATATACCTAAAACTGTACTTCTAAGTTGACTATATTTTAAAATAACTATGATCTTTCAAATCAGGTATTAATTCTACATATCTAAACTATAAAATTCAACTGACCAAATTACACATCAGTTCTTTTCATATTTAGACCAATTTATTTAAAATAGACACATTTGTCACTTTCAATGGAACACGGACAGACTTCCCCAAATGGAGTAGTATTTTTAACATTACAATGATCTAAACAAAATATTGTGGTCTTAAGTTCATGCATATCTTTAATATTCAGGCATAACATACAATTTACTTTATATCCTTGAATTTCATTGTCACCTCCTCAACATTTTCACACCCCGTATCAACTTCCTTACAAAATAAAGACAGTGTACTTTGATACTGGAGAAAACATATGTTTTCCAGAAACAGATTCTCAGAAGTGTTCAGCCAGAGCTACTCATTCCATTGAATTTGCTTTCCAGGTTCAGAGAGCAGTATTAGTGAAAGTCATACAAATCTCCTAGCCAGTAACTGCTACTGGGGGGTTACAAAGCCAAATCTCCTTTCAGAAAGACGTACCACCAAGTTTTTAGAGGTAATTACAGTTTTTTCCATTCTGCTACTTACGCATCCTGTGCTCACTGACAGCAGTACAGATTTCCTCATCCCTGTGTTATTTTTTGCAAGAAACCTTAGCATCTTCCCAGATCTTTTAAAATTGTTCCAACTAGTTCTATACAGCTGTGCTTCTTTCCACCCTCAGAGTAAACCTGGTTGCTGACAGCTTCTAGAGAAGGGTGAAGTCATATAAAGCTGATGGGTGCCATCAACTGGTTCTTGAATCTATCTGTGATGTGAACCATTAAACACACAGAATCCACTGGACAACAGCTAGGAAATTACTTCTGTTTCTTTCCTGCAATTGTTTATAGAATTAGTCCCCCTAAAACAAAGACTGCTCTTCTGACCAGAGATGCTCACAGATATAAAGAAAAATCAAAGATTAGGTAAAAGCTTCACCATGTAAAAATCCTAATTCACTAAATTAATCCAGTGGTTAACTGGGAGCTTTTAACATCCATAGTCACATAAATTTGTCTTTAGAACTTGAAACCTCCTCAACCCACACCAGTGAGGCAGCACCTGCAGCTCTCCACAATGGCCAAGCACTGTAAAAAATTCCCTCTCTGAATTTGTGATTGATCTTACATGATGTATCTTCTTGTAAGCTTTCCAACATCCCTTTTCATTTTTTTGCTCTCACGCTTCCAACTGGCAGCTTGTTCCAGCATCTCACAATTTTTAAAAGCTTTCTGAAGTACAATTAGGTAAAGTTACAATCTATTTAGGCCCACTTCTGACAGCATTGTATCCCAGCTTCAACAAGTTTTTTTTCAATATATCTAATATTTATTCCTTTTGCAAAATATATGGCATTTACACAGATTTTCCAGCTTTAATTTTGCTTTAAACAAGCTGAAATTCTAATTTCACCATGCTGATTTTTAAAAAAAAACTTCTCTACTATGTCACTCGATCACCTATAACCAGCTCTGCATAAATAAATTAGATGACGTCTCAGAATCTGCCTTGAGCACTCTGTTGCACTCACTGAAGACACATCACCACCAGCAGAACCTGAGAAAGATGAGATCTGTCTTTTTCATGGCAGCATGACACAAGGCTCAGATCAAGTGACAAGAGTCCCAGCAAGGGTTCCTGTGGAAGTTTTTGTCCTCTGCAGCGACTGCACAGTGCTTTGCCAGAGGTAGTTCCCCTGTGCACGGCCTCTTTATTCCCAAAGCAGCACAATGGTTTCAATAACCAACACAGGTGAGTCACTGTAACATTTGTGCAGGTACTGCAGTCACTGAGCTGAGCTTTCCTCGCTCTCCCTCTGCCAACATCACCCGGCAAGCTCCACCCTGTCAGCAACAGTTCTTGCTCTTTGCAAATAACTTTCCATTTAGAGGACTGCACTAATAGCAAACAGGATGAATTTCAGTGATACAATCTATGGTTAATCCATGCTGCAGCTTGTTTCATTTTCTACTTTTCTTTAGTGACCTGCACAGTCTTGTAGCAGCCTGGATATTCTCCTTCATATTAAATTTCAGTTAGAACCACACTAGCTGTTTTTCACAATAAATTCTTCCCAACTCCATAAATTTGTTTAAAAGCAATCAGACACACAGCCTGTTGCTAAGATTAGATTCTTTCAAGAGTCAGTGATCCTGGTTCCCCACTTTGAGGTGACTGCTTGTATTACTACAGCTGTAGCTGTCCTCCATGCTCTTGTTTGCCTTGCACAGAACCTTAAGGAAAAACAGCACTGTTTTATTGCAGGGATTAATTTAATTTTGTATTTATGCTTAAATTCTACAAGTTCTCCATATACCACATTAATTTTTTCTTTATATAACTAAATATCCTTTTTTCATGTTATTCTGACACTTTTCAAGGTTCAGCTCAGTTTCACCTTGACAAGTATTGCTTTATCCTTCATCCCTGGAGAAACAGCACCAAAGTGATTATTGATCAAATTAAATCTGGAGTGTTTTCCTAAAATATGTCTCTTTGATGAGGATCATAAAGGATAAAATTACTCAATTTTAGCAGTTCTAACATAATAAATCCCTGGCCTCCACCTCCACCAACAACAGTAGTCTTCAAAAACTCTCTAACACCAATGATCTTAGCACAGAATTCATGAATCAACTTGTGATGTCACGTCACAAGTTTATTTTCTAGAAGCAGTTCTACAAAGACCTAAATACACTCCCACACCAAGTCTAAAACAGCATCACTGCCTGTTGATTCAGTAACAATTTAGTGACTAAATCACTGGGCTAGCAATTCCTGAAATATGAGCAATGCCATTACTTGTAGCATTTATTTCCAGTTTCTCAACTAAATTCGACAACAACACAATGCTCAAAAATCCAACAGCAAAATCCTTTTCTAGAAATCTTCAAGTCCAACACTAGGAGAACTTTCCATTATCACACCCAAAAATTATTTTGATCAACACTGACCAAAAAAACTCAAACAACAAAGACAAGACAGAGAGAAAGGAAAACAGATGCAACATACTACACAATGCATTATGCCATTCCCTCTTTTTTTCTTCATAGTCTAGATAGATTATGGATAGCCATCTTCCTTTTTAAATGCATCCTTTAATTCTAACTTGGGTCTAGTCTAAACATTTGTTGTTTTTTTAGACCAACTCAATTGCTAAGATTCTTTCTGCACTGTTATAGTCATGCTTAATAATTTTTTTCTGCCTTGCAGAAACTAAACCCAAGCATAAGAGATTAAACTAAAAGTATGATGCAGACAAGTTGGGGAAGATTCATATTATGCTCTTTTATTCATTACTAAAAGCTTTATCTCTAGAGACCCAAATAAATCAATCCTTCATCAAGTGTCATTCTATGAGCATTTTCCAAAGATAGGACACTCAATCACATTTATCACAGTAACTATTACTGATATTTTGACTTGTCTTCACCTACTTCCTCTTAAAAAAAAAATAAAAATCCAGAATTATACTGCCTAGTTTTATATTTGAGTAACTTCCTTGCAAAGAACATGAAATCCACTCCAGCAGAAAATCTGAAGACTAAGTTCTGCCACTGTGAAAATTTTAACACACATCTTCACTTCGATGAAAGATGCCATAGGTTTTAGCTTTTGTATTTTCCAGATTCTGTACTGCATTGGTATGTAACTCTGAACTTCACACAGTGTTAGCAAGTTCTCCTCACAGGGTAGTTAAGACAAAACACTCCTTTTCCAGCCAAGAACCAAGGACACCATTGCAGCTTCAGGCATAAGAAGTATAAACAACAGCCAGTTGAGGAGAGCAATCTGTGAGGATGGGACTTCATAACCTGAAGCTGTAATTGGACAATTGACCCCCACATGGAAATGGACCAAAACTTATAAAAGTGTGAGAATGTGTGATCCATTGTCCATCTTGGCCAAGGTACTGCCCAAGGTGTCTCCTTTGAAGGCCTTTTTAATAAGGTACCTACTTTATTCCTTTAACATTGTCTAGACTGTTCTAGGTAGCCTCCAAAGGCATCACTAAAATCATTTAGAGAGCAGCTCTGGACTCTAATATTACTCTCAGCAGACAACAAGCTCTTCTGTTCTCCTTATTCACCACAGTCTACAGGCCTAAAAAGGAGGGTGTGTCTGCTTTCTGCAGTAAATCCAACCTTTTTCCTGAGCCTTCCTTACCATTTCCTTTTCTCTTCTTCAACCTGTCTTTAAAAATCTCTTTCATTTCTTCGTGGCCTATCATCCTCTTCTCTAGTCCAGCACCTCTACTCTTAAAAATCCAAAGTTTTCCTTGATATAAAATAAACAGACAAAACCATTACAGATCAACACAAAAGAGCATACTAAGACAAGTTATTAAAAACAGCATTGTTGTTCTAAATTTTATTTCTCACTAACAAAATACTATTTACTATATTTACTAAAAGCAGAAGAAAATTACATATTCAAAGTCTGATCCTGGTATAAGTCTACTTCATAAAGACTGAAGCAGAGCAAATTGCTTTTTTTGGAAATAGGATTTACAAGTACATCAGGAATTATATGCCTCCAGATTCTTCAGTTATTTTGATACGAAAACTACAAGAGAGTCAATCTCAAGCAATCAGCATAAAAATGCCTATTATCAGAGCTGGTGATATATGGACAGATGCTGGTAGGTTAAACTAAAAATGAAAGAGTAAGATGTTTCTAATATTTTTTCTTTAATTACATGGCCAGCAGTCTTGACATGTGTTGAATTCTCTTGAGTAGAAGCAAAAAAACTCAAACAAACCAACCCAAACTCCAAATAAATCCCTCACATCTCCATATCAGCCATGGCTACCAAACATCATAAACTTAATACTGGATGATGATGACACACAAAAAATGTTTTGAGAAAAGTTTTCCTATAACCAACCAGCTCTACTTACTCCCCTCATGACAATATCTTCACATTAGATCTTTAATCCCTATGTAATACATCACTCTACAGAAAAATAAATGCATCCATTAGCAAACGTACTATGTTTTTAACTACTGGTGTCAAAATTAAAAAAGGAAATAATGTTTATTAGCAATATCAGTAACTTCCGCATGTTATTTTAAAAATAATGAAGTAGTGTCAGTCAAATTGAATTATTATTTGCATGTTCTAGGTCTGTCTGTCTCTCCTTCCATATTCAGACACCATGTGTAAATTCCTATCAAGTATCTTTGGGTACAAAGGCCAAGGTGGTAAACAGGAGTTGTAAAAACAAAAACCAGCACACACAAAACCACCTTAAACAGAATTAGATCTGGAATTTAAAACCCAGTGGCTACTTCTGAATTACATTGTATGGGGGGGGGGAAACCCTCCAACAACAACAAAAAGAACAAACAAACAAACCCAAACAAAATCACAAAACTGCTATTCCATACAGGAATTAATTACCTGCAGTCTGTGATTTTACTGGTCTTATAAAATTATTTTCTTCAATCTCAAGGGGAATATACTCTGTATTGGATCAAGTACTATTATTTTTCATTAATTTCTTTTACAGAAGAGAATTCATATAAAATTCTAGAAACAAATATGTTATATATATATATATATATATATATATGTATATATATATATACACCAAGAAAAAAACTAACCTGAAAAGACACTTATACCTGATAAATTATGCATATAAACATTACACTAAAATCAGCTAAGTACTAAAACTCTGTAATCATTCAGGCCTTAAGACCAGCCCCTTACACATTAAGAAAGAGTTTTAAGAAAGTGACAAAAATCTTAAAGAATGTACATGCAAAAATTTTAGCAAAGATTAAGGAATAAACTTGAAAAAATTTCTCTGGAATCTTCTCAACCAAGGACAAAGTTTGTGAAGGAGGTTTTGTACATGCAAAATGTTTTCAATCACTAATTGTTTCTCCAATCACAGAAACAAAATAAAATTACTTCTTTATCTTTTAAAATTATTGATTAATCTATGAGTAAACTGGCAATAACCACTTTTGAACCTACCTAAAATCTAATAAAAATTTACTTACTTCTTTATTACAGCCATGACTTAAATGTGAAATAGGTACTTTTGAACACCCAAACATTTTATACTGACGTGATAAGGTTGAATATTTAATAAGCCAAATTAAGTAAGTAATCCTTCTTTCTAGTCTGAAGCCATGCTAACAAAATTAAACTTTCATACTATAAAGTTACCAGTGGCTTATAAAATCTTTTAATCCTCCCAGCCATTTTATATTCTAACACAAGTCTTATTTCACACCAAAATCTGGCATGAACATATCTCATCAGATTTACAGAAGAAGATCACCTCACTACCCCAGTGAAATCCATAACGCGAGTTTTGCACAAGGCCATGAATACTCTGAGTCAACTCGTATCGAGCAAAAGACTCCAATATTTCAGTAGCAGTTTACTCCATTAAACAATTATTTAAATAAATTAAAAAACAAAACCAAGTTCATTCTTATCCTATTTACCAACTCTTTGCAAATCTGTGGATAAATATTCAGAGGAATTTTGTTTTGTAATATTTGTCTTGTTGCTTTCTTATGCACTTTTGCTAAGGTATCATTCTCAACTTATTGCAAACGGTTCAGGGCTCCCTCCTTCACTGATATGCCAGAAAGGAAGATTCCTAGTAAAGGCTCACCTCTTCAGCTGCTGTTTAAGACGTCAATACCACCCTCTCATCTTCCTTCTTTTCAAACTAACACTCTCCCTTCTTAACCCCCTTGCCGCCCCAGAGCAGACCAGAGTAAGCACACTGCGTCTACTCAGTTCACTCTCACAAGAAATGGGAAAACATAAAAAAGGAAGGAGGTATCACTCAACTAGGAAGCCAAGTGCAGTGCACTGTCCTGCAGCAAAATGTAATTTCAATTTACAAAAAAAAAAAAAAAAAAAAAAAAAAAAAAAAAAAAAAAAAAAAAAAAAAAAAAAGTTTTATAATCCCACTGCCATCCCCTGGAAGAGCTACCAAAGCAAAAGGGAACAGTTCAATACTTCCAAAGCATTTCTTCACTCACTCCAGCTTAAAAGCCAAAATCAAGTGCATATCCTGAGCTTGTTATTATTAAGAGAAGCAGAAATGCCACATAATTACCACAGTGCTATGAAGTACACACGCTGCCCTACCAGCTGAGATCAGCAGATCACATCTGCTCTCCTGGGCAAGCACCTGCCGACCTTCAAAGCACAGAGCAATTCCAGAGTGAAACAATCCAGCGTCTGGGGCGGGGCAAGAGGAGAGAGGAAACACTTCCTTCCAAAGCACATTAAAGAGCAGTTCTCTAGATAAGAAAGAGCCGATACCAAGAAATACATTTTTGCATTTTCTTAAAATGCTCCCATGTATCAACAGTTTCAGTCATGGAAGTTCTATCATATTTCACATTCTATTCCATCCCCCTGTATTAACATACATTTTCTAGGGTTACATCTGTTCTAGCAAAACTAGCTTATATTGGTTTTGCACACTATCAGTTCCATTTACTGATCAAAATACTATGTTACTAATAAGTAACTTGTATTTTAATGTGTCTAAGGAGATACACGTATGAATACTGTGAGACTCCTGTATTATTGGTGGTTAGACAGTCTAGAGTTTTTGTATTTCTCACAATTTTACTTGTTAAATCCATCTTGTTAAAACATTTTATTGAAGAATATTATCAAGAGATTAAATCTGTACCAACCTTAAAATTTTTTACATACAAGAACAATACTGAGGGATATTCTCTTCCTGTCAGAACACAAAATATCTCAAATATTAAAACCATCTTCTTTTTGCAAGAGTTAGACATGGAGCACCACGAAGTTTTTGTGGAATGTTTTTAATGTAAGGCTGGTAAATACCCACTCCTGCTAATGTTCAGCTGTTAAAACATCACTCCACCAAAACACGTAAGAGACTGTACTTCCACAGCACCTTAAACCAGCCTAACAGTGGCCAAGGCCCTACTTCCCTTCTGATCACAGAATTAATGTAAACAAGGGGATAAGAGTTTGCGTAAGCATTCACACAATTGCACAGCAAACATTCGAAATAAACACATACTAGCAAGGCAGATCTTTCATTTTAACCCAACCTCTGATTTGATTCACCACAAACACTGCAAGTAAGAGAAGGAGCACAAAAGCAGAAAGAAGACATGAGTCTGGAAAAGGAATGTGACACTGCTTCCTGGAACTGCCTTAGGACAAGTTAAAAGAATTCTGAAACTTCAGCTCTAGTGTGTCTAAACTATTTCTGACAAAACCATGGCATCAGTCAGGGAGACCAGAGGTGTTACTGACACAGCCCTCCTGGCATAAGCCCCAAGTGCAGCTACACAGTCATTGCCTGTCTCACTAAGGGCTCCTGTGGCTGGACTGGTACAGCTGTGCCATGAAAGGTGTGTAAATAACTGCATACACACTCTCCTGCACTGCTCTAAGGGCCCCTGCACAGGCTGTGTCAGCTATACAAGATACTTGCAGTACCTCGGAGCATAACCTGCCTACAGGAGATACCCAAAACATGATCTGAGCCCACTGAGACACTTGACATCAGTGTTGGCATAGTGCAAAGGACTCCTGTTCCCTTCAGGAAAGTAAGAGGGGATGCATTTTTCCTATTTTTTTATGCATGGTTCTGGTTTTGGTGTAGAACTGAAATACCCTGCAGATAAAGCATGCTTTAATAATCATTTTCAAGGACCTTTTGAATTAGTTGTTTCCTGAACATACAAAACCATTTGATGCAGACTCTGCAGTCAGTTCTGTGTATCTACCCTACTTAGGTTAGCAATTCCACATATAAAGGAATCACAGGATTCAGTTCATTTTAAATTGATTATGCTAATTCACTCACAGTCTCAGAGCTTGAAGACTTGTGAAAATAGCTGAGAACAATTTTTCTGTACTAGCTTCCCACATTGACACCCTTATTCCAAAGTGGAAGGGATTACCTAAACACCATGAAGACTCTGAGATCTTTCAGAAAGGGAGAAAATACAACACAGCTACCATGATTTCCATTCATGTATGCTACCTTATTTCATCATAGCCTTCTGTACTTTAACACATCCCAACATAGCAAAAACTCAAAAATACTTTCTCAAAGTTCCCTTTCAGCTAAAAATAAAAAGTGAAATATTTTCAGCTTGAGCTAAAATACCTGTTTAAGTAAAATATGGACTAATGTATTTGAGGGTTTGAGGTTTTTCCTCCCTTCCTAAAACATTCTATAGACTTATTTGGAATCTGAAGACACGTTACCTTAAACATGTCTTTTTAAAAATAACTAGATTTACAGTCTTTCATTAGTCTTTCTCAATGAACTGTTGATCATACTGGCTAATAATGAATTAAACTCAGGAAATAATGAACTTCAACTAGTGTCCCATGTATTTTGTGACAAGGTAGACAGGACAGCCCCTATCAGCAATCCAACAGAAGAACAACACACAGGATGAGCCCAGCTCCCTGACACTGGCATAGCCAAACCGGAGTTACACTGCAGGACTAACTTTTACAGTGCCCCATAAAGCATAACACTGAATGAAGCTTCTTCTTCTTCTTTAGCCATTGACATTCACAGTATCTCCCTCCTGTGCAGACACTTGGAAGGGTAGACAGGAGCAATCCATGACTTTAGCACAACTCTTCTGCAATATACTAGACTAACAAACACAGATCTGGTACTCAAACAAAAGTTATTTTTGCTACTCACAGAGATACTTTATTTATGATGCACATACTATTTTGTTAAATACTCAGAGCAAGCTTATTCAAGTGCTCCCAACTCAAATATTGCAAATATTAACAGTGATATAATTTCTGGATAAGTCAAGAGTGCAGAAGTGGACTACCTGCAAGCAGAATATTCAATGACTCTGTGAAACATCCTTTGAGTGCCATACAGAATATTATTTGCCAAAATTCCTATTCTTTGCCATAAAATAACTAAATTTACTCCTTTTCTATATCTAAATTGCAGCAGTTTTACTTGGCTTGTCAAAAACAAAGATAGTCTGCATCTTAATGGTAAACTTTAACCTAAAGCATTTTCTCAATTTAATACCAGCAGCAATTATTAGTGTAAAAGTGATGAAGTATAATAATGACAATAGTCTTTATGAGGATGATGAAATCTAGGAATCTAGGAACCATTTAACGGGTAAATAATTTAAGAACTACTCTAAGTACCTGCACTAGCTTATTGCAAAATGAAGACTACTGGACTTTTAACCAGCACTTTCTTGCAGTTTATACTTACACAAATTTACTATGATAAAATGTTAACTTTTTTAAAATCTCATACTACATAAAGTGAACTAACCTTAGGACTCGTACACTTCCTTCCTATTAAAGTCAAAGTCCTGGAAACAAGCACAGAAGAATGAATGCAAGACTGGGATTGGTAGAGGACTGGCTACTTTCTAGCACCGCTTTATGTTCACAGAGGGTTGTTAACAGAGAGTATCATCATCAGCTACAATCTATCCCTTCATCCCAACCTGACTAATACACTCTGTAACCAGGGACTGCTCTCTTTCCTCAGGTTTTTATGACGTTATCAAAGACAACCAAATGAGTCTGACTCCAATGCAGACTTATGTTTTTATTTTTCCATTTTCCACTTACTCCCAAAATCTTTAGGATTCTGCCAACTGATATGTAGACCCCTCACTAGAAATCTGGACCCAACCGGACACATAATAACATCACAAAAGTCACCAACTGAACACAGGGAAAAGCAATAGATCTAGCCTTCACTGCACAAATATTCCCACTACCAGTACTTGGCAAACTCATAGGTCTGATCAAATGATCACTGACACTGTGTATTTTAAATCACAGATTTAAGTAGTATTCCTAATACTAGTACTGATCAGTATCTACCTAAAAAGTACCTGGTATTACATTCACAGAACTCGAGAAACAGCTATATGGTTCAGATAAAGAAGTGTTAACTACAAATAACCTAATAATTCTGAAAGATCATCCCAGATGTGAGAATAACATGCAGTTTTCTCACCACTTACAGACAAACTTGTTTGATGGCAAAGACCTACAGATCCATTCTCTATTATTTTCCAGTACAAACTAGAAGATACAACCAACACACCACAGACAGGATTAAGAAAATCAAAGATGCACAGTAATGGCATTTCACTATTTTTTCTATGCAGTTATAGGAAACAGGTCTAAACCTTGTCTTGCCTAAAACAATAGGCATGGCTAAAAACACAGCAGACAAAATTATTTTGGGCAATGTACAAAAGATCCCACAAACAACTATTTAAAAGTTAAGATGATCTTCACATTTCAGATAACTGAAGCTTAAAGAAGTAGTACAAATCTTGTATTTTGTTCTACATTCAGGGTTCCAAACCAGAACTTGTTCAGCATAAAAACCCTGAAAACTTTGCATCTACCAGAAAAACTCAGCCTCCAATTTGAAAACAAAGATTCATTATTGTCATACAACAGTGAAAACTTCTAAATTAAAAAGAAATGGTCTGCTTTAAAATTTTTCTATTTGTTTACAGGGGAAAATTTTACCAGATGTGGCAACAGAGTTGGAACCCTTTTATGTTTTCTTTGACAAACAGAAACAGTAATTAAAAACAAAAGTTACAGTAGAGATTCTTGATCATGCAGGTAGAGACAGCTAGGTGGCTTCTAGTCCCCACCTCCTGCTCAAAGCAGGTTCAATACGAGCAGGCTGCTCAAGAATTGGTTGAGTTTTGAACAACTTCAAGAACAGAGATTTTGCAATCTTGCTGATCATGCTGCTTACATGTCTGACTACTACCATAGTAGGTTTTTTTCCCCCAGTGTCTGGTCAGAATTTCCCATGTTCCAGCTTGTGACTGCCACCTCTTATCATATTCCCATGTACTTCTGAGACTGGCTCTTCTCAGGAGCCTCTCATTAGGTATTAATAGATAACAGGAAGATGTCCCTCTCAATAGTTCTCTCAGCAACATCAACTCTCTCACTCTCTTCTCACACATCTTGTGCTCCAGTCTCTTAACCACGCTGACAGTTTTCTGCTCAGTTCATTTGAGTATGTATGTGAACAGAGACCACCACAGATGTTCTGACAAGCACAGAACAGAGGTGAAGAATCACTTCTCACAACTCGCTGACGACATTCTTGGTAACGCAACCCAGTATGTGGTTGGACTTCTTTGCCACCATCATGGTGCTGCTTGCTCTTCACTAGGTCATGAAGTTTTTTTCCTGCTAGACTTGTTTCCAGTCAGTGTCCTGACTGTACACCTGGATGCATGGCGTTACTTCCTCCCAGGTGCAGGACTTGGCAGCTACCTCAGCCAAGCTTCAAAAGGTTCCTGCCAGGACATTCATTTCTCCAGCCTACTAAGATCCCTTTTTGCATAGCAGTCCGAAGTTTTGCTCCAGCATGCTAAAACCCCCCTCACACACTTTTTAAATCATATGCAGGCCTTCTGAGAGACTGAGGAGAGACTGGTACCAACATAACAATGACACTTCAAACATTCACATATTTACACCTTTTTTTCACATATTTACACCTTTTTTTACCTTTATGCCTTTTAATCAACCAAGCACACTCAAGCTTTATTCACACAAACAGCTGTCCTGGCTTTGGCCGGGACAGAGATAATTTTTTTCCTAGTAGCTGGCACAGGGCTGGGGCTTGGATTTAGTCTGAGAATAACATTGATAACACACTGATGCTGCTGGGTACAGCTTACTCTAAGTCAAGGACTTTGTATTTAGTTTCCCATGCTCTGCCAGCACATGCACAGGAAGCCAGGAGGGTGCATGGTCAGGACAGCTGGCCCAAACTGGCCACAGGGATGCTCCATCCCATAGAATGTCACACTCAGTATAGAAACTGGGAGGATTGGCTGGGAGCTGCTGATTGCTGCTGGGATGGGCTGGGAACAGGTGAACAGGGGGTGAGCAGTTGCACTGGACATCCCTTGTCTTTCTCTGGTTTTACTCCTCTCTCTCTTTCTGTAATCTCCCTTTTCATTATTATTACTATATTTTACTTTATTTAAATTATTAAACTGCTCTTCTCTTAACACATGGGTTTTACCTTTTCCCAATTCTCCTTCCTAGCCCATGATGGGGAGTGGGGCATCTGACTGAGCAGCTGCCCCCAGGATTAAACAATGACAACAATCCCACTGCACTCAGTAAACCTCTATTGACTTCAACGTGACTATTCTTACAATTCAGAAGTTAAGCACATTTATCAGCATAAAACGGATACTGTTTAATGTTTTATGTATATTACTGACTCAGGAAGCATAATAGAAGACATCTTATTCTTATAAATACCTGCATTGATTCTAAATGATAAATGGGAAGAAAAACAAGAATCCTACTAACGCTAAAGCACAATTACAACCAGAAGTTTCCACATTAGTGAATTCAGTATCTAGCACCCAAGACTGCCCAAATATAAACAAACTAAGCCAATGAAGTTTTTCTGAAGATTAAATATCTATGGCTTTTTCAAACAGCAAGAAATTTTCAGAGATGTTACTTAGTATCTTGCTATATACTGACATAAATCACAAGACCACTACAGGCAATGATAAAAGCCAACACAAGAGCTACTCTCTAGGTTTTCACAAGTCTAAGAAAGGCATGGCAGACTGCAGTTATTTTTCCCTTCCCTTTTGCCTGTAAATCACTGAAACACATAGCAGGCTCCAAAACAAACACTCATTTCCTTCTTGGAAATCAAGTACTTGAAGTTTTTGTTGTTAACCTACTATCTTTGCTTGAATGCTGTTTTGGATTACAAATTTTATCTGCTACTTCAGATATCTGTTCATGAAGATACTCATATTCCATAACTGCAGCTGAGTTTAATTTACTCTCAGCTCTACCTGGATTTACCTGCCATAAATGTCTCATGTTTGTAAGAGAAGAACACTTCATGGTAGACACACCAGCAATTCTCTTCTTGCTAGAATGAAGCTATGTTTCACAATATGTCACCTTCAATATCAGATTAGAGTTTTCACTGCAAAAGGTATCAATTAGTAGAAAACATCTTATATTTCTATGTGATAAAAAAAAAGTGGATGACAAATTAAACATTGAGTCCTTCACCCCTAACACAGTATAATGGCTTCAGAGTAAACACTGATGCTTTATTAAATTACAAAAACAAGTCATACATAATGTTTAACATACCTGATCAATTACAACACGTCTCAGCATCAGTCTTTAAGTGACCACAAGATCTTTCAGTAGGTCTCTACTCATTATTAAATGTCAGGCAAGTTCTCCCTCTCATAAGATATCCACTTACAAACAGAGAGCAGGTAAGGATTTGGCTACCCACTGCAGCATTCCAGTAACTTAATCTAAAAATAATACCAGCTAACCTTCACTAAAACTTTTTCCTATTCAGTAAAAGCAGGATACTATTCTCCTTCCATCTCTTTATTTGTTTCTCAATCATGCTGCGGCTTCATACTTTTGTTCAAAATACATTTTGTAGCTTTAGAATTCCAGCCCATAAAACCAACAAGATAACCAATATGATTAATGAAATGACAGAACAAGAAAAGAGATAAAATGGAACATCTGATCCCTTGTCTACACATATTTAACCATTCAAGTTATCTAAACTAACTTAATAACTTCATCTTTGTCACAGATGCACAATACCTTGCCTACCTTAGAACTATAAAGCTTTCTCCAGACACAAAAGTAAAAAGTTTAAAAATCATACTCTAGAGAGCACTTCTGACAAAGAAACTTTAGTTTTATCTATTTAATTCGAATATTTAAGAGATGCAAAGTTACAGGCATCGCTCTTAAATAATACCCTACTTCTTAACTTAATGTCATGTTTATAACAAAACTAGAAATCATAAAGCAAGCAGAGCAAAAGCACTTTTCTCTTCCTCAAGCGTGAAAAGACTTTAAATACTTCTACAAAACACTCAATAAGTCCCAGACTCAACTTAAAAATACAGACGATCCTTCATCTCTTATCTGTAAACCAGAGAGCAAGGTAGTATTTCACATTTTAGTTAAATTCCCAGAAATTGTATTCAAGGAAACAGGAAGTGCTAAGTAATATGAAAAGTATATTTAGTCCTGAGTGTCAAGGATTCAAAGATATTTAACCATGGCAAGGATAAATACACTTTACAGAATTCTTTCTTCATTTGGAATTTAGCACTTCCAACACATACTTCAAATGCAGAAGGAATTAACTCCCATCCAGCTGCTCCCTTTCAAAAACATTTCTGTTTCCACCACTCTCTTTCAGCATAAAGGCGAGTAGTGGAAGAAGACAGAGAACAAACTTCCTATGTACTTTTCTCCCTGTGTGCCTACCCCCTTTCCAGGCATTTGTGCCCTTATTAAACCTATAAGGAAATGGGAGGGGACACACATGATTGCTTTTCAAGTAGTTCAAAGCACTAAATCAAAAATAATTTAGGAACAGATAATGTGAGCCACTTTGCCTTCAGAGAGGGACTTACAAACTTCTAAACAACAAATTTAGCATCGCCATTCATTTAAAAGATTTCTTTTTGAAGAAACCAGGTTTAATAATAATTTTATTAAATAGTAAGAAAACTCCTTTATCTTTGTTTTGTGATTTGTAGTATTTAGTTGGACCTTCATTCATCATCCCACTCCATATGTTTTCCTACCCAGAAATGATGACACTATAGTTTGACTGCCCCAGAATGTACAAACATTCACAAAAAAACTTTGCTTGCAACTTTGACATCCACTGAGTAACGCTACAATTTTGCATTCAAGACATGGGAGCTAATATAGTCTGTAAACAGTAATTTTATACATACTAATATATCAGCATGACACTTATGTAGCTTGCTAATAGCAGAAAAAAAAAAGAAAAATCGGGAGTCTGCTATACTATGACTTTGAAATTCCATTAATTGAATTTCATAAGAATTATGACCTTTTTTCTGGCTAGCTTTAGGCAGCTCAAAGGCTATTTTATAATAACAGCCATTTCCAAAATTCTGTAACTGAGTCCTGCAGACTAACCAAACAGAAATAATCAAAAATGTGCACACTGGATCCAACCTTTACAGTAAGAAAATTTACCATGGAGCTCCCCCAAAAACTATATAAGTTAAGGTTTCTGTTTTTGGTTTGGGTTTTTTTTCCTACATAAAGCAAAGGGAAAGGGTTTTGAAGCCTTTAGAAAGCACTTCCAAATAGACTTCTTTGTTTCCACAGTATCAGCTGGTTATACGAGGTATGAGGTCTCCATTCTCTAGCTTTGGTATAAAGGTATCCACCTAGAAATTTCTCTTGGTCTCCATGCAATTCTGTATTTGCTGTGCAACAGCTCGGCACAATCAGCCTGGGCTCTAAAGACAGCTGTAAAACAAGGTCCTTACATTTTTTTAGGAGCTAGTTCAACCTGCATAGCAACAATGTTTTTAGCACACAATTTAAAAGTCCATCAACTACTGCTACCCTAAACGTCTTTTCCTAAAGCCATTAGTACCTTTCGAAAATTATCCTCTCAATTTTTTCTCTGTGAATATGTTCATATTTCCAAAACACCAGCTTTAAGAGTTACATATTCACATTAATATTTCACAAGGATCTAACCTGCAACATCATCCCAAGCAGGACGACAATGACGACACAACCATTAAAGCCTCTCTGGCTGACGTCCACCAACTCAGATACAGACACAGCACAGCTGTATCGATGCGACCCTGCAAACACTGCTATATATTCCATCAAACCGATCAGAACTTCTTTACTGCTGCCCTGAATGTAGTCAGCCTCTTTTACTGACCACCACATACCTCTGAACATACTGATCACGAAACGAGGTAACATGACTGAAATGAGTGAGGCTTTAAAAGCATCCATCTGAAGGTGAGTAAGCCTGCAGTGGGATAAAGGAAGTTCTGTATACCGGGAAGCTAAACGGGGGTTTAATATCAACTGATAAAAATCCCCTAGCATTCAATCCGTACCCTGCAGCCTCTGCCGCTGGCAAAGGGGTCAGCTGAAGGGGATGTGCGGGATCTCCCCCTCCTCAACCCGCCCCATCCATCCATCCATCCATCCATCCATCCCCCCGGCGCTGCCGGAGGCGGGAGGGCCCGTGCCGGGGGTCCCCGCGGGGGCCGGCCCGGCCGCACCCGCCCCGCCCCGTGGCCTCGGCCTGGCGGCGCTCCCGAGCCCCGAGAGCCCCGGCCGGGGCCGGCCCGCCCAGCCTGCTCGGGCCCTGCCGCCGCGCTTCCCGCGGCCCCCTCCTCCTCCTCCTCCCAACGGCCGGCGGGCCCGTGTCCCCAGGAATCGCCATTCCCCTCCCAGAGGCCGCGGGACGGGCCCACCTCCGGCACGGGAGGTGGGGCTGAGGGGGGTGCGGGGTCCCCGCGAAGGCCGGCGGGGCGCCCGCACCGTCCCCGGCTGCCCACGCTCGCACGGGGGAGGGCGGCGGCGGCGCGCAGGGGGAGCGGGGAGAGGCTCTGACCTCTTCGCTCTTCAGCACCTCCTTGAACTCCCGCTTGATCCTCTGCACCGCGATGTTGGCCATCTCCGCAGCGGGCACCCCTCGCCCCCTCCGCGCCGGGCCCAGCGAGCTCCACCGCCGCTCCGCTGGAGCACTCCCGGCCCTACCAAAATGGCGCCCGCGCCGAGCATGCGCGAAAGGGCCGCCGCCGCTCCTCAGGAGGGGCCGCCGGAGCGCGGCCGGAGCGGCACCGGGGCGGCGGCGGGGCCGGGGGCGCCGTGGCTGGACGCTGCTGGGGGGGGGCGGCTGCGGCCTGTGCGCTCCGGGCCGCCTCTGCCCCGCTGGCCCCAAAGGAGGGTGCGCTGCCGACCTGTGGAGGCGCAGGGGTTCGCCCCGCTGGCCGCCCACCCGCCCGTCCCGGGAGACACTGCCCGAGCCGCTCGCCCTGTCACGGGCCGGAGCGTGAGGAGCCCCCGCGGGCGGGCCCCGGGCACAGCCGAGGCCGTTGTGGCGTCACGGCTCCCGCCGGCCCTGCGCCCGCAGCGGGCTGGGCCCCGAGGCGGCGGGCCGGGCCCCTGAGGTGGAGAGCCCAGCCCCGAGGCTCCGGGCCGGGGCAAGGAGCGCCCTTGGGAAGGCTGGGCAGGGCCCGCGGGAGCGGGAAAATGTCTGAGGTGTCGCTGAGGAAGCAGCTGGCTTAAGGAGCTGCTGGTGTGTGTGCTGGTGAAGCCCCCGAGCAAAAAAACCCAGGGGGCTCTCATAGTAACGTGAGAATCTGCTCACCCGGGCCCATAACAGCGGTTCTCATCTATTTTTTTTTTCCCCATTACGTTCGGCAGAGAAAAATATTGTTCCGTACACGTCTCCCTCCCAGAGCTGCTCCTCGTTCTCTTCCCCCTGGAGACACTGGCGCCTCCTCACACGGGACCCGGGGAACGTGCAGGCCCAGAAACAGGTTACTGAATGGGGACAGTGAAAAGAACTGCTCATTTTTGCAGATTCTGCTACAACGTTTTAAAAGTAGAGTCAAAGGCAAAGGTCAGCCCTGTCTAATGGGCATTTTATTGCAGAAGCAAACATGGGCACCCACAGATGCTGCTGCTGTTCTGAAATAGCGTAACAGTAACCATAACTTCTAACCTGAGGTGTATAAAATAAGGTATGTTATCGAAGAGCATAGATTTGAACTGTTGTTTATTCAGGAACTAGAGGCTTTCAAGACATTAAGGTTTACAGAAACATTTTATAGGCCCCCTTTTTAATGGTGCAGTGCAGGACAACGTACACCATAGACATTTATCTCAATAAATGTCGGTAGGGCTGTTATCTGTGAGTGCTGTTCATTTATCTCCATTAGTATACACGGCATTTTGACTATTATATACACTATAAAGAAAGTATAGGCCTAAGCAACAACAACAACAACGAAAAAAAAAAAAAATTTTTTTTTTTTTAATCTGTCAACTATATACAGATGCATACAATTTAATATGTTTACTATTCCCCTGTAGTTTGACTGGGAAAAGTTCATTTTTATGCAAAAAATGTTGTATCATATGCATCTGTTCATTAATTTTATTTTTTTTTTTCAGATGAACAGTTTAAAATGTATTATACAATCCAGTTTTTTAGCTGACATTTTCAGTACCTTTATGGAAAGAACCATTTTGCAGCAGGCCTGGTTTCTTTTTAACTACTTAATTGTGTGGTCTTGGACCTTCATTTTCAGAAAAAAATTAGACATCTGAGTTCCACTGATATGTCTTATATTCCTTTTGAGGACGTAGGCCATGGCTTTTTGTGCCCTTGGCTCTCACCAGGTGGTAACTTAAAGGATGGTAACTTTTTTGTTTCTTGGATGAAAGTTAGGTTTATAGTGTGCTGAGCAACTATGACTACCATAGACCAAATTAATAAAGGCAGAACATAAAATCTCCTGTTAAATCCTTCATGTCTTTTCAGAGAGCTCACAGAAAGAAGCTAAGCTTCCAATATTCAGATTTTGCTCTGGATGGAGTGGAAAACATGACCTTTATCAAGTGTCAAAATCCTTTGTGTTCCTGTGAGTATGCTTTTATGTTATAGATAGTAGACATCCAGAAACAGCCATGGTAAAGGGCAATGATTTTGTCTGGTTTGTACCTAGGTTCATTTTCATGTGCTCATTTGGATTACAAATGTCAGAGTCTGTTACTGCAAAAATGAAATTAATATGAATTACTGTGTTTCTTTTCTTTACTATACCCCATTCCTTTCCCTTGTCCTTAAATAGGCATTTTTCACTTACCTCACAACTGTTTCATATTCACCATATACTGTGTTAATTTTCTCTTTGCTGAAAGACAGATATAGAAAGGCTTTTTGGCTGGTAGAACAGAGTAGTGGTGAGTTTTGCCAGGATCAAAATCTACATAAAAATCAGTACCTTATGTAATCAGCATGCTGGGAGTACCATTTTATACCTCCTATACTGTTTTATACTTTATTATACTTTACTATTTTACAGAAGATTCTACAGAGTTTTAGGGTAGAACAAGGCCATAGACTTTGAATAGGTGTTTTGGGGTTTGGTTTGGGTTTTGTTTGTTGTTTTATTTTTGCTTTGTTAAAAAAGATAATGCTTTGACAAAAATTGAGAAGATAACCTCTTTGTGTGATTTCAGTGACTTCCATGTCTGACTCGCTAATAAATTTATGGTATGTTGATAATAAAGCCCTGAATTAAGTTCTCATTAGTCTTTTGGCCTTAAAAAAATCCATACACAAAATGTACAACTGTAGTCCATTGAACATAGCTCTTTTATTTTAAAAAATTTGTAATATATATGAATTCGGGAGATAGTTCTTTCATTGATCCCATCATCATTTTAGCCTCATACAGAAAAACTCTTTCAATAGCAGCTTTTACAAACTGGCTGCAGATTGGTTTATGCTTTTGCCCATTGGTGTTGATCACAGCTAATAGAGTGGCAGATACAATTCTGAGTATCTATGCATTGTTTATTATGCTTAGCATATTGAAAGACTTCTGGGAGTGGGAGCAAGAGAGATGGTTGAAGTTCAAACCATGTAAGGTTATTGAAGGAGGAAAGTTGCTAGGGTCAGTGGTTGTAAGGCCTCAGCCCAAGCTGTCAGTATGGAAAGGCTAACAATATTCATTAGCCAATCCCAGGATAACCAGACATCCTAACTAAACACAATGTCGTTTCCCATGTAATGTGGGAAGTACTGTCTGTCATGAAACCTCTATATAAGAAATGGTTCCCCACATTTCCATGGAAAAGTGGTGATGGCTCATGCAAAGTTTGCGCACATTGCACTCGCTGTACATCCAATACAGCCCCATGTGCCTGGTTCTTCTCTCTCAGACTGTGGATGCCCTGGAGTACTGCCTGGGGACTCCAAGATGCTTATGATACCACTAAGTATAATTTACTTTCTGTTCTTTAAGTTAAGATTCTTGGTGATCTTTTTTTCTCATTTCTGTATTTTCCTAATTTTATTCTTTCCATATCAATAGGACATTTTTCTAGTAAAATTACTCAGAGAAAATTTGGAATTACTGAGATTATCCCCCCTGATTAGACGAAAATGAGATTTTTTGAAACATTAACTTTGCAATGTGCAGCATTCTATTCCTCTTTTACTGTTTTGTGTTTTGCATAACAAAACTACCACCTCCTCATCTTGGCTTCTTTAGTTTAGAAATTTCAAAAATGACAGGCTTGATCTTTTCTCTTTGTTGCTGGAGGATTACTTATTGGAGAGGAAAGCTGTCTCAAGAGGTATGTATATTGATTTCAATCTCTTTAGAAACAGGGGTTGACCCTCTAGCATTTTTAATTTTTTTTAAAATTTATTTCATGAGATATCATACAAGAATTAACTTTACAGGCTATGTTAGTATTAGATTATAGGCACTTTGCATTTAAATGTTTGTATGCTCATTTGTAATAGTGTTTTGTTTTTTAAAAAGACAACAATTAATGTTCATTTAACCAGGTTATTCTTAAATTTAACCTTCGTTTAGGTACACCTACAGCTCTCTTTCTATGATCCCAGCTTTTAACAGAGAAATGAAGAAATTATCTTTTATCTGCATATCATTCAGCACATTTTGAAGACTAAGAATAAATTTAGCCTGCATGTTTATTGTCTGTCATATTGTGTTCCTGTTGTGGCAGTGTCTGGATGATTCAAATTACTTGTGATTAGCGTTATCATAAAAATAACTAACTGGTCGTGCAAGTTGACCGAGTTTTAAGACGTCATCTCAACTTTCCTGTTCCTCCTATAGGTGTCCATGTCCGGTTGCGTGGCCAGGTGTAAGAGTGCCCTCTCCTGGGTGGAACAGGGCAGTTTGCCTTGCTCTAGGAGACGGATCCCTCTGTTGGGAAGCTTTTCTTGCCTTACAAATAGCTCAAGGTACTGTCACTGCTTTGTCCAACATTTCATGTAAAGGTGTTGATGAAGAACTTGCAGGAGTTCTGTGGGCAGAAACGCCAAAACCAGTAGAACAGAAATTGTTCGGTGTTCAGGAAGAGAGAGGAGGTATTTACTCAAGATGCCTGCACTTACCAAATCATATTTTCATGTTGTTAGTTGATGAATATATATGCATTAAAAGGCAGTAAGGGTTCTAACTAAATATTAGAGTGATATGAAGTCACTCAGGTTGAATTCATATGATGCAATTCATCTAAATTGAAGATCAGTATCCTATCACATAAAATGTGGCAGCATCTCTGTATGGACTACAGAGAACTAAGTCACATTGTTGGAAAAAGATCTGATCTGTTATCAGTGTAAGCAACATTCTGGTTTGCATAGCACATTCAACCATACTTTTTAGTTTGGATATTAGAACATGAGCATTGACAAGTGTACAAGAAATCAATGTATGGCATATCGAAGTTTTAATTAAATAATGAATGTGCAGAATTTTTTGATAGTTTAATAACACCCTATTGTTCTTGTTAAAGGCTGTTATTAGAAATTGACAGGACACCTGGACTTTTCATTAATTTGATATTGGTCTGCAATATCTTCTAAATTAGTGTTACATCTGGACCTGATGTTTCTAGTTGGAAACCACAGATACAAAGATACCCAATGCTTTTGAGTCTGTTAGCAAAATTACTGGGATTTTAAGCTTCCGCTTTTTTGTGGAGCAGTGATTTTCAACTGATGGTACATACCCCTTGAGGTCCATGGGCCAATTCTTGTGGCTTCATGAAGAAAAAAAAAAAAAAAAAGAAAAAAAAAAAAAGAGGGAGGGGGAAATTAGGTTCAGCTGTGAAATAGTTCTTGTGATTTTGCAGGAGCTCCCAAGTTGATTAATATTCTTGATGATCAGGAATCTACCTTGAAAATTTGGCAACCACAGATTGACAAGTTGATTACAGGGAACTAGAAGCACTTCTTATAAAGAAAAAGGTGTAAAACTGTGCTCCTTTCTTGCTTTTACAAAAAGAAGATAGCAGTCTTTCTGAGGATCCTTTCAAAATGAAAGTAAGCTGTGAATACAGAAATAGATTTCACAACCTAACATGACTTTATTAGTAGATTTATGAATATTAGTGTTATAAGGGAAGAGAGGATTTGACCAATGGTATAAAGAACTTAGTCACCATGACATGTTGCTAGTATATTGTTGTCCACTCAAAAAACATTTTCTACCTTGAGTGAAGAATTTATACCATTTTAAGTATTTTGTATTATCATCTATTAATAGAATAAATTTGTCATTTTATTTAATTAAATATTGTGATCTTTCTTTCATAGAAAGGTACAAAAGGGAGTTAGAGCTGCCTAAAAAGGCCAGCTGGACAGCTTTTCATGGCCAACTGGACATTATCTTCTCCTCATGGCCTTAGGATTTGTGACTGAAAAACAATTGCTGCTATTTTAATAACTGTAGGGGCTAAAATCAGATCCAGACTGATACTCAGTAAACCTCCATTTCATAAAAGTCATCAGGACTGAAGAATGTCAGACCTTTTAGCTAGAAGATTAAATTTGTTGTTCAGTGCAGTGGAAGTGCACTATAGCATCACTACAGCCAGGGAAGTGCCTATATGCATCAAGTAAGTAAGAGAGAATATAAAAAAATGGCATTAGTATTTTGAAGTGATTGTTTGGATGGTGGCGTTAGAGTCTCTCATTAGGAAATTTGAGTTTGGAATTAGAACTGGAGCAGCAAAAAATTGTGAAGCAGTAGTTGAATGAATATGGGAATCCAGAATAAATTAAAAATAAATCCACTTTCTTTGGTAGTGGTCTTTATTGCTAAAATATTTTCATATTCCTAACAGTGTAGATAAGCTGACTGCTGGGAAGCTCACTGGTCCAACTGCCAGCATATATATATATATAAAATTTGTGTCTCTGGGACGGTTCCAGCTGGCTTTCTGTATTTTCCTTTGGGCAGATAGGTAACACTTGTTCAGGGAGGTTATGTTGCAAACTGATCTGCATCACTGCTGTGTCTTCTAGGAGAAAAGGACGAGAGTGGACACCTTTCCTCTTAATGTACATCACCTGAGACAGAGAGCCATCAACACAGGCTGCAGAAATGGATTAAGCTTTTGCATGCAATAGTCTTATGAATAGTCTTATGAGGTGGTCCCACCTCAAAAAAGGTTTCTAGCTATAAGAGAATATGCATTAAACATGTATGAATAAACATGGTATAATACAAGAATATGTGCAGTAAAATCAGAAAACTACTACAACCCAAGCCACAGAGACAACATACTCCAGGATACTTTGTATATCAATTGTTAAGAATTCCTTCAATGGTGTCTCTGTTTTGTAAAGCGTGTGACTTTTTAGGGATACTGAAAGGTAGGACTAATAATTAAAAAAAGCAATCTGGAGCTCTTGAATTCAGTTATTATTGCTTGATTCAAAAATTTTTGATTCTGAGGCTTTTCAAAAATAGTATCTAGAATTTGAACTTACTTCTAATCATGGCTAAACTACAGTATAATCTAGTATGATGGGCACCAAATCCACAATTGATGGAAGTCTTTTGGAACTGTCTATTAAAAAAATTTACAAAATAGTGAAATTTGTCAGATATCATCCAGAAAAAGCTCAGCTGCGACAGATGGGTAATTTATCAGGCTCTGTTGTAGATATGTCAATACCATCCTAAAGTAGGTGCATTTTGGAGACTAGAACGATTTTGTATTAGGAAAAAAAAACAAACCAAGTTTTTCTATTGATCTTTCTACAGTAGAATAGTAATTTAGAGTTAAATCCTTAAATCTAAATCCTTAGTGTCAGTGTCTGCACACAGTTCTGTAAAAAAGTTAATTGAACAGAATTTCAAATCACATAAAACAGTAAATTCAAGAATAGAAGTCAGGACAATCTGATTTGTTGTTTTTCTACCCTGATTGTCTTCAGTTTGTCAATGTGGCTAGCAAGAAAACTGCACATGGCAATTTATTAGAGAACATTGAGGATAAAGTCAGGTTAAACAAACAAGGCTCAAATAGTGTCCTGTACTGAGTAATGTACAGTTACCCTGAACACAGCACATACAAGCCATTTCTCTGGTCTGTGGATTTCTGTCAGGCATGCAATGTTTCACAGAGCAGTATCTAGAAAAACCCTACTATTCTGTGTCTCTATTTTTCAGTAATAGCATATGCCTTTGTTTAGGTGGAAGATCTAGTTTAGGTGTAAGGAGTTTCTTGTCTCAAACATTTTTCTCAAATGAAGGGTAGCAATTATAGCAGTTTCATTGAAATATAATCCATGTAATAAAATTCCCTGTTACAGCTTTCCCATCTTTCTGAGAGTGCAAAAAGGTCACATGGTGAATTGGAATTAGCTTTTAAAGGCAGTGTTCTAGACTGTATCTTTCTTTCTCCAGAGGTTAGTCATACTGGGAAGTATTCAGTCAGGCTGTATGATTGTCTCTTGATTTTGCAGATTCTAACTCTTAGTCCTAGGAATGTTGTGATATTACGCTGTTGGTCCCTTCCCCAAACACAGAGCAGACATAAAAGATATTAACTCTCCCAGCACACGTATTTATAGGCACCATACTATCCCTGTATCTTAATATCACTCATTCCAAATAATTTTAGTCCCACAGAAATTGCAGTGAAAGTGCTTTGCAGGTATACCTACTCCTGGGTTCCCTCTTGAGAGGCACAGTATCACAGTAGGGTCAAGGTTGGAAGGGACCTCTCGAAATCATCTAGACCACCCTTCTTGTCAAAGTGAGATCAGCCAGAGCATGTTGCCTTGCCAGGACCACGTACATTTGAATATCTCTTTGGATATGACACATCACAGCCCTTCTGGGCAACCTCTACCAATGTTCAGTTAACATCAGAATAAAGAAGTTTTCTTATGTTTAGCTCTTGAGCTGTCACTGGGCACCATTGTGAAGGGGCTGGCTCCCTCAGTATTTTCTCTATGAAGGAGTTGGACTTCTGCTATAATACACCTTCAGCTTCCAATCTTTTCTTCCTTTTTCTTCAGTAATTACCTTCCATTTTAGAGACATCATCTATGTCTAATGATTACCTTAGCAGCTTAACAAAAGGTAACCACAAGAATCTGTTTAAATACCAAAAATGTAAATTCATACTTTCAAACACCAAAACAGTTTCCCTCAATCTTTGTGGTGTTTTTGCAAAATTTATGAACTGTGAAGTGTGAGTTTAATTGAATTATAGAATGATTTAGGTTGGAAAGTACCTTAAAGATCACCTACTTCCAACTCCCTGACATGGCTGACACCTTCCACTAGACCCTATTCAACCTGGCCTTGAGCACTTCCAGGGATGTGTCAGCCACAGCTTCTCTGGGCACCCTGTTCCAGTGCTTCACCACCCTCAAGGTAAAAAATTTCATCCTAATAAACCCACTGTAAAAAGTCTCTCCAGCCTTCTTGTAGGGCCTCTTTTAGGTACTGGAAGGACACAATAAAGTCTCCTCAGAGCTGCCTTTTCTCCAAACTGAACAGCTCTCAGCTGTTCCTCATAGGAGAGGTGCTCCATCCTTCTGATCATCTTTGTGGCTCTCCTGTAGACTCACTCCAAGAGGTCTATGTCCTTCTTATGTTGCAGGACCCAAAGCTGGAACCATTACTCCAGGTGAGGTCTCACAGCAGCAGAGTAGAGGGGATGAATCACGTCACTTGACTTACAGACCACAGTTTTGATGCAGCCCAGGATACAATTGGCTTTCTGGGCTGCAAGTGCACCTTGCCAGATCATGTCCAGCCTCTCATCCACCTCCTCAATCCATTCTCCTCCAAGCCTGTATTTGTCCTTGGGGTTGCTGTAAACCATGTGCAGGACCTTGCACTTTGGCCTCACTGAAGTTCATGAGGTTCACACAGACTCACCTCTCAAGTCTCTCAAGGTCCCTCAGGATGACACCCTTTCCCTCCAGCATGTTGTTCACACCACTCAGCTTGGTGTTGTCAGCAAACTTGCTGAGGGTATACTACAGAAGAATTCTTTTCTCCTGGCCAGACAGCGTTGTCAAGTTCTGTAGAGCCAAACTTTTTTCTTACACTAAACAACTTGCAGGGTTTACAGATCCTCTTCAAAAGGTGGGACATACTACAGCAAACACCCAGCTGCACCATACCACATCCTCAAACAAAATTTGCTCAAAAGCAAATGTGCACAAGTTAAAACCCTTGCATTATGTCTATAGAGATCTTCACCAGCTGAGAGAGCAGTCATTTCTTGTACACTTGTCAGTGGTCATGTTCTAATATCCAAACTAAAAAGTATGGTTGAATGTGCTATGCAAACCAGAATGTTGCTTACAGTGATAACAGATCAGATCTTTTTCCAACAATGTGACTTAGTTCTCTGTAGTCCATACAGAGATGCTGCCACATTTTATGTGATAGAATACTGATGTTCAAGCTCTGACTGGCAGAGTTATGCCTTTTGAGACACCTCCTCAATGACACATGAAATGTCTTCTCTTTTTGTCATATCTTTTTTCTTAGTAAATATGCCTTGGCTTTTTAATGTATGGTGCTCTGAAATTTCAGTCATATACCAAGTGCTTAATACCAGCTGCAAACTGCATATATCCATTTCAGATCAGAGTAATTCTCAGTTAATGACAGGAAAATTTTAACTCATTGCTGTAAAGTGTTTTTAAAAATCCTTTGGGATCTTGTTTTCATTTTCTCTTCTCACTTCTGCACCTTCTGCATCAAATCTGCTTGCTTGCATTTTAGTTTGTGATTTGTCTATCAAGCTTCTTCTGTTAGGCATTCACTTGGAAATGAACAGGGATTCATTTTTATTTCAAGTCTCTGAGAACTGTAATAGTTGAGGGCTCTGACTCATGTTCAGAGGCATTTTGAGACTAAATGCTGAAATGGCTCTGAACATAGAGGGTGACATGAGATGTGTTTTTCCTGAGTGGCAGCAGTTTTCAGATGAATATAGCAATGTTAGCTGCTAGTAAATTTATGGCTGCAGATAGCTTATGTGAACTACAGTTGCTTATGAAGCAGTTCACTCTGTTTCTCATCTTTTCTTTGCAAGAAAGCCACCACAATTGTGCAGCTGCTATTATGATTTCTGCTCCAGAAGAAAAACATTTTTTAAAGATTATAGCAGTATTGGTTCACTTAGACCACATTTTTAGAGGGGATTGCCCAAAGCAATTGCAAAATAATATTCCCAGTACTGATTGGATAATTATCAATGAAATTTAGTGGACTATTAACTTATGTGGTTACTGAAAACATACTATTCTAATACTACAGAATTCCAGCCTAATTCAGATGGTGTATCTTTATCAGTGAGTGTTATCATTAACAATTTGGTGGCTCAGGATTTAATCCTCTATTTTTAAATTGCTTTTTGCAAGCCTGACCTTGTAAGCATCCCAACTGGCTTGCTTGCATTTCTTAGTTACTCTAAATTACTAGTCATTTTTCTAGTTAGGTGTAAAATAATCCTTGTCATCTCTCAACTTCAGATTTCCTTCATCCATTTCCTAGTTTGGAAAACTTCACTGGGCAGCTGTGGTCTGGCAGCATTGCAGCAATCCTTTGGGGTCATTTTCCCTAGACTGTGGCTAATTGATCACAAAAGTCAGTGTTGGTGCTTCAGGAGCACCTCCATAGATCCTCCATAGATCCTCTGACAGTTTCAGTGGTTTCTTGTTTTCATGAGCCATATTTTTTCTCTTGAGTTCTGATGATTGTGGTTGAGTGTTCATTAAGTTTAGATCTCTACATTGACAGAAAATCTGGCAGTATAAATTTGGTTCAGTGGTGATTACATGAGTAAATATCAGTTAAATTTACCTAAGTACACAATATAGTCTTTGTGCCAGCCAATTCACAGGCTTGTTGCCTAGTGTCCCAAAGTGCTTTTCAATTCTCCAGAGCTTTGTGAGATGCCAGTCCAGTCTAGGAATGCTTGCAGGCAACTTTTCTAAGGACTGGCATCTTTTTTCCAGAATTTGATTTCGCTTTCCAAAAATCCCAGTATTGCTGCCAAAAGGCGTCTCTTACCCTGATATTACAAGGGTATTTAATAATCTTTTCCTTTGCACTTCCTAGGTGCCATTTTCAGACCATTTTGCAGACCTCTTCCAAATGGCTCTTTGGTATCAAAATTTGTAGCAGTTTCCTGCGGATTCCTTCTGGGAATAGCATTATCTACTTATTATGAACTGCATACAAGAAAAGAGGGAGCAAACAGAAAAGGAGTTACATTAGGAAGAATTGCCCCATTTCTAGGTCATTTTTCAGATCTGATGAAACTGCATGAATTGCAGATGAAGAATTTCCACTCCACAGAGTACCTGGATGTCAGCAATACAATGCCTAGTGACATGACTTATGCAGCAAAGATGAGAAAAACATCTGCAGAAAAAGAACTTGAGAATGCAAAAAGTAACGTTCTTGGGTGCTGATAAACAAGCTCATTCATTATTTGGCAAGTTAGATCACATGACTCCTACCTTACCATTGCCTGTTGGGGTAGAAAAGTTGAAAGCTGCCACTGTGATGTGGAATGTGACACCTGCCTGTTGTTTTACAAAGTGCCCAACCCACACTGTTTTCAGATGATGGATGTACAGAATGTAATACTAAGTTTTGCTCAATTTCCACCCTCCTCCATTGTGCAGGGTTTTGGTAGAGGAAATATTAACATCCTCTGCTCTTTAATCAGAGTTGTCTTCATAGTTTTAGTTTGGCAGTGGGCAGCACAATTCAATACCAGAATCAGTGGATTCACTATTCTGTCCTTGTTACTAGCTGATTTTGAACGCATCTCATAGCTTTGTTCATAAAGTAGTCAAATGTGGTGGTGCATTTTTGGGTTTACCAGCTTTCTGTATGCATTTGTTCTTTGTTTTATACTGGTTTATATAAGTTATAATGGTTTGTCCTATCTACTCCTATGTTAACCCCTTCTTGGTTCCCCCAAGGGAACCAAAATTGTCAGGTGTCAATCATAATTACGGGTCCTGTCTATCACTTCATAGCCTCGCCCTGATGTCTAGAAGGTTCTGGTGAGGATGTCAAGTGATTGGCAGGGTTCCCTGTTCTCCCCTCCCTTGATTTATGGATTTGTTCTATTGACTGTCATTTATGTTCAGGGTCACTCCCTTCACCCTTTGGATTGGTTCCAAGCTATCCCCTTCCCATTTCCCCATCCCCATACTTAAGGTGCTGTACAGAGAGGAAACCTGGCTTTGGAGGGCTGACTCTCTGGTGTGAAGAAGTCCTGCATGGACTTAATAAAACCCAGCTGAGGTTCCCCACCAGAGTCTCTCCTTTTATTCCTTGGCCACTGTTGACACTTCTGCAGGGCACAACAGGACCCACAGGATCGGGGAGGTATCTCAGAATACAGAACCTTCACTGCAGCTCCGGTGCCAGGGCTGGCCAGGACACGGGACATGGGTCCCGAGAGACACACCACATCACAGCAGTCTAAGTCAGCACTGTTTTCATCATAGTTTGACTGCCAGAATGGAGACTTCATAGAGTGAGTCTGAAAATAGCCTCCATATCAGGATCTTGTTTTACTGCTGTATTGTGCACTAAATTTGTGAGTGTAAGGGGGAGCAGATGGCTGCAGCCTAGGAGTAGGAAGCTGAGACACCTTTCAAGAAAAATACTCAAGAAAACAATTGCTATTTTGCTGTCAAAAGACAGTGCAAATAATGCAGGATACTGGGAAAAAACCTTAGCTTTTTATTGAAATCAGTTATGTAAAACTATTTTCAGATATGCTGAGCTTTGCAGTAACAACATGGGGTGAAGAAATTAGAGTAGGGAGGGGTAGCTTTTATTTCACCCAGTGGGGCTGGCTGGCCAGCCAAGTAGTGCTGCTTGCACACCTCTTTAAGGTACAATTTCAATACATTACCAAACATAATGCAAGTACCTTGATGGGGAGATGTGAGAAATGAACCAGAAAAATATGATGCACTGAGGTCTGAGGAGGCTGCATTTGTTCAAAGTGAAGAAGACATCCCAGCTCTAGCTGTGCCACCATTGCATACTGCTTTCTTGTAGATCACTCAGTTGACATCACTCTCAACTCCTGCCTCTCCTGTATAACTCTTTGCAGGCTCATATTATTTCTAACAAGACATCTCATGCTGATGGTCCAGCTCACTTAGTCTTGCCCTTCCAGTTCTAGGATTGTTCAAATTCAGTTCTCCAAGAATGAATTGCTGAGATTCTTTTATCAGTTTCAATGGTTCCTCCAAATGTGCCTGCTACCATTTTAGCAAGTGCTGTCTGACTTTGTCCAAGAATTCTTCGACAAGAAAATAGAAGTGTTCAGCATTCCTTCCTCAGCTTGGCAGGAGGAACCCTCCTCTTTGCTATTGTGCAGTTGGCATTTCTCTCCTCTCTTGTTTGAGTCAGGACTAATGGTAAATTGTGTCTGGTTTGGGGATTTCAGGATCTCAGATCCATTTTCTAGAACAATGGCTAGCCCTGTATATGCGGTGTGGGAGACAGGTAGGCAAGACTACTTAATGAGAAGCTGTCTTTGCTTGTTTCAAGGGTGGCTTGTTCCTGGTGAAGGGTTAGGAGAATGGCTGAGGGAGAGCTGGAAGGAAGGATGCAGCTAACAGTTGATCACTTTTCCTATGACTCTGACACTGTTGTCTAGGTTAGCTTAGTGTTTGGCCAGAACAGCCAAAGTATACTTCAAGCCAAGTGTACCTTGATATTGCTGATCTTCATGGTTCCTCTTGCAGTCCAAGCCTCTGAACAGGCTGCCAAGAAACCTGTTCTCCCAGGAAACATTGTAGGCATATAGTTTATTACTTCCAAATTAAAGATAAGTTTTAGCATCCCTAGTGCATTACCAGAGGCTTTGTTCCCTGGATGGAGATAAACAAGATGATACAAGTTCTGCATAGTTTAGCTTTTTTGTCAGTGCCTTGCCTCCCTTTTCAGTATTGCTGCTGCTCAGTTGGGTGCAAAGACAAGAGAAAGGATAAAACATGGGAAAGGAGAGGCAAGGTCCACAGCAAGTCAGGACTGTGTGGCATTGCTAGACAAAGGCAGCCTACCTGTTGCCTCTCAGAAGTGGAATGGATGTGTCCAGGGCCAGCCCTAATCAAGCAGAGTTGGTCTATCTGCACCTCTCAGAGAGAGGTGGTTCTCTGGAGCACCAATGATGGTTGGATATGCAAGGCTGCCAACTGGCAGTGAATACAAGCCTTGGCAAAGTAATTTAGGCTAGACACCCAAAGTTAGGAAAAAAACTTTCAGAAAAAAAAGCCAAGGAAGGAGGCTTGAAAACCCCATGACAACTGCAAATAGTAATGAACAGCCATACGTGGGTCACATGAGACTATGCGGCACTGGTCGGAGGTACCGACCTGAGAGCACTTGCAATTTCTATCCAACCCTTTCTCACCTTAATTGCAGTGCTGTCCTTGTTTCTTGGCTTGCAGTAGGTAAGACAGCCTTGGAAATATTGAAGGACAAAATTTTTTTCTCTGTACAATCCCCACTGCATTATTGCATGGTATCAGCGTCCCCTAGACAGGATGTGGTCCATCTTTCTGTACTGGGAGCATGACACTCCCTCTCCTTGGCTGACTGAGAAGCCACAATCTGATTTTCCTTTCTAACTTCATTCACAGCATCCAAATACCTATTTTGATGGATGCTTTAATTGCTTAGAAGCCTGTGAGTCACGAGCTCCTGATTTAGATTTCAAGATGAGAAAGTACACTGTAAATTCCCTCGTACTTCGGTGGGGACGGCTGGGGCCAAGCGGCCGAAGTGACAGTGTTTGTGACGGGTGGCGGAGCCCTGGCTGCGGGGGCTGTGGCGGGCCCGCGGGCACACTTGGCCGCAGAGCAGTCCTGTGCCTGCGTCCTGTCCGCGCTGCCCTACCGGAGCTTTATTTTATGGCCGCCGCGCTGCTCGGCCCCGACCCCTGCCCTGCCCTCCCCTGCCCTGCCGGCCGCCCCCGCCCGCAGCGGGGCTCAGGCTGCCGTGCAGGGCGGAGGGGCGGGAGCGGGGGGCGGGAACGCGCGGCGCCGCCCCGGCCCCGCCGCCGCCGGGAGCCGGCAGATCCGGGTCTCGTGGCGCGGGCTGACGTGTGAGCCGGCCCGAGCCGCGGGGCCGAGCCGCGGGGCCGCCCCTGCCCGCCCGGCCGCCCTGCCCCCGCCCCGCAGCGCTCCGCGACGGCGGCCGGAGAACGGTGAGCGGGGCTGGGGAGGGCGCGGGCCGGCGGCGGCCGAGGGTGAGCGCGGACACCCCCCCGACCCCCCGTCCGCCGGGCGCGGCGGGGCCGGGGAGCGGCGGCGGAGCCCCGCCGGGCTGCGGGGTAACTCCGAGCCCGTGGAAGTGCACAAACGTCCCCCCGCCGGGCGCTTCGCCGGGTGCCGGGGCCGGTAAACACCGGGAGAGCCGCAGCCGCTCCGCTCGGTGTCAGGCAGCTCTCCTTTTTTCCAAACCAGAGAAACGTCGACTCGTCTTCTTACCAGCTTGGTTTGATTGTGGGTTTTCTGGTTATTGGGGATTTTAGTGCGAAGTAGCACTCTTCTGTCGATTTTTTTTTTTTTTCTTAAGGATCTCAATCTGATACTTTGAGGCGAAGAGGTTTAGTTTCTCTCTGTAAAGAAGCTGGCAGTGGCGTGCAGACACCAGGATATGCGCTCCCAGGCTCTCCCCGCTTTATGAACAGGGCGCAGCTGAACTGCGAGAGATGAAACAATGTCATGTGAAAGATAATCTCGGGAAAAGGATGGTATCACACTGCTGTTAATTTATTAAAGATAGGCTTCCTGCCAAGAGCTCTTCACGTATGCTCGAATATGCGATTCCTAGGGATCAGTGGGGAAGGGGTAAACTGGCCTTGGGGATCACAAGAGCTGGCTGTTTCTCTGCTGCTGTTGCTGTGCTGGGTTCCCCAGCTGTCCTGCCCTGCAGCTCAAGCTGCTGCCTTCCCTGGCAGTTCTGAGGCCTTGGCTAACCAGCACTTCTATGTGAATGTGGTGCAAGACCTACATCAAAAACTTT
Source organism: Zosterops lateralis (assembly GCF_965231275.1). NCBI lineage: Eukaryota > Metazoa > Chordata > Aves > Passeriformes > Zosteropidae > Zosterops > Zosterops lateralis. Next base: position 23,337,563 of record NC_139766.1, on the reverse strand, counting down.
GGTTTCCTGACAAACACCTGTTTGCCTAGTCAAGTGTCTTCAGGTTTGCCTTTGAGATTGTAGACTGTTTGTGTTTTAACACCGTCTGAACATCCAGATCTGTGCAGATAGATAAGTCCTGAAAACCAGCTCCAGGTTTTAGAGGCAAGGACAACTAACATTTGGGTCTTAATAGCATTTTTCATTAATGATGTTGGTGTGCCTACTGGGCAAAGTGTGTAGCTTTAGTGAGTATTCGTGAGTTACGTATTAGAAGTCTTTAAATGCTTAGCTATTAGAGTGCTATCCACTCATTTATGTTACATTCCAAAACCAGATATAAGCCCAAAAAATCAGAAGTGAGGAAGAGTAATTGTATTTTTTAATTTCTTCCTATGTTCTTGATAATTTCATCCAATTCCTGTGACTTGATGAGATGAAAGAAATAAGTCTTTGATTTTAAAAAGTGGCCCTGACGCTAACAGTGAGGCTTGAAATAGTAGAAGCAGTTTGCAAAATGAAATTAATCGTAATGTTAGCAGTCATTAGTTGGTTCATTTCTAATCACTGTTCTTTCCCCTGCCACTGTGGTGGGTGAGTGGTGAGTCCAACATCTTTGGTTCTTTTTGTCCTTTGTAAAAGACAAGATTTACAGTGTTTGCCTAACTCTTGAGTGCTACAGAGTTCTGTATTTTAAGTCATTTAAGATCATTTCGTATAAGGAGGGATGTGTTATTGGTAATTCCACACTGTGTTGTCGCTCGTGTTTCTTGGACTGACAGGGATGTCCCTGACCCCTCAGGACCATAATCCCTGAGGTCTGCTGTAGAACTGAGATGATGGTAGCTGCAGTTTTGTAGCTCTGGGTGGATCTTTTTTTAGCCTAGTTGGATATTGTTTTGCTGACTACAGAAATAAATATAATAGACAAGATTCATCACACATCACATTGTGATGGTTTTGCAACACCTTACATAAACCACAATCAAGTCCATGAAGTTTCAAACTGCATGGGCCAGTTACCTGAGCAATATTCTGCAGTCCATGTTCTTTCGTTCTAAGGGAAATGAGAAAAATACAGTTATTATTAAAGAAGTATTTTTATCAGGAAAAAAGAAATGTAGCAGCAAGCATTTAAATTACACTACATCAAAACCAATTAATTATGTTTCAATAACTTTTAAACTGTTTTACCGGCTTTCAAAGAGTTGGTATTTGGTTTTGGAGAAAGTTCGTTTCTAACTGACTTCTGGTTTTGTTATTAACTTCTCATTTCCTGCTTTCGTATATTTAAACTTCAGAATAAGTAGTGTGTGAATGTTATTTGCATAACAGATGTGTAATAAAACTACATTTGTACATTTAGAATTTTCCCTCCTAGATATTATGGGTACTTGACATACATTCTTAAAGACCAAATTTTGTCTGCTGAAGTTTGTCATGCCAGAATTTGACCTATCAACATCATGAGACTTCACAGGGCCAGTACAATGAAAGTAGCAAGATCTTCTCTTCTTATAAATGTGAATGAATAGCAGAGGTGTACAATGCTCTGACAATACTAAGTATCAAATTCTTACTTTCTATGTTTTGAATGTTTATGAGATTACTCATCACAACAAACAAACAAAAAAATTTGGCAGATGCATTTATGCATATAAAGCTTGTTGTCATCTGGCCATATTCTGCTTGGGACACAGCTCAGAGAGCCTGAGAGCCTACTTGGTATACATGCTGTTACACAACATATTTGCATTTACATACCTGATATTACACTTCATGTTAAACACGCTCTCTGTCTTAGCTTTCTGGGTTAGAGATTCAATTTGCGAATGCATACAGATCCATCTAGTTGTTAAAGAGGCACCTGATTCTGCAAAATGCTAATACTTCTTGGAAAATCCAAGTACTTCCCCTCTGCAAGTACAGTGAAAGCTAAGATAACTTTCTAAGACTGTATCACAGAGCTGAATCTTGCAGTCCTTCTTCAGGTTAAAAAAAAAAAGGAATTGTTTTCCCAGAAGAGCTTCTTCAGCTTGTATGCCTTGACTCATCAACAGCTAGCTTCCCTAGTTCCCAGTGAGCCTCATTTGAAACTTACTTCTTAGCTCCTCATGATGAAAGAACACAGTCAGGGATATGAGAAGGATCCGTGTGTCTTAGTTGTGTTAGTCTTACTTCTGCTGACAGAACAGTGGTTCTGCTAGCAGTATAGTGGAGAAATATGGTCCTCTCCTCTTCCCACCACCTATTCCACACTATTGTCTGAACTAGGGCAAGTAAAGATCCCTTAGTAATGATTGATAGGGCTTTTCATGAAAGATTTGAGGATGCTTGGGGGAGCAGCCCCTGGCATGTTTGAGTTATTGTGCATTTGCATTGTTGTTAATTGAACAGATATGCTTCAAAAGCTTTAATTTAAGTGTCTAACTGGTATTTTTACAGATAATTGAACAAATTAGTCCCATTTAGGTGGGAACAGATAGAATTACACTTGATAAAAGTTTTCCTCATTAAGATTAGTTCTGATTCTTCTGCAGCTTTGCATGCATTAAAAAGCATGGCTTTCTGGAGCTAAATATAGTTTCATTCTTACTTTATAAAGCTTGTAGACAAATGTCAGATCCAAACCACTGAGCACTCCTCTTGAAAGAAAAGATTTTTATCAGGAAAAAACCAGAAATGTAGCAGCAATCATTTACATTACATAAGCAGCTGCAATACTAATTTACATTATTTGGTGAATCTTTGTCAAATAGAGACCTCTAGTTTTAGAGCTTTGGTCTTTTTTGTTCATATGTTCATATATGTATGTTCATTTGCTTCCTGTTAGTTAATCATAAAGTCTTTATTTTTGGCAGGGCAATATTTTTAGACAACTTGATAAAATAATTTATGTCTTTTTTTTCACACATTAAAAAGTTATTTAGGAAAACCAGCTGTTTGAATGAAATTACATGAAGGTGTGAAGGAAAGTTGAAGTTAGCTCTTCAAACAGTTGAACTAAATCAAGTGTGAAAGAAAGCTTCCTGGTGTGAGCAGCCTTAGTTTAACAAGAATTCCAGTGCAAGTGATTACAGTGTTGTTAGGTGTTCCTCACCCTGGTATCTAGATGAGACTGATCAGATGTCACCCATAATTAAGAACCCCTATTTGAAAATACTAGGTAACCATTTTATCAGAGAGAGCTGTGAAATGTAGAAATATTCTTATTATATTATTATATTTCTTATATAAAAAGACATTTTTGAGCCATGGTGATTGTCAGATGGTTTAGCTTCAAATCAGTATGTAGAACAAAAGTGTCTAAAGATGAAAGATACCTTTGGCTCTAGCATTTTCACACAGAAAATAATTTGAGTGTTGCAAGCTAATCCTGATCATAGATTTTTGTTGTGCAAATTAATATAATGGATTTAAAAATCTGTTGCTAGTAGGTGCAGGAGAGAGTTGTGTAATTTGCATAATGCTTTCCTTTTGATAATCTAAACTAGTCTGTGAGTCTGCTGAATTAGATGGATGATATTCTCTGGTAAAAACTGGGTCATCTGTTAGCTAAACATATGTAAATAACCAAGTCCAGAAATCCTGTTAACTGCTACGGATTCCCTCTGGTATAAGTACTGATTTTAAAAATTCTTATTGATAAGCTTCAAATTGTTTACTGCAGGTATGTAAAAAACCTGATTCAACTTCCATTGAAGTTGAAGACAGGCACCAGCTAGCTTCAGATAAAATTTGATCTGGCCTAAAGGGGTTAGGAGTAGGGCTGCCAGGGAATAGAGCTGCTTTCATCTGAAAATTGAAAATCCTGCTATCTTTCTCAGCATGCTGCTACCCTGTTAAATCTGTTTGCTCAGTGGCAAGTTATTAGAAACATATGTCATCCCTGGAGAAAAAAATAATGAAAGTGTTCCAAAGAATTTCAGTATAATTTTGTGTTTGTATGTGATCGGAGTAACATTAAGGAATAGTGTTTTTTTACTGTTTTAAGGATTTAGTGAGGTATTTTGTAATGTAAACAATTGTACTCTTAATATACTAGTATAAAAAAAGCTTCATAGCTCATGGTTTAGGGCTGCATTTGCTGCCTCAATATGATGGCAAAAGTTTCACTTTTATTTGTTTTGAAACTATATTTTTTTGTAAAAGCGTGAATAAGAGACTTTTTTTCACGTTTCATTTTGCAAAGAGACAAAATGTTTAAAAATTTTTAAATTATTAACACTTAAAAACCCCTAATTTGTAATAAATAGTTATTGCAGGCCACTTGAGCTGTGGTGACTACCTGGCTGCTCATGGTTAGCTCAGGGTCATTCTGGTGTGTCTCAGGGTAGCCTTTTCTTTTAGACCGAACAAAGTCGTGTTTCAATGGCCAAACCTAGCACAATAGGTTATATAATTTCTTATAGGAGCATACTTTTTAATACTTTTAAAAGTAAATTATTAGTTTTGTATTATGAAGCACAAAAAGTTAAGCCTGAAACATCTCTTGGGTGAGGTACTGAACAGCAAAGTCAGGTTCCCTGTTCTCCTTCCATGGGGAACTAGTATGAGATCCTCACCTCTGCCATTTTCCATCTGCAAGAGTACTCGTTATTCTTGCTTCCCTGCAGAAGCAGATGTGCCCCCTGGAAGATCTGCTCCTCTTCCACGTGTGGCCACTTGCTCAGCATGTGTCCTGCCGAAGCAGCGCAAGCCTTTGGCCCTGGTTGGTGTGGCACAGGCACGGGTGTCCTCGCAGGGCTGGTGCGGAAGTGCTTCCAGCAAGGTTTTCGGATTTAATGTGTGCTGCTTCATGCAGCAGTGTATCACTCATACAGCTGCACGAGTGGTGAATTTGGGAGATTGGCAGTTGTTTGGGAATGGGAAGAAGAATGTCAGCAAGCGGTGAGGCAGTCTGAAATGCTGGAGACACTAACCAAAAGCAGGAGAGTGAGCTAATGCGCCCAAGTTTTCTACTTACTGAAATAGAAGAACCATGAAAGGCAGTGAGAGTCCTTGCCTTACTGAAGACCATGGGCTCCCAGTTTGCTCTGTAAACTGGTTGAAATAAAATGTGTTAGCAATTTTACAGAGGATAGCTCACCTTTTTGTGTTAGCATATGTGAAATAAAATTAATAGCCATTAATTACTCAGTGCAGTAGGAATAACTGTTGTCCTAGACCATTGTCTGTCTCCCACACTAGAAGAAGCTAGAAGCATTTACTTAGCATAAAGAGGGTATTATTCTTGAACAATGTTCTGTGTCATTGACATCTTCTTTTAATTGGTTTTCATGTTTCATGAGCTTTCTTTCAGAAAAATGTCATCGTTTTAACAAAAGGATGACCAAAGCTGACAGCTGGAGTTTGGTAGTAACATTCTGTATCAAATATCAGTAAATGAATTCTAAAATAGCTGGACTGCTTTTTTGGTCCATGACTGTATGTGCATAATTAGCTCCTTTTCAAGTGTTGCCCAGAGGAAATGTTGAGCCACCTGCATGGGAATAAGTAAATAGCTTTTTATAATCTTGGTGGATCTTATTTAGCTCCCTTAGGGAGTTCAGTTTTGGTCATGGACATCAGCCTTATTAACTTTTAAACCTGAAATCTCTCTTTGTCCTGAGATACCGGGGTCTGACCATGAAAGAGAAGGGGGGAAACAGTACTGGAACAATGAGGAGTTTCAGTGTGTGGGTTCTTGTCCTCTGAGAGTTGTACTTGACATTGACAAGACTTAACTAAGCTGAAGGAAGCATCTGTATAATGTTCTGTATTCCCCTGATATGCCATTCGGTGTTGAACTGATGCACCTCAGCGTACCTGTAACCTTGGTTAGCCCAGCCCAAAAATAGTAAGTTTCCTGCCAGGTTCTTATTAGATCCTGCCACTCTTCGAAGAGGTGTGAACTTCTTGACATACTTCAGTTTGAGAAAGGTTGTGATGCTTGGCTGTGAAAGGGCTTTGACCATAATTATAAGTAGTCGAAGGTTTTATGCTTTGATTCCTGTTTCACTGCTCTAGGTTAAACACTCTAGGTGAAACACTGTTGTTGGCAGATTGGCTCAGAAGAATATTCTTGCCAAACTCAGAGCAACTCTGATGTCCACTTCAGGGTGAAAATGTTAGCAACCCAGCAATGCTCAGAATATTGTGGTGGTCACACAGTAGTGGAGTTGTGCTGTGGAGACAAGGGATGTATCAGTGCTTTGTTAGTCCTGTAAGACCATCAGAAAAAAAACCTCAGAGAGACCTTTACCACTTACTTAGCTTGAAGTCCCTGCTCAAAAGCTCCTTCCCTGATTTCAGATGTCACTGTAGTGACAGTGGCTGGCTCAGCATTTCTTAGTTTCTTTGGCTTTGTCCTATTTTTAAGGAGTTGTTTTATATTATGTTTGCATCTTTAAGAAGCACTTTAAGAATGGCACTGGAAAATTAAGTAATTGTTTACTTACAAGGTGATTTGTGGGACAGTAGCAAAGTTACCCAACTAGTATGCCTTGAGTGCTATGTGGCTGGGTGAGCATTTCTCTTGTGGAGCTCCTGCTGGGGCTCTAGCTCCTACTTGACCAGTGTCAGTCAATGTGGTCAGATCCAACAAGAACTCTACCAGTTGCCTCTATCTGTGTGCGTGGGTAAGCACTGACTTTTCTGTGAGGAACTAACTGGTTTGGCTCAATCTGCATTGAAGAGTTCATCTTAGATCTTGTTAATTATCCTGAGAAAAGTTGTAGCGCAAAAAATACTTGCCAACTCATTAGGCTGCAGCTGAAAGTCCAGGGAGACATGCTGATACTTTCAAGTACAAAACCAGCTGCTCTCCCTGCACCCCCTGGAATTACAAGGAGAGAGGCGATGATTGCTTTATACTGTGAAAGTGTTGCTATGCCTGGGAACCCACTTTGGAATCAGCCATCAAAATCATTGCAGCTCTTTTCCCCAGAAAAGCTAAATGGGTGATCTGAACTGGGACAATTAGTTGAAGAAAGCTGTAATTGGAGCCACGCTTTACTGTGGCATCTCTCCTTTTGGCAGGACCCACTTTCACATCCTGCTGTTTTGCTTTTGCTGCCCAGTTAGCCAGTTTGTTTCCTTTTGTCCTAAAAATTCAGTTTTATGCCCAGGAGAAGGCCTGGTATAAAAAGATCATCAGTAGTTCTATAGAGATCTCTGATCATGCAGAACTACTAGATCCTGGTGCACTAAATCTGATGTGAGTCATAGTATCTGTTCCAGTAAAAACAGGGTGCAGCTGTAAGTGTGAAAGAGATGATCAGAGTGTCTCTTGGGTTATTAATAAAAGGAATTAAAAATCAGCATTATAAAAAAGCCAAATATAATGTTGCCATGTTTCATATTTTAGTTCTATGAGGGAATATTTACTTGAACTATCTAAATTACAGTTATAGAGGAAAACGGATCCTTGGAATGCTTTAATTAGTATCAATTTGTATACAAGATTCTTCTTTACAGAAGCTATTTTTAGCCTTGTTTGAACAGAGGAAGTTGCTTTGTAAAGGAAATTTTCCTAGAAAACTTCAAGCTTATTTTTGCTAGTTTTATAACCCCAACAATTTAAAACTTTTTTATAAAAATGAAGACCACCTCCACTGTTTACTCATGCCAGGCCCTTGACTTCTGGATTAATTTTGATTTAGTGTGGTGTCTTTGTCTTTAGTGCAAGTTCTATTGCCTTGGAATCATGCCCCTGTTAACTTTAGACAGAATAGCATTTATTTATTTTGAAGTACTGCTTATTTTTCTCTTTAGTTTTCTCCTTATTCTCGTAGTTCTTTTTGTGACGTTTCTTCCCTATTCCCTACTGAACTACTACTGCTTTTGTTTCCTTATTTTGTCCTGTAGTTCTATCCAGTGTTTAGTTTGCCTTCCTTTGCTTTTTTAATGGCTCTGCTACCATTTTTGCTTTGTTCCTTCTTTATACTGCTCTGGTGATAGGAAATATGTTGCATTTCTGGTAGTAGCAATTAAACTAGAAATTTCACAAGGGTATGTGCTAGTAAAATCAGCCAGTGCTATGTACACATACCTCTTTTTGGCTTTAAAGAGAAAATCCCCAAATCCATGCGTATTATCTTCCCCCTCTGTGCTTCAATCAAGTCTGAAGGAATACATAATACAGAAATCAGTGGATAAAATTCCCTGCCCTGTCTTACTCACAACGTTTAGCTGTACAACTGAAATAACACACTAGTGATTTAGATGTAGGTAGTTAATCAGGAGAGTAACAAAACACATAGGATTCTGTGGGAGGCTGGGATGTACATGAAGTATAAATACTATAAAAGATGGAAATCAACAAGGATATGCATTATATAACAAATACAGAAAATTCTGAGTTTGTCTGGGATTCACTGTTTTGGAATGTTTTGGCTTCACTTAGTTGGTTGGTCACTAGTAAAAAGTGTTGTCCTACTGTGTATACCTTTATCTGTTATTTTACTGTACAGTTAACAGATGTTGAATTGGATTCTGTATGACTAGGCAGAGTTCAGTGGGTCTGCTCCCTAGAAGAGGCAGGATTAGACACAGGTTTTGGAGTGACCAGTTGTACCCAGAGGCATTTTGAAATGCCCAGTAATGAGTCAGCTGGGGTCCCAGTTGCCCCTTGAGTACTCGCAGTACCTATGGGGACAGAGGGGCCAAGGAGAAGGGATTCCTATAAAAGCAGTGATCAGGAGTTCTAGGAGGAGCCTATCACACCAGTCTCCTCCTGCTTGAAGCAAGTTTTCACTCCCCGAGTTAATGGATACTATGGTCACACTGGTAGTTTCTCTGGGACAGGACTTGATGTGCAGGATTGCAAGGGTGTTATGTTATGGTATATGAGGCCAATGTACAGGATGTTTTAGATTCTAGAAGAAAATATTTGGAGCTCATTTGTAGATGGGAAAGATTATACAAAAGAACCAAACTTGCTGTGAATAGAATTACTACAAAAAGGGTCAGGTGTAGTAAGAAGACATGGATACTAGTATGGCTTAGATGCAGGTAAAAAGCCAAGGGAAGACATCATTTTTAAGGAAACCTATATACTTTAGTAGATAATGAATGGGTACAGGAGAGGTTTCCACCTCTGACAGTAAGATAAAAATGAGTATTTTATCTTCGGGGCAGTGAATCATTCATGCTTTGTGTATGGCTTTTGCTATTTTAGCCCTTTATAATTTTTCAGAATGCCTACAGGCAAAGCAATTATTTGCTTTTTTTTTTTTTTCTGTAATTTTACTTTAAATTTGATACATATTTTCATTTGTTCTGCCACACTTCTCCCAAACTGAACTCAGAAGCAAAATTAACTTGATGGCTTCTTAGAGATATTTGACAGTTGTGTTTCAAGTTATTGCAGCTGGCTGAAAAACACTAGCAAGGATCTGAATAGGATTTTGTTTCTCTTTAAAGTACTGTGGCAAGATTCTGTTACTTGCCTGCTGTGCTATGAGGTATTTTTCTCCTAAGGATTTCTTACCTTCAGTCTTCAGGCAATAGCAACACAGTGAAAATAGGTCTTAGCAGAAGAATCTTCAGCCATTGTGTTTATCATGTTTATTATAGTCTACATTTGAAGTGCCTGTATCCAGGAAAGAAAAGAGTTAATGAGCTTCCTGTTTTGATGCTGAAGATGCCTGTTTTAGTCCGTGATAAATCTGTAGTAACTCTGATTTATGTATCATATAAAGTGAGTGTTTCTTCAAATACTGCAGTGATAAATATTTTTTCGCAGTCTTTTATACCAAGGAGTGGAGATGACCAATGTGCACACTTTGAGCATCTTGCTAATCAGCATCATATTAGAATCGCACTGGAGGGCATCTAGCACATGGAAAATGGACAAAAATTCTTGTTTGCTCTTATGATAGAAAGGAATCCAGTTTTGTGATTATTACAGTGGAGCAAGGCAGAGTATAATTTCTGTCTCCCAGAGTTCACCAGCTGCATGCTATTTACTCAGGAGCAGTGTTGCAGAATTGGGAAATAATGTATAGTCATTGCAATAATTCAAAATGCAGAACACAGTCTCCAGGGACAAACTCCCCCAGCCAGATTGTATCCATAAAGATTGTGGGTTTGATAGGAGAATGTATAAAATATAACACACTTCTGTAGGGCTGGGACTGGGGAAGATAATAAAAGAAACAATTTACAATAGTTACTATAACTGAGAATGCTATTTTTTTAAATCATGAGAATTAGAAATATTTCCCATATGGCTTCACTGGCTACAATTTCAAATAGATACTCAAGTCAAAAAGTAATGAGAGGGCTTTTATTTCTGACTTTAATCATCAGAGACCATCCTTCACTTTACTCCTGAATTACAGTAATTCAGACTCTGACCACAGTATTTTAATTTCAGCAGTTCTATTTATGGTCACATCTGTAGGCCTCTTTACACTGGAATGGTCGTATTGACTCTGATGGTACATCTTATTTGTCCATGTTTACTAATTCTCTCCTTTATTATTATGGTATCAGTTTGCTAGTCTGGAGGCCACAATAGATACCTTCTCAGATGTTATCATAGAGAGCTTTGGCATATTTACTGGTTATGTCTTCCAGATGTTTGTAAACCCTGTAATTTAAATACTGTGCTAGCAGTAATATGGCCAATCCAAAATATGGTAATTTTGAGTTGAGTAAAAGACACTGCCAGTCAGAGGACTTGGCAGGTATTTGACATCATAGCCTTACAGATTGCTGTGGTCCTACCAACTCCATCAACACCAAGGAAAACAAGGTGATGATGAACAGGAAAACATACAGGAAAAAATAAGCAATGGAAAACTACAAGCATTTTATTTCTTTCTCCAAGTCAGGAAGAAAAGAATAGAGCACACAGTCCCATTTTCTGTGTTAGATTGTATGTAGAACAACTGTATTTGCTAAAGGTGGAGAGCTTGTGTGACTCACAGCAAAGAGGTCAGAGCTGAGCAGAACAAGTTAACTGCTGACGTGAGATCAGACAATTGCAAGTACCGGGAGGCAGGCAGGAAGCGCACTGCAATTCTGGAACAGGATTTTGATACAAACAGGCTGCCTAAAGAGCCAAGAAATCCTGCTTTGTGGTATATAAAAATACTAGTCTCTTATTCTTTGACAAGGTCACAAAATGCTAATAAACCTTAAGATCTGATTACAAAACTTAGTACTTTATGCATTTGAAGTGTGTTACAAATAACACAGTTAAGTCAAGAATATTGTAACGAGAAATAAAGATGTGAGAGTGTCATTTTGCAAGTGAAAATCATCATATAGTACAGAGTGTTTCTCTCTTCTTTATAACTGGGGAGACATGTATAAAATCTGTTTCCTTCAGTTCTAGCAAAAATAATTGCATAAAGGGGGATTATTTACCTGGATTTTAAGCATATTAAAATAACCCAATTTTAGCATCTTTTTTTAGGGGAAAACCTAGTGCTGTTCCCAAAATACATGGTCAATCTTTGGTTCTTTGTCAATGAAAGAGTTTGTAACAGGCTTGGAGGAAAGAAAGGATGATTCGTTTCAGCATTATGTGAAAGCAGGAAAAGCTTGTAAGAGATCCTGTGTTCAAAGCTTGGATGGCATTTTACTTGGTGATGTCTTGTGCTTTCATTGAGGTAATTTGTCATGTATAAGTGCCTTGGAGTAAATTCCTTCTAGCACACTTCCACCTACATTTATGATGTTGTATGGCAGTTGTATGTTAACTTTTCCTGTTTATTGTCTAATCTTTTTTACTTGTATGCTTTGTAGAGAATGTTAGCCTGGTTTTATCAGTCATGACTCTTACTAGATGTTTGGTTTTTGCATAGTCCTCTAGAATATGAACACTTGTCTGTTAATTGCTGTGACATTATTATGTGTTACTGACCACTAAATTATTACAAGTTACAATTAAGTATTTTTTGCGACTTCACTTGTTCAAATACCTTCTTGTGCATGTCAGCATTATATCCAGAGGAGCTGTTTTGCACTGTTTAGTAGTCAGTGCTTTTATCCCAACATAGTTTTAGAAAGGCTCCTCTGCTTGGTGTGATATGTTATTCAGGGAGACTGTGTAGTTAAAAAAATTCTATTGCTGTCATGTGGTTCTAAGTTCATGAAGGTTAGTGTAGTAGCCTTACAGTAATTCTCAAAAAGAGTTATTAGATCATCTGCTCTGATCTCATATATGTTGGAGGACATTATATCTGGACTTGGGTACTTCTGAACTTCACTCAGTGTTGGGGGTTAGGTTTCTTTCCTTTTGTTCCTTTTTACTTAGGGAATTTTTTTCCATAAGTTGCTAGGAAACACCAACAACTGGGTATTTAAGAAAAAGAAAAGAAGTGGCCAAGCTCAGGGGATGAAGGGCATCCGGTTGTACTTCCCTCATCTGGGAGTTTCTGTCGGCGGGGCAGAGATACCAGAGAACTGGGCAGGCAGAGGACGGGGCAGGGCAGGGGCTGGGCTCGCTCTCTCTGGCCTTTGGAGGAGGACGGTCGGAGCTGCTGCCTGGGGAAGGGAACGCGGGGCTGCCACCGGAGCCCAGCCCAGAGCTGCTGCTTCTGCCGTGGGATGAGCCTCTGCTCGTGAGAGCAGCCACTGAGGTGGGACCTTATTAACATCCACCTCACTAAAAGAGGGACTTTTCACCACCTGCTTGGGTGCCCGGGATCCCGACTCGCCTCTCCCTGCCCTGCTGGGAGCCGGGCTGCCGCTGTCCTGCCCCCTCTGCTTCTTCAGCACTGCCCTGTAGCCCCACAGCCCCTGCCTGCTGAGACATCCTGCCGGCCCAGCCGGCTGCTGCTTCCGACAGCCCTGCAGGGCACTGGGGATCGGCTGTCCCAGGGATTGTGAAGCAAAGCCTCTCCCCGTCCCTGCCCGTCTGGGCCCGGCCGCCATTCCCGGCTGCTCCCGAGCCCACAGCGCCCCCTGCAGGCGCGGGGGAATCCCCGCACCCGCCCTGCCCGCCGGGAGCCACCAGCGCCCCCGCTGGCCGTGACCGGAACTGCACCAAAGGGAAAGTGCCCGCGGCCGAGGAGGGCTCACCGGCTTCCTGCTGCTGGTTGTTGTTAATGCCAGAGCTGGTGCTGGTTGTTGGTTTTACTGTACATACTAGCACAGAACTGTTATTCCTGTTCTTGTATCTTTGCCTGAGAGCCCCTTATTTTCAAAATTATAACAGTAATTCAGAGGGAAGGGGTTTATATTTTCCATTCCAAGGGAGGCTCCTGCCTTCCTTCTCAGACACCTGTTTTTCAAGCCAAGACACTCAGTAACCTGTATTTTACTGAAGCATATCTGAATGCAGTGAGTGATGGGAAATCCACTGCTTTCTGGGCCATTTGTGGCACTGATCAGTTACTGTGATGGTAAAAATGTATGCCTTGCTTTTCTTTTCAGTCTGGTTAATTACAGCTTCCTATTACTGGTTCTTGATTACCTGTTCATTGAAGAATTCAATAATTGGGCCTGGGGTTTTTTTTCAGAGATACTTGTATGCCACATGGTCAAGTGATCTCTCTGTCATCTTCTCTCTATGTAGCCAGATTATACTTTCTTAATATCTAGGCAAAAAGAATTTTCTGCATAATTTCAACTTTTTTTTTCCTTTTTCAGTTTTCTTTTTAAAAAGTGGAGACCCTAGCAGGTTAAGGGCATTGATGTTCAAACTCGATAATTAAGACAGATATCTCTGAGTTTCTTTTACTCCCTGGCTCTCTCCACATGCTAAAGGTTTATTCAGAAGAATAGTAGGCATTCAACAAAGGAAGGATGTCTGAAATACATTTGCTTTTTTCTCCTCCCAAGAGAGTAGGACTGTAGCAGTGCTATATTCTGTTGAATGAAGATACCTTACAGACAGATGGGTTCTTCCTCTTTTTTCTAGTGACACTAAAACATTAAAATGCTCATGTGTGATGGAGGCTGGAAGTTTTTATAAGCAATGACTGCAGAGCACATCTGTTGATTAAGCATACCCTCATCAAATGGCTGGAACCTTCATAAAGTACTTGTTTTAGGAATTGAGAGGTTGTATCTGCTCTGCACTGCTGTGTTTGTTAAACTTGCCAGTTGTCTCATTAGAGCCTGAGTGCATGCAATACTGACACATTCTGAATACAGCTTTACTGATGGCAAGTGAAAAATATTTCTTCAGTATAGTTTTGCAAAACTACTGAATATATCCTAATAGTCCTCATTTGAGAGAAATCAATCTCAGATTTTGACCACAAGGGTAGAAAATGCCTTGCAGTCTGCTGCATGGTTTGACCCTTAATTAACACTGAAAAGTTACTGGTAAATAGTAAACATACTTTTGAATATGCCTGACATGTCTGGTGTAAGTGGTTTTAGCAGGTGAATAATCTAGAATTGATTTCCTACCATGTCCATTTCAGTTTCTTTGAACATTCTGTATTGCTAAGTGATTAACCTACTTCTTTGATCTAAAATTAGTGTGCATAGCTCCATTTTTAAAGTGTTTTCAAGTACATTCACTTTTGTTCCCCTGCTGCTTGCTTTCATTATATAAGATGACTGTTTCCTTTAGCAAAAAAATTAATGATTTTTAAATTATTTTCCTGTATGTTGATCTGGAGGGAGAATACCAGCCATTTATTAGGGTTTAGGAGTACGAGTTTGCCTGACCTTTCAATTTGTATATGTATACTTAAGAGTCCCACTGTGCAGATGAGAGACAAGAATTTAATCTTTGTGCTTTGTGTTTGTTAGGATGTATTTCATTTTGGTATGTTAGAAAACCCAGGGGAGACACACACAGTCTTGCAAAAAAAAAAATATAAATTTGCATGAGACAGTGTTTTTAGCAACGTCAAAACGTAACTGCAAATACCAGACTTCTTCATTCATACTGCCAAAGGAATAATAGGATTACCCTGCTTTGTTTTGCTTTTTCACCCTGGCATTAAATGAACTGAAACTTGATGTGTGAGCCTCTGGAAAATAAGGTCAGTTGAAAAACAGTTCATTGTCCTTTTATTCTTCTTAGGTGTTCACAGACAAGTTCAGGTTTATCCGGAGAGCCATGGCAGAAGGTGGATTTGATCCCTGTGAATGCATTTGCTCGCATGAACATGCCATGAGGAGACTGATTAATCTGGTAAGGATAACATGAGGATATTTGGAAGGGTGGTTATTCAGACATTACTTCAACTCTTGCAGATTTGCAGTTACTAGTGCTTTTGATTCTGCTTATTCAGTAGCATGTACAGTTAGAATCTGTGTATCCAACTTTCTGATGAGCTTTTGAATAGTCAATACAAATTACAGCTTTCTGTTTATTTCCCAGAGCTGCATTTTGGCAGCATTGACACTGTTTCTGTTGAAATGTTTCTTTTATATGCCTTTTTTTCAGTCTGCATAAAACAAAGGAAAGTACCCAGCAAAGTCTTGGTGGTCAACATATGAAGTTGCACATACTCATATGGCAAGCTAATGATGTCTAAATTTTTTAAACTACTCTCTAAAAAGTTCTGAAGTTGAGAATCCAGTGATTCTGAGTTTTGAGTTCTGTTTCTTGCTGTCATTGATCGGTTGAGCAACTTCAAGCAAATTATGTATGTTACTCTAACTGTGACATGTAAAATAGCTGTTTCTTTGTTTCTGTATTGAACTCAGTTCAATGTCCATTGAAAAAATAAGCTACAAAGTGCTTCTCTTTTTTTAAAGTGAAAGTATATATTTTTTAAAATAACATTAACAATTATGAACTGTGAGCCATTAGAGGAACTTGATTACAACTCTAATTTGGTTAAATTCTTTTTAAGAATACACTGTATATCTTCATTTGGTGTACTTCTCCTTGTTGGTTTTCATATATTTGTTTTTATAACATTTTCTTTCTTAGGGCATAAATTAATATTCTTCTAAGTTACTGAGTACATCAACTGTTCAAGGCAGTTATGTGTGAAGAAGATTCTCTCTAGGATCAGATTCTCTCTAGGATCAGGCCCTTCTTCAAGAGGTTTCTTAACAGTATTTTGGAAAGGTACTGCTATGACACAAAGGCACAGAAAATTGAGGCTTCTGTGGAGAATAGTTGTACTTTCTGTGGAGCCTTTACATCAGGCCTAACCATCCTAGCTCATGCTTCCCAGTTAGAAGCACAATTTCAAAATCTTCTGAACTCTCCCTGCTGCCCTTATATGGATGTTTGTACGTATGTTCTTTCCCAGGAAGGACTTTCTTTTTGTCCTCAACATGATGTTTGTGCCATATCCCACGGTTGTGTTGATTCTGAACCTTGAAGCTTCTGAACACATGCTAAAGTGGTGAGAAAGGGACCCCCAGAACCAAGTTCAGAAGCTGGGAGGAAGAAAGGAGGGTGCCCTTTTTCCTCAGGCTTGTCAGATGCAAACCAGCACGGTTCAGAATTTTGACCCCCATTCAGCATTTTTTAATATTTTCGTTTTTTGCTATAAGATACTGACAGGCAATGGCACTGGTCAGCCAGTTCTCTCTGTTGTGGCTGGAGGATTCTAGTTATGAACAATGTAGGTGAGTTGTGTCTAAAGGTAGAAGAAATGCCACAAATGTCTGGGCGATTTCATTCCTGGGCTGCTCCATGCAGTGTGAAGTGGGTAAAAATAGTTAATTTGGAAGAACACAAATTCCCATGTTATGAATGTGAACAGAGCACATAATAGGTGCATGCTCTTGGACAGTCACCAAGAGCAGTCTAACAATGTTCTGTGTAGTTGCAGGAATGGAGTTTATTGCTAAGTATTCACCTTCCAAAAAGATCGTACTGATTAGCACTTGAAACTGTGAGGAGTAAAGGGCAATTCCAGATTTCATCTCTCCTAAAAAGCAAAGCAGATGCTCCTAAATATTTATAAGACCAAATCACTAGCTAGGATAATTTAGTAGAATCTAGAAAAGAAAAGTCTCAGAAGTCTCAGTCAGCAGCCAGACTATCCTCAAGTAACCTGTTGTATGATCTCAGCAGGAGACTTGCTAAGCCATTTTTGCATCTGTAACTTTTATGCTTCAGTAAGAGTTTGCCTTCTAAGTTGCTGTTTTGTCACTCAGTCTTATACAATGTAAGCAAACAGAAGTTTTACTGTTTGTGCTAAAAAGAATGTGTGGACATTGGTTCTCAAAATTGCTGAACCCCACAAGTCTCAATGCAGACTGGGTGCACACTACCTCTAAAAATATGATCCTCAAAACCCTAACTTCAGAATTGTTGTGATAAACAAAGTGAAGTGATCTGTTCCGACTCTGGATGAGAAAAAGACATCCAAATATGCTATGTAACCCAAACGATTTCTTATATGTATTTGATTGTTGATTCTTTTTAACCTAGATAGGTATAAAACACACCAGAGTACATTTGAATGTTGTTATAGCTGGCAGTACTCAACAGGATTTTGGAGCAAATCGTATAACAAGGTGTTTGCAATTGTCTCCATATTGAGCATTGTAAATGAAGAAGTTCAGTGATGAGATTTAACAGAACCAATTTAACAGAATAATGTAAATCACATTTAACAGAATAATATACATAGGAGATGCCCAAGTGTGAAAATGTTACTTTTAGAGTCTTTCAATCCAGTAATGACGTTACGCAAACTCCCATGATTGATTGTAGATTTTTTAAACTTGCATTTGAGTTAAAGTAAACTAATTTTTACAGACTGATTTGGTTATACCTATCTAAACCAACACTGATAAGAATTCCAACACTGATCAGAATTATGGCTTCTGCTAATGAAGACGTTATGATATATTCAGCCATGACTATTATGTGCAGAGTTAGCATATTCAAATACACAGGATTTCTGTTAGAATTATCTGCATAGGAGATTTGAATGACACTGCTATTCCAAAATCAGAAGGAGGTGAAAAAGTCTGCCTGTAGAACCTGAAGTTCTTGTTTTAATTTCCAGTATGATAATTTTAACTTCTGGTTTAATTGGTATATTTACTTCGTAACTCTTAGAAAATATATGTGGCATTCAAAGTTTAATTTGTGGTTGAATACATTACTTTGGACGTTTTATGTAGCATATAGTTTAATTCTCTATTTGAAATGCAGACTTTAGTTCATCTTACAGTACAATTAATGCTTACACAGTGAAAAAAGAAAAGCTATTGTCATTTAAACTCTCCTTCCTCTCTGTTGTTAGCAACACCACAGAAAATTGCAAACAAGAAAGCTGTTAAAAAGTTCACCTCTTTGTTATGTGCCTTGATTATTTGTCTTTCATTTTCCTTGACTGAGCAGGGCTTTGTTGGGTTTTTCCTTCTTAATTCATAATACCGTGAAGATTTTATAGTCAGTCGACTGTGTATCTCTAATATGCGTAATATTTTAAAAGATATTTTGCTGCTTATTATGTTAACTTGGAGACATTGTTCATACACAGAGTTCTTACAATGAACATATACATGCTTAAGGGGCATTGAATTATTTTATGCTGAAGTTTTCCTGTAGTGGATTTTTCAGTTTTCTCCTTGGTGTCAAAATATGAACATTTCACAGGTGTAAATTTCTGTAGTATGGCCACTGTAAATAACAAGCAGATATTATGGTCTCCAGATATTCCTAGGAAACACTAGAAATCTCAAATTTTTTGGCTATGACTTCATAAATATAATTTCTAGTATGTAATACCCACGGCACCATCTGTTAAGATTTGGTGGTGTTGTGTAAGAATAATTTGGCTATTGTATTTGGGTTCACTGTTTACTCTATGGATATAGCAGTTAATTGGGAACTTCCATAAGAGGAAGTAAGCATAGAATAAAAATGTCACAAGACTTTCCATCCTCTGCAGATGCACAAGAGTTGTCAGAAGACAATGACAGGTTTGTTAGCTTGCGTGACTTTATCTCCTGTTCAGTCTCCTCCATCTGCAAAACTTATTTTGACAAGAAGAGCCAAAGTTCAAGTATGAGGAACAACAAATGACAGCAAGTGGTTTTATTGGGGGGGAATCTGTCAGACAAGGGGATGGTTGTTTGAATAAATCACAATGAAGGACATTCTGTGTACCCAGAGGAGATGGTTCCTGTCTTAGTTTTGGCAAAAGACAGAAAATCCCTAGATAAGAATGATGTTGTATTTAAACCTTTTTGTTTCCCCCTTTTTCACTTATTTTGTAATACAAAAATCTGATTCCCTTATGTTACTCCTCTGGGTATTGATGCTGAGTAGGCATGGCTGATCTTGGCCCAAGGGTCAGTTCAAGTTTGAAAACTAGACTGAAAATACAGTTTATATGGTGGTGAGGAATAATCATACACAGAGCATCTTCCATGAAGATTGAGACCTGCTTATGACTGCTTAGAGTGGCTAGAAATGTCCAAGCAAGTGAGTAACACACATGACTTTGTGTCAAGTAAACATCCTTTTTCTGTCTCCTTCCGGTACAGTATTATTTGCTTTGCAAAAACTGACCTCAGAATTCTCTCATACTAGTTTTTACAAAAACGAGCAGTATGTTTTTTAACCCAAAACATTTCTAATACTATAATGTAAAAGAACCCATTTTGATAAACTGCCAACAGCTCTACTTAGAAACCACTGTGGGAATTACAACCTTGTGTTTTGTCCTTCAGTACCTAATTGCAAAGTAATGGTCCATGCTTAGTTATATTGCTATATCAAAACTTCAGGGGATACAGAGCAAATCATTCTTTATTTTAATCTCTCTTGTAATTTGATTTATCACTAGATTTTTATAGCAAAAGTTGCAAATTCTTAAACTATTTTCAACTTAATTGTTTCAAACACTCTTTTGTCAATCGAGTTTCCACATAATTCTGTTGACCAGGTCATTTTAGAGTCTTACTGTTTCAAACTGGCATAGTCTGAAATAGTATCCAGCATAGCCACAAGTCTTGGCTGAAGGAGACTTCATGTAAGCAGCACAAAATAAACAGATGACTAAAATAGATATGTGCTGCAAATGGTTGAAAAGCTCTTAAGATGTTAGCATAGCTAAGCCCAACTTAAATAGCCAGCAGAAGTAGCTTTCCCTACTCATGCAGGCTTTTACTGAAAGCACACCAGAGCTATACCAAATACATTTTTTATAATTTAAAATATCCTTTAAATATGAAGGTTGCCCTGGAGACTTCTTACACATGTTCCATGGTGTTTGCCTTCTATTTTTTTTATATAGCAGATGCTACTTCTTCTAGTCTATTGTTTTTAGCCAAACATCCCAAGAGGAGGAAACTGCATTTTGCTCTCACTTGCCCCTTTTGTCCTCTGCATTCAAGCTGATACAAAGAAGGCCTTCCCAACAGCTGAACTTCAGGTTGTTTATTAGGACAGAGAAGCTGTCATTCTTCAGAGGTGCAGGGGAAAAGATTTGATCCACCTACTTAGACACCAGGCCAAAAGAATAAGACACAGAGTTGGAGTGTCCAGGAGGGTAAGACTGTATATGAGTGCTCTTGCTCCACTGACTTCAATTTTTCTGCCTTTCGCTGAGTGCTCAAGGTATTGGTGTTGCACAAGCTAAGGCCACAAAACTGTGTTACAGAATTCATGTACTGCCAATGCGTGTCATAACCTAGAACCTAATGCTACATGAAACAGTTCAAATGGAGACTATTTTCTAGACATGTTAAAAAAAGAAAAAAAGCTGTTAAAAGTGGTGTCCACTTGGGTCTATAAGGGGTTAGGAATCAGGACTTTTTTAACATTTGTCAATATTTACATTTCCCATTCCTGAGCTTTGTAGTATGCTTGAAACAGCTCCTTCTTAACCAATATATATTAAGAAAAAATTTTTTTAAAAGGGCAAATCTCAGTCACACCTCATGATCATCTCGAGGCATGCAAAATGTATTGCAAACAGTGTAAAAAATCATGCATTGAAAATTCTTTCAGCTTGATATTCCAGAAATAATTAATAGGTATAAACTGTACTATGAATGGCTGAACTCTGCTGATCAGAGATGTGTTACAGCCATCTCTCGAGGAAAAAGGAGAAAATTGTGCTTTTTCTTTCAGGCCTCGTGTAATCAACAGTTAGAGCAAACTGCAGTTATCTTTTGGAACTGCGAGTTCTAAGCCTTTTCCTCACGGCTGTCTACGTGGGAGTACACTTTCCTTTTGCTGATAAGCATCATTTTGCAGAAGATACTTGACTGTTTGGCCAAAAAAGCCTATACGTATTTTGGTTTTACATTTTAGATACAGGTTTGCAAATGTCCTCTGGGGAGGTATGTATGTTGTTTGTGCACATTTTCAGATACCTCTGTTTAATATTTTGCCTCGTGTATTTGTTGTTTTGTATTTCACATAGTCAGAGATGCTGTGAGCTCCTTGTAATGATCCTGATCATCACTGTTTCATTTTCTTTTCACTGCTAATTCATTCTGCTTTGCATTCAGGGAAAGGAGGATGTCATTGATACCATAGGTCAGCAAAATTATAAAATGAAGTACCAGCAAGTCAGGCAATTGTAGGAAAGTGAGGGAAGTGTGGAAAAGGAGGATCTGTATGACACCGAGGTAAAACAGCAATCCCAGAACAAGTGAAAAAATTAAGAGAAGAATGTGTTCGTGTCCAGATCAGGGCTCCAGATTGCAGTGGTCCCTGGGACTTCTGATGCATCTTCCTCCATAAAATGTCACATCTTTCAATATGAAAGTTGATGTTCTCCTGTCATAACTGGCTGATGATTCTGGGTCTTAAAAGGTGGTTTGTAATCTAGGAATATTATTTTGAAATGTAGCAACCATCCTTCTCTCTCACTTGCAGTTGGAGAGAAAATTACTTTCCTCCTCACAGGACCAGGCTCTATATTTTTATTGCAGACTGCTACTCTGTCCTTGTATGAACGATCATTTATTCTAAATCTGCATATACACATGGAAGATGAAGGAGTGAGGAAGGCAGTGTTCACTTGTTCTTTGTTTGTTCCTCTAAGAGAAGCTAGTGTAGTTTAAGAGACAATTAAATTCCATCAGTATGCCATTCTTTTCCTCTTATTTCTCTTTGCCAGCTTGTAGCAGAATAATGCATGTAGGTGTTATTTTTTGCATCTTTAAATCTGAACTCTTACAGATAATGCTGCAATTCAATTTGCAACCTGGCTTGTATTCAGGGCTGGGATATCCTACCATAGCAATTTATTTATCATGTTGTTTACTAGATCATTTATATAGTTTGGAGAGCATAGACGTGGCTGCCAACAAAGCTTAAACAATGATTTCATTACCCAGAAACATGAGAAAACAATCCAGGAGTATGCCATTGTGTTGTCATTTTCTGGCATTGTTGGAGAGCAAAAGCAGAGCTTCCAGCTGGTGTAAATAGCAAAAAAGTATTTTCACAAGGGATGCTACTTTGCCCTCGTTATCACATAATTTTTTTTTATCAACAGTCTATGATTAGATTTTAAATTTACTTGTATTCATGGAATAAGTAACCATATCCATTTAGTTATTTGTCCTTGCTTTCCTACTTAACTGTTCTTTTCATTCTCGCCATTATCTGGTTTTGCTCTCTTATCTTTGTACCTCCTCCATCTATTTCTTTCACACATCTCTCTGGGCTTTCATCCATCACAATTTCTTGTATGGAGGTCTTTTTCTGATCTGTCTAAAATGTAATTATTTTATTTATCCCTACATAAATAATATACTTTCACCTTGTCTGCCATTCACACTAGACTGCACTGATGGTTGCACTTTGTTCCTGCCATTAGTCCTGTTCTTATTTCGTTACCTCTTTAGTACACCATTTCTGGAGTTGGAAGGTGCTTTTGGACAGGGATTGTGCTGCTGTTTCTCCTGAAAAATGATGAACTGGTGAGCTGTCTGATCATCGGTATCTTCCTGATATCTATATGCTCTGTCCATCTTTTTTAAACTCTTAAATATTTATAAACTCTTAATATTTGCAAATATTTTAACTCTTCGATATTTAACTCTTAAACATTTAACTCTCAAAAAAAAAGTATTCACACTGGATAGAAACCCTGAATCTTTTTTCAGGAAATATGCTATTGACTTTAGTTTTAAAAAAAATTGTCTGAGCAGAGATTGCACGATCAGTCCCAGAGATTGTGATACTGTTGAACTCTGGCATAGCAAACTGAAACCTTATTTCAAGAGTTTCACTAAATTCCTCTGAAGAGGAAGCAGAGGAATTGAAGCAAGAACGAGTTACTGTACAGGTAGACAAAATATGCATTTCCTTTTCCACAGCCAGTATCTTTGATGAGCAGTGCAAAGTAGCTTAACTTCTTTCAATGAAGACTGAAATTGTCCTGCTGGACAGTGTGAGGTCTCTGTGTTGGAAAAACAAGTTCTCTGTTTGGCTGGATGAAGATGTTTTCACTGGACTTACTATTTCCCTTGGACTTCAGTGATTTTTTGGAGCAGCTAAAATGCAGTAAAAGTTCACACCCTATTTTCACCACACAGTGGCATGTTTGTGTGCACATGAAAAAAAAACAAACTTCACTGAATATGGTGGCTTCACAAAAGAATTTTCAGAGGCCAATAGCAGTGTCTCTTCACTGTGGTTGTTCACGTTTTCTTCACAGCTGGGGATTGTAAAAAGTCAAGGCTCTCATTGCTAAAAACTGTGCAGACTCCTACCATAACATGGCATCTGTTGAAAGAGGAGCAGCATGATACAGGTTTCAGGTGTGCTTGATGGGTGGATGTTTTTGATCCACAAGATGTTAAAACTGTCCTTGTCTCAAAGGAGCAGGATCTGTAACACTGTTGTGTTAGTGTGAACTGGGGCTAAAAGCCATATATTTTGGAAAAGGAAAAGAAAGGAAGAACACTTTCACATTGGAACTAGGAGACATTTGAAATGTGTCTCCTTTTTATTTTTGCGATGCAAAATTTGCGTGTCATGGGGAAAGAGTGGGGAAGAGCCCTTCTCTCTTACCACTGGATGTAACTTTGTTTCTTCTTTTTTCTTGGTATTGTGTTGAGTTTACATTCCCCATATGTCAGTAGGTGGGCACTGATTTGCTGTGATTCAGCCACTGCTACCTCTTCTAGGAACTTACCAGGGCATTGACCAAGAGTTCTTGTGGTGTGGGGATTATTAATTTAACTTAGGCTATTCAAGACACTAAATGTACTTGGGGGAAATGAAAGCTTGCAGTTGTATTTTAAATAATATACATTTGTAATTAGTGTTTTTTCCTTTTTTGTCAAGTTCTTACTGTACTGAAACTGTAATTTTTTAATTCTTTTTAGCTCTCTTCTAGCTTTCATGCTGTTTACAATTTGTATTTACTTCATTTTGGACAATAAAAAATAAAGTAGTTCATCATTTGGCTCACATGCACTAAGCCATTTATTATATTTGAATGACAAACCACACAGAGAATGTTAAAATTCAGATATAGTCTTTTTATTTAAATCGAATAAAATATTATAAATATTTAATTTTGTAACATTTTTCACTCTTTTCTTTCGTTGAATACGCCCTGATGTTTCACTTACCTGATTTTTGTGTTCTTCTTAAGGGTCTGTTTTAGAATATATGGAAAAAGATGAGAAGGCTGTTGCTGACTTTAGTATATGTTAGATCAGACAGCTTCCACTAAATTCACACTTTCAGCCACACAAGGATTTATGGAGTATTAAATCAAAATCATTGTTAATATTGTCCTTAAGTATCTAGGAGTTAATGTATTTGAAGAATTACTTCTCTGTTCAAATTTTTCTCATCAGCTCTGTAATGTTCCCAGTCTGAAAAACATTGAGTGTATTTGGAGTCTTTTTGAGGGTTTTGTTGAAAACAGGTGAAGTCTGGTTCAACATTTTACCATTATTCCACAAACTTTCATCCAAACTTCCCCTCCAATCGGATTAGAAAAATCTTAATACAAAAGACTATTTATTTCCAGTCCCTGATAAATGCTCTTTTTTCAATTGCCTTACTATTGAAATGTTGCACATTCAGTTTTTCCCAACAGTTGCTATGTTCCTTAAAGGCTGTTGTTGTCAAAAGAGCTAATTGGTAGAAGGAACGTTCTTGTTTCAGCAAAGGGCATTACCTTTCCCAGCCATTCAATTTACGTAAGCGTTTCATATGTGTGCCAGAACCATTTCTTGTCTTTTGACTAAATGAGTGACCACAAGGGATCAGATGCATATTGGGTTACACAGTAAGGTACTTGTTGATCTGAGTGAATTAAGAAAAACCTCTTTTACTGCTGCTCATTTTTCATGATCTGCTGTGTTTCATCTGACAATATGCAGCCTCTTGCTGAGCTGTTAAAAACAGATTTGTTACCTGGCTCAGAGAGCCATCCTGGAGCTTTGAAAAAGTTGTATTTGGACAGAGCGTGACACTTAGAACGGGAGATAACTGATAATGTGGCTAAAACACCCCCAGGCAGTGCTCTATATCTAGGCAAACTAGGATAAGCTGTATGAGGACTTGCCATCATGGGGACAGAAGGGGATAACAAGATGCTTGTACAGTGGTTCTGATCATATATCTGTTGCCCATTTTAATTCTGGTCATCCTTCTGTGTCGAATATCTGTAAACAGTGTTTTAAGTAGGGATTATAAATTAAACCCCTCTCAGAATTAAACTCTTATACAAACAGAAGATAATTATGTTGCTGAGCTATTTAAAATATGGGTATAGGAATATCCGTTTTTCCCAGTTTGGAAATCTTTGAAGTATTTCAAATGGGTTCTATTGCTAAGACAAAACCTCCTCTTTGTAAATTACTTCCAAAGTTTTAAAATAAAATGAGCTTTTATATAAGAAGGGCAGGAAATATGCATAGTTTGATAGATTTTTTTCCTTCAGTAAGTGAGAGCAGTATTCTACCTGAATTTCCCTCAGCGCTGTTTTTAACTATAGAAATAGCTGAAAGGTTAAATCCAGCCTTCCAAATTCCTTCCTAAAGAGATTTCTTTGTAGTCTCAGTAAATTTGCTAGTAGATCTTAATATATTAATGAAATAATTAGTGATCAGTCTCCAATTACATTTTTTCTTTTTCAAATGTGTCAGTCATTGACAACCTTTGTGATAAAAGGAGCTTATACTTTCCTAGATGTTTTCCTTCTTCAGTTCTTTATCTGTTTCTTTGATGTGTTTTGCATAATATGACTGTGTACATTTAATCGGTTATGCCAACACAAGGGGAAATGGGTTTTGTGGAAATGATTCATGTATTTCCTGCATAAAGAGAACCATCTTTTCTTCTCTTTAACATTTTTATATTTACACTGGTAATCAACAGATTAGCCTGTTGTGACAAAAAAATGTTCAGATTTGTGACACAACTGTGTCATAAAACCTGTGAAAAAGCAAATGTCATTTCTAACCAAGGCAATGTAACAATTCTCTATTTTAAAAACTTTTACTAATAATCCATGATGTTTACCTAAGCAGAGGATAGAATCTGTTTCCATAGTGCTGCACATTAAATCCCATCCATTTAACATCTCTGTTCCTAATAAAGAATGTGATATTTGTCTTCCTTTTCTGGCTCTGTCATCTGTAAAATAGCTGTACTGATTTGCAGGTTAGCCAATGTTGACTTTTCTTGCAGTTGGCAAGCTTACCTAGTCTGTAAATCAAATAGTTATTACAGTCACTAAAAATGTTTTAAATTTTACCCATCAGTAAAGAGAAAAATATAGTAAAATACATATTAAAACCTGCTTTAAAAAAAAGATCTTGGGGGAAAATAGTAAGTACTAAGTTTAAATGTAAAATATTAATTCAACTTCTCTGTGCATAACTATTATCACAGTCTGATTGTTTATTGTGATGTAATCACAGAGTATTTTAATGTTACTTGATCTAGGTAATAGTAAGAGCACCTGTCCATTATAAATCCCAAAATATCTGTTGAGAGTATATCTGTATATAATAGCTCCTATATCACTACAGATATTTTTACTTGAATTTTGAAAGGTATTCAATGGCTGAATTTAAAGCAGTAACACTGTAGTCAGGTGATTTAAAGGTATTATGTAAATTGTGTTCAGAAACTATCTCCATACCTGGGATTCTTCACATACCATAAGCCAGGTGTGATCCAGTAAAGCATCAGTTATACTTGAACTTTACTCTGACGATATATTAAATCCTGATTTCAGTAAAAGCCAGCCAAGATTTATTGTTAAGTGTGATGCTTTCTTTTTCTCTGTTTCAGCTGAGACAATCCCAGTCATACTGCACAGACACAGAATGCCTTCAGGAATGTGAGTAACTGTTCATATCAGGTTCATGGAAGTAAAATGAACAGCAGTAATTAAAAGACAGTCTGACTGTTCTTTAAAATGCAGTGGTTGATTTAATGTTATAGGAACATAATGCATTATATCAAATACTACAGTAATGAAATCGATACGCTGGGGAGGTAATTTCTGAGAATCTGTGATGAACATTAGTACATTAGAAGCAGCATTGATGACAAGCCTGGAGGTATCAATAAAGCAGCATAACCATTAATCAGGCCCCAAGCATTACTGAATCTTATTGTTAGCCTACAAATGGGATGATTTGGCGCATGAGAGGGGAAATTTGGAAGGTGCTTTATTTGTCCTCCTCAGATTCAGAGCAGCCTAACCAATGAAGACTAAATACTGAACGCAGACACACACACACACACACACGCAGGTTCACAGCTGGGGCTGATGTACTGTCAGTACTGTGACCCCTCTACTCCACTGTGAGGAAGAGGAGACTCTGACTCATAAGCTGACATACACCATCACTGCATCTCTGTTGATTTGGTGCCTGTAGTTAGTGAAGCAGAGGACTGATGTGTACACTTCCTCGGAATTTGCTGTGAAAACCATCAAAAAACCTCTCCCAAACAGTGAACAGTACTAGGTCAGTCAAACATTACCAGAATCAGCAGTGAAGCATAACTGTGTGAAGGCTATGCAATAATGTAAGCATATGCCCTGAGGCATTGAGACACTTTCTGTGAGCTAGAGGGAATGTTGTCAATTGTTTATAAATAAAAGTGAAGTGGATCTGGTTTTCCTATATCATTTTACCAAGTGAGTGTGTGAACTCACTCAGCTTACATCAGATGCTTTAATGCTTTGAGGGAGCAGCAAGCGCTTGAGCAGTGTTCCTGTGAGCAAGAGCTGCTGGTGCCTGTATCTTTGACAGGTCTAGGAGTAGTGCAGGCAAGGTTTCTAGAATCTTGGAGTGAGTGCATGTCTTTGTTCATCCTCATGTTCCTCCCTCTTCACTGCCCTCTAAAACCTGTTTAGAGATGGGCATCCAGCTCAAACTTGCACTGGTCTCTGCCAGTGTGAAACAGTCCCAGATTCAGTGCCATGCTGGGCTGAAGAGGGAAAACTCCCACATAACTCCTGAGGAAAAGATGTTGTGGTGCAGAAGTGCTGTAAAGTGCTGCTGGTTTACTCTTTCTTTATGGGCTTTGCAAGTTATGCTGTCTGTGACTTCCATCATTCCTCTTCCAAATACACCTGTCCAAGGGCAGACTTTTTAGTCTTCCACACCTTAGACTTCTATGTAGTTTTTTTTTAATTACAGGCATGTAGGAGAGAGAAAGAGGTAGATGATGGGAGACAGAATATTTTCTCTATTAGAAGGAGGCACAGACAGGGTGTGGAGCTTTCTGAGCTTTAGTCCACAGTCAGAACCAAGCAATGGTACGTCATTCTCACTCATGCCTTGGGAGTCTTGGCTCATCAGTATTTATGAAGCTTTTAGACTAAAGACTGTATAAATGAGTAAGTTCTGATATGTGTGGGCACAAAGCTTGTGGGATAGCTTTAATGTTCCAAGCCATAGTACTGTGGGGATTTGAATGGTTTGCAACAAATAGCTTTCCATTCTGAGATTCTTGCAATAACTGTCTGTGCAGATGCAAACAATTTGGCAGCAATTGTTCCAAACCAGTGGTTTGTTTCAAAAACCGAAGCAAAAATTACAGAGTAAATCTTTTCCTATGTTATTATATTGCTTTAAATTTAGTTCTAGCAAAGGTATTTTTCTGCTGATGTAATGACACAACCTGCGTATTTGTCACATTATTTTGTGATGCTTCTGTGCTTGTGCCAGTCTCTAAGACCCTGGGAATCAAAGGCAAAAATAAACAGATTGAGCCTGGAGAACTTCTAGAGATGTTTTCAGAAACGTATTAAAGTAGTTCTGGGCCAGTCTTCTGTCCATTGCTTTGTTCTGTTTTTATGAGCTGTACAGCGATGAGCTTACATTTGAGGTGGGTCTCCTCTTCCCTAGGTCCCACAGGTCCATTTCCTGTTATTTGTTGACTTTGATTCCTCATTTCAGAATCTTGATATGAACAAGTTTGTTTCACTCTCAACAATTTTGCTCGTTCCCGGAATTTTTTCTGGAAGCACAGCTGGGAACGTTGTCATACACAGATTCTTAAGTTGCAAGGTTGTGGAATGACTGATGAGATGAATGTGGTTTTGTTTTGGGAGACGTCAGGGCTGGGGTTCAGCCAATGTCACAGCAGCATCATGTGTTGTGCTGCTGCTACCAGCTGGAAATTTTCAGAAACACCCTCTGTTGATTCTTCCTGAGCATGCTTTGTTTTTTCAACCCTTGATTTCAGTTCCTTTTTTTTCGTTTGTTTTCTGGAGCCATATCAAGGCATTAGCACTATGTCTCCCTCATTCACTTTTTTGTGCTATTATCTATAAAATCTTACTTCAAGCTGTTGGCACCATTATGTCAGCGACTTCTCTGCAGAGGTTCCTGCCAGGGTCAGGACCAGTGCTTTTGGATTTAGGTACAGCAAGATAGGAGCACCACTTCAACAAGCATTTGGGCTCTCTGCTTGATGGCTGTTCATCTTCTGGTTCTTCATCGGAATATCTGCCGTGACATTAAAGCATGTGTCAGAGACTGATGACTGTTCCCTCAATTTCAGTGGGTGTCTTGCAGAAAAGGAGAGGCTGTAAGTTTTGAATAGGCAGCACATTAAATATTCTGTTGGGATTGCTAATGCTCAGCAAATCAGAAGATCTTAGAGTTTCCCTTGAAATGAGGAATAAGAGTGGTAATTCTTTTGTGAATTCTAATGCAAGTGGAACATGGAGATTCTCTGACGTGTGGCAGTTGCAGCATCAGCCGTTTCTTCCAGCCTAGGGAGGATCCCAGCTGGTACTGATCTGCTCTGATGGCTCATGGTCCTTCACAGTCAGCCTTCCATGTCAGAGGAAATGAGAAGCTACTGCCTGAGATTTTTTTCTCTGTGTTCTACCAATTCCCAGATGTTGTGACCTCAATTTACCACATTCATATTTTCACCACTATTCTCAGTGCTCTGCTAGGTTGTAACGTGGTCAGAGATGACTGTCTCAAATGTTGTCTACTCTACTTCCAATTTTTTATGCAATTTAAAATGAATACATGTCTGTGATTCATCTTGAGTTGTACTCATCCAGGGCAGTCACAGCAGCCTAACTTAACAGCTTGAAATGTCTGCCAAGTCTTCCCTCCCTTTTCTGGGAATTCCCTTCTCCCTTCCTGTTGCTAAAGTCCATTTTGGCTTTCTTTGGGTTCTTCATCCTTGCCTTTGAAAGTATCACCTTGCAAGCATTATTTGCTGAAGGTCCCATCGGCTCTTTGTCTTCCCTGATGATTAATTTCCAGAATACTTCTCTTCATACAGTTTTATGCCTTTCCCTCACAGAACAAGCAAAGCTTAAAGCATCATGAAAAGAAGATATAAGTCAGAGAGCATGCTTTTGCCTTCCTGCATGCAGATGTTTAACAGTTTTTACCAGAGTCGATCTGTTTGTTCTCCAAAAGATGATTTTTCTACCATGAGAGGGCAGACAAAAAGCACCACATAGAATACACTTTTACAGTAAAAGAACTGAAATTTCTCCTCTTTCTTTAGAGTACTGCCTCACTCTGAAGGAAAAACTGCAGTTTAAGAGAACTAAGTTCATGTAAGGGTATTTAATATTGTATCCTTGAGATTTCAGTTAGACAATCAGGAATTGGTTGACCTTTTTAATCTTTAAAAACTTTTTACCAAGCTCAAAACTTTAATAGCTTTGCCTTCTAGAAGCTCAAATGAATCTGCAAACATCTGTCACAAAAGTTGTTTTTTCTACTTCCCATGTCTTTCTGAGAGAAGGCTAGTTTGTATGGCCCAGTCTCTGCTTCTGTAGGAAAAAGCAAGTCCAAAAACTGTATCTCGTACATGGAGCAACAGATAGGATTCAGTATAGTCAGTGACTCCCATGGGAATTAATCCCAGAGTCTTAGACTGGCTCCTCATAAAGCTTTCTCCTGCAGAGAGATAATTCAGCCCTGCTGTAAAAAAAAATAAATTCCAGGTAACCAGGACCAGAACAGGTAACAGGGCCAGA
The DNA here is from genome assembly GCF_965231275.1 of Zosterops lateralis. NCBI lineage: Eukaryota > Metazoa > Chordata > Aves > Passeriformes > Zosteropidae > Zosterops > Zosterops lateralis. The sequence continues at coordinate 23,306,289 of NC_139766.1, read as the reverse complement.
ACTGCTCACAGGCATCATTCAGAAGTGTGTGGATGTATATATCTGCCAAACCCCGGGGGACCAGATACTCTGAAAATAAAGACCTTGGGCTGGATTCAGTGTTGCATGGAAAGGTAGGTTAGAGACTGTGTGTCATGTCTCTCAGTGACATGGGAATATATACTGTTAAATTCTGTACTAGTTGGTGTCTCTGGAGCACTGGAGATTAATAAAGAGATCCATCCATCAAAATGGGTGGTGGCAGGAACATTCATCTCAGACTAGGATAATCTTCTATCCATCTGAAAATAGTAGAAAATACCATTCACAGGTGCTTTTAGAGGATAACCCTTATTCTTCAAGGAATCAAAACACCACTTCTAAATTATTTACAAAAAAATAGTTACAGATAAAGGCACTGTGACTGTGAACTCTTAAAAACAAGATTTTTTTTTTTCTTCTGCCCATCATCATGAATTCCATCCTGTTTGGTTGCACCTTCACTCAACTGTTCCTTATTCATAAGCTGATTTTATCTGATTATATTTGATTATTTTTGATCTCAGGGATGGAGGTCTTTGTAGCAAGATTGTTGTCGCCTACATATAACCGCTTCCAGTGGCTGAAATAACTTCCTGTCTGTTTGCTTAATTTGTGATGCAAAGTTTTGAAAAGTTGGATTCAACTCCAGCTATGTGAAATTTTGCTTATCCTCTTCCCTGTAAGTGATTAAAGTAACAGATTCTGAAATATCTCACATCCTTATTAAAGCACGTGGTCATTTGTGAGAGATGTGGGTTTAATGGTTCTTGGAAAGCCTAAACATTGTGTGTGTCCGAGTGTCTAGCATGCCTTGAGTAGGTAGTAAAGGGCCAGTTAGTTCAGAACATGTTTCAGCACATTTGGTTCCATCTGAACTATATTAAAATGCTAGCTGGAAAAAACTGAGTCTTGAAAATGAACACCTGTGGTTTCCCTCTGTGGTCCCTTCTGCTCCCTTCCCTGACTTGTAGCATGACCTGGTCTGGCATAATTTCCTTATCCCAACTTTTGCTTAACCACCACACACCCTAAGTGCACTAATGTTCAGCAAAAATTCCAGAAGGCAGCCAGACTAGTCCATTTCTCTGCACTGTATGAGGAATCCTGACTAACAAGTCAACTCAGTTTTCAGTCTTCTACCAGAAATATTTGCCAAAGCAGGTACCTAAGGCCTTCTTACTTGTTGCTGAAGGTAGTCTCAGAGTGGCTATTAATGTTGTCTGAAAGCCCCAAAATAAAGCAGTGGTTCTTTTCATGCCAAAGTATATGCTAGTCTCCTGGACTAGCATAGTATATATAAAGATTTTCCACATTTTAAAATATTGATATGTGCTGCTGATAATAATAATATTTTGGTCAACAAAACTGAAGGTCTAAACTCTTACCTTCACAATTCCATATGCTTTCAAAATCAAATGTGTGAGAGTTTAGTGAATTAAAGACTGTAGCATTCTTATTTATTTTCTGGTGCACTATGCCTTCTTCTTATATACAAAGCCCTTTATTCACTCAGATTTTCAAAATAATTCTCACTTGTAATTGCATATAATTCTAATAATAAAATTCCTCTGCATCAGCAAGTTCTCGAGTTTTGAAATGTCTATATTTTGGACATTTAAAAGGCAAAAGGAGCTTCATTTGCTCATACATGTTAATGGTGGTTTGTGCTGTGAGAAGCATGAACTTTATAATGCATGGGGGTTTTTTTATTCTTTGACATTTTTGAGTGCATGTGGTGTCAGTAAAGGACATCAGTCCAGCAGCCCCAACTCATGAAGCCTTACTCTCAGAGCAGCAGTGTGGAGAAGGGCACAGAGAAGCAGTGTGGAAGCTGTCAGCTTCCCTGCTGGGTCCCTCTGCTGTGTTATGAATAAACCTTTTCTATGGAAGAGCCTCTGTTAGCAACACTACCCAGGATTACGGTGATGACGGTGGTTCTGTGGTATCAGCATTAACCTTCAAGGAAATTATTCCAGCAGGGTATAAGTTATCAGGTAAATGTTAAATAAGAACAGTCCGACCAATATTGAATCTAGACTTGACTCCATAATCAGGTGATCCACATAAGACAACTTGAAAATATGGTAGACATGAGTATCTCTCTGGAGTTTTCTGGATGTTAAAATTTTCATCCTGAGTAGTAAAATAGAATAGCTCTTCTCTTTCTGAAGGTTATTCACTGCACCTTTGAACTAATTGCTGTGTATCAGTTGATCATCTAGATCATTAATGAAGATGTTAGGCCTTTAGATACTATGATAAATGGATTCAAGTAAGTACCACAGGTAATTAGTTATATGTGGGTTTACACTTCAGCTGACAAGGTTAGTTACTGTTTGATTACTTGAAGTTATGTTTCAGAGGAGAAAAGTTGTTTTAAAACATGCAAGAGTTTCATGATCCAAACAGATAAACCAGCTGTTTCCAGCCTGAAGGTATTTGCTTAAATTTATTTCCACATGTTGATGTTTCAGGTATCCTGTACAGAAATTTGGTGTAAAATTTTTGTATTGTCTTCCTGGGCTTCACTTTGGAATGTATCTCTGCAGCATTTTTTCACCTCCTGCAAGATACGTTGCTAGCAGACCTGTATGATCAGTCATAGAGATCTGGCATGTTGACACTGAAACACCTTCAAACAAACCCTCAAGAAATAACTTAGAGTAAAGAAATTAATTACTATTGTTTTGCTCCATTCTTACTAAAATTAGCATGTTCTCTGTGTGGGGCCTAACAATGGAGCATAAGCTTTCATCAGTTTAGTCTTACTGTTTTATTTATTTGAGGCAAAAAAACAAAGACCAACATGCATATGGGGGATTTTCCTACATAAATATATTTTGCATCAAGTTTGATTTCTTAAATGTGAAGAGTGTGTTTATCATATTAACTCCAGTTCACTAGGAGTTAATATGAACTAAGAAATAATCATGATAATTCTGAGAATGCCAATGAAATATTATGAAATAGATAATTCTCTTTTCAAATGGATAAGAAATGTGACAAACAGTATTACTGTCTCAAAGCCAAAACGAGGGACTAATCAGAACCACTCCACTGAAAAATATTTCAGGAATTTTTTTTTGAGATTGCATTTTTGTTTTCACTTGGGGAAAAGTACTCTGCTGTTATTCTGTTATAACCTGAGTTTTCTTTGTCTGTAGTGCCAGGACCAAACTCCTCCAGTGACAATGGCATCAGCTTTGCCATGATAATGATGGCCTGGGTGGTGATTGCACTTGTCTTGTTCTTACTGAGACCTAGTAATCTAAGAGGATCAAACACAGCCGGAAAGGCAACCAGCCAACACAATGTAAGTGCATCTTCAAGTGCCCTGCAGGGAGATTCTATAACAGCTTAAATCTATTTTGGCTTAATCCACGCTGTCTCAAAGCATTTTTCCCCATTTTTTCCCCTGTATTTTCTTGGAAGTCCATTAAAAATTAAAATTAGTTAAACCAAAGTGAAAGGAATCATGAAGGCTACCTGTGAGGCCTGCTGTGGGATGGAGCAAGTGCAGTGCCCTCTGGACACTGTCCCTGGTTGAAACTGCCTCCTGCCTCCTTAGGTGAAAGGGGACAAGTGCAGCTTTAAGAGATGTCAGTAAGCAAAATTTACAGCATGATACTTTGAGAAGGGTGATCTTTGTGCTAGATGTGGGATCATGGAAAAACCTCAATACAGAAAAAAGTATAGTTTTTGATGCTCATTTACTCTAATTATTTTAAGCGATACTGAAAAACCATGGAAGAAAACACAGTGTAATGCTTCTGAGTTCTTCTATTGCTAAATCCTCCTATGTGAAACAACTGTTTCTAATTCTGTACCTGCTTTTTTCTTTTCTTTTCCTCCTTTCTTCTCCCAAGGGACAAGAACCACCAGCCCCACCCGTGGATTAGAGCATTCAGTATTGGAAGAGTTCAGCAGCTAAAACCTTGCACGACCAAATGAACTAAGTGACCAGATTACTCTTAAACCCCACTCAATACGGTTTCCTCATTTATCTAGAGCAGAGTTATAATTCAGCAGTAATCTTCATGAACTGCTTTTAGCAACTTCAATTTTAAGTTAATTTTCGCTTTGTATGTTATTACAATTCCTTTAAGATTTTAATTTGAATAATGGTAAGGCATAGCAGGGGTTTTTTGGTTGTTACTGTGGACATTCCACTCAGTCTCTTTCTATTACAGTGATGCTATTTTTTTTTGCCGTGATTTCTGATATGCATCAAAAGAAAAAGAAAATCCCAGTCCCATCTAGAAGAATGGAAGGTCACTGACCTTTCTTTAGATTAATTCATATTTCTTCTCCAGTATGCTTTTGAGCATACATATTATGGTTGGAATTACTTAGTTATGTGCTGAAAAATAGAAATTGTCTTATATTTGCCCTGGTTTCAGAGCAGCTTTTATTCTGGTCTTTGGACCACTAACACAGTTTTCAGGGTTGCTGGCAAAAGCATGGATTGTCCACTAGAATTAGACTCCGTGTGTGCGTGCACACATAAGCGATTGTGGCGATTGCCACTGTCAAAACTTTGATCTATATATTGAGAACTTTACAGAAAAGATTATACCACCAAAAAAGTTAATTTAGCCATTTTCATTAATAAATTGTATGTCTTCTTCAATACATTGTCAAAAAAACACACTCTAAACCCAGATGTGTTTACTTATAGACGTTATGAAAAGAGAAATTTAGTAAGAAGAACTTGGTAGAATTTTCTGTCCTGGCATAGTTTTCATAATTGGTACCTTAACAAGTTTTTAGCCATGATGTAATGTATATTGGACAGGATTAAATCATACCAACTTTTAGTATACAACACATACTGGATTATTCAAGATTTTTCACCTGTATGTTATCAGCAATTCTTAACATTTCATCCTTATCTACTAGTTGTAATTGTAGAGTAACAAACTTGCAGCTGACTACACATGGCATGTCTCTTCCCTCTAGTATTTGTGAGTATGTGTGGTATGTTTAAGTGTGTGTATGTGTGGCTGTGCACACACCTGTGCACATCTCCCATTATGGCAAATGGGAATTACTTTTTTAATGTACATTAATTTAAGAACATTTTAAAGATGTACAGAAAAGCAACACTGTATATTTTTCTTGTTCAAATTGAAAAATTGATCAGAATAATGTAAAGAACATTTTTATGTTACCAACATGAAACTTGTTTCCATAAATGTCAGTAGAACAGACATATGGGAATTCTAAGCCTTACTCTACAAACCTTTATTTCCTGAGGACTTTAGTTATGGAGCTGAAGGAACTAACTAACTGTTAAAGTTCAGAAAGGTTTGTATTAATGGGCTTGTCCTTGGTTTGAAAGACCAAGAAAGGTGTCTGCTCAGGAAGGCGGGACCCTCCCTTGGAATGGAAAATATAAACCCCTTCCCTCTGAATTACTGTTATAATTTTGAAAATAAGGGGCTCTCAGGCAAAGATACAAGAATAGGAATAACAGTTCTGTGCTAGTATGTACAGTAAAACCAACAACCAGCAGCAGGAAGCCGGTGAGCCCTCCTCAGCCGCGGGCACTTTCCCTTTGGTGCAGTTCCGGTCACGGCCAGCGGGGGCGCTGGTGGCTCCCGGCGGGCAGGGCGGGTGCGGGGATTCCCCCGCGCCTGCAGGGGGCGCTGTGGGCTCGGGAGCAGCCGGGAATGGCGGCCGGGCCCAGACGGGCAGGGACGGGGAGAGGCTTTGCTTCACAATCCCTGGGACAGCCGATCCCCAGTGCCCTGCAGGGCTGTCGGAAGCAGCAGCCGGCTGGGCCGGCAGGATGTCTCAGCAGGCAGGGGCTGTGGGGCTACAGGGCAGTGCTGAAGAAGCAGAGGGGGCAGGACAGCGGCAGCCCGGCTCCCAGCAGGGCAGGGAGAGGCGAGTCGGGATCCCAGGCACCCAAGCAGGTGGTGAAAAGTCCCTCTTTTAGTGAGGTGGATGTTAATAAGGTCCCACCTCAGTGGCTGCTCTCACGAGCAGAGGCTCATCCCACGGCAGAAGCAGCAGCTCTGGGCTGGGCTCCGGTGGCAGCCCCGCGTTCCCTTCCCCAGGCAGCAGCTCCGACCGTCCTCCTCCAAAGGCCAGAGAGAGCGAGCCCAGCCCCTGCCCTGCCCCATCCTCTGCCTGCCCAGTTCTCTGGTATCTCTGCCCCGCCGACAGAAACTCCCAGATGAGGGAAGTACAACCGGATGCCCTTCATCCCCTGAGCTTGGCCACTTCTTTTCTTTTTCTTAAATACCCAGTTGTTAGTGTTTCCTAGCAACTTATGGAAAAAAATTCCCTAAGTAAAAAGGAACAAAAGGAAAGAAACCTAACCCCCAACAGGGCTCTAACAAAAATCTCACATCAGATCCCATGGTTGACAGAGGCAGGGTTTTGCTCTTCAGGGTAAATGGTGAGCCAGCTAAGCTGTCTTGTAAAGGTACAGTGTAGACCTGAAGAAGGGCTTCTGTAATTTGATGTAATTGACCTTTGAACTTCTGTGAATAGTGTGCTCTAGCATAAGAGCATGTTTAAAAAAGAAAAAAAAAGATCGGGCCAGGTGGTCTCAGTGACATCTGTGCAGTGCCATGTAAAGCAATGAAACTGCTGGGGAGAAGCTGAGAGAATCTGTCCCATTATGTCTAAAAATCTATAGGCCACAAACACTGTGTAAAGATGTCACTGGGACAAGCACTCTGCCAGTGCTTGCTTTTTGCCTTCCATGTACATTTATGTTTGGGATACTGTTCAGAACAAGAAATACAGTATCATTTTGTTGAACCCACAAGGAAACATATATAATCTCCCAGACTGACCTTTTTTCTCCAAGGATTTTTGGCCAGAATTCTTTGCTGTTGGAAGCGTAAAACAAGCTTCCAATTGATTAAAAAGCCTGAAACAGGCCTCTATTCAGACACAGCACTACTCTTCATCCTATTGGGAGTTGGTGAGATCTACAGATGCTCCTTACTTGTGAGGATCAGTCTCACTTAAATGTCTGTTTATGTATTTATAAAACTTACCACATGCACCCAGCTCTAAGAGTCTTGGCAAATGAACTTTTTGTTTAGAGGAATGTTGTGGTTTACCTTTAAATGAAACGTATTGCTTGAAATTCCTCTAATTGTCCCAGTGATTTTATATATGTATGCTTTCCTCATGTAAATTGCTATTTTAAATTTTCTATGTAGAAGGAAAAAACATTGGAAATATTTTATTGTAAAATGTTTTACTAAAGAGCCAGGCCACTATCCCACAGCAAAATGTATGCCTTTTTAAATTCAGATACACTCTCCAAGATATAAACTTCAGATCAGCACTCTTAATTAAAATAAAAGTAACTAACCATAGGACTGTATTTTGCCACTCTTATTTGTGTTAAATAGTGCCTTACTCATCAAGTAGTTGCACTGAAGTTTGTGAAACTACTCTGAGATAATGTACTAGTAGCAATTTTAGTAAGGGTGGCAGAAATCTGACCTTTAGTGATGTAATTTGTGATTAAATAATTGTATCATGGTTACAAATGTTTATGGTAAATTTTGGGAAGTGTGGAAGAGATTAGTGGTATGCAAAGCTCCAGAATATGATCAGCTCTGTAATGATGGTTTTAAGCTTGGTTAGTAAGAGATGCAAGTTGTAGCAACTTGGGAAATATGGAGGAAAATTTACAATTATACCTTAACTTTGTTAAAACAATAGTATTTTTAGAGTCTGCTTAACACAATTACTATACTCTGAAATGAGAAATCATATATATTCATGCACTGTCTGCAGATCACTTAGCCTTGTAATATTCATGACTGAAAAAGGAAGAGTGATGATGTCATGTACTTAATGTAAATCGGTGGTTTAAAATATCTGAATTATGCCAAACAAAAAATCATCTGTGCCATTTGCAGTTTCCTAGTAATCTTTTACTGAGTACTTGGATTGGGATAAAGGGCTTGTACTATGCACTTTTTACTGACTTAATAAATAGCAATCATTAGTAAACTTTTGTCTTTGTCTTTTAGTTTTTATATAAGATATAGGACTGCACCAACCTATCAATTTCTAAGGTAATTTGAAATCATCTAAAAATAAGAATCAGTAAAAAAACAGTGTGTCACGAGTGTAACTCTTAAAATCTAAATTCTAACTTTTATAGTGGACACTTGTCTACTGTATGTATCTCAAGCAAGACAGAATGAATAAAAAGCAGTTTCCAGGGTTTAAGATACTTTGATGACCAACATGGATGCCTCTGCCTTTTGCTCTTCAAAGTAGTTATGCAACATAAAGTTAGAAAGAATACAGTAAGAAAAGTACTGACAAATACACAAAACTGATTGTGTTACTTTGTTTTAGATCAAATCCTACTACTTTGGGATTTGCAATCTATTTTCTAGTTCTAGATGTTGGCAGTACTGGACCCAAAGCTGCTCTGAGGAAGGAAGATGCTGCAATGGCTCTAAGACAGTGAGTAGGAGTAGGAGAGACCTGCTGCTTCCTCACTGTTGCCATGAAGTGCAGCACTCTTCTCTGGAAGCAGAGCACAAAATTCTGAGCACTGTCTCAACTCAGATCCCTCATTAGGGAGTCCTGTGTTAATCTGAGGAAGAAAAGGAGAACCAGGGGAGTATTGGGGTTTAAAATAATGCACAACTATCCTGAGAGAGTGGTAACAAATACTAGAGAATCAGAAACAAAACCAGAGTAATATAACAACAAGAAGTAACAAATATTTTAGGCATTTGAGTCAATCTAGAAAGTACAAGATCTTAATCAGATATCATTAATGTCTGCTTATGAAAATTTACCCTTTTACTCAAACATGAGATTATAAATAATCCCTAAAACTAAAGCTAAACTTGGAAGTATGCTTGTTAAAATGTCTGCCAAGGATGCAAATGTCTATTGAGAAAAGTGATGCAGAAAGGAAATTGGCACAAACCTAAATTCATGTTGTTGAATGGATCTGTACAAGGGCTAGCTGTTCACAATCACCAGGTAATTTGAAATTACTCTGCCCTAAAGCCTAAAAAAATTGACCCTATCTAGGATGTTTGAGAAAAACACACCAAATCATTGCAGCAAAATAGTCCATGAAGTGGAATCCTTACAAAAATGGACTACTTACATCCTTTTCTCCTTTTTATTTGTTCAGTACCAGCCAACAGTGCCATTCACTGCAAAAATCTGGATCCTGGGGTAGGTGAAGAGGCAGAATATATTCCATGCTGAACAATATCCTTACTTGTAAAACAACATAAATCTTACCAGCTCCAGGCAACATCAGCTGAAGATCTGTCTTTTCATATCAGAAAACTGAACACTTGTATCAGAATTGCCAACTCCCATAGCAAACACTTTGTAGTTAAATATAATACCTAAAAGAATCTGGCTTCCACATTACCTTTTTAACATCTGCAAGGTCAGAGCATTGGCCAGAGGTGGTGTTTAAAACAAATGTGCTTCAATATTTGGTAATATATATTAATTCACCATATATATACAGCTTTTTAAAGGTTTCACTCTTCTTGCTTTTATGAAAAGTGTTACTGTAAAATACTTACTGAAAATAAAGCAGTAATTTATAATCAAAGATCACATGTAGCAAGGTTTAAGAAAAAAGTTCTTTGCATTTATAGGTTTTGTTGTTACATCTTCTGATCTATAAATGATGAAACAGAGGAATAATTTTTGTGACTATGTAGTTTTCTGACTTATAAGTGGTTTAAAACTAATTTCTTCTGCTGCAAAAACTGTATTTAAAATATAGAAGAAGATCCTAGAGATGAGAAAATACGTCTCCTTTAGCAGACCAGTGAAAAACCCCATCACTGTATAAAATTCTGAAGGTCACAGCCATTGGTTTGATATAAAAAGCAAACCTTAAAAAAGGTGTTCAGTTTAGGGCAGAACTTGAAATTATAAATGCTGAGATGATTAGCAAGAAAACAACCCAAAGAAGCCTCCACAGGACTGGCACTACACCTAAAACTGCATGTAATGCATCAAAATCTGCTTTCTTGTGATGATGAGTAAAAAAATTAGTTTCTTCAACTCCCTTAGTGATTTCATGCAGTCTTGTTTGAAATAGAAAATCCAAATAATTATTCCCCCTTCATCAAATATTAGCTTGCAATTTGAATCACAAATGCATCTTGTCTCTGACACCCCCTCCTGCTATATGCTTGTGCTGGGCTTCAGTATATAAGGGGAATGGATTAAGCCAAATTAGCTTTTAGCACTGTGAGGGTGTTAATCTTCAAATCTTCACCTTAGTTTATGCAAACAACTGTTACTGCAATGGGACAGCTCAGCTGAGTAAAACCCTTTAGAGTGGGGATGCTACAAGACAATTTCTCTCCAATGGGACAGTGATGAAAAGCAGTGCCTTACCTGGCTGCTCTTACTTCCATTGCATTGGTTTTAGCATTTAATGTTTCCTCACTATTTTGTTGGAGATGGCTGTTAGCCTAGAATGGCTCTCCTGGTGGGAGCTGCAGTGTACCCCGTGTTCAGAAAAGCAATGCTGCTGCCCACTACTGCACTGCGTCTGGAGAAACAGTTTTGATGCCTGATATGAAGTAGATGGTTTCCAGAAAAGCATCAGAAGAGAATGAAAAAAAAGAGGCACTTAAAAAACAACAGATAGGCCACCAAATGTAATCATGCCTGGAAGGAAGTGTCAATAAATTCTGTGAATACTGAGAGCTTTAAATAATGCAATAAGAGGAAGGTCATGTCCTGGGAAGCAAAATGTTGTGCAGTAAAGAGTGGGGTTTGACAGGATATTTTCATCAGAGTTCTTGGAGTGCCCTTCCTCCAACTTTCAAAAGTTTTAATCCTGCATGACTTTGGGGTTTTATTTACATGGCAATATTGTACATGAGACCTGATGACATTATTTTGTCAGGCATGTTGAACCTGCAGAAATTCACGGCATTTTACAACAATTTTTACCAGTAAGTGCAGTTTGAGAGGCTGGCTGTCACCAGCAAAGAAAATACTGTATTAGATTAATCATAATCTGTGATTAATCATATTTGGGCAAACTGTCAGACTGTTTAGCAATGTCAAAGTTCTGGTGAACCAGAGGTGGAGATAAGGAGAGGGTGTAAGTAAGAACGTGTCAAGGCAGAATGTCTTGTAGCAAGACAGTGTTGGCTCTGAGCACACGTAGAGCTCAGGTTCTCATCTGCCTGTGTTCAAAAATGGCATATGGCTGCTTTATGCAGCTCTTGGAGCCTTTTTAATATGGATGCCCAGTCCCACATGTCCTGAATAATCTCTTTAGCCGCATCTCTTTCCTTACTCTTAACATAAAATACAAAGCATGGATTCAAATACTGATTCAACTGGTCTGGGCACTTTTGTGCCTCAGCCTGGGACTGTCGCTGAGTACCTCAGATTTCCCAGTTACAGGTGGGGTTGTCTACCAGTCGTGCTTTCTCAAAAATTAAAGAAAGGCTTGACAGACAATGGTAGTTGTTGAATCTGTGTCAGATGTTAGTGTCATAAACTGATTACACGAACTCTGATGCCTTTAGTTAATGATCAGCTAAATCTGGTTGGCAATCAGTCTGACATTAAACAGTAACCAGACAGGATTCAAAACTTCTTTAATATCCAGAGTTCTTTGCTGACTTTTCCTCCCACCTCCAAAATCAGGATGCCAGCCAGGAGATTATGCAATCATGCACTCACTTGCTCTTTGTCTTCCCTCTCCTTCCCCTCATCCCCCAAATCCTTCGTAAATCATGATTTCTCCCTTGCATAATGGAACAGATTGTACAGGGGAGGTGAAAAGTGGCCCCTTCACCCACCTTTGGTATTCATTTTGCTCTTAACTTGGTGGTTTCTGGAAAGGCAGAGTGTGGCCTCAAACCCAATATGCTGGAAGAAGAATTCACCTGACCTAGTCAGTTGCCAAGGCTAAAGAAAAACATACACCTGAAATCCCATTCCTCCTGCACTGTAAAAGTATTCACAGTCTACACTGAGCCTTCAAAAAAAACAGAGCAGAATTCACAACTTTTACCTAAAAAAATGGCCATCAGTGAACCAGCATCATCTGCTTTGCAGTAGCCTCACATAAGCTTTCTTGCCTCTGCATGCTGTTGCAAAAAATTCAACGTCCTGGTAAATGATGGATCTGCCTGAATGGAAAAACCAAGAAGGTCCCATTCAATAACTCAGATTTTTTTCTGTAAGAAGAGGGGAGACCCAAACTTCACACCATTTTCATTGCAATGCCTTTGAGCCCTGCATTTTTTAATCTGCCTGCAGTGCCCTCACCACCAGAGTGTAGGGTATAGGGAAACAAAAGCAGCACTCATCATCCTTTCACAGAATCATTAAGGCTGGAAAAGACCTCCGAGATCATGCAGTCCAACATTTTAGTTTAAGTTGTGTTTGCAAGAGAGAATGTGAGATGGACATCCCTGGCTGTGTGACACATCCCAGCCGTGTGACACATCCCAGGCAGGGGTGTGACTGTCTATTACCAGTGAAGGCCCTTTGCTACGAGAAGAGGGATTAGGGTCCACTGCCTGTTCCAAGGGCTGTTCAGACATTTGAAACAGCTCTCAAATAACAGACTACAACCCAGACCTTTCTGCTCCCAGGAAAGGGCCATGATTACCAGATACAAAAAATAACCCCTTTGAAGCTCCTTGGCAAGTAGCATAGATGCAGGTGGAGAGTTAGATCCACATGTTTATAATCCTCAGGACACAGCACTCTCCTGAGGTAAGTATGCCTGAACCCCACAGCCAAGAAAGGCTCTGAAGCTCTTGCCCTCGTTCTTAGCAAACTCAGTAATTGGGAGGTATTAGGTGACTCTAATGAACTACTAACTACCCACACAGACACCAGCAGGCAGAGGGAAGTTCTTGTCACATACCCCAGGCCTTGCACATAACCACTGTAACCCTTCCTGTTTCTAGAAAATCCACTCCCTGTGTGCCAGGCACACACTAAGCACACTTACCAACACCCTCAGGGGACTGCTTAAAGGACCTGAAGTGGTTTTGGCTCTGGCTGGTACAGAGGGACCAGATAACATTCTTGCAGTACAAATGTATGCATCCATGGCTATTCTGAAACCGAAGGAGATAGACAGGAGTTTGAAGAGGGTGGTATGGGTGAGACTGACTTCTGAGTCACCCGCTGAGCTTCTACTTGCTTTGCTTAGGTTTCCCTGGAAAAAAACAACAAACCCAGATGTGTTTAAAACTGACAGCTGTGCCAGTAAGCAATGAGAAAAGGTATGACTTGTTTTTACTTCAGAATAAACACAGTGAACCCTGCGCTTTCGCCAGGCTCTTTGGCTAACCACACTGAATCTGCCAGGATCCTGCACTGACTGCAAACCTCAGTAGGCTCTTTCACTAGAAACACACGTATTTTACAGGCATTTCTAAAGGACCCGTGATCACAGTATGTACTTACTCAAATAGGTAAGTACAGAATAAAGTCCCTTTCTTCTAGGGAAAGACCAGATCCTCCAAAGTATATCCAACAGGATAAAATGTAAAACAGAAATAATAATTTATTTTTTAAAAAATATATTTTAAGAGCTATGCATGAAAATTCCACATAAGAACAAAGCAATTCTTTAGTTGCTTTGATAAGAACATGCACGTATTATCCACCTAGTCTGGCAAGATTTAACAAAGGAATTGTAATCTGTTTAAAGTCTAAATCACTACAATAATGCAGATGGAGAAAAACCCCGCAACCACTTTCTAGGACAGGCAGTGTAAGTGAACTTAAATATACTGGAGAAGAAAAGATCAGCATTCTCACAATCTGTGCCCCCAAGTCAGCTCTGGTACACTCACACCGTATCGCGTTTACATAAGGGGCAGGAGCGCTATCTGAGAACTTTAACACATTGCAAGGTAAGAGGTCCCTGGGCAGTGCCCAGGTTACAAGGGCAGGACTGCAAGCTCATCTTATTTCCTTCCTCTGAGCGATGATTACAGCCTGGACTTTAAACACTGAACTTTACTGTAACCTACCCACGTTTGCTTTGTTGAGACGGCGCTCCGGTACGTCAGAGAGAATGAACACCGCCTTCTTTACTTCACAGTAACCATAGCTGAAGGACAAAAAATTATTCAACCACCACAATTAAGTTCTCTTACAAAAACACCCCGAGGCAGCAGAGAGGAGCAGTTCAGCCCGGAGCAGGCCCGGGGCTCCAGCCGTGCCCGGGGCTCCAGCCGTGCCCGGGCCCTCCCGCGGCCCCTCAGCCCTGGCGGGGCCTGCCCTGCCCTGCCGGGCCCTCCCGCGGCCATTGGCGGCCATTGGCGGCTCGGCGGCGGGCGGGGAGCGCGGGGCGGGCGGGCCGGGCCCTTCTCCGCCCCCGGGGGAAGGAGGGGGCGGGCCGGCCCCGCTCGGCGTCCTCGCCATGAAGCAGCCGCCCCGGGCCCGCCGCGGCCCTTTAAATAGCGGCCGCCGCCGCTGCCGCTCTCTTCGCAGCGGAGCGTCACCCTGAGCTGGGCGCGCATCCTCCCCGAGCATCCTCCTTGAGCATCCCGCCCAGCGCTCCCGCTCCATCCGCGCCTGCCCGCGGTAAGTGTCTGTGCCTGTGCGCGGGGCCGGCCCCGCTGCTGTCCCGAGGCCCCTGCCCGCCCCAGAGCGAGGGGCCGGGAGCCGCTCCCACCCGCTGCTCTCCGGGGATGGAGCCCGCGGGGTGGGCCCGGCCCGGCCCGGCCCGGGGGGAGCGCGGTCACTCGGCCCGCAGCCTCAGGGTGGAGGCGGGAGCCGCGGCCTGCCCTTCCCGGCCGAGGGGCTCCGGGCCGGGGCGCGCCCGGGGGATCTGGCTCGGCCGGGGCCGCAGTCGGGCCCAGCGCTGTCTGCGGCGATGGACCCTGCCCTGCCCTGCCCGGGCCATCAGCAGCTCCCCGGCCCCGGGATGGCCTGCGGGCTGTCACGGCTCAAAGCCACCAGAGAAACGCTGCTTTGGTGGTCTCTGTGCTGGCGCTCCGGAGAGGGGCGGGCTCCAAAACCTTCCCGGCTTGGAGAGAGGAGCAGCAGCTCATTTCAAGAGATCAGCCGTAAGAAAACGCTTCTGTGGGCCGCAGCATAATAAAATCTGAATTCACTATTAACTCTTTGTTTTCCTTGAATTGTTGGCCGATATTTCAATTTGTAATTCCTGATTTTCCGTTTTCCCTTCCTCTTCCTAGAGCAGTCATGTTTGAAATAAAGAAGATTTGCTGCATTGGTGCTGGGTATGTTGGTGGGCCAACCTGTAGCGTTATTGCGCAAATGTGCCCCAATATCAAAGTTACTGTAGTGGATGTCAATGAGGCCAGAATCAATGCCTGGAATTCAGACACGCTCCCAATCTACGAGGTAAACATCCCTGTTGTCTTTTCTTCCAGCCAGTGCTTTTTGCCTTTGCTTGCCACTCACTACATGGCATTTCCCCATAGCCCATCTCTGAAGCACGTCAAGCTCAGCAATCAGTGACGTCCTTCAGAAGGGGCATTCTGGAACAGCTGCTTGTCACTACTGCTCATCAAACCAGATTTTTAAAATAGCTTAATGCAGCTGGTGCAGATGTGTATTAATGATTATATGAAGGGCCTGATAAGGAAAATGTAATTCTGTATATAGTGAATTGTGCTAAATCATGCTGACTTCATTTTGGGCCCTCATTTGATCATAACAGTCCTCTTGCTCAATTACAGATATTACCCGCTTGTAGCGCAGTATGAAAGTGTAATACTGAGCTGTAAGCTTTATTTGCATTCTCAATACTGCCAAAATCTAGTCTGTGCGCTGCCCAACTTTAACTGTGTGGAAAGATGGGGACAGTCATGTTTCTGATTCAGTTGTGCCATAAATCTTCAATCTGGCTTGGGAAGTCTAGGCCAAATAAATGTACCACTATCATTCCTTCATTACAGAATTACTTTAATTTGTAAAGAAATAAAACATTTTTCTTTTTTGCTTCTCTTAGCATTTGTTGTTTTCCACTTTTTTTCATTATGAAAAGTCTCTTTTTTTTTCCTTCATTCTTTCATGAAATACAGTTTTTATAGATTTGAGGTCTTTAATAGGAGTGAAAACTTATCTTCACTGATCTCTCAAAGACAAAGCATCTGACTGGTACTAACAGTTGCTCTTTTGCTATAAGAGGTCTTCTTCCCTCTTAAAACCAGAACTATACTGTGACTAAGTCAAGGAGAATAGACCTCCTTTATCATATAAATTCAAAAGAAACTCTTGTATAATGTTCAGATTAGCAGGTGAGACATGAATAAAGTTTTTGGAAGCAAGTACTTTGCTTTCTCTTAACACTTAGACTGAATGAGCTAAAGTAGAGCTTGCCTTGGCATGTTTTTTTTAAAAAAAACTCCAAACTAGTAACATCTGTTTCCTGGAATGGTGTCCTTTGCTTACAAAGAATGTACAAAAACTGCCAAGAGTTAGTTCAGACAGTTGCAAAATTGAGTCATTGCACAGTGAAGTTTCTGTGGGTTTTTTGGGTTGGATTGTTTTTCAGTGTCAGAAATTGTCTAGTGGGCTGCCTTTCTATTTACATCCCATTTTAAGACCACAGCTGAAATATCTGATGGGTTGTAAGACATGTTATTTTGCCTGTTCCAACCTTTGTTTTTCTTCTAAGTGGGTGGTATTTGATATAAAGTGAGGCAGTAAAAATGTCTTACATAAGAAAGCTTCTGCTTTGTTTTCATCTCTCCATCCAGTGAACCTTTGCCTTTCTGGCATTTACTTAAATATCTAATGTCATGATAGGTGTCTCACGTTGGAGATATGATTGCCACGTGAAAGTGCATGACTGACTAGTCAAACAAAATGTAAAAGCTTCTTTTATCTGTTGCAGCTATATCGTGGTTAAATATTTTTTAAGATCATTCTAGTAAAAAGGATTGCTCGTTTATATGTGACCTTCTGCCTCTTGTCTGAATGGAAGTGTTAAGGGAAAGTGTTACAGCTCCGTATGTCTCTGGAAAGAATTTCATCGTATTATGGGTGTTGTGGTTCTTCCACGCTGTAGGAGTGGTGCCATGATAAGTTTAATCTGGCCCAAATGTGGGTGGTTGCTAAAAGGAGTGGTCCTGATTTCCTGTGTGTCTCTGCTGCCTGTCTTTCACTGGATCTGGCCTTGCTTACTTGGTGGAAGACTTCATGGGGTGTTTTTTTGTACTGAAGCAGTTTTAGATCAGATATTGAGGGGATCATGGAAAGAGGGAAAAGGAGAATTGGGACCACCTCTTTTGTTTGCAGTCTAGGGAATATTGTCAGACTTCCTCCTGAGTCTACTTAACATCACTCTATAGGTATTTCTTTAATTGCTTCATGTGGTAGTAAAACTGAGCACGGGAATAACTGAAAGCTAAAATCTGACTGTGCAAATAAGCAATTCAGTGTGGCTGAAAGTTTCAGGACAGCATTTTGAGTCTTTTGAATAAGAAAGAGCTAAATGTTTTTTAGTGTGTAAATCTTCAGAAGCTTTACTTCTGCCATACTGAAAACATGCTGCACTGACAAGGGAAAGAAAGAAAATCTTTCTTTGTCTGAAATTATATATTGTTTGGACACAGAGTTTGCTGTTCTTTTAACTGCATTAATCTTAACTGGGTTTTTTTCTTCTTCTTTTTCAGCCAGGGTTACAAGAAGTAGTAGAATCCTGTCGAGGAAAAAACCTCTTCTTTTCCACCAGTATTGATGATGCCATTAGAGAAGCTGATCTTGTATTTATTTCTGTAAGTTTAGGAGAAGAAAGTGGTTATGTTTATCTTTTTTTTCTTTTTTTTTTCTTTTTTTTTTTTAATCAAATAATTATGTTGCTTTTCTTTTAGGAAACTGCCTTTGTTTTCTCATGTAGATTCAGTTAGCAATGTCATGTCATGTCATTTGTCCTTATCTTTCTGTGTACTATGGGAAAAATGTTAAGTAAGCTTTTTATATGTTTTTCTTATAGCCAGTAGCACCTTTTACAAATGAGCAGTTTCTAAGTCAAAATGGTAATGTTGATGTTTAACTTGGTTAGGTGTATGGAGTCAGAGCAGAGTGTAGTGCAGCTCTGTCATTGCAGTGTACTGGTGAAATCTGTGGGACCTTGATAATAATGGTAAAATTCCTAGACAGATATGCACAATCAGGAGCTGGTTATTTGGTTACAAAGATGACTTATTTCTAAAAGCTTTTCAAAATAGTGTATAATAGTTGGTAGGCTGCAGCTAAGTTTTTTGTTAAAGTTCTTTTTTCTTGAGGCCTCCTCTTCTTTAGGGCACTGTAGTATGGAGCTCCCTTTCTGACAGTATTTTTCTTCATTAAGTCTAAAATGAATGCTGTGTGGCTGGATGGCAGCCACTAATACAGCCCATACATTGCCACCTGTCCCTGGTTCAAAACAAGCTGTTGTGTTTTGCCTGTTGTTGCCATTTCTTCTTTCCATTTGAAATGGAATGAAAAGGACCCTTTGTCTTAATCTAAATTATGTGTTTCCCTTCATGTTGCCTTTTCTGTGTACATCAGTACACTAATTTTCATCAGCCCTACACTTAGGTTTCATTGCAAAGTGGGTTTAAACTATAGTTGCCTCACTGGCCACAAGATTCTTACATGAGTCTTTGCACTCCTAGTGTGGGACAGGTAACAAAAAGTGGCCAACCATAATAATGAAGAAATTACTGGTGTTTCCAGAATAAGGATTGTTTCACCAAAGCCTGCAGAGCTGCTATGAATTGCTCTTGTTTAAATCCTATCTGAATAGAGACCAGTAGCTTTCTGTGGAAAACAAAATGGATAATTGAGAGAGCTAATACCTCTTCATCTGATGTGGTAACCAGAATAATTCTGGGGTAGGAGCATTTTCCTTCCTCTGAGAAGGAAAATGTATTTCAGTCTTAACAATTTCACCTTGCCTCTTAGCACAAGAGATACTGACCTGTAATGTTTCTTCCCCTTTCATGTATTTGTAATTAGGTTAATACACCAACAAAGACCTATGGAATGGGAAAAGGCCGAGCAGCTGATCTGAAATACATTGAGGCTTGTGCTAGAAGAATTGCACAGAATTCAAATGGCTATAAAATTGTCACTGAGAAAAGCACAGTTCCAGTGCGTGCTGCAGAGAGCATTCGTCGAATATTTGATGCTAATACTAAGCCTAACTTGGATTTGCAGGTAAACATAATCTTTGAGTTGTGTATTAAAAGGCTGGCTGTTGCTTTTGGCTTTTACTTGTTATACTTTTTCCTGTGTGTAGGTGCTGTCTAACCCAGAGTTCCTTGCTGAAGGAACAGCCATCAAGGACCTGAAGAACCCAGACAGAGTGCTCATTGGTGGAGATGACTCTCCAGAGGGACAGAAAGCTGTCCGTGCTCTGTGTGCTGTTTACGAGCACTGGGTGCCCAAAGAAAAAATCCTCACAACCAATACCTGGTCGTCAGAACTTTCAAAACTGGTTAGTGTTGCTCCTTGCTGTGGTCTGCAATGAGCAAAGCTCAGAAGCAGGATTTTGTTGACACTGAGTGATGCAGCTAGGAAAGACAGGTGAAGTTGGGAGGACCCAGTGGGTATGTTAAAGGATATTGGTCTTTTCCAGTTCTCAGCTGACCTAGTTAATAGGTGATCCTGACTTTCTGTGAAATCCTTTTCTCACTTTTATTGCTGTTAGTTATTACTAAGAGCAAGCCTCCAGTGCTGCAGAAACTAATTTACTGTCATGAAATGGTTCAAACTCTGCAAGTTAAGTATTATCTTGTTTTGCTTAAATCCCATTAACTGGCATCTATATATTAAACTCATTATGTTACCCTTTTGTATGTCAATGCAGTTGCATAGATACTAAAGTAATCCTTTCAGTAGCAACTCCCTTTGGTCTGTGGACATCTTGGTTCCTGGAAAAATGAAGTCTTTACTATGCTTTTTATTTGCAGGCAGCTAACGCTTTCCTTGCCCAAAGAATCAGCAGCATTAACTCAATCAGTGCCCTGTGTGAAGCTACAGGAGCAGATGTTGAAGAAGTAGCAAGAGCTATTGGAACAGACCAAAGAATTGGAAATAAATTTCTCAAAGCCAGTGTTGGTAAATGAAAAATCCCTCTTTTCTTTTTCCCCACTGGGCTTCTGTTCAATAGTGCAATAGTAGTGTTTTGAGATATGTAATCTGATTCTCTAAAATTTTCTACAGCATTAGAAGTCCTTAATGTATGAAGATATTGCTGTAGAATACTAGTATAAATCCGTTTTTCTGGTAAAATACGTAGGTAGAACTGAGGTTGCTCCAGACCCAGCAACCTGAAACTGGAGGGTTCAGAGTGCGTGGTTTACCCTGACTGTGACACTGGAAAGAAAAGCTGTGACTTAATTTTTCTGAAGCATCACTGACAACAATCCTCTCTAAGATGTCTTCCCAATTGCAACTGCTGCTGCTTTGTTTGGGAGGCTTGAGGGGGAGAATACCTTTAGCTCAAAATGTGTGATGACAGCTTCTAATTTGTAGGATGAATTGATAGGATCATAAGGTTGGAAAAGACCTCCGAGATTGAGTCCAACCTTTGGCCAGTCACCACCTTGTCATGGCCATGGCTAGGCTAGGCCATGGCACTAAATGCCATATACAGTCATTTCTGGATTAGATTTATGAGAGAGCAAAATGTGATGAAGTGGTGATTAGTGCCTCAAACTTTCAAACTTCAGAACAAGACTAAAGCCTCTCTGTATGGTTTCATGCTAGAAAGTGTGACTTAAAAAAACCTTACTATATATAACCTATCCTAGAGTCTATTCAAGAGTGAAAAATAGATACTAAATGCATTACCAAAAATTGCTACTAGGTTGTTAGAATTCCTTCTATAGTGTGTTGTTTCTGGGACTCTGCTTGCTAAGCAAAGTTCTAGGTTCAAGGATGCCTGTGTCAGTTCTCCCTTAGTCAGCTGTGGTGATCTTTGGCTCTTGGCAGTGATTAGATACCCATTTAGGGGTGCAAGAGGAAGGAACCTAATCCTAACACATTTGTTTTGAGAAATATTAGTCTAAAACTTGAGGTGAAGGGAGAACAGGCTCAGGATCTTGTCTTCCTACATTTAATAATAGCCCATAGTTGCTTTTCAGTTCAGGTTTCTGTGTTAATGCTTCCATTGATTTCAGTGGAACCTGAAGCATAATTAAGCCTTCTGTAATTGACAAAGTAAGTAGATCCAGGAGTTGGATTTTAAGAGATTAAGGTTTTTCATTTTCTAGCAGTGAAATACTGGGAAAAATGATAATGCTGATTAAGTCACCTGTAAAATAACTGCTTTCTCTTTCAGGGTTTGGAGGTAGCTGCTTTCAGAAGGATGTCTTGAATTTAGTGTACCTCTGTGAGGCCCTGAACTTACCTGAGGTAGCTCGCTACTGGCAACAGGTACAAGTTCTTTACCAGTTTTTTCAGAGGGTGGTGTTTCTTCAGCACTCAGCTTTCAGGCATTGAGCTTTTAATTGTCCACACAAACTTTGTTTTGGCTCCAAGGAGCAGATGCTTTTGTGCTGATCACCTTTACATTTCAAGGCCCTCAGCCTAACACTGTCATTTGATACTTGTGGGTGCTTAGGTTTTTTTGGGATGAATTAAGTTACTTGGATCGAATGGATTACAAAGCTGTCTAGCAGCAGTAGAAAATGTGAAGTACAAGCATGTGTCTCTTTTCTTTCTTTTGCAGTTGGGTATCTGTCCACTTTGAATTCAGAACTTGTGATCTTTTCCTCAGGGTCTACTTTTACAGTTCTGAAAGAACCCAGTAGATCTTGCCATTTTTTTTAAATAAACATGGTTGCTGTTGTTCTCTGGTTTAATGTTAAGAATGATTGAGAAGATATGGATGCTCTCAGGCCTGGCTCCAATGCAGCAATGGTACCCAGCCTGTACTAGCAAGCATTTCCCATTAACCAGTGAAAGCATCTCAGCTTTCTTCCTAGTCCTGGCTGAGAAGCTTTGACATGTGTGGTGTGGTCAAAAAACCCCTTTGGTTTATTGTCCTGATTTTTCTGTGGTGGTCAAGGATAAGGCTGCCTAGCAGATGCCCCCAGAATACCAAGTACATGATTTGCCTACCTTATTAGCAGCTTAGCTTTTTTTGGTCTTCATTTTGGTTAGCCTTCTTTCCCTTCACTCTTCATCCCAGGAACAATTGGAACACTTGCATGTAATAATAAAATAACAAAAGTGAGACATTTAAGTGAGGTTGAATTACACAGGTTTTGTGTTTTGGTGTCTGTTAGTGTCGATTAAAATAGCTAAAAAAATTCTCAGAGTTGTTATATGTGGAATGCAAAAAAGTGTGAATGTGACACATTGCCAGTGTAGGTCTTGGCAATGGGATGTCCATATGGCAGCAAGTACCCTAACACTGAAATTATACTCTAGGCAGAGGCATGGAAAGCAGTAAGTTTTAATTTTTTTAAAAAAACAATTTGAAAGAATCCTAGCCTATAAATTAAATAATGCATGTTAAGATGTGTGTATGTGCATCAGTATTCACCCATTAAATAGGATTTATCTCAGAATTTGATAAACTAACTAGATTTATCTTCAGATTGCTTGCTTATGATAGTGAGTAAAAATGCTTAGCTTTCATTTTTAAGCCTCTATTAATTTGTGTGGGTAATTTGGCTTGATTGTAATAGAATCTGTTTAAAGTGGCCCCCTTCTGTACCATCATGGCTTGTATAATTTCAGGTAATAGACATGAATGATTACCAGAGAAGAAGATTTGCTTCCCGCATTATTGACAGCTTGTTTAATACTGTCACTGACAAGAAGATTGCTATTTTAGGGTTTGCTTTCAAAAAGGATACTGGAGACACAAGGTAAGCAAGCTCAGTTCACCAGCATGGATTCCCTGCAGCTTTCACCAGCCACCCAGCTAATGCCCACCACTGAACTGAATTAATAGCTGGATATGGGACCCCTTTTTTCTTGTGACAAGGATTAGTCTTTCTTGAATGGATGAGAACTGATTCTTGATCTCTACAACAGAGTTGAATCATGCAGAAGTTGCAGATAATTCTAGTCCTTATTGATTTGCACAAACAAAGAGATCTTGACAGACTGCTTCCATTCTCCACAGAAAAGAATGCAAACACTTTCACAGCTGGTTCTAAGTTGCTTTGTGAAATTGAACTTTCAGCTTGATTTCCTGAAGTGGTTAATTCTGTTCACCTGTAAAGGTCAAACGATACAACTCCTCAACTGCAGTTTGTGGGGAAAGCTTATAAACTCTAGGCCTTTATAATCTTGGTCACTAGGAGTCATCAGACTTACCTTTCTTGGATGATTCAGCAAAAGAGATACAAACTTTTCCATACTATTCTCTTTGGTGTCCATCAAGATTACAGATTTCCTGCTGGCATGATTGCCAGTAAGATATTTAATGTAAAAATTATATAAAAGCTCTGGCATTGCATATCATGATACTTGAAAACTTTCATTACTTGGAACATGCCACCTGGTTCTTTTAACTGATTTTCTTCCCTAGAGAGTCATCCAGTATCTACATTAGCAAGTATTTAATGGATGAGGGAGCAAAGCTGCATATCTATGACCCCAAAGTACCTAAGGAGCAAATCATCTTCGATCTCTCACATCTGGGTGTCTCAGAAGATAATCAAGGTAAGAATTCTCATATCAAGTTTATTTCCCTCTTTCCACCCTATTCTCAATATACATGGGTTTGTTTAAATATTATAAATTCATTTTCAGCATGACATTGTGCTGTTGATTGCACTTACTGAAAAACTGTTATAGCTCAGAGGATTACTCTCATTCTTCTTCCTTTCTCTGTAGCTTTTTTAGATAAATGCTAATTCTCAACTATTGTATGTTTTTCTTTCAATAAACACTCATTTGAATAGATGCCTAGCATTTTATCTCTGAGTAATTAAAAGGAAGAGAAAGGATAATGTCCAGAAGGACTGACTAGTTCTGACAGTTCCTTTGTGCCCCAAGTTCTATCTTAGTTCTTTCTTACATATCTAAAATAGAAATAAAGAAGGGTTTCTGGAGTGCACTGTTGAGCATTCTCCCTTCCCTCATATCACTTCCAAATTACTTTGTTCCTTGACATTCAAGAAAACTTCAAAATAATCACCTATGATTACAGAGATAAGGGGTATTTGAGAATTGTTTTCTTACTGGGGAGAGGGAGGATGGAGCTGATGGATGGGGAGAATAGTTGAGGCTTCTCGAGGGGAAGAGAATGGAGCAAATTGAGCTGTGATGAAGAATGAAGGGTGTACATTATTAGACGTGCCCTTGAATTAGAGGGAAAGGGGAGGCTTTCCTCTAGGCAGCTGCTCAGGCAGCCCCTGAGGGGCCACGTGTGTCTCTTCTCTAGTGTGAACTGAGTGTTAAATAGAAACTGCGATGTGCTACTGTTGTACAGACAAGGACCTTTGTGAGAGCTGGAGTTTGAGCACTCCATAGTACCTTCAAATTCTAGAGATGTGCTTGACTGTTTAGATCACATTTGAATACTTGACTTCAAACATTTACGTGCTCTGACTACTCAGATGCCAGGTTCAGCCTTCTTTCATTTAAATAAATAAAATCAAAATACTAAGTACCTTGGTAGAAAATATCTTTAGGTGAGTGACTTGAAGCCACTTGTTTGCATAGAGCAAGGAAGGAGACTCATTTGCCAGAAACGTGCCAGATCGATGCTAAAGTTATGCGGAACAAAACTATTCCTTCTGTTACAGTGTCTCGGTTGGTCACTATCAGTAAAGATCCCTATGAAGCCTGTGATGGAGCTCATGCCCTTGTAATTTGCACTGAATGGGACATGTTTAAGGTAAATGTTATCTTTAATTTAAACTAAAGGAAAAAAGAGTGTGTGTTATGCTACTTATTTATTCTATCTGCTTTAATTACGCTTTACAGGAGTTGGATTATGAACGTATTCATAAGAAAATGCTCAAGCCTGCATTTATCTTTGATGGTAGGAGAGTTCTAGATGATCTTCACAATGAGCTACAAGTCATTGGCTTCCAGGTAATCATCTGAGTGATGCTTCTTATGTTACTTTCCTTCTGCTTTCTTCCCTATTGCTCTCCCTCTTCAGTGACTGAGTAGCAAGGGAAAAAAAACTCTAGAGGTGAGGATTTAAATGTAAACCTGTTTGTTCTTAAGTGTCCATTAGTACTGTCTTCCTCCACTATCTTACTACTTTCACAGACTGATGTGCTTTTACAGTTGAGGCTATGCCATCAATATTCCACAATATAAGCCTGCCTTAGAATCATTCAGGTTGGAAAAGATGTCTGAGGTCATAGAGTGCAACCATAAATCTAACATCTGAATGCTGCTCTGCCCTTCTTTGCAGCAGGGAAATAGCAGACAGTTAGGAGATAAATGTGACAAACTGCTAAATCTCATGCCTAAATTTATTCTAGGCATGATATTTGACTTCAAAAAACCAGCCCCTTCACTGTTTCTTCCAGACCTGCAGTCTTTGCTGCTACCACCCAGCAGAAGGGCTGAGTTTGTATGTTACAACCTATGGCATAGCCCTTACTTAGACTTATTTTAATATCACAAAAACAAAGAAAAACCCAAACAAACAAAAACAAAAAAACAAACAACAAAAACAACCCAAAGAAACCAGCTTTTGAAATTGACAGTAGCAGGATAGCAAAACACACTTCCTACAGAAGTAAATGTAAGCTGTAAGTACCATTTTTGCTCTTCACAAAAGACAAAAGCAGGTTTACTGGAGACATGAGACTTAACCACTGGGCAAGATGTAGTGCAGGTAATAAATGGTTATCAGCCAGTGAGGTCTTCACTTGGATAAACAATTAAGGGAAGTTTTGGACTCTTCTTGAGGTTGTAACAAAGCTGGCTGATATTGGAGGTGAAAGCAGTGAATGCAAAGATGTATCTGAAGATAGTCAGTGAAATGCTCAAGTATTACATGAGAGACTCAAGGAGATGACTGATTAGTCCTTTTAGTCCTTTGTGTTTGATTAACATCAGCTAGAAGATCCAAACAATGGTGTTTGTTTATACCAGAGAGAGGACCCAGAAGCTTGACTTTTTAGCTAAGTGTTTTGCTAAGCTAATAGCAAATTCTATATCCAATTCTAATCTGTGTGATATTTCTACTAGGAATTTCTTCTCTGAAGTCTTCTGTGGCTTAAAGACTTTATAGATCAGAGACTGTATGTTTGTTTCTTCCATGAAATTCTAGTTGAATTTTAACCAATTTCCGAGTTTGCCATTCCGAATGCCATTAGTCATCCAGGTTTACTATCCAGATTTTTCATCCAGATTATCATTGCAAAGGCATTTAACAATTGACCTATATTTTCTACATAAAATATTAAAAATTATTTTGTTTTAAATGGACAATCCCAAAATTTAAGTTTTTAGGGCCCTAGTCTTTTAACTTCCCTTGTTAAAAGCTCTTGCATTAGACAACCTGATGCTAATAGCAATTCCATTGTATCAAATCCAAACCTATGAATTTGAGTAGTTTTAAAATTTTTTACTCAAACTGGAGTTTAAATAACTTCAAACACACCTACCATTTCAATTATAACCTGTTTCCACAGTTAAAACTTAATTCAGGAAATATGAATGGGAAGCTCTGTGATTCTAGGCAGAGTAATTTCTGATTTGAGAAGAAAGTCTGCTCAGGTCTCAAGCAGGGAAAGCAAAGTAAGCCTTGATTGAAGGGCTTGAAGCACTTTCAGCAGAGATTGCATTTGGCTAACACTAAAATCACCAAATCCCCAAATAATCTGATAGAAGCATCTCAGCCAGACACACCATAAGAACAAAATCTGCAAGCCAGATCAGATGCATGTTTCAGTCATTTTTCATTCCCTGTCTCCTGAGTACTGTGCTTACTTTCATAATGGCTGTAGGATTTCTCTCATGATATTTTTCCCTGTTTAAGCTACAGGGTATGTACATTGTTTGTGAATCAGCATGTATAAATCCATTTAACCAGGCAGTTAAAGCTGTTAAGGGGCAACTATGGTACCTACAGCTCTCTTGACTGTTTAAACAATGCTCTTCAGTGTTAACTCAGATGTCTGCCTAAAATGTGTTCATCAAAATTTTATTAAAATAGAATAGTTGAAGCATTTTGTCTTTTGGACCTTTGCATTTGACCTGCATTGCTTAAGACCAAGGCTTTGGTTCTGCTTATTTACTGAGTGCCTGAACTGTCTTACCTAGCTGGTGTTTTGTCTTCTGCAAACTCTGTCCTTACCAGTTCACATTAGTCTAACCTAGAAATTAGGGGAATTTGCCTTGCTCTTTGAATTTTGCCATACCTGGCCTTGTGTGTGTTGGCTTTGTTACAGGCTTGTGTTGGCTGCCTTTAGCCTTTCAGATTGTGTTGCTTCAGAAACAGCCTACTGCATTATGGGAAATTGTTATGGAAGGGAAAAAGCTTCTTCTGTGCTAATTTAGTATAAATCTTCAGGAAAACAAGTCATGAATACCCAGAAACATTTTATGGTGTTTGTATTTGTAGTTCTGTGGAAGGTGAGGCAGATGAATGTTCAAATTGTCAAGATGCAGCTTTAAGTAGGCAAAGCAGGCACCTGTAAAAGGCTGGTTGGTTGTTTTGGTTTTTAAACAAACTCTTTGCAACTCCAGTCACAGAAACTGTCCTTGGGCACACTGTGCTTTGTGACTTGTTTTATTCTCATGTTCATAAAATGTGTTCTTTTTAGATTCCTCATAGGTTGACATGATTGTTAGCTTGCCATGCTCACTTATTAAATGTGTTTTCTTTTTCAGATTGAAACAATTGGGAAGAAGGTGTCAGCCAAAAGAATTCCTTTTGCTTCTTCATGTGAAATTCCTAAATTCAGCCTGCAGGATCCACCTGTCAAAAAGCCTAGAGTATAATGTTTAATAGATACTGAAGGAATTCTGTGGATCTTCTTAGTGATAATGTTGTAAGCCTATGCTTTTTTAAAGGAAATATATTTTTCATAAACTAAACCAATTTTACACTAGAAATGGTACCTGGTACATGTGAATTCAGTCTATTTTCAAATCTCTATTTTTATAGCAATTTTTTTTGGTTACTGAAGATGGTACAAACATGTTTTTAATAATGAATCATCTTTTAAGTGAAAAAGTAACCTTCAAACTGCAGATTTCTGCTTCCAGAAATGTTCCTAAACAGCACTTTAAATATTTCAAATGATATGAAAACAAAAGAAATAGAATATCTTTTTACCTTAGTCCAGTTATAGACTGTAATCAGTCTATATAAACTGTGATCTGCAGACTGGAACTTTGATCTTAGCAGTTTTTTATTTTCTTTTGGGGTGATTCGTTGCCCGGTTAAACATGTGCTCTAACTGGCATTGAAGTGAAAAGATCATTTCTAGGTAAATTGGTAGGGTTTAGGTCCAGCCCTAAGATAGAATTTACTTCAACAATAATGCCCCAGTCCTGGTTGGGATCCACTGGTACTGATGCAGTCTAAACTGCATCTGTTGGGAGAGCAGATCATTCTGCAGGTATCAATCGTGTGATTTGTGCCGGGGACAGCAGTTACAAACTGATCCCCTGGCAGATCTTCAGTTTTCATTCTTTGGTTGTCTTGCCTACATTCCATGTACAGCCACACATTTTTAATTTAATCAGATTCCTGGGGC
The DNA here is from genome assembly GCF_965231275.1 of Zosterops lateralis. Taxonomy (NCBI): domain Eukaryota; kingdom Metazoa; phylum Chordata; class Aves; order Passeriformes; family Zosteropidae; genus Zosterops; species Zosterops lateralis. The sequence goes on along the minus strand of NC_139766.1, from coordinate 23,277,631 downwards.
AAGTATTCCCTAACTTACAGCACACAACCTCTTTTCAGTAGAGGAGCATTCTGCTTGTTTGAACATTGAATTTAAGGAGAATTACCTTAATTTGGTATCAATCCAAGTAGAAAACAAATATTGGCTTCAATGTTACCTGATATTATCTTTTTCCTTCCTTACGTACTCCAACTGAAAGCAGTCTTTTTAACAAATCTGCAAAAAAATAATCTCTGCTGTGAAGAAATTATTAAAAATAAATTCAGCCCCATAAATCAGCATCCTACCTCATTTGACTAGCAGGAATGAATACTTCCAATGTTCTCTTGATATTTTTGCCTTTACTGTTACTTTGTTTCTACTTGTTTTTATTATTCTCAATTGGCCAGTGCTATTAAAATCCTTGATATGACAGTGTTTGTCAGTGTTTGGCTTGTTGCATGGGGTTATGAAATGGAGGGGAAGGTAGAGAAGGATGACTATGAACAAGTTTCAGAGTAGGAGGTATAGACATATTAAGTGAATAATAGAGTGTTGGGATAGTAGAGAATTATCCTGCAGCTGTTCAGATAATACTGTCTGAATTATTCAATTGGTGTGCCTTCAAGCATGGTGTATCAATAGTTAAACAGGAGGTAAGATCAGTGTCTTGGTAATGAGTGCAATTACTGTAACTGCTTACCCACAGAAATGTAGATACAGTTTAAGCTTTAGGACAGTTACTTGAGGATTTAAGGAACTTGTGTAACAATTTGGATAAACAGTACAAGACACTGTTATCTGACTGCAATAGCTGTGCCCTGAATGAGATGCTTCCAGATTCTGCATGTTAATGGCTTCCACATAGGGACTTACTCTGCAGTGATCATCTGGCACTTTGGGCAAATCTGCCTGAGGCTTTTTGTCCTATTGTAAGATTTTTTTGCACATCAAAAGCCACTCAAAGTGAGTGGGAATTATGGTGGCTTAAAATCAAACGGTCATCATTCATCTTGCCGTTTTCTCCTCCCTATTGACTAGTGCTGCTTTCATGTAACAACCCTGGGATGCAGCAAGGGTTGCAATGCAGCCCTTTCAAGCACTGTGATCCAAGGGGCAAATCACCCTGGTTTTGCAGGTGAGTGTCCTCTTGGCTACCTCTGGCTCTTCTCAAGAGGGCAGGCTGGTCACTGCTTCTTTGGGATTAAAAAGAGGGTGCTGACAAATTGTACTCAAAGGATCTCTTGTCCTTGAGTGTTCAGGTTAGCACAGCACTGCTTCAGGGCCCATCTTAACTAGGATGATGAGTAGAGGTCAGAAAATCAGGATGCCTTTCTGAAACTTGCACACCTGTAATAGCAGTGCCTCTGTATGGGACTTGTCTTCATCAGTTTGAAGCAGATGAAGAACTCAGATAGTCAGAAGAGCAAATGTTACTCTTGTGTAACATCCCTGTATTGTTCCTGTTAGGAATGTGCAGGTGTTTCTGAGATTCCAGTGGATTTTCACAAGCCATCCCGAAGAAATGGAGAAACTAAGTGCTGTTACCCCTATTGCTACCCTGTTTCTCCTGCAGAATTGGTCAAAGCCTGAATTGTGACTTGTGGGTTAGTCAAAAAGATATTAAAGAGTGGACAAGTTCATTACAGTGGGATCACTCTCACTTCCCTCTCTTAGCAAAGGGAGAGCAGCAGACCCTTCCTCAAGAGCAAGTAAGAGGTAAAACTAGTACTGGCATTTCCCTTGCTTTCTTAGAGTCAACTTAGTTTCTTGGTGGCTGAATTCTTTTAGTGGAAGAACTGGGACTGGGGGATGAATCCAGTGGGGCATTCCTTCGGGATGCAGCAATACATACCTTGCGTATATGCTAGAGAATCTTACCACAGGCCAAAAGGAAGAGCTTCAGAAGCTTGTGCAGCACGGTGAATCATAAGCCATTGTCTCCAGAGTACAGTTGTTTGGGAAATTAGAACTGGAGATTACTTGTGTTCCTGTAATGAAGGCTTGAGTAGTGCACATAAGAGACGGGATTTAATACTCTTGAGTCTTTGTGTATGGATATTACAGCATGTCATTCTGGATGAGAATTGTGTAACGCGACCAACGGACTCCAGTGCTCTGAAATTCTTTTTACAGTGTTCCTAAGTGCAATCCCATGGTAACACTGCTTTACACTGCAAAAATGGGAATACAGCAGCTGAAGAAAATCAGTATTTAATACAAGTCTAGAAGTAGTATGATCCAGAATGCATAAATTGGGTCTTACCCAAGACATACGCAGACAAATTGTAAGTGCCAGGCAAGATGTAATGTTTTTGTTCTGAGTATGTGTGTTCACATTTTTGTGCAACTAAAACTAGTCTGGTTCCAGGAATACAATAGCCAAGAATATTCCAAGTGAACAGAACACACATTTTTGACAAAGACTAGTTATTATAGGAACAGTTAGGGGTGGGATTTTGTACTGGCCAAAAAATTTACAGTTCTCATTTGAGGTTCTTGTAGTGCTATAATCTTGTTCAACAGCTAAACTTGAAATTTAATTGTTAAACAATGAAGGAAGTCATAATGGAGACCTGATATAGGAATGCCAGAATCAAGCTAAAATTTTTGCTCCAAGCCGAACGCCTGCAATAAGTTACCACACTGTAGTAAGAAGCATAAATACTTGACACTTTTTTAATATAAGAGACACCAGTATTAATTATTCATCAAGTAAGAAAAAATTTAAAACTGTTTTTAAATTGACAAAGCCAGTGTTCAGTTCACCTAAGGACTTGAAGTTACTGGAAGATGCAGCATTTCTCTATGAATGACATTTAATGTTAGTGTAGTAGTGTAAATGACAGTGTAGTAGATTGATGTGATGATGCCAAAAAAGACTCTTCATTCTTTTAAAGTGTCTGTGTCAACTCTAAATCTTATTCCCAAAACTCAGTTTAATATTTTCCTGGTTGCAAGGATGATTAACGTTTCTCAAAATATTTTATAGCTGATGTATGAAACAAACTGACTGAATGATGTGATTGACATACAAAATGAAAATGTCACCAAATATGAAACTTCAACTAAACAGAGTAATGAAACCTGTGGTGAATTACAAAAATTATGTTTGTGAGAATTTGGTGCTTTAACACGTTAGGGAAAAACTGAATGGACAATAGGGGACGTCAAATGCCTGTACAAGCAGGAATTTGTAACTTGGAAAAGAACTTCAGGGCTTGTCCCCAAACATTGTTAAAAAAAGAACAGGCAAAGACCCTCTCCAATCTATGAAGTCAAAGGATGACTTTCACTAGAATCCACAGCAAAACATGCAGGTAGAAAAGCTTGTGTAGCTTCTGACACTTGGTACCAGACAGTTGTGTAACAGAGCATGAGATCATATTCTGAACCACCCAGCAGCAACTCACAAGAGAATTTTAACATGACACAATATTGGACTGTTTCAAGGAGCATTATTTTTCTCACTGTGCAATGTTCTCTTGTTCCAGTTTGATAATGGCTGTTATGGCTCAGAGCTTCTTTTTTGCTTTATTTCTGGTGTTGATATGCTGAAAGAGCAGTAACTTGGCAGAAACTGAAGTCATATTCTGTTAAATCTGCTCTGTAGCAGATGAAAATCAAAATCATTCTTTACAGTAGGACCTCTAATAAGGGCAGGCAGCTGTTAAATGTGTGGGTATCCTGGAGTTGATGCTGCAACCCTCTCTTGTCTGCTGCAGTGGAGGGAGTATTGAATTTCCTTGCAATGGTTGATAACTGTTCTCTGCTCTAGTATTCAAGTGTACTTTAGCTGAAGCAGGGCATTTTTGGCTCAAAATATACCTGGGCTTTCCATGACTAGCAATCAGACCTTTTAATTTTTAAAATTTATTAATATTTATTTAAAAAACCCAGCCTTGCCTGTCTCTCTGCCCTTACAAAGTACAGCTGTTCTTTTGTTTATCCCTTCTTCCCCTTTGTTCCTCATGGCTCACACTTTCTTCCCCTTACACTGGTGAATTAGTACATTCCTTCTTGGTTAAACTTTTGTCTTCATAACTAATTTAATTTAATATTGCTGTACTTCATTTTGTGAAGTGTCAGCTGTGCATCACTGGCCTCGGTGCTACAATATTATTTTCACACAAGTTTCTCCTATATATTATCCTGCTAGGTAGCCGTCTTCCTTCTGTCATCTTGCTGAGTTGGTGTGTCCAGGGTCCACTCTCCTTCTACAGACTACAGTAGTTTAGAAAAGTACTAGAGCCAGTCATAGAATTACCTTCATAATGAGAGTTTGGGACCAGATAGCAAAGTACCTGGGATGTTTTCCAAATAACTTCACAAGGATACAGGTGAAGTTAGTTCAGAGATGGTATTTATTGTCCATAGCTGAGCATTAGGGAGAGACAATAATTGGTATTATTGCTGTAAGGAGAGGCAAGTAGAGCTGTTCATGTACAATGTGCCATGTTTTAATTTCTGCTTGAGCTTAGTGTCATATGCAGTGGATTTCATGTTTCACCCACAATGTGGTTCACTTCTCTGCAGCCAGACCAAGCCTCAAGGGGCAGGTAACCAGACCCACCAAACACAACCACTGGGGTTTTAACTTTCCTTTAATGACAAGACAATAGCCATGCAATAGGAGCACAGTACAGAATAGCAGCAGTTCTGCATACTCAATACTAGAGAAGCATCTGTGCAGCTCAGTGGGGTTTGTTACAGGCATGTACATAAATTAGGGGTGGGTAGGTCCATTTATACTCCTACACCAACTGATTTTCCAAATGGTTTAAATTAATGGTATCTACATGAAGTTAATTGTCTTGCCAGAAAGGACATTTTGTTTTCTTTAGCTTGATACCTTGTACAGACCAAAGCTCACACTTGAAGACATACAAGCTCTGGAAAAGCTTTAGCTATCAGAATGGTACAGCTCATTTTCTCTGATGCAGGTGAGAGATACCATCTTTGGAAGGAGTATCACTACACTTTCTCTAGCTTGGTTCAGGAAAGCCCTAATCTGGGGCATTATCATCTACAGAGTCTTTCTTTAGAACTCCTACAGCTCCCAGAGCCTCTGCAAGCTTATGTTACATAATAGTAAACCAAAGTATCAGTACCTTTTAAATTACTATCAGCACCTTCACATGTATTAACTGCAGCAATGCTGACTGTCCTAAGAGACGTAGAAATCTGCCCACTCTTTGTTCCCAGCTTACATTGATTTCTTCCACCTCAGTTCCGTTACTCTTTCAAAACTGGTTCTATCTTCTGTCTTTTTTCTGAACACTATAAGTACTCTGTTGTTGTAGCCTTGCCAGGAGAAATGAGGTAAAATAATGTGTCTTGATGAGAAAAAAAATTGTTCTGGAAAGATAGTAAGTTTATTCATATAGCCACCATCTGTTCTTCTGCACTTCTGGAACTGAGTATAATTATGCACTGAGAAGAGGATTCTTAAAACTGGCTGCTTTAAATAGGTTAACTCTCATTTTCAGATGGCTTTTGTCTTTCTTTTTTCTACTAAGTTCTTCAAGAAGAATTCACCTAATTAAAAGGAAAAAAAAAATAAACACCAAAATGATTTGTAGGTATTTCAATGAAATAAAGCAAAAGAATGCATTCTTATTTAACACAATTTTACAATACAATTGTTTTTACCAGTTATTTTTTATAGTAATTCAATTCTATATAACAGCATTTCTAATACATACAGCAGGGATCTAAAAAAACCCTCAAAAACTATAATCCAACACACAACCCCTCCACTCCCAAAATCCTGATCTTTCTCCTGTTCAGTTTTATGAAATAGCTCTGTTGCTCTGTGCATTACAACAGGCAAGAGTGAATTGATTTAATTAAAATTTAATTCCTGTTTCATAAAGTATCAGCAAGTTATAGTTAAACCTGCTATAAATCTTGTTTGAGCTGGCATTAAAACAGACTGAGCAGCACAGTACCCCAGATAAGTCTTCTCTGCTCTTTCCTTAAGAAAAAAAGCAGGATGTTGTACCTACACAACAGTTCCATTAATATCAGCTGCTACTTCATACGCAGTGCTTTGTCAGAAAAAGCACTACCATAAGTATCTCTAATTATTTTTAAAGCACTGTAAATAAACAAAATTGCATCACAAACAACCAAGGACCTCACTGAACCCAGAAGCATCCACGAGACAGAACGTGAAGGAAAACTTGAAAGTTTGGTACCCTTTATCCTGCCTCACACATTTAGTACAGAATAGGTTTGGAAAAAACAATTAGGTTAAGCAGCACTGCAATTGTACAAATACTAACTACTGTCATACTGATGCATTTGGATGGCCTATAGGAAATAGCATAAATAATTTTTTAAAAGACAGATAACTATATGAAGTGTCCTTGAGCTAAGGTGCGCTTTGTTGCACATTACTTCACCATTTTGGTTTTATTATAATGAAATATTACATGCTAAATAATCCAACACCTCTCAGTAATTTACCTGCTTTATAGGAAGAACGCACTAGAGGCCCACTGGCAGTGTAATGGAATCCAAGATAATTTCCTACTTTTTCCCAGTACTTAAACTTCTCAGGAGTTATGTACTCCTCGACCTGGGGGGAAAAGAATTAATTTTGCTCAGGTATGAATGCAAAGGAAACTGCTATAGCTAGCATATAGTGAAATGAAATACAGTTATATTGCGGAAATGAAATACAGTTATATATAAGTTCAAAATTTTCCAATCCAAAGCTTTCATCAGTGAAATCACAAACTAGGTTTTTGCTCTGCTTTCTACCAAACAAATGTATTTTATTTGCTTTATGTATTTAGCTGAAAAGTTCAGAATTTAATTTCTAGTTCTTGCTTTATCATTTTCTTCATTCTGTTTTTGAATGGGCCTTTTGAGCAAACCTTTCTTTCTGTCCAAGTTAGTGAAAAATCACAAGTCCTACAAATCTCTTCACTAACAGTTAATTCAGTGAAACACAGGAACAGAATAGAGAGCAAATTTCTGGACAGACTGCAGAAGCAGAAAATGGTAAATTTCCCAGCTGAAGTGGCTCCAATAAGGAAGAGCCTGTAGGACAGTGAAGGGGCGCTGACTTGAGCAATTATGTTTGAGACATACACTGAAGCTCTTGTTTTCCAGAATTATGCCTCAGCTCCAGCTGTCTCCCTGGCTAACAGTGGAAACTAGCACTGGGAAGTCTGCAGAAGATAGAAGGGGTTAGATGGCTGAGGTCATTTGTAATGAAGAGCCCCTAACAGATAATCATTGTCAGGCTAAACAAGGAAGGAAATTTTTCCCAACATCTGCAGTTAGAGTATGGAAAGGATGACTGTGCAAGGTACGGACCATAACTCTGCCTGTACATTAAAGGCACTTTTACCTTTAGGTGACGTTTTGTTGGTTGCATATACTGTCCTAGGGTCAAACAATCTACATCTGCTTCCCGCAGTACTGTAAAAACAAAATCCCTTGTTAGGGGCAGAAGGATCACAAGGGAAATCATGGATTTACCTGTCAAATTGAATCTGTAAGCAATAGAAAGACAAAATATTTCAGAAATTCAGTCTTTTTAAACTAAACTTTTATTTTTCAATGGAACTTGGAAAACATCTCCTGCACCAGCAAACCGATTTGCATGTAGAGGCAAGGATGCTTACAACTGTTTTCCAACACAGTAAAATTCATACCTGTGAATTCTGGCATCTATTTCAACACCAACTTACATTTCATCGTGGCATATATTTGTTCGTCCGTCTCGCCTAGCCCCAGCATAAGGGAGGTTTTGGAAATGACGCCGGGCTGGACCTCTTTGGCGTGTTTCAGCACACGGATGGACTGCTCAAAGTTGGCTCGGGGGTCGCGGACCTTCCTTCGCACATTTCCAGCACCAGGGGGAAAAACGCGTGGGAGGGCACACAGAAGTTAGAGACGCCAGCACAGGCGCGTTCTGCCGATTTCTGCGAAGCGGCAGAGCCGGCGAGTTTTGGCCGCAGTCGGACACCGCCGACGGGGCGGGCCCGCCGCAGGCCCGGGAGCTCCGACAGGCGGCACCGACCGGCCCCGCCCCGCGCCCCCTGCCGGCAGCGCCGGGATCGGCAGCGGCGTGTGCGGGGCAGGCCGGGAGCGGGAAACGGGAGCGGGAAACGGGAGCGGGAAACGGGAGCGGGAAACGGGAGCGGGAAACGGGAGCGGGAAACGGGAGCGGGAAACGGGAGCGGCCCCGCTCCGCAGCCGGCAGCTCATCCCGCACCCCCAGAGGCGCCGCTCACCTCTGCAGTGCCGGCACCGTCTCCACGTTGTGGGCATAGACATCCAGCCCCGACAAGGCCACTTTCTCCACTGCTTTAAGGTCCCCTCGGAAATCGGGAGTTAGGCATTCCACCAGGATTTTTGGATTCCTGAAAACAAGACAAAAAGGAACACACCTGTGGCATTTTGTGTCACTGTTGCTAAAGAACTCCAGGTAGCAAAAAACCCCCAAACTCCCCATAACTGAAGACATGAAACTCTAATAAGCAAAGCAAAGTTAATTCAGGATAATTCTAAACCAATAGTTGTCTGCAAACGCTTTAAACAAACTCGTGTTACGTTAACCTGCGACAAAGACACATTAACAAAAACAATATATAAACAGTGCATGTGAAGGTTTGAGAGACATGAGAATGTTGGAATTGCTTTTATATTTATTATTCGGCTTTTGCTGTATTTCAGCTTACATCAGTAAAACCAGGAATTTGTTTTGTTTAAGCTCCAAAATACAGAGGAGCTATAATTCTGCTACTGGAATCAGAAGACTCTGAGTCTAGAATCTAATCTTAGTGTCCAGAAGCCTGATTTCAGCTCAAAAAGGCAGGTGGGGAAAAACTGCAGGAATCCTTTAAGCCCCAAGATACACTGGATAAAGACTTCAATGAGGTCATACAGATGAATTCTGCAAGCTGTCAAATTGCATACAGGGGACTGACGTAGGGTGAAGGCAGCACCAGCCAGGGAAAGCAGGAAGGTACAGACTTGGAAATGCCATTGAGGCAAAAGGAAAAGCAATTTGATGACTGTTAAATGAGAAACCAGACCCTTTTGGTCACATGGTGACAGTGTTACCTAACTCTGCTGCGTATGAGCCCCAAGCTCCAGGAATGAACACAGCTCAGAAGAATGTATTCATTTCCTGGTAAACCAGCTGTCTGCTCAAAGAATCCAGTGCTTAACTTTAAATAAGCCTGGGATGAATTGGAAATGCATCTAAATTCAAAACAGTTTGGGGCCATTTTATAAGAAAGGTAAAGAAAGAAAAAAAGGAGGGGGGGAGAGGACAGATAGGCTATAGGCAGACTTTTGTATTTGCATGGCCCCCGGAATAACCCAGCTAAAGAAGCTTTGACTTACATGCCACCACATTCTAAAGTTTTAACAGTAACAGTAGTACATCAATGACACACCTTTCTTTCAGATGCAAGACTGTCTTTGCAAAGTGTTCCGCTCCACCATCGGGCAAATCTAGAAGCATTTCAATTATTCAGTTAATCTTTTTGTGCAAGAAATGTATTTACTTATTAGCAAAGCCAAAAAAACCATCAGATTTAAATCTTAAATGCAAAATAATAAAGCAGTCAAACATCAGTCTTACAAAAGATACCCTACCAACCCTCTGAATGAAGTCTAAGTGATTGTCTAGGTCAGAGCTCAGATTCACCTGTGCCTAGGTTCCCTGTTTCCCTGAGCACAGAATGGCTTTACCTATTTATGGTTCTGGTTTGAAAAAGAGTTGGATAAAAATTGAGAAGTATATATTAGTGCCCTTTTAAGCCCCTTTGAAGCCACTGGTCTTTCCATCACACTGAACAGTTTTTACAGTGGCTTTCCTCACCAATATGGTGTCAACCACAAGGGAGCTACTTCCTACTTCCTTAGGAAAACACAACTTTCAGTTTTGTTATATATAATATATTCTAGGTTTAGTGTTTGGAAGGAAGTTCTGTAATGGTATTGTATAGAAATGTTTGTCTTTTTGCTATCCAAGTAATAGAACATGGTGTATGCATATGCATGCATTCTGCTAAAAATTAGTTATAAAATACGTATAGTATTTATTGATGTTTATTAACGGCGTAATTTCTGTTGTATTTCACCAGACATGGAGAAATACTAAAAATATGTAGGAACTGTGCAAAGTTTCAGCACTGCTGTCTCTTTTAAAAGAGTCCTGCTGGGCAGCTGTGCAGATGAACGTGTCCTGGGCCTTGTGCAGGCAGGGAAGAGCAGTGAGGAGAGGCAGGGTCCATACCCACCGTCCCTGTCCACCGAGGTCAGCACCACGTAGTCCAGGCCCCACTGGGCGACAGCCCTGGCCGTGTTGTGCGGCTCCTGCGGGTCCAGCGGGGGGGGGCTCCTCGCCGTCTTCACTGAGCAAAACCTGCAGCCTCTGGTGCACGTGTCACCCATCAGCTGCAACAGGAAAGGCATCCCATTCCTACCTTTACACACTACAAACCACTATGGCTCAGCTGGGAAACAGCTGTGTAAGCTACATTGGATAAATCCTAACAGCAAAGAAAAATTAGGACAGTGCTTTACTCCAAATTTATTGTAATAAAGCCACTCTGCTACAGTAGAGATCCAATAATGGAGTACAAATGGCTCAGATATTAACAGAACACTTAAGAAATGGTTGATGACTTACCATAATAGTAGCTGTCGCTGTGGCATATTCCCCACCTCCCCAGCATTCTCCAATGTTGGGACAACGTGCTTCTTCACATACCTGAAGGTGAAAGGCTGCACTGTACCTGGATTTTTCCATATTATTTTTGCAAATAATTATTATAATATTGATGGATTTTAATAGTGGCCTACAAACAAAACATAAGTCCTTCTGTGATAAATGAGATTAACAGCTCCCTGGTGTTTTTAACAAGTCAATAGAACAGATAGGAAGAGAACTGCTTCCTGATATGCGTTACCATTATTTTCTCTACTTCCAAACTGCAAAACTGCTCAGCCACATAGCTGTCTTATTAATTAGCACAGCCTATCATTAGCATTAATATTTTAAATTTAAGATCTGATAAAATGTTCATGAAGTATGTGATTCATTAAAGCATGAACTTAAAAAAGGAAAAAAAAAGAAAAATACCCCCTCCATGCATTCCCACCACTTTTTACTATCTGTAAAGTAGAATTAATAAAATCTGTGCAGTTTCTTTTCATCAAAATCAAGTATGTAACTCTGAAATTGTGTGTGTTTCCATTAAAAACAGTTGCACCCAGCATCTTCTACTCTGGTGATGTAAATAGTAAATCCCAGTATTTAAAATCACAGTAGGAAAAACACTAAATCTGTTGGATTTACTCTTATTCTTTAGGGGTAAAATTCACTGCTAGGAAAAAGGATCAGCACTGGGCTTCGTTTCAGCACTGAAGATCATGCAAGACATGATTTCTACCTGTCATCCACAGAGAAAAATATAAAATTTGCCTTATTTCTACAGGAACACTTGGTGGGTGCCAGACTTACCGTATGAAGATTTAAACTTCTCAAGGTATTCTTTAGTTTATTGTAATTCTTTCCCATGGGAATCTTTGTTTTCAGCCATGGCGGAAGATGCAGCCTGAATAACACCAAGCAAACATAAAGATCAATACACTACTTACATGGTAAATTTCATTAATAGATTTTGTTTAATTTGTTACAGATCCCAACAAGGAAAGGTCCCTTGAAAACTGATTTAACTCAGCAATTAATGTTAATATCATTCATGGCCAGACCAGACTTCGCTTCCCTATTCATCATCATTCCAACACTCGAGCATGGGAATTGTTGTCATTGAAATGTTTAAAACTGTTCACTATTTCAGAGGGATTGAACAGTGCCACACTGGACACTGCAACAATTAGTGGCAGCAGATATTGCACAGCTATCACAAAGTCTGATCAATCTATAACTGGAAATACAGGGGGGTTAAACGTTTTTTGAACTTAAGTCTTCATTTTTTGTTTTCTCTACCAGTAGTACTTTTTCAACACATTCTCTACTGATGTATATTTGCAATATAATTACTGGCACTCAAGAAAATACCACCACATCTCCACATTTTGTTATGGATTTGAAGTTATTGACACCTGTCCTTTCTTGAATAATCATTCAATTTGCAACACAGTAGGGCAGAATTTAATAAAGATACATAGCATACATTTTATAGTTATTACTAAACATGCATGATTGTGCTGGAAAGCAACTAAAGTTGTTTAAAATGTCTATTACCTTTCTCCTTTCTCACGCTTTAAATTGCCTTTATACTCAGCCCATCTGCTCTTGTCTGACAGATCTCCAGAGACAAAGTCCTGTAAGTCTGGTCCATTTTGCAGGAACTCTTTTTTTTCCCCTGGCAAAGAACCTGATTTTCCATACTGGTTACACACATGGCTCCCTGACACCTAAGGCAAGCAAAATTGTAATTTATTTAGTAACAAACATGCTGGCATCATGTACTAAACAACAATTTTCCCTTTTGCTGGTTAACATATGCTTTGTGTGAGCATTTTCCCAATGGCTTTTAAGTTAAATGTATAATTCTCTTTTTATTTTAAGCCACACCAAACGGATTTATCTATCATAACTTACTATCACAGTAAGTTATACAGTGTAACATAAAATTCCCCTGTACCCAGCACCGGTGAGGCCACACCTCGAATCCTGTGTCCAGTTCTGGGCCCTCACTACAAGAAAGGCACTGAGGTGCTGGAGAGTGTCCAGAGAAGGACAACAGAGCTGGGGAAGGGTCTGGAGCACAAGGCTTGTGAGGAGCAGCTGAGGGAGCTGGGGGTGTTTAACCTGGAGAAAAGGAGGCTCAAGGGGAACTGATGGGTCTCTACAATTGCCTGAAAGGAGGCTGCAGCCAGGTGGGGATCGGTTTCTTCTCCCAGGCAACCAGAGGCAGGATGAGAGGACGTGGTCTGAAGCTGCACCGCGGGAGGTTTAGTTTGGACATCGGGAAGAATTCTTTCCCAGCAAAGGTGATCAGGCAGGGGAATGCGCTGCCCAGGGCGGTGTGCCCGGCGCTCCCAGCCCGGAGGTGTTTACGGAAAGACCGGACGAGGCACTCGGTGCCCCAGTGTATTTAGCCAGGTGGTGTTTGGTCACAGGCTGGACTCAAAGGTCTCAGAGGTCTTTCCAGGCTAACGGAGTGTGTGAAATGGCGTTGTGCGGTCACTCCGCTGTTTGGGGGCCGCGGGAAGAGGCGTTCCCGTGGGTCCCGTGGGTCCCAGGCGCTGTCCCGCGGTACCGGGGCTGTGGCTCGGTATCCCGGGGGTCCGTGTGCCCGTGCGGGGCCGGGACGGGCCTTCCCGGGCTCTGCCCGCGGCCCCCCCGCGCCACCGCCACAGCCGGGCCCGGCGCCGGTACCGCGGTGCGCACCGTGGGCTCTCCTCCTTCCCTGCCCTGCCGTGCCGTGCCGTACCGCGCGCCCTCCGCCCGCCCGGCCCGTCCTGCTGCCGGCGACCCCGGGGGGGGCTCCCGGCGCGACTCACCCGGGCGCGGCCCCGCGGCACCAGCAGCCCCCGGGCGGCGGCAGCTCCACTCCGGCCCCGCGGCAGCAGCAGCGACATGGCGGCACCAGCCCGATCGACGCGCTCGGCCGTCTCGGCCACTCTTGTCTATCGGACGGTTCCCCGGCGTGATGACGTCATGGGCCCGGAGCGGCTACAAATACGCGATGACGTAATACGCTGTCTCTTCCGGCTCTGTGCTCTGCGAGGTAAGGTGGGATGGCGCCGCCGGGATCGCCTGCGCATACCGGGATAATCCGGGAACATCCGCGGCGCGCGGTCCCCCAGTGCCCGGCCCGTGCGGGGGCGGCCCCCCGGGGCGGTGCCGGGCCCCGCCGGCGCCTCCTGTCCCGCGCTCGGGGCGAGAGGCCCCGGAGCGGTGCCGGCCCGGCCAGGCCCCGCTGAGGCTCCGGGCGGGGAGCGGAGCCCGGCGGTGGCGGCGCGGGGGGAGCGCCGGGTCCAGGACAGGCCCCCGCGGGCGCCAGGCCGAGTGAGCCTCCAGCCTTTCTCGTTGTCTCCCGCAGGATGAAGACCATCCTCAGCAACCAGACCGTGGACATCCCCGAACAAGGTTAGTCCCGCGGTTGGAGGCGCCCGGCGGTGCCGCTCCCGCAGCCCGTAACGCGTGTCCGCCTTTGGTTCGCAGTTGGGGTTTCGCTGAAGGGCCGGACGGTCATTGTGAAGGGGCCCCGGGGAACCCTGCGGAGGGACTTTAACCACATCAATGTGGAGCTGTCTCTCCTGGGAAAGAAACACAAGAAGGTGAGTGCTGCCCAGGCTGCTTCGCTGCCCGGAGACAGGGGAGGTTTATAGTTGGCTTAAAAACTTTTTGGTGGTGACCAAAAATGTTCAGCTGCGAGTGTGTTGTTTGGTGGATTTTGGTTATTCCTGTGTTTTCTGGGAGAGGTCGGTCCGATGGAGGCTTGGGGCTCCTCGGCCCTGTGAGAGGGAACACGGCCATTGCATTCTTCTGTAGTGACAGTGAGAGGGGAGGGGGTTGATCATTGTGTGCTGTTCTACAAGCGGGTTCTTTTAGAGGATAAAAATCAGTTTATTGGGTTTTCAGAAGCTGCAAGTTACATTAGGAAAGCAGATGTTCTGTTGCCTCAAAAATATAACAAAATGTCAGCTACTGTTCCACAGTGATCGAATATTTCATTAAAACAGTGGATCAGCACACAGTGTTTCATTTAAGTTGATTATGCATAGGAGGCAGACTTCAAAACAATATGCTTAGCAATTGCTAGTACATTTTTTAGTTCAAGATTCTATATTTATCTACTCCAGCTCTTCTGAAGACTTGTTAGTGGCAAGACTTGAAGAAAACAAACATTTCTCACATGTCTCAGGGTTAGGATTTAAGGTGGGTCTTTGGTAGTCTGTCGAAAAACAAAATAGTTCTGTGTTTTTGGCTGATGGGCTTAAAGTAGTTAATCTGAAAGTTTTGCTTCTCATTTGTCACAAAATGATTTTGTTGCTGGTTTTGGAGTGTAGCTGAAGGCTTTGTGTGTTTTTTGCTGCAGCTGCGTGTTGACAAGTGGTGGGGTAACAGAAAGGAGCTGGCAACAGTTCGGACCATCTGCAGCCATGTGCAGAACATGATCAAGGGGGTCACTCTGGTGAGTTGTGTGTGCATCCAGGAGAGCTGCTGCCCCTTTTGTTACCTGCAGTGAGAGCCTTTTACTTTATGGAGGGAGAGCCTTTCTAAGCATCCAAGATGCAGCTTCTTTCTCCTTTTGCTGTTTGTCTTGCCTTTGCTGTCAAGTTCTGCAGTGGAGGAAAGCACAAATGTCTCTCGGGCTCAGTGCCAGCCCTTTTTCAGCAGCAGTTGATACACCTGGCTTTAGTGTCTCCTGTGAGCTTCGTGCCTGTGTTGTGCCTTTTGGTCCTGTTGTGCTTTCAGTATCAGTTGTGTCCTGTGTCCCAGGGCTTTCGCTACAAGATGCGGTCGGTGTACGCCCACTTCCCCATCAACGTGGTCATCCAGGACAACGGCTCGCTGGTGGAGATCCGCAACTTCCTGGGAGAGAAGTACATTCGCAGGGTGCGCATGAGGCCAGGTGAGCCTTTCTGGAGACGTGTTCTGCTGCTTTTAACTCTGCTTTCCAGGCTGTTTCCTTTGGGCTCTGCCACTGAGAATGGGTGAGGATGAGTAATTGTTGGAGCAGCGTGTGCTTCTCTGAATTTTTGTAATCTTATTACGATACCATTGCCACTGGATTTGTCATTAATAATACCTCTGTAGTTTATCTTAACTAGTGAGAGCTAGCTAATAACCAGTCTGGGGTTAGTTACTGTAATACAAGGAGTCCAGGATTTACTTTAATCACTGGGAGATTTTAACGGGGTTTGTAGTTAGTAACCTGCAGGTTACTTAGTGTTAGATTTGTGTTTCTGTTTTAAAACATTATACATTTAGTTTCATACCACATCATAGTTTTGGTCTTTAAGGTTTTCTAGATTGAATTTGCTGCTTATCTAGGAGCATGCACAATAAACTTAAAAATTGCCATCTTATTAGTTGTTTTTATATCTTGCACACTTGGAGTTTCAGTAAAATGTCTTAACAGAAAATCCAGCACCTCATGGAGCTTGTTAAACTTCTGAAAGGAGGAAAAAACACATCATAAACTGGGATATGTAAAAACTGTAGGAAATACTTCCCTTATTCAGTTGTTTTTTCCTAATTCTGTTTCTGGTGAGGGTAAGGACACTTAATGTGACCGATGATGTTTTGGGGTAGCTGTAGAGGAATGCATCAGACTTTTCCCAAAACACTGGTAGATAACAGTGCAGAGTTACAGGGGGTTTGATTTATTGTGGGATATTAAGGGTGGGTTTGATTATTGTACTCGATTTTTTTAAAGTCAGCATTTACTGTTACTAAAAGGGTGGCTTAAAAGCTGATAGCTGTTGATTAAGTAGATCAAACTGTAAAAACTTCTGTTTCTTTTCTTACAAATTCAAATTTCCTGTTAGATTCTCGAATGCCCTCATGTTTGCTCCTTGTGTGTATTTGCAGTATTGCTGGTGTAAACACAGTACATGACATGATGGGGTGGGTGGTTTTTAATGGCTTTTGATTGGGGTGACTCCAGTTTTGTCCTAAGTCCTGTGGGAACTGGCACCACCTGGCTGACAGAGCCATGCTGGCTTGTGCACAGTGCTGGTGATTGATGCTCTGATCTAGTAATGGGTGAGCAGGAGTATCACTTTAGTAGCTTTCCCTCCAGAGCATGGCTTGCACTGATCTTTAAATTTTGAAATTGTGTGAGGGAGGACAAACCCTGGAATAGATTTGAGGGACTCTATTTAACAAAGTCATATAAGCTAATTATTGTCTTGAAAACTAGTGTCTAGATATGTAAATTGGGACAGGACATTAATATTGTTTCTTTAATACACTTAACACCTTCAGCAGTGTGGAGTATGTGTTTGCCTTTCTATAGGTGTTACCTGCGCAGTATCTCAAGCCCAGAAGGACGAGCTGATCCTTGAAGGGAATGATATTGAGTTGGTCTCCAATTCAGGTTTGTGCAAGTAGATGTGTGGAAAATTATATGGAAACTTTTATCTGAAGATGTCAGCTTAGCAAACTCTTTACCTGAGGTAAACAATGGCCCAGATTTTTTTTTGCTCTAGTCACTGTAATTGCTTTTCATAGTTCCTTACTCTGTTTCTAAGCTTAAAGATGTTTTTACAAGTCTGCAGAACCTTCAAGTCAGCAGTTACAGCCTTTTTGGCACCAAACTTCTCAGCTTTTCAGTTGTACATGTGTGCAGTAATGAACTGCCACTGCTCTGAGTTGCCAGGATAAGCTCAGGGAAACGCTTCCTGTTTTCTTTAGGCCCTACAGGATTTTAAGTTGCTAATTCCTGTCTCCTGTTTGTTAGTTGAAATACTGGAGCATAAACAAAGGCTACAACAAGTTTACTTTGCACTAATGGTCTCACTTTATCTGCAGCTGCCTTGATCCAGCAGGCCACCACAGTCAAGAACAAGGATATCAGGAAATTCTTGGATGGTATCTATGTCTCTGAGAAAGGCACAGTGCAGCAGGCAGATGAGTAAAACTCAGGTTGGTATGATCTTAATACACATTGTACATCTTCTCTAGAGATGGGGACTTAACAAGATTTATCTGCTTCAACACAGCCATGGTTAAACAACGGGTGAAATTTTGTTTGTAACAGGTGTCATAAGATGCATCGTAAAACTTGACTTTTGCTGGGTTTTTCAACAGCAGTTTTCCATCTTTCATCAACTTGGCATTTTGCTACTGTATGGAAAAAACCTGTCTCCAATGCTGTACTCTGCACTGTGAATGCAAGCTGCAGTGCTGGATAAGAATTTAAAATCAGCTGACCTGGCCTGACAGACTGGTTTACAGCTATTTACAGAGAAGACCTCACACTAATATTCCTCCTGGTTGGATACTGCCCTCACTAAAATAGTGGACAGCACCCAATTTATATATAAAGGTCTTCTGAGCAGTTAGTATGTAAATGCTGGGGAACAGGTCAGTTCAACAGGGACAACTATATACATTGTCTATGGGCATTTGTTACTGAAGTTGAGTACAAGGATTTGAGGATAATTTAGGAATTTTAACTGCTAAAGGAATTTGATGCATTTCACCTGTGTGTGGTTCCATACATAGTACAAAACACCTGTCCAGGATGAGACAGTCTGACTTGCAAATAAATTCTATGTTGTGTTCCTTTGAAACCTAACCTTGAGGCAGGATGTTGATAAAGTGTGATTGATAAACCCATTTTTTTTTTAAATCATATTCCAGATATGAAACATTTGCAAGCCTCAGAAAAAAATAACTTTTTGTGCAGTTCCAGGTGCCATGAGAGATGGAACAACTTACTACATTTGTTGAACTGTTGAGCTGTTGTGCTTGAAAGCATCTTTAAGTAATCTTGTCTGTGTAAAATCAAGCAAATTCTTTGAGCTATTAATGTCTTTCTTGCATTAAAATCATCAGCTAAATTAACACTGAATGTTTATACACTTTAAATTTCACATTTGCACTGCTAAAACCTTTCTAAAAGCTCTTAATTTTTTTTTCACAGATGTCTGGATTCCAGTAGAAACTACCATGAGACGTACCAGTGATGCCAGCTGGTACAAGGTGTTCACCAGAGGTCTAATAAAATAAATTGTATTTCATATCTTGGGTTTGTTTGGGGGTTTTTTTCTTAAAGAACTAAATGGTGATTGCATGAACCTGAAGCTTTTGGAGAAGAGATTGCACACTAGGTCCACACTACCAATGTGTTTTCAAACCATCAGACTTCATTCAGATTGAAAAAACGTGCTCAGAGACTGGTAGGGCAATGTGTAGGCTGTGCTACCATGATCTTTCTGTGACAAGGTCATGAAGTGGAATTTCTGAGTCACAGCATTAAGGAATAGTAAAAGCATTGTTCTCACAGAGGGGAGACCAACGATCTTTCACATCTTTTCTCAAGCATCAGACTTGTGATGACAGAATCTGAAGTAGATGAAAAACAAAACTGAAATCAGTAGAAGTAGACTTGTTAAGACCATTTAAACTAAATGCATAGATAGAAGTAGTAGTCTGAAAAGATGAAGCTTTATTTTTATTGCTCAGTTAAGAAAATGAAGGACTTGACCTCAAAGCTCACAGTGTATTGCTGTTTCACCAGCAGTGAGCTGTGTTATCTGAGGATACAGCTTTGTTTCTTCACTACCAATCTTGCCGTGTAGGAACATCTAACTGGGAGGTTGTACTATTTCTGTGCAATAGTAAAATCCACATTGTCACTTGCTCCATTCAATTTGGAAAAATATAAAATACTGGGATAGTGCAGAAACATACTTGGCAACAAGTTGATAAAGCATACCACACATGTTAAGAAATTCCAAAAATTGCCTGATAATTGTATAATGACAAGTGCAATTTGCGTTCATCACTCTATTGAGTGGGTTAAAAACTACTTCACCCAATCTGTAAGGGATGTCTGTTGGTCAATAATGGAGTTAACTTGGTTTTGTTCTTTTAGGGGTATCTTCAGAAGTTGGCCCAGTACATTTCATTCCTGGTGTTGTACTTAGTTGAAAGTTTGTGGAGTTTAATAACATTTTCTAAACCCTAACAGCTGCAGTTTATGCTCAACAACACTCATAGCGTGAATACACGTAAGACATTTATTCATACAAAAGTGCATTTCAGTTCTCAAAAGTTGGTCTTTGCAAGTAAAGCTGTTTTTAATGTTATTCCAATGCACAAGAGTAGTTGCTTTTTCTTTTTTAAATAGATGAAGTTGTCTTCTATGTACAGTAGATGGATAAAAGTAATTTCACCAGAAACGAGTGCCATAGCTCTTCCTGTGAATATGATTACTTTGTTTTTGAATCAAATGCTTGGTGTGTGTGGCTGGAGTGACTCAGTGCTTTTCCACAGTTGTCTGAGTGGCATTGTCCACTGTAGAATGCAGTGATGGATCTCACTAAAAGTGGGCTTCTGCCCCCTTTTAAAATGAGACACAGATACACTTGATGCTTTTTGCCTTGAAACGTTTCCTTCTTTTCCTTTTGTGAAAAAAAATAATAGCTAAAAGCAAAATGAGAGTAGAGAAAAGGCAGCAGGCAAAGAATATTAATGGCTTCTTCTGAGAAATAAACAAGCAGAAGCTACACTGCTTTTCGTGGCTAGAGAGGCCACAGACTGAGTAGTCAGCAGGAAAGCCATTGTTGTTTATCAGGCTATTGTAAAATTTTATTGAAGGCTTTCCTTTGGAATCTGAAGTGAAGAATCCAAATCTGGGCTTCGATTTTTCTTCAGTCAGCTTAAACGCATAGTAGCCTTTAATGTTGACTTTGTCAATGTAGTAGGCTGAGAAGGAAAAGAAACAAAGTGTTAATAACTTATATTTTAAGTAAAACCTGCAGACTTTGTAGTAAGGAGTTCAGATTTCAAATTGTTACCAATTTAAAAAGTGTACTTATAAAATATTTACTGCTTCTAATATTCAGTTGTCTCAATTATGTAGGAGCAGTGCCTTGCTGTTTTTTAAAAATCCTAATGATTTGGGGATTTTTGGACCTACCCCATGAAAATGGATTTGTACAGGGTTGGAGCTGGGAGTTTGTTTTCTTGGGAAGAGCTAGATGGTGCTCTTAACTGAAGCCAGCTGCAATGACTGGGGAACAGCTGCCCGTTGGTGCCATGAGAGCAGCTTTCCAAGAATTCCTGCCCTGCTCCAAATTCAGCTGCTCATCTCTGCAGCATACATGACTCCATGTTAAACTGCTGCACGCAAGTGCTGGGTGAAAATACTTACAAATAGCAGGCCTTGAAGTCATGTGCAACCAGTGAGCATAGTTGGGAATGTAACCCAGATTAAGAACATGTAAACTGGGGGATGTTTTTGTGAGTACAGTAAAGTGTCATGCTCTCTGAAAATTAAAATGGGAATACTATAATGAAGTGTCCTTTAAACAACCCTTTCATTTAATAACTTACTTCAATAATGTATTGTTCTTTTATTTGCAGTATGAAATTAGCATGGCAAATAAATGAGCAAATGGTCCTTAGTCCTGTGGTAACTGAGAAAGCTAAGCACTGGAGAGAGAACACTTTGTTTCTTGGTGTCTAAAAGTAATCTGAAGCCATGCTTAGCCATGAGTAAGATTTGTCTCAGTTTTATTAACTCCTAGAGAGGAGAAGCCAGGATACCTAGACTGTGTTT
Source organism: Zosterops lateralis (assembly GCF_965231275.1). Taxonomy (NCBI): domain Eukaryota; kingdom Metazoa; phylum Chordata; class Aves; order Passeriformes; family Zosteropidae; genus Zosterops; species Zosterops lateralis. The sequence continues at coordinate 23,256,422 of NC_139766.1, read as the reverse complement.
TATGTCAGTTGTCTCAAAAAAGCTTTTGAACCCCCCATGTCCTGATCATGATCTCTCTAATGCTCATCAGTAGGGAACAGTGAGGGCAGGGATTTATTGCACATCTCATTTTGCCCGTATGGTTCAGATATCAAGGCCTTGCTGGTAGCCTGTGTCTCACTGCTTTTCCTTAATGATTGGTTGGAGGAAGAGGGAGGGGATGGATGAGGTCCCTGCGGCATTTCTCATACAATAAGCTGTTACTGGATGTCATTGCCTTGAATGTTTTTGTCCTCTATCTCCGTAACTCCTACAAGTTTTTCTCTAAAGAAGTAGATTTCCATATGTGCCCAGGAGAAAACAAGTAGTGGAACAAGAACTAGAGTTGGACTCTCTCTTCAACAGCAGCTGGTGCTGTTGGTGCCCTGCTGTGTTTCTTCTGAATGTCCCTCCAGGTCTCTGTGGACTTGCTTGCACTTTCCTGTCCAATGACTAGTTCAGCAACCAAGGAGGCTCTTGCCTTTCTTTGAAGAGTACAAATTTTAATTGTCTCTTGAGAGTTACTGGGCTGAAGTATCATCTCCTAATAACTTCTGAGTAACTAATCTGCTGTATGTGCATGCCCAGAGAGCTTCTCGCATGGTTTAAACTGAAGGCAGCTGTAGCTGCATTTTGTGCAAGGTATTTGATGCCATTGCTTTGTGTCGTACCTGCCCTGTGAGTGACTGCAGAGTTTGGCCCCTCAGGGGGCTCAGTGCTGCTGGCTCCTGCATCTGAACCAGGAGTGCTCGCTCTGTCCAGGGCAAGACTTAGCCATGCCTGGGTCTGAGCCGTGGAAATGGCTCTGGGGAGCTTGAATCTGTCATGTACTCACCTTTTAAAACCTCTTGTACATATTTGCCCAAGTAATAATTCCGAAGTTCATCGTTGTCTAAGGACGGGTCATCTATTCCATTTGCTGTGATGTAAATGTCAATGTTACCATAAGTTTTTTTGATCCACTTGAGAACTTTGCGTATTCCCCAAGGCACCACCGCCAAACGAGAAGGGGAGCTCAGGCAGGTGATATCCTGCAGAAATTGAATGTCACGATCAAATTCATACTGGCTTCCATTCTGAGGTTCGTGAATCACAAATCTGGTGGTGAAATGATTCAGTGCATAAAAGTCAGCTGCACCTTTGACAAGCTGCTTTTCCTCACTTGTGAAAGATGGCAACAAAGTATATGATAGGTCTTTTCTGTTTTTAAAGGTGATGTATTCCCTCATAGTAGCTGGATAGTCCCCAGTTTTAAATATGGGATTGGCAAACCAGCCTATTTCAAACTGAAGAAACCTGTTGGCAGCTTTCGAATGAGATTCAAAGAAGGGGTTGGCAGGCTCAGCCCAGTCCGAATGCAGGGACAGGGACACTTTGCCATACTGAGAGGATCGGTACTGCTCGTCGTATATTCTCCAGGCCATGGCGTGTGCTATCAATAAATTGTGTGCTGCCCGATAGGTGTCATTGCTGCTCCTGTTGTAGACATTGCTCAGCTGGTTAGGCTCATTTATTGTAATCCAAAGTTTAACCAAATCACCCAGTTCCCTAAAACATAAAGCTGCATAGTCTTGAAAAGCATAGGCAGTGGATTGGTTCAACCATCCTCCTGTCTGCAGTAAAGGACCCGGCAGGCCCAGGTAGGTGTGAGTTGGATAATACAAGGTGACCATGGATTGAATGTTAAGTTTCAGGACTTCACTAATCACACATCTGTAATACCTAAGAACTTGCCTGTTGACCACTGACAGATCTCCATTGGGTAAAATCAGTGACCAGTCAAGTGCAAATCTGTAATGGGTGACTTTCATTTTTTCCAGGAGATCCAGTTGCTTTTTAATACTGACAAAATCTGTGCACTGTGCTGGTCGGGTTTTTAGCTTTACCCCTTCAACTCTGTGCAGAAGCCCATCTCCTGTGACATTCCAGAGGTACAAGTTGGAATCACAGAACTGAGGTGAGGAAGCTGCCAATTCTGCCTGTGAAAATAAAAATATGTTAAAATGGGTTTTAATTAAATGAATGTAATACCTGCTTGTGTTTAGCTGTTGATTCATGCTGGATGTCAGAAGGCCCTGCTTAGATGCTCCAGGGGAAAGAGGATAACCAACTCACCTATAAGGGCTTTCTGCTAGTGGTCGTCTTATCATTCTGTTCCTTTTCCCACGAAAAACATCAAAATTGCACTTTTTTCTTTTTGATTACACATGGGCATTTGCCCTGCCACCAGCCTACATGACATGTTTTCACACAGCTCTCCCCGATGGAGTTCACTGTGGTCGTCCACACAGCAGTTCTCAGGCAGCTGCCAGGAGAGTGGGTGGTGCAAGCACAAGCACCAGGGGCTGTATGAGGCGAGCATGGATTATTTTGGCATTACTGCTGTGATCAACCTTGTGAAACTGAGGCATAGTAATCTGACAAAAAAAGCTTGTAGCACTTAAATCTTTTCTATCTCCTACTAGTTGAAAAGTTTCTGAATAGCACATACTATTTTTTTATATTTCAACTTTTAAATGCTTTTTTGTAGGTTTCAAAGTACAATATAGTGGAGTTTAAAATATTTAGATAGCTTTAAAAAAAAAAGAAAATTTACTTTTTTGTGCTGCATATTAACAAGATATATAGAAGCTTAACTTTTTTTTCCCTCTATGGTTGTCAGTGAATAGGTTAAATTATGATATTTTGTTGTTATTTTTTGAGGCTGATATTTGTTGTGGGACTGTCTCTGTGCAATGACAAGAAGGGTATCCCAACACTGGCCATACATACAGTTAGCTTATTTACTAAGATTAACGCAGAAATAGAAGAAAAATAAAGTATAAATAGGTCCTGTAGGAACCTATTTAAGTTTGGACAAAAGGTTGTATGATCAGTTTTCTAGTGTGAGCTCAGATGGTAAAACCTCAGGGTTGGTTATCTTCACCTGTGCTATGTGTCTTTTTAAAGAATGGCTTCTTACCCACTTGTCTAAGTGGCATATGGAGCCAGGCCTAACCCAGGAATGTGTTTCTGCTGTATACAAGACCTGGAGCCTGCAGGTAGCTCTGCTGCCACCAGCATAATCAGCTTGTCCCTGCCCTTTGTCACCCTCTCCATCATGCCATCACAACCATCCCTATGGCCGCACTGCAAACTAGATTTGGAAACACCTGGTTGAAAAATAACTCAGTAACAATTGGCTGGATCAACTTCTGGGTCTGAAATTTCCTCATCTGATCTGCAACATGGAGACACAAGCAGAGGGAGGGCTGTGCCTGAAAGGGCTCCTGCAGCAGGGACAGCTGCTGCAGCAGTGCCAGCACTCTGTGGCCAGCTCACCTGAGAGCCTGAACAGATGCAATCATGGCATAACTTCTGTTGGCAGTGTGCATTGAAATTCTTGAATCCAAGGTGCTGTATGTGGTCATTTGTTCACAAAGCTGAAGTTCCTGATCACTCTGTTTCCAGTGATCCTCTTAATATTTTATGCTTACCTTGAGAACAGACTCAGTGATACCCCAGGAGAAGTCACAGGAGAACTGAGCTTGCAAGTTTGGGGTAGAATCCTTTGGAAAGAAGCCATTTTCTCCTATTATTTGTTTATAATAAAGTGCGGATGACTTGGGAATCCTTTCCTTTTTTTTGCTTTTGAAATCTACATAAAATAATCCACGCCTGATGTTGTAAGCATGTTGCCATTCGAAGCCATCAAGGAGGGACCAGGCTGTGTAACCAAACACATCTATGTTGTCGTATTTAATAGCTGCATAAGAGAAGGTAACATATATATGTTAGGACTCTAACGTATATAACGGATATTTACGAGAAAGGGCTATTTACTTTGAAAATCTTGAGTATCTTCTCAATGACCCAGTGTAATTCATTGCAAAATTGGCATATATATCTTAGTCTTAGTTTAATTTAAAAAAGGTGTCAATAATTCCTTAAGAAATTACCGTAGGATGCTTTATTTCTGCCCTGGGCAAACAAAAAAATATTACACCACATCCAGGTTTGAAGTTGCATTTGACAATTTGCCAGTAAAATAATGCCAGCAAAATTAGAGAATCATGGGTAAAAATAAAGGGAGCAACAGTTGATCTGGTTTGTGACTTTGTCAGGAAGCTAAAACTCTTTACCTTTATTTGAAAGATGTCTGCAAGCTCAAACATTTGGGGATGTCTACTCATCTTGTAAATTGAAAAATCTATTTTGTGGGCATGGGACTGTTAATTACTAGAGAAGTTAGGTTGACCAACCCAGAGACTGATTTAGTAACAGAATGGGTGCAGTGTATACTGATTTCTTCGGCAATCTTAATGTCCCCCTTCCAAAGGAGTCTAGATATGATCTTTTATACAATATAATATATAAGAAACATGACAACACAACTGCTTTCTCAGATGTGGAACCTGATTCTTCAGAAAGGGCAGCAGAACCTGCAAAGCAGCTTCTCAGCAGACACCAACTAACCACAATGACTCTTACCCATGTAGGCTCATGCCAGCTGGCAGCCTGGAAGAAAAAGTCCAAACTCCATGGTCATTTGTGTTCACTGCCTGTCACCAGCTTTAAGCTAGGAAATAACATGGGATAACTCCTCATGTTAACCCTATGAGGGCTGGAATACCCAAGGCAAAGCAGTGACCAAGGTTGCTGAGGATTTTGACACAGACACGTGGACAAGCCATTTTTACCTGTAGTTCACCACACCAGTAAGCCAAGGAATAAAGATGAAGTTTTCTGGTTTATTATTTCCCAATATTGTTTAGCCTCATTTTCTCAGGACATTTCATTTTGCATTCATTCTGTATTTCCTCTGAACTTCCTTGCCCTAATCACACCAGGCTGCAACTTGAGCAGAAAGCAGTTTTGCACAGTGGATGTATTGATGCAGCAGAGTTCCAAGGTGCCCAGCAGCATAGACATAATCCAGCTGGATGTTTTCCTAGTTGCCAGATGAAATCAGAAAGCTCAAGAGCTTGCAATGTGAGTATATGAGAAACTGATAGACAAGGCCAGAATACTGGAAAGGAGATGAGGAAATGTAACGAAGCAATAAAATGGCATGTATTTTCAAAGAAAGAAACTTCTAAATTAGGGAACCCATGGGAGAAAATAAAAAAAAGTCTGAAAATATTTATTGCAAAATGCAGAGGCAGAGAATGATGTAGAGGACAAAGAGAGAAGCTAGAATGGCCTTGCAAGTAAAGATGAGTACTTGATGTCCACAATGAGGAAGGTTGAACAAATGGAAGCAGACATCTAGGGACAGAGTAAGTGACAAGTGAGAACATTTTTGTTTGCAGAAGCATACTGAGTAGATGGGGATAAGTTTAATTGTGGCACTTGAAATGGTGCATGCTGAGACTTTGTGGCCATTTAAATGGGTAGGGGAAAAAGTACTATTTTGCATATACTTTATGGTAAAGAAAATTAAAAGTTAGGCAGGTGGTAGGTAGAGATCTGGTGGATCAGAATGAGAGTATGTTTGTAGCATTGCCTGCAGGGACAGCGACAGGAGAGGGCAGAAACAGGTCAGGATCCTGACTGAGTGTGGGAGAGGATGAGAAAAGCCTCCTGAAAAACAAGGGGAAGGTTCGAGGCAGAAACAAGGGGCTGAAGGTAGGAAAGGTCAGGAGTTAACTAAGCTCCCTGTGTCACCAGAGGCGACATTCACAGAAGAGCTCAAGGCTTTTCTGTACCTACTATAGGTGGAGTCTTGGAGTCCTACAGGAGTAATCGTTTCAGTACGGAAACCCCAACCCTAACCAAACCTAACCCAATGCAGATGTTGGACTTTAGCTTTCTGGGACAGGAGCTATGGGTTTTTTCTGTTTGTACAATACCTAGCACCAGTAGATCCTGATCCATGACTTGTACTCATGCAGTATAAATAATTAATGATTAACTTTGTTGCCATTATCTCTTAAAAAAAAGATTATTACAGAGAGAAATATCAAATGATCAAAAGTGCTCCCTGAAAAATCCAACAAATTTTAATTTCTATACAAACCTTGTAAAACCTTATTAATGAAGTTTTTCATCATGTAGATGGCTGTGGTGTCATCTGTTTTCACATGGCTGTCAGTGAACCAGCCATTCTCTGCAATCAAGATTCGAGGACTGTTGTATTCCAGTTTAATCCAGTTCAGTACTTCCCTCAAATTGAGTGACAAATTTTGTCCCATTTTTGGTAAAGTGTTTGGAGGTTTAAAGTTACTAGGGCCAAAGGAAAATGCAAAGAAGTCAGCTGTTCCCTTTATGTAGTTTTTTTCATCTTCAGTAAAGTGTGGCAAAAACAAAAATTCATTTTTCAGTTCTTCTGGATAATCCCCATCCCCATGGATAGGTTTAGCAAACCATCCGAGTACTCTCTCCATGGACTTCTGACATTTAGAAATGTCCAACTCATTTTCCAATTTATTAGGTTCAATCCAGTGGGATCCCAATATTATGGATATCATCCCCTTCTGATAGGGTTCAAAGTGTTCTTTGTAGGTATGCCAAACTTTTGCATGAGCCTGATGAGAGAAAAATAAGCATTAAATTTTAACTCTAATAAGTCTCTTTGTGTGCTGGCAGCTAGAGAGGCAGCTCCATCTGAGTCACTGCAGGCTTTTATGGAAGTATCAGTTAAGGCACATGAATTACCCTGCACAGTTTAATGGGCAATCACTCTTACCCTGCAAGGTTCCTTGGGATGAGGGCAACACTCAGTAACCCGTGTGCTGTTCCTATGACACGTTAAGGCTGTGGCTTTTTGCTTTTTAACATACATCTAAATTTCAGGAAAGCCCAGAAGGGGTGAGAATAGCTGTTACACAGACACTTTGGAACAGCTCTAACAGTGGGATTTGAACTCTGTGATCTAACCAGCCCCACCTGAATCTTTCTCTGTCACGGTGATTCCTGATATGGTTAAAATTTCATACCATCTTTACAATTATTCCGTGAATTATGCATCTCATATGGTATTTTATTTGTCAGTGGTGACTCTGTGCCACTAACTGCTCTGTGCTCTGGGGGTTACCTAGACTTACCTTGATCAAACTGCATCCACTCCATCCCTCTTCTTGGGATTTAGTTGTTTTGCCAAGTCATACAAGCAAGTGTTCAAGTTTTGATATCTGCACAATCCCTACATGTAAAAACTTGGGCAACAGACCCAGCTGTGAAGTTTGAACCCAAATGTCAACTTTCACAGTTCTGAGTGACAATTTTGTTCAGAATTTTAGTTATTTTCTTCTTTGAAATGGCCACTGCACTGCATTACATCTATTAATATCTTCTCTGATTATCATCATGTTTTAGAAAGCATAGCATTATCACACATCACAATTAGCTTCAAATGTCACATTATTAATCACTTAAATAAGGGCATGCAGCAGACAAAACTTACACAAAACCAGAAATACATGGGAGAGTGAGGAATCACTAGCATTGTCAAAGTCCCATAAAGAAACAGGACAGGTAGGTCAGAGAAGAGTGACTCTGGACTGCAGCGTGAAATCACATCAGGTGATCTGACACAGGTGAGGGGACCTGACCTCTCCCAGCTGAAGAGTTGTCAAGTAACTCAGGGTTTACCTTATGCCTGTAGTGTGGCTTTATACTCTTAAGCTGGAGAGAAAATAATAGTTTGCACCCAGAAAAAAAACATTAGGAGCGTTGTGAAACAATGAGCGCTGAGTTAGATTGCCATCATTACTAAGCCAAACAGCATTGCTTACTTTTGACAATAATTTCAGCTAATTTATCTAGAAACACACAGCCTTGACAGTTTAAAAAAAAAACCAAACTCCAAAAGGCCTGATGTCAGGTAGGTATTTGTTTAAGCTGGGGAGTACCAAAGAATTACAGTTTGTGAAATTTTGTGTATCAGTTGTTTATGGTTTCTAAGGTCATGCTCGTAACATTTGTTCAAGGTCTGTCTTTGAAAATACTGATAAAGTGACACTAACCTTTGAAATGCAGGTTATGTAGCTGAAGAGGAAAACCAGCAAAAATGGACTCATGAGGCAAATTTCGAGATAGAATTAAAGTATTATAAAATGAAATTATGTGGCCAATGCCGTCTTCTTAGTTGTCCTCACTGTCCTCTCCTGAAAGTCCCTCCAGCCTGGGGTGGCTGCTGGGGCCAGGCTTACCCTGTGCTCTGCCTCTAGTGTTTTCCCACCTGGTTTGTACACTTTTTCTTCAGACACAGCCCATGAACACACGTGTTGAATGAGAGGCATATGGCTGCATTGGCTTAACAAGAAGCCCCCCACTGCACTCAGCTGTATAATGCACAGCACCAAGTACCACGATAATAGCACCAGGTAAATCATAGCAGCCACACTTTTTGAGGTGGAGAAAGATGGCTTTGCCAAAAAAACAACTAATAAGAATATCATATTGACATGTAAAAACCAATCAGGGATGACCCATATTCATACACATCTTCAGAAGGTGATTAGAAGAAAATAAAGTTACTATTAAAGATAAACTGTACAGTAGAGAATACAGCCCCAGGTATCATTCTAGAGGAGTAGACCTCAAGTATAAATAAGTACATTTAATATGAGTCAAGATAGAATCCTCATATACAAACTTGTATGTATCACTGATGAATAAATTCTGAGGATTAACTCTTACTGTTAAAAACTTGTCACTGTCTATACTAAGGGTTTTACAGACATAGTAGACACAATATAATTTGCTTGCCTATAATTCTGGGTTGAGTTGTTATTTAAAGAAGCTTAACATTCTCAAAAGGTGTTTGCTAAATGCAAATGGCTGTTGATGGAAACAGCTGATTTATATACCTTTTTTTAAGACAAGATATGAAACAAACATTAATATAAAAGCCATATCATACATCAAATTGGGCATTTTCAGTAAATCTTGACTAATCTTTTTTCAGTTAGAGTTTAATCTCTAATCTTTCACTTTCCTTGTTAGAGCAAGGACAAATGTCAAGGCTAAATACACAGTTAAAGTAGGATCAATATTGGGTATTTATTCTAGATACGTATGACTCATTAATTTCAGCATATTTTCCTGGTATTAATGTAGAAAATATTCCCTAGTCTCAAAAGTCACAGAGAGTGCTATGTCAGTTAGTACTAACCCCTTAAAAAGGCTAGAAAAGTCAACTTAATAAACTGAAGACAACAGTTTTGTTCTTCCCTCTTTTTGAAATATTCTCATACTCCTTCAAATTTTCTGTTCTTGTAATTTGACATACACATACGCAAAGAGCTTTCACTAGAAAGAGCAATACTTTCAAATTCCTAAGATACTTTAGTCAAGTAATTTTTCTTTTTACAGCAATGAGTATACAAAACAATGTCAAGGGTATATGGAGTTATTTTAGTGTGCTGGAAATCAAAAACATTTAGGAAAACTAGAATTGCAAAAATGCTAATAAAATTATTTGGGCTTTTTGTTTACTTGTTTAGTGTTTAAACCATGAAGATCTAGAATATAGAGTATGATGATGATGGTGTTACACTTCAGAAGAAGGGCAGGAGTGTGTGGCTTATTTGGAGAGTGTATTTCCATTCAAGGCCTTTTTGGTCTGTGGTAAAGATGACCCATAGTCAGTAGAGCTAAAGTAGCACTAAACCCTTTCTTTTGCAAACTGAATCTCAATCCTTGTGAAGGATTGCCTACATCTCAAGATGTAGGGAAGTACACTTCTTGAGAGGGTGTTGTGAAGGACTGAGGCTTTACTATCAAATTTGTTGTATGTTAACTGTCCTGCCTTTGGATTGTGTTTTCCCTAATGATTACCAAGAAATCTAAGAAAGCTAAGCTGAAAATAACAAATCAACAACAATCTATGAATCAGTGGTGAATTTTACATCATCACTGATGGCTACTACTATTTGAAAAATCTTCAAGCTGAGACATTTACAAGCATAAATGATTCTGGTGTCCACCCCAGAGCCATACTTGATGGAGACAGGTTTCCCTTCTCCTGTAAGAAATACAGGTGCTCGTGTAGTTTCATCTTTCTGCATCCTGAGGAAAGGAGTCTCCTTCGGGGGAAGGGAAGGAAGTGTCTGGTAGGACATAGAGGTAATAATTATTTCACATTCATGAAGCCGAAATTTGGTTTTAAGGAGAATGAATTATAGGACTTTCCTGGGGCATACTCATCCACAGATCCCAAAGTCAGCAGCGTCCACAAAGAGATCCTGGCAAAGTGAGATCTATCAAAGAGCCAGAAATAATGCAGCTGGGCACAGAAAGGAACCTGATCTGCAATGGACCTATCAGGAGACACCAGGCTTGAAAGTGAATTTATTACTTTTTCCAAGTATGGGATGAAAATATTTTTTAGAGAGACTTCATTATGATATTTTCCCCCTGGGCTTTTCTGCCAGATGGAAAGGAGTGGGAATAATCTTTAATAGGAAATAAAGAAAAGAAAAGAAAAGAAAAGAAAAGAAAAGAAAAGAAAAGAAAAGAAAAGAAAAGAAAAGAAAAGAAAAGAAAAGAAAAGAAAAGAAAAGAAAAGAAAAGAAAAGAAAAGAGCCCCTTTCTGCCTATTAACAAAGACAGAACTTCCTGGAGGGCACTGATACAAAGGAGGAAATATCACAAGGTTGGTCTGCCCTTGTGATATTTACAAACCTCAATCCAAGGTTTGAAAGGTATGAAAGAATGTAACTAGATATAGAGAAAATGGTAATAATATATCTGGTATACATCTCACATAGACACAATGATTCATCTGCTTTGTATTTTCTTGCTTCTTGTCAGATTCATTTACTGATAAATCAAAGAAATCCATATAATTTTTCTGTGTGCCATTTTCTTCTTCCCTGCTTCAGTATGACATCTGCCTCAGGAGCAAGCTCATAGTTTTTTTAATTTTCTTTGGTGTGTCTTTCAAATGTTGCATAGCAAATCACCTGTTATCATTAATTGTTTTCTGATGTTGCCTTTGTGAAGTGCAGTCTCCTTTAATGAAGAACAGAAATGCACTTTTCATGGCCAGTCTCCATCTGGTATAAGATTCCACATGGTTCTTTTATTACTCATAATGACCACATGATTGAAGGGAGATTTATCTAAGAGAATTCCTTAGGAATTTTTAATTAATAAGCATCAAAGTTCAGATTCCCTATTCATTTCCATAGAGGTCGTATCGAGTCCTCTCGATATGGTCAGTAGCAACGATTACCCTCTGTGCATGACTAGAATACATAGTAACATGCAAATAGATTTTTAAAATTGATTTTTTTTAAACTGAAATTTGGAATTCTTCTGGATTATTTTCCCAGTGTGGATCTCCTAAGCACTGTGCTTAGCAGCCTTTGATTTTGCATTCACTACCTCTCTTTATAGATCCTGACTAACCAGGCCTGTGTAAAAGGCAGGGCTGTCTCTTAGGTAGATGTGTCTGGGGCATTCCCTCAACAGGATTTAAGGCTTGGAGGGGAGCACAGGTGAGAGGTGCATCAGCAATGCCTTGTGCCAGCCAACACACAGATCTCTGGGGCTGGATGAAGACAGACCAACCCTACTTTTATTGGAAAGCCTTAACAAAATCATTATCTGCCTAGTTACTTACATGAAGTCATTCACGGTTCACGGAAGCAGATAATTTTTAATCAGTTCTAAAATGCATCTCATCATGGAGATGATCCTTGAGGTCCTCTTCCAACCTGGTATTCTATGAACTTTTCCATATGCCAGCCAATTATTTGGGGTTTAAGACTTTGTATTGCTTTTGAAAGCAATAAAATTGATAGTTTAAAATGAAGAAATTTCTTCAGCCCTCTTCTAGGGACAAAGATCTCCAGCAACTTTCAAACTGTTCTTACAATAAAATAATCCAAAGTCCAAAAAAGCAGAGATTTATGGTTTGATATATTGTTTTTGTGATTCTATTAAACTTAGCTTCAGGTTGTGATTGATATATCACATAAAAGGACTCCTTTATATAAACAGTGATTAGTTCTGATATCACCCTGACTGCAACAATACACAAGGAAATTAAACGAAAAGTAGGACTCATGCGAGAGCTTCATTTAATTTCTCCAAAGATACTACAAAAAGGCTTGAGAATGATTTTCAGCAAATTGCTGTGGAACAGTGTGGCAAGATTAGCTTCATTTCAGCATTACCTAACCTGTTTTTCCTGCTCTGTATATTTAAAGGATGGACCTGGTTTGTGCTCAGGGTGGCATCGAGGACCACGTCTGCCAACAGCCTGTCCAAGAATGAAGCCTTGACATGGACAAGAATGTGGCTCTTCCTAATGCTGATGATATAAATGGAAATCTTTTCAAGAGCTTTAACAGGCCTTGCCTCACACTGCCAAAACCTGACATTTTGGTTGATCTTTTATTTTTGGGATAATGTTTTTGGTTTGCAGTGGGAAATTAGAAGGTAGCCATAATAAAATGTCTGAGAAATAGATCAGTATATACCGGTCATGAAATAAAAACCCATGTGAAATCTCTTTAAAGAGAGAATCTTATAACTTGATGTCAAAGGAGAGATAGTTCACAACACATGAATCCTGATTGTGCATCAATACATTCTATTAATACTGTATTGTCAACAATGCAAAATTAACTGAACATTTAAACACACACAAAGATCTTTGAGAAGGATTCTGGCTAGCTGACTTGGAACATATGTGGCTTTTGTGGAATGGCTGGCTGGCATTGCAGTTTATTAAGATAAATAAATAATTCTATCTAAATATAAGAAGAGTTGACTCATATCCACTGGTACCTCAAGAGTTTCCATTCCATCTCTAACCCCAACCAGAAAACTCCAATTCCTCAAATACTTTACTACCAATTTGAGATTTTTCATTTATCTAAAATCTTCAGAATTTTTACAGTGGTACAGGAGAAAACTGTAATACTTTAGGTAATGTTCATGGGGTTGTAAGAAGGGTACCACAGGAAAATAATTTCTGCCCAAGGATAATAATACAGTAGTTAAAGGACTGTGTGCTGCTGAAAGTCTCCTTACATCTTTCATCCAAGTGATTTATTTTATACTCTAGAACAAGAAGTAACTATCAAATCAAGTCTGAGAGACAAATAATATTGACCAAGAAAATTAGGTCAGTAACTTGGGTATCAGACCCAGCTGTGCTTGGCTTCCTGGAAAATCCAATTGATTTTTTGGCAGAGGAGTATTGTTCCCTGTGTGTGGTGTGCTGCTTACATGGATTTTACAGAAAGTGCAGAGACTGCCTACACGGTACTCCACATTTGATTGTGACACTCAGAAATGAAGGCAAGAAATACTGCAAACTTGTATCTTTTACATGCATTATAAAAGGCAGCACTTAAAAATAAAAATAATGATTTGGCATCAGTTTTCTTTGAGATGCTTCACAAATCTCTATAGTTAAATCACTCTTCTGCTAAGTCTGAAATCAGTTAGTGACTCAGGATGCTTGACAACTTTTCTGTGTGTAAAACTTCTATTGGCTGCAGTGTGACCTTTTTTAAAAAATGATGTTCTGAAGGTTGAAGGCCAGAAGCAAATATAAGAATTTGTCAGTTGCAGAATATTTTAACCACTCTGGCAAATAATTTTTTCCCACATGCATACTTCTTTCTGTAGGAAAAACTCATTTGGATTTATTTGTTAATTCCATGTATAATGTATGGCAAACTGTAGAAAAATTCTCTTTGTGACAATTAAGAATAGTCTCAGCAGGGGGAATTATACTGGCTGCAGAGATGGGATAGTGACCTGCTCTGTAAAGCATTTTGAGCACAGCAGATACAAAAAATACTGTACATCATGGAAATAATTTGAAACTCTCAAGTACTGAAGAGGACATTTGTTTTCTTCCAAAACCAAGAAGTGCCAACCTTACTAGTTTAAAAGCAAACATTTTGCAATATGATCTTACTAAGCTAGAACCAATCATACTTACATATACATACTCTATGGCAAGTAAAATTGATTCAATATGCAAATACAAATGAATTTCCTTTTAAATTAATAGAATAGTAATTTCAGTACGGCCAAATCTGTTTAACTAAATGTAAAGAACAAAGAATGCTCTTTAATAGTTAGAATTTGTATGTAAAAGCTAATTTAAATAAAAATAATAAACAAGCACTTTAAAACAAATAATTACTGAGTCAGCTGTTGTGACAAGCAATAAGATCAAAGTGAGGATTAACAGAAAGACTCACTTAGCTAAAGGCTATTTCTTGGTGCTTTCACAGCAGGTGATTTTTTAAAAAAATGTTGATCACAGGACCAATTCCTCCTATCATTTCCCACAGCAGTGCAAGATCAATTTGTAAAATCTTATTATACTGTACCTTGATCAAATTGTGTCCTACTGAGTAGACAGTTCTTATTTTCCCTCTCTCTCCTGGAGCATGAATACCTGTGCCATATCCATGCCAAGCAACTAAATATGGATTGTGGATTGTAATCCAATATTTAACACGATCCCCAAAGGTCTGGAAGCAAAACGTGGCATAGTCATTGAAGATATCAATCATTGATTCATTTTTCCATCCCCCGTATTTTTCTTGCAGCATCAAGGGCAGGTCCCAGTGGTACAGTGTAACTACGGGGTCAATATTTCTGTACAGTAGAGAGTCAATAAGGGTGTTATAGTACTGAAGTCCTTTTTCATTGGGAGCTGCTACCACTCCAGTGGGGAAAAGCCTTGACCATGAAATTGAAAACTGGTAAAAAGTAACTCCCAAAAAATCCAGAGCAGACAAATCTTTGTCCAACAAGATGTAACTGTCACTGGAGGCGCCTGTGCTGTCAGTGTCCCTGAACTCCGAGTGGGTGAAGCGGTCCCAGATGGAGGAGCCTTTCCCATCCTTTCTCCAGCTGCCTTCCACCTGGAAAGCTCCTGTCCCTACACCCCACAGAAACTCTTTGGGGAAAGTGTCATATAAAAACATCTGTGTTTCACTCACGGGGCTGAAGTGGGAGTCCTTTTTCCACACAGATCTTCCCTCTCCAGCAAGCCCAGTAACTATCCTTATGAAAACTAATGTCCAAAAAGCAACAATCTTCTCCAGTCGTTGGCCACACATTATACCAGCTTATAGTGCCAGTGTTAAAAATCAGATTTCTTGTACTGCTGAAGAAATTCCATTCTTGTGCTGGAGTCCACGCCGTGCAGACTGTCTTCATTTGCCACAAGCTGCTGGAGTGTCTTATCAAAGCTTCACTAAAAGCTTGCGATTGTAAAAGCCCTGTCAATGATTAGCCTGAACTGTGAGACGTAGAACGGGTCAGAGAATGACCCGTAATGGTGCAATTTATAGGGAGGTGGCCTCTGTATGACCACTGAGACACCTACCTGGCTTCTTGCTGCAGGCTGCCTGAACAACAGAAATGCTAGGAACTAATTTATCCTCATTTAAAGGTCAGTCATTCAGGCAGGAAAATATAGGTGACAGAGGATCTAAGAAGCTATCACATCTTTTATTCTTGTACAACTGTATTTCGAGGAAACATTAATACAATTCACACTACATAATCACCAAATTAAAGGAGATTTATCCTATCTGCATAATTGGATGGCTGGAAGGGCAGTGCATGATTCCTCAGTCCTAACCTGCTCAAACAACCTACTTCTGCTGAAAAACTCTTCCCGGACTTGTGGGAAATTTTGTTGTGAGCAAGAGATATACAGACATCCAAATAACTATATAAAAACACAAAGCAAGTCAGCATTTCTTTCAAACACATGCAACCATTATTCCATCCTAGACAAAAGTTTCCTGTATAGCACTACACACAGCAGCAGTACAAAATCAACAGGGGACTGTTCCAGTTCTTACACAATTTTCCTGGATTTCTTCATATAAACAAAATTAGCAAAGATAATTAGCCCTGAAAGATGCTATTTCAGTATTGATTAACTTAACAATTCATATACACAGCTGGAGCATCAGTACAGCAAATATTTATAGAGCAATTTTGCAGTATAATTAAATCTTTTAACATGTTTAGCAAGAGTAGGTATGTTGAGATATAGTCAATTTACTCAATATTGTAAGACTGATGCCTGCCATTTTTGTTTTTCTTGAGGTACAGTAATACAAAGTGTGTCCATATAGTAATAGAAACTGTATGACCACAGCTGCAGAATAGCCTGGAGGAACAACACAGAACTATGAAGTAACTTGGCACGCAAGAAAGATAGGCACTGAAATCTGAACATGGAAACAATTTATCCCCAGAGCAGAGCACTCTGCTCAGATGAATTAGCCCTGCTGCCATGTAGGACATGATAGTCCAGATGCACTGCTGGGCTACTGCTGCTTTACTGCTCCTGCTCCCTGTGAGAGCATGCTTGCTGCACTGCAGAATGCCACTGACATATACCTTTAATTTATCAGTAAAGCTGATTAATTAATACAAATGGAAGCCAATTTATTTCTTTTTAGGATAAACAACAAACATCCGTGTTTGCAAGCAGTTCTCTGCAGAGCCTTTATAGGAAACATTTTCACCACAGATGAAGATAAAGGCTCCCACTGACATCTTCTGCACTCCAGGTCCCTGTGGGTGGGGTAGCCACACATCTAACACGAGCCTCTCCTCTTAGCTGAAGTAACTGATCTACATTTCTCAGCCAAGATCCTACCACACACAGGCAGCTTGGGAACAAGAGCAGCAGACAGGGACTGTACACAGTTGGTCTACAGTACATACTGACGTGTTCCTTTTTTGTTCTATGGAACATCATTTAAAATGCTTGATAGTTATTGCATCAACGTCATCTTTCTATTTTGACATTTAAAAGCATTGATTTTATGCATCTTGCTTCATGAAAGAAAACCCAAATACAAGTCCTTATCAATGTGGCTACACTTCTAAAGCAGCTAATCACCATCCTTACCAAATGCTTGAGCTCCAAGTACTCACAGCAACTTCATAACCCCATGAGCAATCTGTGGGCAAGGGAAAGACAACAGGCTAAATTGTCTAAATACACTTAATACAGCAGTGTTAGTACCACTGGCACTGGAGGCAGACAGTGCATTGCACCTGCCTGAGATGTGTAAGGTGCAGCAGAGATTGGTGCTCTCAGATGCTTGGTCTGGATAAGACTGTACTTCTTTCCTTATTATTGACATGACTGGGAGCATTCTATAATCATGGTTTGAGAGTGTTTCAATGTTACAAGCCTCTGTGAATCCAATTCCTTACTGCTTGATCATATTTAACTGTTTGGGCTGTAATTTAACTTCATGAAGTAAAAGAGGAAGCAGTTTAACTGATGAGAATCATACAGTGACTTGAATTTGGAAGGAGGATTTCATTACCTGAGCAAAGACTCAGGGAAAGGAAATACTGTGACTGTTGTTAATTTGGAAAGCAATCAGCGCAGAACAGTGAGGTATGATCAGGGGCTGTTGGGAAACAAGGGTGTGATAGGAAGGGAAGAGAATTGATGATCCCACTGGCTCAAGTGGCAGAGTCAGGACAGGCTCCAACCCTGATGCTATATGAGGACATCATACAGTATGATGCTGCACAGTGGGATTTCCTGCCTCTGTCTATGCACCTAATCAATCTGGTTTCAGAATGAATCAAGACTGGGAGAAGCTGAAATCTCCAGGGCACTTGCTGATTCAGACTCAGTAGTTAGGAATCCTAGTGATTATTCAGTTCAATTTCTACTTATCGGTTTTCCTTTTCCTCTTTGCCTTTGCCAAGGCATGTGATTCAAATGAAGGAAACAATTTTTCACTTGATTCTTGGATATGAACTCTCCTTGTTTTGGGGTTTGGCTTGAAAATTTGGGGTTTGATCTACAGAAATGCTGAACACGTTGGTTGAAAGGATAGAGTTTTGAATGTTAGACTAAGTATCTGAATTGACATATTCATTTTGCCTAGATGTGTAAATGAAGAAAAAGACCTGAAGACAAAGTTCACTCAGAAGTGTAATGTTTACATTAACATCAGCTGCTCAGATCTACTACTGTTAGGTGCTCAAAGAAGCACAGCTTATGTAATTGCCCACAACAGCGTCATGCAAATCCCTTATCTTTACCTTATACAGCAAAAACTGTTTGAGATGGGATCAAGCCTTTTCTAAAGACATGTAATTGTGACAGATACTATAGAAAGCCTAATGTAAATAGAAACTACATCAAAGCTTAATGAAGAATTTTTGGAATTTTTCATCTGTAACAAAATGCTAATTTCTGCTTCTACAATGCCAGAAAATTTTTATTTTCTTTACTAGGGAGTCTAATAAGAAAAATATGCCTTATGAGATTCTTCCAAAATAGAGACTACAATCTAGTAAATGAGTATTTTAATGCTCATTCTTGCTACAAAAAACCCCAAAAAACCAAAAAAACAAAAAACAAAACAAAACAAAACAAAAAACAAACAAACAAACAAACAAACAAAAAAACAAACAAACAAACAAACAAAAACCCAAACACACACACACAAAAAAAAACCCCAAACAAACAAACAAAAAAAATCAGAATTAACCCGGTATTTCTCTTAAAAAGTTGGTTTAAATTGCAAGAGTATCAACATAGCAATATACAAAAATTAGAAAATAAAATAAACAATATAGTAACAAAAAAACCCCAGACTATTTTTTGTTTCTCAATATAAGAAAATGTAATTTTCTTATTAAAACCCTCCTCTCTCAGTAAGGAAGACAAAGTTTTCACTAATAATACGAACAATAGGACTGGGCTTATTACATAGGGGGAAAACCCTCAAGTTCATAATTTAATATCTCACTTTAAAAAATATATTTTGGAAATAATCCCCAACATAAAAAGCCAAATAATCTGTGAGTTTCAGAAAGGTAGAAAAACCCCCTAATTTTGTAAAAATTATTTCTCATAGCTGTAAAAAGGGTGGTGAAATCAAGTGTATTTCAGCTACTTTTTAAAAAGCTGTAATTTTAGCTGGGTAATAGGCCTTTAAAACACAACCTATGATCAATTATAGACTCAGAAGGGATTTTGCCTTGATTTTATCTTGCAAAGCACACGATAAAGTAATGAGTATTCAGTTTTCTTTCCTGTGATGGAGCAAGGTTTTTCCCACTTCCACTGGTTCCATAGGCATGTACACAGGAGCAGAGGTATCTGTGTCTCCCCACCATACCCAGGAGTGAATTGCAGGCATTCCTGTTCAGTCGGATGTCTCCATAAAGGGTTAAACTCTTGCCTTCCAAGAAATATGAAGATGTCACAAACCCACAAACAGATACTCCTCTTCTGGATATCACTCTAGGTAGCTTTATCAGCTACAAACAGAGATACCACCTGCAATAACTCTTTTAGCATTATTTGAACAGTTTGGCTCTTACAAATGTCAGCCATTTTAACTGATCTTTAGTTCTGGTATCAGGAATATGCACAGCTTTCAAAGTTACATAACGAGAATTAAATATGTAAATACAAACTTATCACTGGAGATGTTTTTCTAAAGCACTATCAGTTTTGTTTGCATAGCCATTTTGTTGAGTGCATATGGAAGAACTTGCAAAACAAGCCAAAAAGCACAGCCCGTGCTGTGGTCTGTGTTTACTCACTCACTGCGTTCCTTATGCAGAAACCCAAATTCACAAGCCATGCTAATGCTGAAAATACACGGGCACATCTAATCACGTGTGTTTATAAAAGAATGGCAGCAGTTTCCGTACAAACACAATCTTAAAGGTACTTGAAGTCTGGTTTCAAGAATTCACCAGGAAGGTGACAGGTGTCACCAACAGCTGTCTGGAAGGAGAGCAGGGCACCAAGCAGGGACCAGAGGGAACTCAGCTGACAGCGTTAAGGATTGCAGTATGACACAAGTACAAACTGAGCTTGTACTCCCGGGTTGGGTTTTTTTTGTGAAGGGTCTCCTGAATCACCGGCAATATTTGTGATATCGCACACTCGGTTTGTCTTCCCCCTCGTTCTCCAAGTCCAGCAATAACCAGCAAATCAGTAGATCGACAGAATCTAAACACCAAACAATATTTGAGAGTGGAGTCTTTTATTCGGCTTGACCAAGTTTATTCCTTTCCAGCGTTCAGTGGAAGAAAACATAGAAGATTTCATTAGAATTAATAATAATAAAAAGAAAGCAGTCAGTAGTAGAACACACCTAGTTAATTAATTCCCCGGGTTCTACTGGACTCCTGAATTCCGAGCTCTGCCCAGCCTCAGTGCATGGGAGAAAGCCCCATTAGAGGGACCAGACCCCGGCGCTGGGAAAGCCAGGGAGGAGGAGACTATTCCATGTTTATGGCCAGGACAGGCCCCTCAGCGCGGCGCCGGCCGGGCCTGCCGCCCGTTCGGGAGCCGTGTTTGCCTCAGGGCCCGACAGAGACGGGACTCATGGGCCCGGCACTGCTTTCCTGTCTGTTTGCACCCAGCAGTGCAGCCTGCCGGAGGGGCCCGGGCACTCGGGGCTGCACTCTGAGCTCCCGTTCCGGCCGGGGCAGCGCCCGAGGCCGCGGGGGCGGTTAAACCCCCGCCGCACGGAGGGGCCGCTGCCCCCGCACACGGACGGGCTCACGGGCGAGAGCGCCGGGCCCGGGGCGCGCTGGGGGCGGGCGGGCGGTCCGGGACCCCCAGCCCCGGCCCCGGGCACGCCCCCGCGGCCCCCGGCCCCGCCCGTCGCGGCGGTGACGGCAGCGCTCCGCGCCGGGCCGCGGGAGTTGGCGCCAAGGCGGGAAGATGGATCTGGGAGCGTCCCGCTAGGCACGGGCCCCGCGCCGCCATGGTGAGGGCTCCCCGCCGGGCCGGGCCGGGCCCGGCCGGGCCGGGTGTGCGGGGCGGGGGCGGCGCGCAGGGTCCCGCAGGGTCCCGCGGGCCGGGGGGGGCTGAGGGGCCGTGGGGCCCGGCGCGGGCTGAGCGAGCCCCCCGGGCGGCCCCGGTTGCGCAGCCCCGCGCGGTGCCCCGGCGGCTCCGGGGGGGAGAGGCCGCCCCGCCGCGCTCCCCCCGCAGGGACCGAGGCTTCCCGCCAGCCCGGGCCCGGGAAATGCCTTTGGTCGGAGCGGAGCGCGGCTGAGCCTCTCCGGTTTCTGTTTCCCCGGAAGGCGGGAGGGGAGCAGGGCGCGGGCCCGCCCGGGAAGGAATGCGGATGGGCGAAGCTGTAAAGCTGTGTGCCGGAGCGTGACCTCCTCTAATAACAGCAGCGCACACGGGGCCCTTCTGAGGCCGGGCTGGAGGGCGCGCAGTAGTTACAGAAAAACAATTCGGTGGGGGAAGAAAAGAGCTTGAAAGTCTGGACGTAGACAATTGTTTAGAGATAATGATGCAACTTGTTTATAGGTAATGATGCAGCCCTCCGTAGGATGTAAAGAGATTTTAAATATGAACATACACGTGTCCCTGTGCTTTCCAAAGTGCTGCTCGCCTGTGCAGTCACCATAAGATGGTATCCCCTTTTCATTTCTGGCTCAGAGGAGTTTGCTTTTATTCAGATGGAGTCTCTGTGCACATCTTTTACTGGCTTAACTGCAGATTTTATTTGCAAGTTAAGGTGCAACCCTAGTTTTGGACTTTCCAAAGAGTTTAAGCTTGTTCATAGCTTACACCCGGTGCTCTGCGATGGTGGGTGATACAGTCTGAGTCTTCTACTGTACTGACACAGGTCTGCCAGCACTAAGGCTCCTGGCACTGTTGAAATGTGATGTTTTCATGGTTTGTTTTGGGCAGGCTGATGACTTCAAATTTGTGTAAGAGGACAAATCTGCCTCTCCTGTGTCCCTGCTATCACCTTTTTAGGAAACTGGTCTTCTTGGAAGGCTTACTTCCTCCTTTCCCACCTTCCCAGAGCAAAGGCATTCTCCCTCTGTGTGATCTTCTGAATGTCACACCTGTCACAGTGTCTGGCCCTGTCCTAGTAGGGACAAAGACCACCACAGTGTACAAGTTGCCTCATCACATTCCCTTTTCAGTGCTGAAGTGACTGCTGAGCCATCTCTGCTGCAGCTGTGGAAATAGAGGCAAAAGTACAGTGATGTTAGTAATGGTGCAGCCTGTTCTGCTTGTGCAATGACAACATGAGCGTATTGCAAGTCAGAGTCACACCCTTGCAAACTTGTGTTGTGTAGTGCCGAGTGTGAGTGGCCCCTGTTAGCTTGCTTCTGCAGCATATTCTCAGCAGTGCAGAACTGATGTGTGCAGAGTTACACAACAAGCTGGTTTGTATTAGGGATTTATTTTTTCACCCAGATTAGTGGCCATGACCCAGTTCACCAGCAGCGAGCTACAGTGATACACCTGAGGGTAGGAATGCCCAGGAATAGAGGTTTCTTGAGTTTCTTCATGGCTGGAGCTGGAGCATCAGCTGTGATGCACTTAGGACTGTGATGCTGCTTGAAAAACTGCTGCAGTTACTACTGTCAGTAACTGTTCATTAAGTGTAGTTATCCAGGCATTATTACTGGTTTCACTGAAGTGATAGTATAAATCTGATTTTAGATAGTGCAACTGTTCTGGAAGTGCCAAGTGTCAGAGCTGATAAGTGGGCAAAACTTGCACTGAAGTAAACAGGCTGGAAAGAAATATGATTGTTTTAGGGCCCTCGTTGAGACACACAGAGTACCTGAAGTAAGGTGCAATACTTTCTGCTGCAGTCATTGAGTTAGGTTGGTGAACTTTTCTATCTTGTGTTTTGAGGTGCAGGCTGGATTATATGATGTTACTTTGGAAAGTATTCTGGGTTACTGAGCACTAGTCTTTGAGTTACCAGTCTTTGTACTACCTAATAAATGGGTTTCAGTTTCTGTTCGTGTTACTCTCCCCAATAAAACAGACATACAAATCTTTCAAGAGAAAACTTGCAGCCTGGCATGATTAATTACTGTGTCTTCTGTTACAGTGTAAGATGGAGGATCTGAAGCAGCAGTCAGAACAGGCAAGGACTAGATGGCACAGCCACACTACTCTAAGCTGAGCAGGAGCCAGCTTTTTAGGCCTTTCAGATGCCATGCATCAATTTCCCCCCTAACTGAGGGAGGGTAATCAGACATTCTTGGTTACAGCTCCTGCCTAGGTGGGACTGCTCAAAGTTATTCCTTGCTGATGCTGCTGCTGAAGCAGCCCTGGGGAGCCACACCAAGATAGCCTTGCCTGTGATAATTTTAGCCCTATGGGCAAGGGAAGAGCCATGCTGGTGAGTATGTCCAGGATACACAGGGCACATTGCTGTGTTTTTTGGGGACATGTCCTGGAAGGAAACTTGACAGTTCCACCTTTTCCTCATTGGAACGAGCGTAGATAAAAAGTGAACACACAGATTTTCCACCTGGTGGCCCTAAATATGTATGGGTGGCATAATATACCAATAGAAAGGTCAGTCAGAGTATGTTAAATAAGCTCAGGATGGAGGAAAGTGGTCCTGTCTGGGACCCAAGCTTGTATGATAGATACTTATGTGGCTTGATTTTTGCAATTAGTTATGCAATGAATTAATAATTTAACTGGCATGTCTTTACAAAGAGCATGAAAAATCTGTTTCATGATTCCTGGATAAAAGCTTCACTAAAAGGTAACTATTGTTGCCCTGAGGGATACTTTTCTCCCAAGCAATTCCCTATTCACTGTGTTATGTCAGCAAGGTTACCTTTTCCTCTGAGGAGCAGGATAGCTGAAGAAGATTGGTGAATTTATTGCTATAAATATTGAATATTGAAGAAGACTGTGCATAGATGTCAATCTTCCTTTGTAGCTTAGGGCTGTGTATTTTAAGTTTGTGTTTCATAAACCTTGTCTAAATCTTAAAGAATTCTAATATTATTGCCTAGTCTCAAAACACCGAAAGGTTCTGCAAAGCTTTTGCCAGAATTATGTACACTTTAAAACTGATTCCAGAACTAGAATCCAAACTCAAGGTCAATTAGAGGACAAATAGTGATTAATAAATCTTGCTAAAAAGAGAATAGCAAGAGAAGGCTATTGGAGAAGCCTATGCTGAAAAGCTTTAGAAATAAATTAAAGCAGACGTGGTTTTAAGCTGGACTAACCAATGTAATACATATTCCTTGCTACCACTTTTTTAGGTGTACAAGCTTGATGACTGTGATTTTGGGATACGTTCGTGTTCCCTCACGTAACAATTTCCAGGTAGCACAGAGGTTGGCAGAGCAAGGTAGATTTGCAGAGCATCTCGCTTAGTTAACAGTTTTTTGTGAAAAAACAGTAGAATGAAAAGAGCCTTACTGTTGATCGAAAATTAAATCCTCAAGTATTTTAAGTTTCAGAGTAACAACTGATTTTAAAAAAGAGAACTTTAAAATCACTTTATTTTGCAGCGCTGTATTAGTATTTAAATTATTTTACTACATAAAAGATCTTTTTTTTCTCTTGCCTATGTTACTTTAAGCCTAAAAAGAAGTCAGTAATAATGAGTATAATTGGGTAATTAAGTCCAAATATCTACTTGGAGACTTTTTAAATAGATGCTCTCTTCAGACCTATTAGCTATAGGTATTGGCAGTCAAAATTTCAGAGTTTATATAGTACTGCATTTATATTGTAGGAATATATGTAACATAGTAGAGTGTTGAAAATCTATGCTTCAAGGCATGAACTCCATGGATGGAAAAGTGTGAAGTTACATTGAGGAAGAATGATTTTCAATCTACCATTCGCTGAATTCATATTAATATATGCAGTTAAAACACAAAGAGCCTAAATTTTTACAGGAAACAACATTTCCAGTTCTAGAAAATTGTTTTAAGTGCACAAAATGAATCTATACTTGTCTCGTCTTCTGTTTATGCTTTCAAATTACATGTTCCGTTGATTTTAAGCCCTAAATCCAGACTGGCAGGAGTTGACTGTTAGAAAAAGTGACTCAAAGACCCCTTATTATCAGTCAGACTTGATGCCAGTTTTGTAAGAATGTACTACTTTACTTGTGGTTCCCTGTAATAATAAAGTGCCAGCTGAACTCCATGATAGGGAATAGTTCTCAGCTGTGGAGTCCTGAGCCCTCTCTTTTACCTGCTGTCTGTGATTTAGGCCACAGGAGGTACTTTCTTTCTTTAACATGGCTGCTAACCCTGGAGCTAGTGATACCCACCAGGTACCTCTTTTCTCAATTTCTTTTAATAAAACTGGATCGCTAGATTTTTAAAAGAGTAGTCAGATGTGATTTTGTGTGTACAATAGTGATTTTTTAAAAGTTTAAGCTCCAGCTGCTGATTTTACATTGTTAGAAAGCTTATTATGACTGTATTGTCATCAGGTACTAAAATAAGGTAACAAAATAGATCTTAGCATCATTTTTCTTTGTTTAAATTTTAAAAGCTTCTTGCTGGATAGTTTTTTAGTGAGCTGTAAGTTACTGTCTTAAAAATTTTTGGCAAGGTGGAAAATGCAGTATGTACCATTATTTCACTGTTTCAAGCTCCTGGTCCTTTTCTTTCTTTCTCCATGGGACACTATTTCATAGCTGTGTTAATAATTTTAGCTGTAGAAATACTTTGATTTAGGTTTGCGATAATTAATCAGAAAAAAATCTAATTATACATCTGTCTTAAGTCATGGGATTTCATTGCTCTGGGAGTTTGTCTTGCAGTGTGTATGGGTGAAGATGCCAACTAAGGAAGAAATTAATTTTTTTCATGATTCAAAGACTAGAGTCAGGTGGTGTGGGTGTGTGGGTAGCTACTTTTAACTATCTGGGCTTTGTTTTCTGAACTGTAAACGAAATTTCAAAGCCAATAAATGTAATGGAGCTGCTGAGAAGGCAATTTCACTGCATTGGTATTTTGTAGTGTGAAGAGCTGTCTGTATTTAAAAATTTATAAATCTATTTTCCCTTTTACTAGGATATCCGGAGATTCTTTGTACCTTCTGGAAAGCGACAGGAATGTGAGACTGTGAAAAAGAGTGAAAAAATCAAAAATGGTGAAGGACACTCAAGTGGGAGGAAGAGGGAAAAGGAGACTAAGGTTAGTTTTGCTTTTCATATTTATGAAGTGCTTGGTTTCTTTTCTCTGATGCTGGATTGTTTGTGTATCTAGGATTTTTTAAAGTCATGGTTCTTCTCATATACTAAAATAACAGATTATATGTCAGTTGTTTTTATAGGCATGGGAGGAAACTGTCACTTAAAATTAACTTCTAGCAGTAAAGCTATGTAGGGGGTGAAGAAAATTGCTGATTTAAAAGATTTGGTTTGTAGGACAAAGGTAGGTAAAAGTTATTATGGTTAAGTGTTAGTGTAAGAACAGTCTGATATATTTGAAGTTGTTCTGACTATTTGCCATAGTTCTCCAAGTAGATTTGCTAAAGTAATTTTTAGTCTAATAAACTCAAGGTTTGTGCCTCGTAGATGTGGACATATCGTAAAGGTGTCATGCTTACAAATGAGGCAAAAGTCTGTGGTGTAGTGCCTGCTGACCAGCTTTTTGAACACCTGTGCAGGAAACATGAACATTGTGTTTGTTGGGATCACTTCTCTAAACCTGCTGCAAAGACCAAATTCTTTAAAATGACAGATTAAAACTAAATTGGGGTCTGGTTTCAGACTGCTTTACATGTTAATCATCTGAGCTGTATAAAAAAGAAGGCAAAGGCTAAAGCTAGTTTTAAAGTCACTTAAAAAGTGGAAGAATTTCTAATAGGCTGGGATGTTTAATGTGAAATGTAATAGTTTAGAAGTAATATGCTATTTAAATAAGTATTCTGACTATGTAATTTCAATGTGGAAATTCTTCCTTGTTTTCTCCTTGCTGCATCTTTCCCCTTCCCATGCAGAAGTTAGCACAAGGCCGTTTGTAAATGTAATATTGGAAAATGAATAATTTCTGTTAGACTTTGTTTGAAACTCATAAATTTGAATGTATGACTGACTAAAAGCTGAGAGGATCTATTTAATGGTTGAACTAATGGACTGTTGCACTTAGGTGAATAATTCACCCAGTGATGATGATTCCAAACAAAAGCGGACAAAAAGGAAGAGAAGAATCATCTACGATTCAGGTAGTGTTCACAATTGTTTCTGAATATCCCTTTGTTTTTTTCCATCAGCATGCAATGTTGATTAGGTAAATTGTACATCTGAAAGTTTTTGTGGGTTGAGTTTTATAAACAGATCCTGTTCAGCAGTGAGGAGTAGTAGGAGTACAAAATTAATATATTGCTGCTACCTTTAAAGTACTGATATTGTTTGAAGATTTGGCAAGTTCTAACCTGTTAGTATTAGGAGAGAAAAAGAGAAATAGTGCTCTCAAGACTGAGTTCTGACCAAATTTTCATTTAGTCATTTATATGGTGGCTGGAAAGAGAAGCTATGCTCTGACCTTCCTACCATATGGGAGGAATATGGAGTCTTTTTGTCACTCAGCTGAATATATGTGAACACATGTTAACTGTTCCGTGATCTATTACTTAAAGCCTATGTGTATGTGGAGGAAATCTACATTTATGTTGTGGTCAAAACACAGATTCAGAAGAGGAGGTGCAGTCAGTGAAAAATTCCAAGAAGCCACCTGAGAAAAAAGCAGCTACTTCAAAACTTGGTAAAGTTCTAAAGCAGGATCCTGTTGTTTATATTTCAGAGACAGGTAATGGAAGAAATATATCATTACATGTTCACCTGAAATGGGGTGGGTTATGTTACAGTGGGATGGATTGTTTGACTGATAGACTTAAATGTGACCATAAAAACTAGTATCAAACAGAACATAACATAAATTATATTCTCCTTAAACAAGCTAACCAAAAATGCTTCAGAAGTTTAGCCTCAGGTACTGTAGAGTCTGGAGCAGAGTGAAAACTGAGGTGTTGTTGAGTAGTGCCTTGGGTTGATTTAAATAAGCATGTAGTTTAATGAGGCAGTGCTTCTTTGCTTAAGAGAATTCTGTAGATTTAGGGGAGGAAGTCAAGGAGGTACCTTTAATATAGTTTAGCTGCTCACTAGCATACTTTGAAATGACTGCTGGCTGAAGGTTATAGAACAGGGATTTTTATTTTAGTTGGTATATAACCTTCCATGTCTAATGTGGTATGTTGGTGACTAAAAAGTTCTTGAGTTTTGTCTTTTACTTCTCAACACAAACATTTATTTAGTCAGTGTCTGCAGTGGTTGCCTGTACTTCTGCACCCAGTCTGAGTTGGACTGAATCTGTAACTTCTGTCTTCTGCTTTCTGTATTTGTCTCTGGAGTAGAGTTGTTTACTGGCCACAGTACTTCCTGAAGAAATTGTGATTGAATTAACAGACTTGAATCCAAACCTGCTTTGATAAAACATGGTTTTTAAGTAACAGAATTTTAGTAGGGCTTCTGTAATCCCTCTTTGAGTTTTATTATACTTGTTTTGGAAGAGTAAACACTGTCACTAGGTATGGTAGTATATATATTCTTTTTTTTGGTAAGTTTATTGCTGAACATAAACATTGCCTCCCTATAATAATACCAAGCATTTTAAAAACAAAAAGGGATTGTTTGCTGCAGTATTACATTAGAAATGTGTCTCAACTGTTTTTTTTTTTTCCTATACCTTTCTTCTTCCTTGGGCTCTTTTCCATTTCTTAAGATACATTGTGCTTATTTTGCTTGTCTTAGGTAGATGACCTGACATACTGCTGTATCATATCAGATGTTCAAATGAGCTCAATTTTCCAAAATAACATTTTATTAATCTTATTTATCCTTTTACTCAAAGCTTTGTTTCCTTTGACAGTTTTTCCCACAATTCTTTCCTAATTAAATGGATCTTTAAAAGCATTTATCCCAGAATAGGTAAAGGATCAAATTCCTGGGGAATAAACAGCATATATTTAGGTTTATTATGCAATTCCATGTGGTGTAATCAGGTTTTTCTGCATAGGGATACCATGGAAACACTACTCAAGGTTATTAGTGAAATCCCCAGAAACCATGGGCTCAAGGTAACTCTTATCAAAAGAGTCTTAAGTACACACAGGTTTGATTTAACAGTGTATTTTAAAACAATGCCTTTATAACCCTGAGACATAATGCTTGAATTTTGTTTACATTTAATTTCTATAAATTGTTTCTTCAGCTTGATGGAACTGTCAAGCTGAGTGCATTTAAGTGGTATTGATACAGCAGTTGGCTTGAGATAAGTATGTTTTACCAGAATAGGAATATAGACATACAAATAGAAAAGGTCCTAACAAAATTTGTGGATGTTTGTCTTTTTTTTACTGTTGTGGAACTGAAAACTTAAATCAAGAATATGCTGCTTGGACTTAATCAAAAGTCAGAATCTCATTCTCAAAGGCTCTGTCCATGGCAGTGTTTGAAAGAGCCTTTGGGCATCAAGAAGGCAGTAGAAATTTGGTAGTTAATTGACTCAACCTATTTTTCAATTTAATTTTAATCTTTCTTCCTCTTGTTGCTTGAATTTCTTTTCAGCTGATCTGTATATCTGTGTGGGATACAGCTTTCTCCAAAAGTTGTTGTTCTCCAAAAGTTGTTTGGGGAAATCAACCTTTTGGATTGTATAAGAGTAGACTGATCTGGATTATTGTGTTGCTTTGTGAACAAGTTAATTTTAAAAGGCAAAAGAACAAAGCAAAAATAGTTGCTCTTTGTTTTTTTGATGCATTTAATCTAAATCAATATTTAGTTTAATGATGGCCAAAGATAAAACTAAGTTATTCTGCACTGCAACAAAAGGGAAAAAATAGCCTTTTTTTGTTGGTAGTACAATCTTAGGGGCTTGGGAAAAATCCAGATGTTCATTTTACTTGTTAAAATAATACTTGCACTGTTTAATGAATAGGGAACCTTGAGCTTTGTAGATGACCTGTGAGTGGGGTTTGTTGAACCTCATCTGGTTTCATCACAGGTGGCTATTTAGCAAGAATTTTGACCTTTTTCACTTTGAAGTGAATACTTAATCTTTCATATACATTGTGTAGAGGTAACCACATATATGTAGCAATTGCCTTGATGGCTTGAATATTTTTAAAAATAGAAAAGCCTTATTGCAGTGGTAGGCTGAATTATTTATAAAGGTAGAAAAACTGACATGGTAGGAACTGAGGAGGTCTGCAGGTTACTGGAAAATTGTTCCTTTACAGCTTAGAAGACAGGACAAAAAGAATAGCTTGTGAAGATCCTTGCTGAGTACAGACTCTTTTAATGTAGAGAATATTGGGGATGGGTAAACAAACCCAAACAACCTCAGACAAAAAATTAATTAAGTGCTAATACTGGTGGGCAAATAAATAGTCTCCACATCCAAGTATGGGTTCAAATGAGCAGCCGGCTGTCAGTGAATAAGCGTGTCTTTCACAGAAATATTTAGTGGCAAAATAAAATACTGTCACTGGCATTTCCTGGGTAGTACTTGTGTTCTACTTACAGAAAATGCTATACTTTAGTGAAAATGTGAGGAGGAGATAAATAGTAGTGTGTGTACCAACTTTCCTCTAAACTGTTTCATGAAAGGTCTGTTGAAAAGGTGTGGTTGAACCTAAGGGAGTTTTGAAATGCATTTGAGGAACAAGAAGCAGGAGTGGGTGTTGTAGAGGAGAATGTAAAAGTTACTAAGGAGTGAGCCTGTTTAAAATTGATTTGGTTAAGTTTTGGCTAAGTTTGTTCTACCAGCAGTAGAACATAAGGGTCACATAATGGTAAATGTGCTCTTGTACTCAAACTCTTAAGAGCTGAGGGGAGTGTTGTGTGAATATAGTGAATATATGATAGTAGTTAACTCCCTGAATAGGGGAGTAAGTGTAAACCAGAGGTGTGGATAAGGTAAAATATAATCTCATTCTTATAGAAGTGGTCTTTTTTTCTTTCTACAGAAACTAGGATAACAGCAATATTGAGAAATAAAGGTAATTCTGACTAAAAAAAAAAGTTTTCACTTATCAGAAGACATTAGAATTACTTGTCAGTCTGTATTTCAAACATGGCAAGACATGAAATAAAATTAATTTTCATTTAGTCTCTGTAGTGGCTCTTCAAGCTGTAGCTGCATTAGCTCAAGATGTTGCTGCTTTCCTCTGCCTGTTCCTATTCTCCATGCTGGAGACCTTTTTTCTCCCTTTCAGATCTCCTTATTGAGCTGCCAGAGTAACTGGTCTTAACGTGGTTAATCTGCTGGCTTAGTTCAAAATGTAAAAAGAGGGTTTATGTTTGGATTTTTTTCTACACTGATTCACGTTGTTTGAAAACAGAGTACTGTGTCCTGAGAGGCTCAGTAAGTTCAGCTGTCTGAGCTGCAGCTAGAAAACAATTAGCACATTTATACTTGCCTGGATTGCTTGAAGTTACTTTTTTTTTTTTTACTGTTTTGTAATTATTCACGTGGCATTACTGAATATTCCTGTCATGCAGGTAACTTCAGGCAATTCAACCAGAACGTGAAATTTCATTGCATGATGGGATTCAGATCTGCTTCTCTGAACTACTATTGTAGAAAAGTTACCTGCTCAAGTGAATAAAAGTTTCAATAATAATAAGCTGAAGTGAGTTAATGGACTGATCCCTTCTAATTGCTTGCTGAGGTAATACACACAGCTGTTTCTATACCAAGTGCAAGCATTTCATTTGGAAGGAGTTGCTGTAATTGATGGGTTTGCAGATTAAGATAATTTACTTTGGTTTAAGTATATTCACCCTTCTTGTGTATTTTAATGGTCCCAAAGCTAAGCATACAGACTTGGCTAACAATTTTATTTGGTACATAAGGATATCAAAGGCTATGTAGTTTGACACTTAAGTGTCTAACTCATGTTAGTCACCTGCATTTCAGTCTTGTATCCCTAAACCTTTTTATCTCAAAGTGAAAAATAAAGCAGAGGCAACTTTCTGAGGTTACCTTTTATAACTGGAAAATCTAAAGGTAAATTTGTTTCAGGGATGTAAAGGTGAAACGATACAGGTAAGCTTTATATTTTTATAACAGCACAGAACCTTGACATTTCAATGTAGGCCAAGAGCTAACAATTGTGGTTAAAAGTGCATGTTTGTAGTACATCTAAAATCAGTTAGCTTTTTGAGAAATGGCATGAAAAATCTAAAATGACATAATACCTAAGTTTTTTAATGTAGTTGCAACTACTAGCTTTTTTAATTGAGGGGAAAGAAAAAATACACTTTGCTAATCACACATAGCATCTGTTGTTTGGAAGGAGTTACAGAGCTTGAGTTGCAATAGACTTGCTGACTTTTTTGAGAACTGGTTATCTTAAAGGTAATCTTCTTAAAGCGTTACTTTAGACAAAAGATGAGAACAAAACTCAATCCTGCCAAGTGCTGGGAGTGTTGAATACTGACCTATAGATAGGTAAAGTAAATAAAGTCAATACTAGGACTGTAGACAAACTTTACTTTCTGCATCCTCAGTTTAGCTTAGACAGCAGTGCCTGTTGCTGGAGATGGTGGGTTCTGTAGGACAGGGACTGTTTTAAGTACTTGTGCAGAAGAGGTGTCATTGAAACTGAAAAATGTCCAGTATATTATCACTTTTTACAAGTAATGTAGATTTAATGATTTTAGGATGTAGTCCTTGAGCTTCATACAGAAATCCTTATGTAGTAGTTTACAAATGCCACTCAACATACGTCGTAATAAGTACAGGTTATTTATAATCTGTAGATACTCTGCCTGTATTTGGACAGGTATTTGTCTGTTGTATGACATCATAGTAAGAGGCTGTCCCTGCCTCAAATATTTTGTATTCTAAATAGAATAGAAACCAGAGAATTATATTCTCTAGTGATGAGCAACTCAACAGTACAGAAAAAATAAATTAGTAATTCTGAAGGCCGTCTGAGGATCTGTCCTATGCTGCTTGTTGCCATTGTCTCTGCCTGCAATAGATTGCTCCTTTTTTAGATTGGCTGAGGTAATTCCTGTACCCAAGCCTTTTAAAAGGATCTGAATTTACGTTTAAAACAGCCTTGATAATTTTCATCAGGCTCAGATAGGGAACAACCACAGATGTTGTTCAGTAATCAACACATGAAACTCCTTTGAGAAAGAGTGAGGATAGGAAGGAGGAAGAGGAATAACAAACAGTTAAAAGTGACCTTCAGGCATTGGTTTATTAAGATAATTGTGCTACTGCTGGAACGGTGTATAAAATGAAAGCCAGCCAGCTGTGCTTTAACGTCATGGAATAGCTCTTAAAGCCCCCAGGATGACAGGTGTTTGTTGCTAGGGAAGTTGGTCCTTCTACATTGCCTGGCATAATAGGTCCCTGCTTCTTGTGTAGTGTTTGCATACAAAATAATTAAAAGCAGTCTCCTGATTGTCACTGCCTGTGTGTTCCATTGATCACGTGTACTTTTCCTTTGTCACATGTACTTGATTTCCAGAAGCCTCAACTAGAATATAGTCTTTACTAGAAACAAGTCTTTACTTGTGTCTGTAGTTCTGAGCTGCTCCTGGAAAAAACAAAGAAGTGTATGTTCAGGACATTTTTTCATTGTGTAGCAGACAAAAATGGATCAATGTAAACAGGAAATACTGTTCTTGGAATAGTTGTGTTCTGCCATAGAAAAGTTTTACAACAGAAAAGTCATCTAGTTGATGATGAAATTGATTCTATTTCTCCTTGAAGATCATGCCCCCATGTAAGGCTATCTCAAGGTTTGCCCAGCAGTTGCTGTAAGAATGCAATTACTCTACAGTTTTTACAAGTTTAAACCCAAACTTTCACTTGTATTTTCCACAATTTTTTGCTTGCTTGTATGAATAAGAGCACATCTTTTTCCTTTTACAGGTCAGGTGTTGAGAAACATTGACCTGATTAGTGCAGCAGCAATAGTATGACTCTCGGCATTTTCACAGTTGTAAATAAAGTCCCCTTCATGCTTGTAAGGAGAGTGGAAGTGTGCACCTGATTAATTTTGCTGTTCACTTCTGTGGCAGTAGGTGTGTGGGAGCAGTTTGTTTGGAGGAAGAATGTTAAGGTTTTGCTGAAAAAGTTGTGTTTATCAGTACTTGAAATAAGGGGAATGCCTGGAGATCAGGTGAATTTGTGATGTGTTTATGAATTGCCTGAATGTGGGATGCAACTCTACTCTGAGTGTCAGTCCCCTAAAGCCTCTTTTGAAACCCACTTAATATAATAAGGCTTGTTTTGTTTCCTGATGACAACTTCTGTGTTCTCATTCTCCCTTTTCTTTATTTACATTTATCAATGACTGTTCATAAGTAAGTCTCTTGTCTGTTTTCAGGCATTGCTTGCAGTCAATAAATGGTTCTAATCCTGTAATTTCTTGAAACAACATAATTAAAACCAAGTTCTAACTGTAGATAATATGTAATACTGGCTTCATAAATTACTTGAGTCCATATATTTCTTAATTAAAATCTAATTGTATTTACTTCTTTGTACTTAAGAGAGAGCAATATCCTGTTGGGTTTTGTTGCTATTTATGGTTATAAGTGAATAATGAAAAAATCAATATTGCATACAAATCTTCTGATAACAGTAATGATAAGTAAAAAATGTTTTTTAGCATCGAGCAGTCCTTAGTTTAAGAAAAGCTGGGAGCAGAGGAGCAGAATAGAATTTGTATCATCTTAAGACAAATAAATGTAATTGCATCTACATTAACTGCTGATTTACAGTAACAGTATATTTTACTCCTACAAATTTTTTTCATTAAACTGAAAAATTTGAAAGAGCCAAAAAGCTTCTTGAAATTATTTGAGATAAGCAGTCTCCTATTCAGACTTGAAACTATTGTAAATTAGGAGTCTACAGCATCCAGTGTCCAAATCTCCCTGATATGTCATAGTTTGTTAAATTGGGCTAAATGGCAGCAGGACATTTACTGCTGCATGAGGACAATAAATTGCACTGAGAATAGTAAAGCTTTTAGCTTTGTGTAAAACTTGCTGCTGTCAGCTGAGGGCCTAGGATTGAATTTTCCCTTCCCTATATTGCTTTGTGAACTGAGTTGGCTGAAATGCCACATTCTCTTGGATAAAATTTTAACTGCTGAACCAGTTTATCCCCTTACAGATGCATCTTTGTGTTACTTTTTTTTCCTCTCTGAACTTACTTTCCCAGCAATAGGTGGAATCCTGCTTGGTTCTCATTATATTCTGCCTAGTAAGTGTTCAGTAGCAAGTTCTGGCTTATGCCTGAAACACTAAAACACTGCCATCTCTTGAGAACAGGTGAAACAAAAGATAATTGTTTCCCTCCATCTTTGTCTAGAATACAACAAAACTAAGAGATGACAGACATAGCATCTTCTAAATTTAGGGAAGTGGTAAGAAAACAAATTTTAGTATGAAAAGAAATATGGGGACTTAAATTAGGGTTTGCTGGAAAATGAGTATATTTTTGTGATAATGCTGTCAGTTTAAGTTCTGTTAAAAACAGAACAATCTGTTTATGATATGTTGAAGTGAGTGTCTAAAACATCTCTATTTTGAGAAAAGTAAAACTAAACTTCAGTTAGAGGCATGCAAATAAAACTGGGTCTGTTTCTGTTCCTCTCAAGTCTTTCCGCTGTTTTTTTAGTGTGTCTACTGTTAATTTTGGGGATTTTCTCTCAGTTTAGTTGCTCACTTTGAGTTTGTAGAAGAATTCACAAAGATGGTGCTTTTATCACTAGTCGGAAGTTTGTCCAGTGATGTTTGTCTTCTGTGCTGTAGTATTAATCCAATCACGTGGCAGTGATATATGTGGGATTTTGTATGCCTCACTGAGAGGGTTTCATTTGTATAACTATCAGTAAGACTTCACAATGTGACATAGAACTCTTTGAAGTCCTTGGTATTATTTTTTTTGTTGATTGATTGATTGACTGGATGAAGAGTTTGGGTTCAGAATGAATAAATGGCCATCAAACTCTCACTGCTGGGCAGACCATATCCTGTTTATTAGAGAAGAGTCTGAAAAGGTGAGATGAAACTTTTGTTTGGTTGTCTGTGGGCTAGTTCTTAGTAAGACTGTGGATGCCACTTTTCTTCCTCCTTTCAAACTGAAAAATCCATTGTCTTGCTGACCTCATCTAATTTCTGTGACATTGTTGTATTTCTTTAAGTTGGTTTTGACTGTACTGGAAGAGAGAGTGTTTAAGTACAGAGATGTAGAGAGCGCATAGAATCTCTAAAAGAGAAAAAGTGAAAAAATGGCAGTGAAATGTTTTTGCTAAAACATTCATTAACTATGAGCAATGCTTTAATAATAACAAGGAAGCTTACCCTAGAATCTTTTTTTTTCTGTAAACAAAACGTTCTGATATTTTTCCTTGGTTTGTAATGTCAGATGGAGAGATTCTTAAGAATACATGTCTACAAAGCCTATATTAGGCTTTTGTTTTGTTGATTAATACTGTGAAGTAATAAAATAAACACACCTTTGTACTTCACATAAAACATAAAGGAAGGGTCGTGCTGTTCAATTTGGTGTTCATTAATTATGGAGAAAGTTCAAATTTCATTGATCTAGATTTTCTGTTTATTGTTTTCCACATTTAAGAAGGGAAGACATTCCTTGTGAACTTGTCTAATTGTGAGCACAAGTAACAAATGTCATGTTGTTATTTCAATGCTGAATCTGTTTAGACTCGAGTTATGCTATTAAAGTTGTTAAATACTGCGTGCTGGGCAACTCAGCCTTTTTTTCAAAAAACTTATGAATGCCTGTAGCATTTTTTTAGGATCTGAGTGCCAAAATTGTTCACTTGGCAGTGCCATTATTAGAACCTGAGTTCTGTGTACCAGAAGTAATGGAATTCTCTTTGTGTTTAGATGAAGATGATGATTTTGCCAATAAAAGAATTTCCCTGAAACCGAAGGAGAATGGGACGTCAGCAATTGGAACAAATACTGTGAAAAAAGAAGTAAAACCACAGGCTAAAAGCAAGCCCCTCTCTCCAGTGAAACAGACTCCCACCTCTGCACTTGATTTCTTTGGGACAAGGAGTGTCCAACGGTCAGAAAATAAACTGGTAGCAAGTAAAAGGAAAGAGGTGAATACTGATGATGCTCCTTTAGGCTGCCCTTGTGTCTGATGGCAGCTCAAAATGAACAGTTTGACTGCAAGGCAGTACCTTAACTGCTGCTTCTACATCCTGTTACTTTGTAATGACCACTCAGGTAGAAGTTGAGCTCTGGTGATCCGTGTGTGTTCCTCAGATCCTCAAATACAAGTTTGGAGTAGAGTTTCCGTGCTTGATAAGATAGCACAAAGTTGAAAGTAGTATTTTCTTCTCAAGTGACTTTTCTTGAAATCTATTAAGTTTTCTGAGGTTAGTGAGTGGAAGGGGTAGCTTATATTTGAGGGTGGAGGGCAGGAAGGAGAGGGAGAAGGTTGTTTTCCCAAGCTTTAGGGTGCACGTATTCATGGAATAACAAAGTGCTAAGTAAAGTTTGGAGGAAGTAAGAAATTCCCAGTGTAGTTATTGATGTATTTTTCAAGTGGGCCAACTGTGATAGCTTCAGAGATGTTCAGCATTCTTTGAAGAGTTGAGATATTTATATTATAGCATGGTCTTGTTTTGAACAATAAAATCCCTTGAAAATAGCCTTGTTTAATAGTGTTTAGGTTAGAGAGGTAGAAATTAATGTTGTATATCTTATTCACAGTCCTTTTCTAGAAGTGTACAGGAGTCTATACATATTAAATTATTATCATTGACACAGTAATGGTGTAACTGAATGGTTGGTCTTTTTTTCTTTAATATAGCCTTCACAGAGCAGAGACAGCACTTTAGATGATGAGGCCATTGCTAAGCAACTGCAGCTTGAAGAAGATTCAGAGGTAAAAGCTTTACAAATTTAATGCTCTGTATCAAGAGCAGTTTAACTTAAATTGTTTTTCCTTAAGAAATTAAGATGGACTTTCCAGGTATGCTATTTTATTACACTTAGTTAAGTGTAATAAAATTCATCAATATGTGCAAGCCTGGTTACACAATTATTTTTATGGGCATCATTTAACTTTCGTAAATAGAATTTATCGCTTAATCTGTTTTCTCTCTCTCCAGACTTTCTCCATTTGTGCAGTTGATGTGCTTCTAATAATCCTGCCTTTCACACAGAATTCACTTTCTGCTTCCTCATGTTTTGATGGTGTTATGTATTTTTTCATTTTTTGGAGTGAAAAATTAAAAGTCGTTGCCATCCATGATCTATTTCACTTGTCTTCTGAATTTTCTTATAGTTGACAAAAATGTGAATGACTCTTAAAGTTTCCTATTTGAATCAGTACTATTATGAGGGGAAGGTACACTTACACATAATGACTAGCTTTTGGGAAAATTTGGTTTTCCACATTTATTTGTAATATTGAGTATTGTCTGAAATAAGTAGATTGTACAGACAAATCTGCATCTCTGAAGGTAAGGATGAGAGTAAATGAATCCAACTTCACCCTACTAGAAGGTTAAACAACCTGTCAGGAAAAATAAAATTATGTCTTTCATTTGAACTGATCTTATCTATAACAGTCAGAGTTTCTGTGCATCAAAGTACTTTATATCAGGTGTATCTCTGCCTCAGTCTGCTTTGCATTTTGTGGTCACTGTCCTTTCCCTTTCTCACTATACACAGGGAAGGTAGATTTCACTGTTTTGGACACATACAAACAATGCCTGCATACTGGTTTTATAAAGTCATCTGTTGGGATCTTAGAGCATGGCATGTTGGATTTCAATAATGAAAGTAATTTTGTTGTTCTCTTGTTGAAACAATGGTCAGTATTTATTTGCAATAATGAACAGTATTCCTGAATAGAAAAAGTTTTCCTCAAGGCACCATATTGGACAGAAAAGGTAACCAAAGGATCAGTTATCACTGGAGATGCCAGGTTTATGTTGTTAGGTGAAGTAAAAATGAAACCAAACTGACTTGTGGGTTTTTTTAAACTAAAAAATAGCTTTCACAGAAGTCGTGCCCTATTTGTTTTGACTGGTTCTTCTATCAGAGAAAATCAGTTGTATGAGTATAAATAATAGAAAGTTAAAGTATATTTGCTTCCCTAAAGTAAATAGAACTGACACTAAGAGCAAGGTTAAGGCCAGTAATTAAATTCTCCACAACAGACAGAATTTATATATATATATGTATATATGTATATGTTGCAAGTAGTAAATAAGAATAAAACATTCATTCTGGCAACATCATAATTTTTAACAGGCATTGTTACTACTTGTCTTTTGGGACTGCATTTGATATAGCCAACAGGTTCAGTCTTGTTGCAAGCTGTTTGTTGTGAGGTGCTGCCTTCAAAGTTTGATTATTTAAAAAGAAAAAGGTACACAGCAATAAAAATATGAACAAAAAACTCCTTTGAAAATGGCTTATACAGGCATAATAATAATGCTTCTAGTGCAACAAATCCATTTTTCTCACTAGATTTAACTAGTCTTGCTTTCTAGGGGAAACGAGTAGTGCCATTTCTAGAAATTTATTTTCCTCTGGTAGGACACCCTTTTTCTAGCTTGCTTAGAATTTTTTTTTTTAATACTAGAATTAGAACTTGTTTGGCATTAGCCTAAAATTTTTATTTTATTTTATTTTATTTTATTTTTTTTATTTATTTATTTATTTTTTTAGCTGGAGAGACAGCTGCATGAAGATGAAGAATTTGCTAGAACTCTGGCCATGTTGGATGAAACACCACGGAAGAAAAAGGTTGAATTCTTTTTAAACTTAAGCTTTTAGGAATTGCATTGCTGGGAGTGTTCTTATTTAGACACTTGTGTTTTGAGACTTCATACAAATGCATCAAAAACAGCAGGAAAGTGTTTTCATGGAAATAGCATATTCATTTTTTATACTTCTCTCCTGGCTTTTCCTTGCTCAGTAAAGAGTGTCCTGCCTAATCCGACAGTGTGTGCCGAATGCCTCTGTTGGAATAATTAAGTGAAGTGTGTTGCTGTGTCCCAGTGGTAGCTGGGACACACATCCCTGACTTTGGCATTGTGTGTTTATTTAGGCTCGGAAAGATACAGAAGGAGGGCAAACAGTACTGAGCATCAACAGCAGCCCTAATACAACAGCAGAATTTAAGCAGTCAGAAAGAGGTAGGACACAGAAACTGAATAGCATTGCACTAATTTATAATATTAATGAGATACATTCTTATATATGAACTGTTCTCCCTCCGCCTCCTTTCAAATGAAAGCAACAGACTCACCCGGTACAGCCAAGAATTACTCTGCAAAGCCACAAACTAAATCTGAGCAGTTGAAAGGTTCTCATTTATCCCCACAATCATCTGATGGTAAAAAAGACGAGATTGCTGAAAAGGAAAGAGGTGCTCAAAATTCACTATCAAGAGAAAAAGCAGCTTCAGGGAAAGAAGAGAAG
This sequence comes from Zosterops lateralis, assembly GCF_965231275.1. Taxonomy (NCBI): domain Eukaryota; kingdom Metazoa; phylum Chordata; class Aves; order Passeriformes; family Zosteropidae; genus Zosterops; species Zosterops lateralis. The sequence goes on along the minus strand of NC_139766.1, from coordinate 23,216,202 downwards.
ACACCACCAAAGAAGGAGAAAGTTTCTCCCAAGAAGACTGAGGTAGGAGCTATCAAAATTAATTTAGATGTCTTGGTGGAGTTTGCAGGAAAATAGTTTTCATTTATTATAGGTGTCACTGTTGTAACTTGGTACTTTGAATCTCTTGGGCAGCTTTTAAGGATTTGAATTCTAGTAAGACTGTAAATTCCTTATGGCAGTTGTAAAACTATGTGGAAAAAATTATCTGGCAAAGTGTAAATTAAACAACAGATGATGGACCTGAGGTTCTCTAATGCCCATTACAGTTTGCAGGTACACTGCAAAATCAGTTCTGTGCTTTCTCTTGTTTAACTTTGCTGGAAAACACATAAAGCAGGAATTCTGATGCTTACTGAGTGAAGACTCCCTGCTGTGAGTGTGGTGACCTTGAAGCATCTGTTCTGTGGCTAGAATGATAGGTGGCATTGTTTTAGGGATTTATATTTCTCTCCCTAGTCTCCTATTTTTCTTATTATTTATATGCTATATAGGAATAGAATTTAGGGTTTTTTATCTGATTCAAGAACTGTATTTGTTGAACACTGGCAGTTATTGGCAACATCAAAAGGTACTTTTTAATCATACAATATAAAGTACCCCATTTTGACAATTAAATAACTGTTGTAACTAGAAGGTAGAGCCTGTACCTCCTTTTGAGATGAGTTTTTAACAGTTCTTTACTGATTAGGAAGCATAAGTGTCTCTTTAAGTCTACTACATAGTATTTCTACTTTTATGTAAGTGTAGATCACAAATTAAATAGGATGTGAATTTAAAGTGACAGTTTGAGTTAAGTGAGCCTGTACATGTGTGATAGATGAATTTACAGAAACCTGACAATAAACAATGGGTACGTATTTTTTAAACTCTCTCACATTTTTGAAATGTTTTTTCTTGTTCCTTTTAAAAATACCTCAATGCAAACACCAAAAGCAGAGCAAGCTTCAGTATTGCATGTTAATAGATTAAAAACAAGCATTAGAACTTGCTTTTCCTTTGGTGCATGAAAATGTCTTAAACTGTCAAGCTGGAGTTTATTTTGCTGGTTTTATATATGTAATATGTATATTATTTTTTTCCCTCTCCTGACCCAGTCTATAAGTCCTGAGGACTCTGAAAAGAAGCGAAACAATTACCAGGCTTACCGAAGCTTCCTTAATCGTGAGGGTCCGAAAGCACTGGGTTCCAAAGAGATACCTCAGGTAAGTTTGGCCACAGGATTCTATATAGGGAGTGTTTGGTAGACCTACTGCTGTAAGTGGTTTAATAAGTATCAATTTAACTGTTTAAAGACTGGTATTTTTTCCCAGTAGGAAGAATCTGTTAGAAAAACCCAAATTGTAATGCAAAGCAGTGACTAAATGTAAGGAAGTGTACTAAAGAATTTGTATTCAGAACTTGGTTTAGGAAGTCATGGTGATCAAAAATAGTTACTGGTCCTAAAGTTGAAGATTGCTGTCACTCATTTATTGACATGCTACACTTGAAGCAGAGTGCTACAAGTGTGGTCAGATAAACAATGTGTGAAATTTTGTTGGTAGCTATTTCTATTGGAACTTTTAGAACTATTACCTAGCTAGGTATGATAATCTTACTTGTAAAGTTTTATAGGGTGCTTGACATGGTAGAGGGTTAAAATAGCTGATGGTTAAGAGCTGTCTGGTAGCATTGTATCAGTAATGGCATTTTCTGCAATGCTCTGGTTCTCAGGGAGCTGAAAACTGCTTGGAAGGCCTGACATTTGTAATTACTGGTGTTTTGGAGTGTATTGAGAGAGATGAGGCCAAGTCTCTGATTGAACGTTATGGAGGAAAAGTAACTGGCAATGTCAGCAAGAAGACAAATTATCTCGTGGTGGGGAGAGACTGTGGCCAGTCCAAATGTGAGAAGGTGAGTGTGTTCCTGTGCCTGGCCAAAGGCAAAGTGAAACTGAATTGTCCCTCTCTTAACCGGTAATTTCCAGTATCCCTGCCAACAGGAAGCAGTGCTAACAGTAAAGTGCATTTTTAAAATGAAAAGTTGCCAAGTGGTTTACGGCTTTGTTTTGTTTTTACTTACGTGCATACATGTACACACATACACACACACACATATATATATAAACTCTTGTGGTTGTGTTCCTAGTCGTAGTTTTTACTGTAAAACACTTTGAAATGAATTATGTAAATCCTAATGTAACTTGACTTCACATATAATTCTTTCTTTTGTTCCAGGCATCAACTTTAGGTACAAAAGTTATTGATGAGGATGGTCTGTTCGATCTCATTCGAACTATGCCAGGCAAAAAGTCCAAATATGAGCTGGCAGCTGAAGCAGAGGTATGTTTATAATAAACTTAGGGGACTAGGGGTGTTTTTTTGCTTTGGTTTGTTTTTAATTGAAAGGAGTTTGTCTTCTGTTCCAGTAATAGTAACACAACAATCATCAGTTTGACCTTCTAGGTTAAAAGTGAAAATTTTTGTTCCTGCTTAAGACAAATGACTCTACTTGGGAGCTAAAGGTTATATTCCCACTCTGACATTATTCTGCATTTTAGGTACCTAACACAGCAGGTGATTGCATCTCCTTAGATGGTGTTGGGTTGAAACAAAGAGTATTCATTAATTCTTTGGAATAAGTAATTGTGACTGATAGCACATGGTACCCAGACAGGCCCAGGAATATGTAAACTATGTGTATACATAACAGACCTTGTCTTTATGTGGTACTCCAACTAAGAATATTAAAGGTAATTTTTTCAGGCAATACCAAAAAAGAGATAACAAGTTTTTTGTGCACATTTAAATTAGGTTGAAGTGGCTGATAGAATGTTATTAAAATCTCTGTTAGCTCTAACACGTGGTGCATTCAGTACAGACATGACTTATTTTGCAAAATACCATTAGTGTCCCAGGGAAAAGCAACTCTAAGCTTATTTAGCTGATGACTTTTGCTCCCTTCAAATTGTTTTGGGTTGAACAACTTCTGCAAGTGTTGTTTTGCAAGAGCTTCAAGGTTGTCTGACCCATTTGTTCCAACCTGAGAGTCATCAGTTCAGTATTGTAGGATGCCTCAGGCTTTGTGAATAAGGGGACTGCTTCTGGAGTGACCGGAACACTTCCTGCCTCTCTTTTGTGGGTTGTACTACAGAACCTGGTGACACTGTGGTTTACTTCTCAGAGAGTATCTGCTCTTGAAGTTTTTTTTAATCAGTACATGAACTTTGTCACTTTTTCAGCACCCCTGTATTTGTTTAAATAAATGTGCTGTTTATTTACTGTATTTTTAAAAATTTCTTATTTTTTTATTTTCCTAAGGCAAAAAAAGTGGAATCAAAACCTAAAAAGACACCGCAGAAAGATGAAGCTGAAAAAAGGAATTCTAGCCCCTACAAAAGGGAAGCTGATAATAAAAAATACAAGTCTACTCCTGAAAAAGGAGATACCATCAGATCTGTCAAGAAAGAAACCACTGCTGTTCGAAAACTTACAGACTTTAAACGTCAGACTGTAGAGGAGAAAGAAGCCTCAAAACCTAAGGGGAACTTGGTTTCTGAGGTTAATGAAGATGGCACGGAAAAATTGCTATGGGTGGATAAATATAAGCCTGTATCTCTTAAGGCAATTATTGGACAGCAGGGTGAGCAAAGCTGTGCCAATAAACTGCTCCGATGGCTCAGAAATTGGCACAAGAACACCTTGGAAGATGGACAAGGTGACTGGCCTGGTTAATTTTTCTCTGTGTTCTTTCATGCTAATCGTGCTCCTTGGTTCCCTGGACCAGTGAGGGCCTGGGTGGTAGCAGAGCAGCTCTAGAAATTGGGAATAAGACTGCAGTCAGATGTGTTTTAGTAGCAACTGAGCCTGAGATAATTTTGGCAAAGCTGTTGTTCATTTACTACCCATCTCTCCACCTCAAAAAAGAGCAGAAAAATGTGTCTCAAAAATTTTTTTTTTCCCCAAGTCTTCAGTTTCATTTTTAGAAAAAACCCCAAAATATCCTAGCTGCAATGTATCTAAAAATGGCCTTGTGTTGAGCCTATTGATTTCTTCCTCAGCAAGAGGAAATAGGTGTTAGGCACTGCCAACAGTGAAGATACAGGATAAGAGCAGGTCTAAAGGGCTGCTGTCATGTGTAAGGATGAATTGTCAAGGTCCTAGCAAGAAGTGCATGTGTCAAGTAGACAGTTCACCATCCTATGGATAGACAAATTTTTCTGTGTTTAGAGAGAGTTTAAGTTTTAGTTCAGCCATAGTGGGGTTCTTGTGTGTGATGTATTTGGAGTTTGGCTTAATTTGTTTGTGGTGGTGTGTAGGTTTGGTGGTGTATTTGTTTTTTTATGTGTATGATATGGTTGTGAAGAGATTGCTGAAATGGTTGTATTATGTTCTAGCACTTTTTGGTATTTTTCAGGTGAAAATCACTGCAAGTCATAAATTGTAAGCTGGGTTAAGCTGCTTTTCTCCAAGTGGTTAGGATGCAGCTGTATATGCATCTTTGGATTTTCTTATTGAGCCTTAAATGAGGAAAAAAATCCATTGATGCTTGATCTGTTTAGGAGCATGCAGTTTGTTTTTTATTACATACCTAGGTAAAACTTGAATTTTTTTTTTTTTTTTTTTTTTTTTTTTTTAGCAAAACCGAGTAAAACTGGGAGCAAAGATGATGGGACAGGCTTTAAAGCAGCATTACTTTCTGGTCCACCTGGAGTTGGTAAAACTACTACAGCTGCTTTGGTTTGTAAGGTGAGTTCAGCACTTTTTTGTTACATATATAATGCTGTATCTGGATACAGATACAGTTTGCAGGTGGATATGCTCTGAATGACCAGGGTCTGCTCTCAGCCAGGTTCCACCTGGCTCAGAACAGGGTTACACGTGAAAATATGTTTAGAAACCTTTGTCATGCCTGAGGTGAGAAGCTACCAATGAATGTCTGTGTTTCTTTCTGTTACATTGAGAGGAAGCATATCACAGTACGTTGAACAATTGGAAATGGTTTTCCAATTGTGAGCATTCAGCACTAGTTCTGCAAGTTGGAGAATATTTGTATTTAATTTAGCAGGAGTCAAATTCTGGCAAGCTTTTTGAAAGTCTAAGATTATGGGTTTTATATCTCTAACAGAGAGATCTTTCTCAGATTCCTTCTAAAATTGAAATGCTACTTTAGGATGAGAGAAATTGACAGGGCTATATGTCCATTTCTAAATCTGAATTTAGAAATCTGTTGTATAGAGTAATTGTTAATCCTTTTCCCCCCTTCCCCCACCGCATGCCTTTGAGCTTTGTGGCAACAAGTTGATGTCACACCTAGAACTAGACCTTTAGAAAAGGTCAATGTGCTGTCTTGGGCCCATTTTTTTTTTTTTCCTGAAGCATGGACTTTTCTGTTTCTGGTTTCCAACCTGGCTTACTGTCAGCCACCTCAGGACTCTGCAGAGCATTTCTCTGTGCTCCACAGGAAATGCCTGCAAAACAGACCAAGGCTTTGTGTGCTCAGTGCTGTGTTCTGGTTCCCTCTGGCAGGAGAGTTTGCTGATGAAAGAGCAGCTGGGTTGAGTTGTGTCAGGGACTGTATTAGTGCTGCTGGGGGAATCATGTATTTCCTATTGGTTAAATAGTTAAAAGTTTCTCTTTCCTGCAGCTTTCAGAACCATATGATATGTTTCTTTGTTATACAGCTGGAAATTCCATGGAGCTTAGCCAGCCTTGGCTCACAGCTCTGTTTCTATCCCTGCTGGTAGTTCTGGCAATTTTGTAATCTTGCAAAATTTAATATGTGCCAATGATTCCAATGCTTCCCTATCCCCCTCAATTAAAACAAAATGAAAACCAACCAAACAAAAAGCCCCCAAAAACCAACCAATTAAAAAACTCAAATAAAAAAACAAACAAAAAAAAAATTTTAAAAAAATTAAAACCTACAAGGAAAAACCCACCAAAAAGCCAAAAATAGTCTCTCTTGGGCCCTTCTGTTCCACACACAGTTATAATTTTTTTTAATTGCTAGAGAAAAGGAATATAAGGAGAGAAACTAATTAGAGCTGTATGATTTCTCACTGATCTGTGTTCTCACTTTTTATGTGGTTTATGTGTTTGGACCAGGAACTGGGGTATAGCTACGTGGAGCTGAATGCCAGTGACACTCGCAGCAAGAACAGTCTAAAGGAAGTAGTTGCTGAATCACTTAACAACACCAGCATCAAAGACTTCTGTTCTGGTGCGTCTGTTGTTTGAAGGACATTTTTGTTTTAGTAAGAGTCTGGTTAGAGGAAGGACAGAGCTTCCTTATTACACAACAATGTTAGGAATTTACCTTGCTTGTCAGGTGGAGGGACCTGGCTCTAATAGGGATGGGTTCATGTAGTAAGCTGTTGCATTTCTTCTTCAATTTAGAATTAAATCCTGCTATTCATAGCATGAGTTGTTAATCTGCACAAACTACTCAAGAACTCTGCAGTTGCTTCTCTGTTCCATGGGACTTGTTTCTCAGAAGATGACATGAGGTTATAGTCTGGTCTGTGAACACAGATTCATGTGATCAAGTGGCAGAGCCACCACCTCAATTGCCTAGGCTGGGGTTATGTTACTTAGCATTGGGTAAAACTCTGAGCAAGACTCCTTTATTCCCATCTCATTTTCTTATCCATATTCATTTTCAGGTGCATCTTCATCAGTTAGCGGGAAACATGTATTGATCATGGATGAAGTGGATGGTATGGCAGGCAATGAAGACAGAGGAGGGATTCAGGTGAATCCACTGTAGTTCCTGGCTAATGCCATTGCCAAGAGTATGTGCCATATATAGCACAAAATAGTCAAGCCACTCTGCTCAACCCATGGTCCATAAGCAAACTCTGCAGAGTACAGTCTGACTTGTTTTAGAAGCCTGTCTTTGTGTAAGAATTGTGCATTGCTAGAGAGGGGAGAAAGGATACTTGTGTAGAAGAAGCCTGGAGTGGTGCACTTCAGAACAAGTACATTTATCCTAAGATCTCTCTAAGGTGACATCTCCATGCAGAGGGAGGTTTGTAATCTGGCTGGGACTGTTGCTCCTTTGCATAGGCAGTTAACACTGAGTACTAATGTGTGGCATAGGCAGCAGCATCCTTTGTTCTCTTTAGTAGCTCCAGTTTTAGCTTCTGAGGAGTTCCTATAGTCACATGCAGTACTTTGACAGTAAAGGGCATACAGATTTTTAGCTCAGATGCAGGTTATTTCCATTGCAGGAATGAAACTGAACTGAATTTCATCTTCATTAGAGCTAGCAAAGTTTGTTCTGGCAAGCCTAAAAATGATCAAGCCTCGTGGAGCGAAGATGAGCCAGTCTTTTTACTTTCTGCTTTCTCATTCTTTGTGGCAGGGTGCAGCCAGAAAGCTGTGTGTTCCTTCTGGGCATAAGGCAGGTCAAACTGGCCTTTGGAGAAATGAGTCTAGTTCTGCAGGTGGACAGCTGTACTCTGGGGCTATTGGTCTTCATTGCTTCTTGAAGACAGTTCCAAACATAATTGCTGGAAGTAGGCAGTGGAAGCGGGTAGGCAGCAGATCTCTTGCAGCTGAATAGAACAGCAAGTGAAAAATGTAGGCAAGGGGCTGGGTTTGTACTGTGTAGAAATGTGATTACAGCAGGAGGATTTGGCACCTGTCAAGGATGTGATTTAAGGCAGGGACTAATGCTGCTTGGTATGACATTCTAACTGTTGCTGTTATCCAGGTTATCTGATGTAATTGTAACATGTTTAAATTACAGGAGTTGATTGGTTTGATCCGACACACGAAGATACCCATCATTTGTATGTGCAATGATCGCAACCATCCTAAAATGCGCTCCTTGGTGCACTACTGTTTGGATCTTCGTTTTCAGAGACCCCGTCTAGAACAGATCAAAGTAAGTAGGCTGTGGCTTTATGGACTGCACTGAATTACCATCATAACTTCAGTTTTCATGTGGCAGAGTTTATTCAGAATTGGATACACCACTTAATGGATCATCTCAGTGAGTAACTGCTTCTCAGAATGAATTGTCTGAGTTTTTCGTCCCAAACCCTCTTGGATTTTAGATGTCTGTCTTAAGAATGTATGCAGAATAGGTTTTTATTAACAAACATGCTCTTTTTTACACCAGTAGTTAATGATGGTTTATGTTTGTGAGAGAAAATTTGAGCTATATGTGGTTTAAAAATTCAGAAAAATATGCAATGCTCTTTCATGTTTTACTGTCAGTAGAACAGTGTCGGTTTCATGTGTCAGTAGTATATTCTACTGGAATTCATAGGAATTCTCTAGTGACAGTTTCTCAATTGTGATTACAGGGTGCCATGATGTCTATTGCATTTAAAGAAGGTTTAAAAATTCCTCCACCTGCTATGCAAGAGATAATCCTGGCAGCAAATCAGGACATCAGACAGGTCAGTACCCATTCAGCATCAGTGACTATTCAGATAGCAGATTATGTACATTAATTTCAAAGTATTTGAGCAATATTTTTATGTATAAGATCAGGCCGTTACTGCTGGAATCTTCCATTTAAATTCTGTTATGCTACCAAATTTTAAATTTTGTTCTTTAGGTTTTGCATAATCTTAATATGTGGTGTGCAAAAGAAAAATCACTGACTTATGATGAGGCTAAAACAGATGCCAGCAGAGCCAAAAAGGACATCAAACTGGTAAGTGTCAAACACTGGGTTGGCTTTTACTGTCATATTCTGATATAATCACTAAGCTTTATAAGCACTTTTTGAGCTGAAGCACTGAATAAAAGCCTTAGGTGCCAGAAGCTATCACATTTGCCACAAGTAGTTGAAGAGTAGTATATCAAGGACTGAGTACATATTTTGATATACTGGTCTCTTATGTAAGATACAATTATGAAGCTCATTCTTCCCATCCTTTCTTCTCTGTTAAGGAGTTAATTCTCTTAATATTAAAAATAAAATACAGTTCTTAAAGCTGGTAAAGTTCTAAGGTGGAAATACTGAATGTGGAGCTTGTATTGATATCAGGATACTCCTGGATATTTATTTAGTTGATACTGTGCTGCGTCTAATATTTTGTGTTGATCTTCTAGCTGCTGACTTCTTGAAATGTCATTTATTTAGGGCCCTTTCGATGTTGTCCGGAAGGTTTTCGCTACTGGAGAGGAGACTGCTCGTATGTCTCTTATAGACAAATCAGATCTGTTCTTCCATGATTATTCACTAGCACCTCTCTTTGTCCAGGAGAACTATGTGCATGTGAAACCAGCTGCTGCTGGGTGAGTTACTCCAAACCCTAAACTGACAGGCTTTTTTGTTACGGAGTCAAAGTAGACCAAAATCCATCTGGATATTTCCACTTTGTAATAAAGTCAACTTCATTTTTTTCCAGAGGTAATTTAAAAAAGCACTTGGTGCTCATGAGTAGAGCAGCTGATAGTATATGTGATGGTGATATCGTGGACAGGCAGATTCGTAGCAAGCAGAACTGGAATCTTCTTCCAACACAGGTGAGCACTTAACACTCATTTTATTCTTTCAGGGGTGTCCAATGTTAAAAGTGGATCTGTGGAAATTGATTTTTCCATATATGATCTGTGTAGTTCATACTTGATGTAGTATTCTCTGTTCCACTGGTGATCAAAAGGGTTTCCCATATCCATATTGTTGAGCCCATGCTGCAACATGAAATTAAGTCTTCTGAAACTTGGAATAGTTGGACTGTCACAAAGCATAGAAGCACATGGTGTGTGTCACTTGTGCTGTTACAAGCCTGCTCTGTCCTTCCTCTCACCAGGGCAGGATTTCTCCCAAAGCATAGAGGACTGAAGTTTGGTCACTGTACTTTTTTTAATGCTCACTGAAACACTGACAAGATTTGTGCTTAAAGGATTATGACTGACATTGTAGGTAAAAATTGGATGGCACCTCTGGAGGTCATCTAGTTCACCCCCTGCTCAGTACACATCCAAAGAGCTGAATTGCTTAGGAACATAGCTGACTTGATGTAGATTTGCAGTGTTCTTTGGAAATGTCTCCTTCACCATGTCTTTGTGTTGGAGATCACTTGTTTGTGTGAAGTATTTGTCTGACTGCAGTCTAAATTGGACATGAGAAAGGCCATGTTTTGGGGTTGAGGGTTTTTTTGAGTTGTGAAACCCAGATAATTTCACTGGTATTTTAGAACATGGTAACGAACAGGGTGGTACAAGGGGTGAAGCTGGAACCCAACAGGGATTGACCAGAAATAAGCAATTGAGAGAGTTCTCTTAAAATAAACTCTTTTCACTGTGGCCCTGTGTTGAGTACCCTTCTTCCCTGGGGGCAGTGCAGTGCAGGGCAGTGTGTCATGGTGTCCATGAGACTTTCCGTGTGATCTGAATTTGGCATATGTTTTACTTTTTCAGGCTATTTATGCAAGTGTTCTCCCAGGGGAGCTGATGAGGGGTTACATGTCCCAGTTTCCTGTCTTTCCCAGCTGGCTGGGGAAATTCTCATCCACAGGCAAACATGATCGTATCATTCAAGAACTGGCAATGCACATGAGTCTCAGGTAGTACTGACATTTCTCTGATACTGTTTTTTCTTGTGCAGTTCTTTACCTACCATTAATTCCTTGAAAAAGTGACACATTCATGTGTTCTGTGAATGTGTTCCTATGTTAATGGTGACACTTTTCTCAGTGCTTAGTTTGAATGTCAAAACTGGAAATGCTTTTAGTATAATCACAAGTACCTTGCATTTTTCTTTTTTCCCCTGAAGTTGTTTCTCAGTTAGGGATGTGTTTCCCCAGACTGTTTGCTGTTCAAATACCTTGCATTGGTTATTTCCTAATGCAGGTTTGGCAAACTTGTAGTTTGCTCTTAAGGCATCTGATTGTTGATTTGCTGAGGGCCTCCTTACCTATTTGTTCTTGTCTTTAGAAGTCAGTGGTGCTGGTTGGACAGATTTACTTACTTAATACTATATTTTCAATTTGATAAAGAACTCAGACATGCAAGAGGACAGTAAATATGGAATATTTGTCATATTTGCGGGATTCACTTGTCCAACCCTTGAAAGACTTTGGAGCAGATGGTGTACAGCAAGCTATAACATTTATGGACTCTTACTGCTTGATGAAAGAAGATGTTGAAAATATCATGGAAATAAGCACATGGGGAGGCAAACCCAGTCCTTTTTCAAAGCTAGATCCCAAGGTAAAATTCACAAGTGATTTTTTTTTGTTTTCTTCCATATCTTAAAAAAGAAATCCTGGAATAATTGCTATGGTATGGATGTGCTTTGGAAAGGTTGAAGTTGGTGCAACAGCTTAACCATAATTGATAGTAGGCTTTGTGAATCAGCTGTCAGACATACCACTAAAACTTCAGGGCTAAGTTCTAAAGATCATCAGGCTGTGCTTCACTCAGGAGTCTTACACTTTTTGTTCCCAGTGTAAAGGATTACTGGGTGTGGGTTGTGTTGTGGGTATAGAAGCAGAACACAGGAAGGACAAGGGAAAACTGTACCTTTCTAGAGACAAGCTCTGGCTCTGAGGTCTGTGTCCTTCAGGCTCAGCCCTGCCTTTCTTACCATCCTGCAAAGGAAGAGGGACACACAGCTGCCTGTGTTACAGTGCAGGCCCTGCATTCAGAGGCTGCCTTGCAGCTTCCACCTTTCCCAGTCCTGTTAGACAGAGCTGCCAGACCTGGGGTGCTTTGTGTGCTGCTCTTACAGTGTCCAGCTACTGCACTCCAGTGGTTGGGACCCTCACCTGGTAGAAGGTGAACTTCAGCTCAAGTTGCTTTTACAAACCAGGCAGATGTGATCTGAACCATGATCTCCCTCATCCAGGTCAGGTGCTCACGGAAAGAGAAGAACCTGCTGGTAACTAAACCTACATTACTATCAGGTGTCTTCTGTAGTCTGAATATGCTGTTTAGTCTTGCAAGTGTACAGTGCTGCTGAAGGGGACTCTGGTGTGACTGTGCTGAAATTATTGTAGGCCTAAGCAAGAAGCATCTGAAGATGCACACTATTGAGATTATGTGGGACTTGTTTAAAATGAGCCTTCACTATACAGCTCTTAAATACTTTCTGTCTCCTTTTGAGAGTGTTGTCTTCTATGTATCTTTGCTCACATCTTTCCAAAGGAAAGTTGCTGTGGAAGCTCTCAGTAAGTTTGGTTAGCTAACAATCTGTGGTTCCTAAACTGATGATCAGTTTCCTTCCTTCCACCCTGCCAGGTCAAAGCAGCTTTTACACGTGCCTACAACAAAGAGGCACATCTGACTCCATATTCACTTAGTTCTGTCAAGGCATCTAAAAGGCAGTTGGGATCTGCAGCGACCTTAGATCTGAGTGAAGACTTGAATGTGGAAGAAATTCAGTCTGATGAGGATGAACAGGATACTGTTGACAGTGATGCAATGATTAAGGTGATTTAATTTCCTCAGTATTAAACCACCCCACTGAAGTGTTGGGGCTTTTTTTTGTTTTTAGTTACCTTTTTGTGACTTTTAGCATCATCTTAATGAATTAAGAAAAAAATCATAGTAGATATTAAATAATTAATCTCTCAACTTTGAAACTTTTAACTGGCGTTAGTATGGAAAAATCTTAAGTTACTTTCATCCATTGTCTTATGTTGGACCAAAGTGAGACATCACTTTAAACCTATGAGTTCTGCATCCAATTCCAAAACTTAGTGATATTTCAAGTGTTGATGAGGATAGCGCCAGGCCTGTGACTGTGGTTACTACAGATGATAATTCTAGTAATATCTTTGTAGGTATCACCAAATGGGGAACTGTGGTCAGCCCTTAAAACTGAATATTGTAGTCTGTATTCTCCATGGCATTTGGAAACTTCACATTTGAAAAGGGAGGGAAAGAGGTGGCTTTTTCCTTTAACACTGACTACATTTTGACTTAAACTTTGGTCAGGTTGCAGCTGGATTTTAAACTGTCTGTCTATTTCTGTTTGTAGCAAAAAAAGGTGAAGTCTTCCAAGCTGCCAAAAAGAGAGAAAAATGAAGAAACAACAAAAAAAGAAGGGAAAAGAAAAGAGAAAACAAGACATTTAGAGTAAGATCTTGCTTTGGACACAGCTTTGCTTATCTAATTTCTGCCAGGAACATGAAATAGATCCAGTGCTGCTGCTGGGAAAGTAGAACCAGTGCATTGAAAATGCTCCTCTTATAGAGGTGCTGTAGCTCTTGTGCTCTCACACAATGCCCTGCTGTGCTTACTCTTGACATGGTATATGTTACAAGCTATAACTGTCCTTGTGCAACAGACACCAGGTGCCTAAACATGCTGAAAATGTCATGTTACCTGGTATTTGTGCTGAGTCTTCCTGGGACTTCACTGCTTTTTTTTTTTAATATAGATCCCCTGGCATTATGTGGTGAAGTCTTGTAAATAGTATGTGATGCAAAAACCCCATACATAAATGGCCTATTTGTACATTATAGAAATTAAGCAGTATATAAAATGACAATAAAATGTTTCACAGGACTCTTTTAAAGCTTTGGTTAAGTTCATGGAGTGTTCTGTCCTGCCTCCCTCCTTTATTCCACAGTTTTGTCTTTCCTTCACTTACATGAACATTACGTGGCATTCCTCTTTTCCTAGAACTTCCTTTTTGTTCAGTGAGAGACAGAAAAGCAGTGAGGAATTTACTTCCAAAACTTGAGTAGCTTGTACTTTTACAAGTTACATCTTTAATTAAAACCAGAAAGGAATATTTAAAGAGTAAAAAATGTTTAATTGAAAATATTTATAACAGTTCAGAACTGATACTGAAAAAAAAGAACAGTAGGGAGATGGTTTTTCTTTTTTCATTACAAAGATGTCCCTGTGTTTTTTCTTTGGTGCAGATAAAATGCAATATGTATTAATTATCAGTTTTATTACTACAATAAAGCAAAGTACAAAATTTATCAAAAACTAAATAGTTAGATATCACAAAATAGAAATTACATGGCTGGTATTAGGCTTTTCTGGGGAAGAGATGTGTGATGTAGTGATAGAGCTTTCCTTGCTGCTTGCCAGCCAACACAAGCAGTTCTGGAAATAAACAGAAGTGGTTAATTATATTCTTAGATATACTGTGAGAGCAGATCAGGAAAAATAAAATCAACTCAAAATTCCCCAAAAGAACTTTAGTGCGTTACTCTGACCTACAGCTGAGTTTTCACATAAGGTATTTGCAATAGTAAATCTGGCTTGAAATTATTAACGTTATTGAGGAAGATTATTAACTCATTTTTGGTTACCATTGGAAAAAAAAAAAAAAAAAACCACAACCAAAGTCCTCAATCTAAGTCTTTGGTCTAGACAGAGCCATACTCTCATTCTTTGAAGTATGAATATCTCAGGCCAACTTGCTGTTGTTATCCTGGGATAGATTCTGTTAAATAGGCAAGTTAAGATCATGTAACATACATTTTAGATTTGCTCCTTCCAGTTCTATCCCCTTTTGCTCTCCCTCCCTACACTTAAACCCATGCTGGAAGATCTGGAAAAGTTTGGATGGTGCTGAGATCTCCAAACTGTTCTATGCTACTCAAGCACACCTGGTGTTCAGGAACATGTCCCAAAACAGAACAGATTGTGGATGTTAACGTGGTCATAGGTTAAAGCCCAATTTAACAACCAGATTAGTTGCAGTAGCAAAGCCTACTGGTGTTTGCATGCCTGAGAGCAAATTGGGGCTAGAACTGGGTCTCAAGTTATCTGAGGCAGTGACCCAGGCTGTAAGTTAAGATTCCTTACTGGGCACAACTCCCAGAGTTGTCTAGAGTGAACCCTGTTAAGTGGAAAGTACAGACTGTAGGACATACCTGAATTTATTGGTCCTCATCTTCTAGTTTGAGGTACTCTGTGCAGTCATTTATTTTCTTAAGATCAACAATGTTAATCCTTTCAGAACACATGGGACACATATTTTCAGTCTGTAACATGCTGTTTTAAAGGAAGGGTAAGTGGTCAAAAGCTAAGTCTAACATTTTTCAAAGGAAGTTGGGCCTAAGGCACAAAGCCTAGAGCAGGGTTCTGACCAGTGCTATGTAACAAGTGCAGGACAGAGCAATGGCTGCTTCTGTCTATGTTTGCAACAGCTGAGAGCTAACGCACCAGGAAGGCAGCTGTTTGCAGCATTGAAACATATAACAAAGGACATTTTAGCAGCTTCAGAGTTTCCTGACATTGGAACAGAGCTATCGCATCCTGTTGTCACATGTGATTATCAGGGACAAGACATTATTGCTGTCTTAGTCTGTACCAAATTCTATGTGCATTTTGTTTGTTTTGGTGATTGCTGGTATGCTTGTGTTCCTGCCCTGCCCTCATCTCAGGCCTTCTTCCTGGACTGAGCTGAGAACTTACACAAGCTCACCATCCATCTTCATTTTTGTTCCTGTTGGAGCCCTGCATCACTTGCCCAGTTCTTTATCACAGCCTATCATTTTGGTCAACTTTGAAGCAATGTTCCGTGAGCGTCTTAGATGTAACTACCAAGTAAGGGGAATTCTTCTTCCACCCAGCCCAGCTGTTGCATGTTTTTAGTACTAAATGATCCATTAGCTGCTTAAATACAAACAAACATCAGAATACTGCAATAGAAAAAAAATCCCAACTTACCTTTTGAATTCTGAGTAGAGGGCAGGAAAGTCACAGTGTGGGCAAACTGTCCAGTCATCACGTACCATGTGCCGACCCTGCACACAAAAGCTGCAGGTAACTAAGGGGCAACTGCTGCTGCCTGGCTGCAGAGGGTATTTACTTTCCAACCTTATGGAAATGTTATGAAATGGAAATGTTATGAAAATGTCTCAGCAACTGAGTTCTAAGATCTTGAATTAAAAGCCTCATATACGTGTTACTGTAGCTTGATTACTGTGTAAATTCTGTAAATAGAAACAGAGCTCTCAGAGATGCAGTGTTATCATTTGCATTCCTCTTTTAAAAATGGGAATCTAAGAATATACTGAATTATAGTGTTTAAAATTATTTTCGTTTGGCAATTCTAGAATGTTATCTGTAGATCTGTATCCAGAGCTGTACCTGAATCTGCTGGCAATTTTGGTGTAGTAAATGACATACCAAAAATACCCCCAAAGCACCTGAGCCCAGTTGGTCACTCAAGTTTGTGAGCCTCCCTGGCCTTTGCCTCTTTACTCTGTATTTTCTCTTTTTTGCTACAGTTTACTAGTTTACTTTTGATAGAATGAGTTTCAATACTATAAAAACACAGCAGCACTTTGAACTATACTGAGAAATTTATGCTCTAATACAATATGCAACAGCAGACTGTGTTGACACTGATTCTCATTAGGTATTTGAAAATGCCACAGTCCTGATGTCTACAAACACCTGTGACATAAACAAACTGTGGCCAAGATGGAGCCTAAATAAATACTGTGTAACATATATTAACAAGTACACTGTGTTTGGCTCATAAATTTATATTTAAAACTCTTTGTTTTCCTAAAGGTATTACTTCTAAAGTTTACCTGTCATCTTATTCTGCTAAACCAACAGAGCAAAAGTACCCTCACATAATGGAATATTAATTTTTTGTGAGACTTAATTCTTTAGTTTTAATAAAGAATGTTAACTCTTTTTGTTTCCTGTTCAAGTAAGTTCTTTTTTCCCTGCAATTTTAGTATGACAATTCACGTGAACCCAGTAAAAATTGTTTTAGTTATACAGTAGCTGTACAGTAACTTCTACCAGGAATGTATGCCATCCTTACCTTTTCAGTACACTCTAAAGAAACAAAATATTAGAACTTCTCATTTCTGTAAGGATGAGTAATGTAAGAAATGCTGAGGTCACTGCCTGAACCATTAGCCTTGGATGTGCTTAAAAATACCCCAAAACAGCTTTTTGAAGTTTTGTTGATTTTTTTTTTTTAATTATTTTGTTCAGTTGGTTGGTTTGGGTTTTGAATTTTTTTTTAATGTGAAGTTTGGGTAGCTTAGGGGAGGAGGGGTGTGCCCTCCACAAGCTCCTGTACATGGAAAAGGAAAGAGGGATTTCTGTTAGTTTTCTGAGCACTTGAGCGCCATGGCAAATGGCTGAACTGGGAAAGCCTCAGCAGCACGAGCCGGGAGCCACACTGCTCTCCCAAGTGCACCAAATGTATGTGCTGGGGATTCCTGGTGCTGCACCTGCCTTCTCAGGAAGCTGAAGTCTCCCAGAATGACTTCCTGAATTTACTTTTAGGTGGCAAGTGAGGACACTCTGTGGTAGTCAAAGACAAAAAAAAAAATTCGGCCACAGATTAGAAAAACCCATAAATGCATAAAAATATCTAGCTGGGATCCACTAGCAAACTGAAGTTCAAATGAACTTATTTTTAAAAGGGAAAGCAGCTTTGCCTTTACTGTCACAGTGCAGAAAGCACAGCAGACACTCACAGTTGCAATGCAGTATGGAAGGTTGTTTTTACAGCTGGGACACAGAAGATCACACTCTGGGAGCTGGAAAGCACAGTAGGGACAAGCTGTTGTCGGCTCTTCTGTCTCAGTTGTGTCCCGACGTCTAAAACATAGATACAGCTGTGAATAAAACCCTCAAGCTGTTTGAACTTACCGAAGCTGTTTTACAATGTCTTTGATATTTAGTAAGTATTTTTCCTTTGAGTTACTTGCACAGCTTCTAGCTGCTATTTTACATTCCATCAGCTCCTTCCTTTTAACTATCACTCAAGCTTCATCACAATTATATCAATTCAGAAATAAGTAATTTTCCATCTAATTAGAAACACCACCACCTTTTACAAGGTGTAACAGATCTTAATACTTTATAAGATTTCAAAACTTGGGTCTATATATATTGACAATAAAGCTATGGTTTCTTTGTTTCAGAGTTTTTCTTTGACAGGACCACAAAGAACAGGAGTAACAAAAAACTGACTTTCTGGTAGGATTATGCAGCTTCTAACTTCCTCCAAAAAGGCTGTAAAAAGAATTTCAGAGAAACACCATAAAAAACAGTATTCATAAAAAAGCTATGTAAGCTGAGACTCTTCAGGTCCTGAAAAGATGTAACTGATAGAAGGGAAATAAATAAAATATGGAGATGTTTAAAATCATAAATGACACAGAAAAGGGTAGATCTCTCCCAAGAGGAGAACTACGAGGCATCACCTTAAACTAGCTAGAGACCAGTCTTGATATAATGGAACTTCTCATAGGAGTCAACTCTCATTAAATATTTACATGACTTTAAGCAGAGGGATTGGATAAGCTCACGGAGAGCTTAGAGACTTAATAAATAAATACCTAAACCACCCTTGAACTCAGCAAGTCCCTGAGCCTTGGTTAGAGACTAGTAGAATAAATGACAGAAGTGTTACATATGCCTGTCCTGCTCTTCTACAATTACCTATGCTTCCTTCTCTGGCAGAAAATATTGTCTAGGATCAAAACAAAACTTCAGATAAGGAAGAAAATGTCAGGAATTCATATATTTTATTTGCCTTCTGATTCTTTTTAATCTTACCCATTTAGTCATCTAAATCACAGAAGAGCACAATGCTGCTGCTTTAGTAGCCAACGGGTTTGGCTGTGGATTCTCAACTAGAAACCAGCTAAACCTGTGTGGCTGCACTTGTGTCTGTATGAAGAAGATGGAAAACACTATTGCTGCTTAGGAAGCATTTTAAATGCACATTGCATTTAAGGCTTATCACATTCAAAGGAAGTCTTTAATTCTCAGAGAAGGGTGGGAAATGGTTCTTAGCCTTTCAAATATAAGACAGTGAAATAATATGAAAACAGTCTACAGGCTTTATGAGCAAAACCAGCATTGCAAGTAAAGTCTTGAAATCATGTGCATTCGATTAACATCACCTGACAATTGTTTCAATTTTCTTTTTGTATTTTGGATCTATTTTACTCCGATACTCAGGTCTCATCAACATAGCAGCAAAACTGAAGGCTGAGTTTTTCAATCCTGCTCGGTGACACTCAATCACAGCTGAAGTCAAGATTGGCACAATATCTGTGATAGAATGAAACAATGATGTCAAATATTTATTTACCATTATTAATGTTTAAAACCTTTGAGCTAATACAGCTGGAAAAGTACTGATGAAAAAAGACTATTTTTCTTCTTTGTCATGGAACACAGTTGCACAATTTGGGCCATTCTTGGAACCATATATAAGAAAACCATGGTTCCACTTCTCACTGCCTCACGCTCCTGAAGTTCAGCATGGCAGCAGAAATGTTCTGACTTTAACCATTTCTCCCAAATCTGGTCTGCATTCTTTAAAGTCTACTTTTTAGTCTACATTTTCCATGTACCCAAAAATAATTTTTAAAAAAGATAAATTAAAATTTTGTGATAAAGTCCCAGAACTAGTCAGTTCATTACACACAATCCTGAGACTGTGTGTGGGTGAGGCTGCTCAGTACTGCAGTAATGTGAGGACAGATTAAAGTGCTGCTGAGGATCCCATCCTGGAGGCTGTGTAAGGAAGAGCTGCCTGGAGGAGGTTGCAGAGCACACTGTGTAGTTACACACTGTTGCTGCCCACAGGATCACAGGGGGAGGATGAACATTGCAATGCACTGCTGATTAATGGGTTGCCTGCAGAGCAGAGCTCCTCTGCTGTCAGCACTTACGTGATGGGAACTTGCTGATGTTGTTGGCTACACGTATAAGCATCCGTGCTCCCTTCATGTGATCACTCCGTTTCACATGAATCTGGAATGCAGCAAAGAAACCACATTTACTGCAGCCATTGGAGAGTAATTCCTGCAGGCTGCTCTTGGCATTCATTCATCCTGCTGCTCCATGCCAACAGCTCCTTCATGAAACTGAGCAGAGTTGGACTACAGAAGGGACCAGAGACTGCAGTATGGCTTTTTCCCAGTCTTTCTGGCCTTCAGCCCACCACTTGCAGCTCTTGCCTCACTGCTGGTAGAGAGGGAGGCTACAGCTGGCTGTGGAAATGGATATCCTCCTGATGAGCATCAGGTTAACTAGTAGAAAACATTTGAGCCCCTGCTTAATTTCATTTACAGAAAAGTACTGATCTACTTATGGATAATTACCTCAAATACAACAACCACCACCATAATAATAAATAGTTGTACTAGTAGCGTAGTATTTGTAAGCATGAATGCAAAAGAAAAACAGGAAGCCATATGTAATTTTAAATTATTCAGTATTTAAAAAAACAATATGCTCCTCGAAGAGGCAGAAACAACTATTCATTGTCCTCCTGAAGCTTGCTGTTAGCATGCACTTGGATTCTGAGATACAATCTATATGACAATATAATTTATGTACACAGAGCATACATACATACAGTTCAATAAATCAGACACTGTGTAACTTACACATAAATTCAATTCCTCAGTTACTTACCTTCACTAAAATATAGCTGTGTAGAATCATGAGGTTTGTAGCCATCTCGGAAGAGATTTTAATCTTCTGGGTCTTTAACTCTGAATACATACTGAAAAGAACATCACGTGCATTTCGATAGTTTCCTTAAAAAAGAAACCCCAACAATTAAAAGTAAATTTAATTTTTCATAACAATATCTTTACTAATGACATATAGGGAAGCTAAAGTTATGTTGATCCTTTGAATAAAGCCATTGCATGACAATTTCTTTGGAAAGCCATAAGCAGTTGCTTGTCACAGTATCCTAAACAATATCAGCCTGGAAGTTAAAAAAATCCCAAAAATTACACTGGGAGAAGTAATCTAAACAGTAGCAAAATATATATGATGGCAATTTAATATAATGAACTTTAAAAGTGGAAGATGTTTTCAGAGCATTTAAAGTTGGTTTTTGTTGGGTTTTTTTTGTTGTTGTTCTTCATGTCAGATATTGAAAAGCGACTTTTTAAATGTCAATTTAGCATACTTCTACTTGATCATTTGCCTTGCCCCTGCAATGAAACAAACCCAAAACCTGTAAAGGGATAGTTAAAATTTGAATGTAATTTTACTAGGTTATACTGCTTCAAGGTTGCTATGCAGGATTGTCCTGAAACCACAGGATTTCATTAAGTTATCAATGTAGCTGAAATCAAGTAGTGTTTTGCAATTTGTCTATTATTGGTTGATTTTTTTGTGTTTTGTTTTCGTGGTTGTTTTTCTGGTTGTTTGGGGATTTTTTGCATTCTTAGAGGCTGAGAAAGTCATACTCTTTGCAGCTGGAGGCATTTAAAGGAAATTCCAATTGTTTCAGAGAACATTTTCCTTTGCCTCCCTATATTTTTCTTATCAGGAGATGTTTTTACTCTACAGAGCAATTTGTAATTTTTTTTATACACTACAATTGAATCGAACTGTGAAATTTGTGTGAGACAGCTAAATATCACTTCAGGATTAGTTGCTGGAAAACAACATTACTCTTCTATATTGTATTACTGACTCTCAGTATAACAGTCATGAAATCATGTGATTACATAAAAATAACTTCATAGAAAACTGCATTAAAAATGGCATATCCAAAGGAAAATACCATGCAGTATGACTTAAAATTATCATTAGGTGGATTTTTAAGGAAAGAACAAACTATATTGGTGCAAATTTCACAATCAAGCTCACTGAAACCTGCTGAAGGAAGAGGGGGCTGATGTAAAAGTGCCTCTCCAGAAGGAACAATTACTGCAAGACTGGTGCTTTTAGTGAGACAAATACTGTGCTTCTTATTACAATGTTGCAGAACACATTTATACTACTAGGGAATATGAAATACAGGATGGGACACTGCTAGATACAAATTTTCAAATTCAGAGAAGCTAGTAAATATTTAAATCTTTGAGCCTTTGTATTTCCTGCTTATATAACTAGCACAAATACATTATTCTCTACTATGATGGATTGGGAGATTTGCTTGCAAAGGGTTCTGGAGGTTTTTCCACTCCTTAGCCCAATGCTGAGGAGCAGTCCATAAATGTTAATTTTCCTGGGTTATTCCCGAGGGTGCTATTTTTCCTTTATAGGTTTTTCTCTTACATAATTGAAATGAAAAGCAAGAGTGTTAGGTTAGGGTTGTTGCCATGGCTACGGAGGAGAGTGAATAATGGAGGTGGCAGCTATTTTGCTTCTAGCCCTCTCTCTTCTTATTTTTTTCTATTTCTAACTTTAGCAACCCATTACAAAGGAAAACCAAGTTTAAAGTAAGCATATGTCTGGTCCTTCAACAGAAATCAACTCCTCTGCCCATTTTCCACTGATAAAAGTCAGATGCTAAGACTAAAGGTTCAGTACCAAGTCAGAACCATATGTAGAAATGGCAGTTCTATGACTTGTAATAGACTGAAAGGTAAAGTTACAGGCTGTCTTAATCACTGTGTTTATTTGAATGTAATAAAGAACACAGATATTTTCCACAAGTTTCTTTTTCCCCAATATTTAATATACAGGTGTGAGTCCACAGGTTTTCCCTAAGTCTACTTCCAGATTCAAAACTGAACTTGAATATAATTAAAAGCACATGTCTTCTCTAAGTATAATCCTACACAAATAACAGCACCCTAAGTAGGGCACTTAAGGAGGTAGCATGAGAGATGCCATCACACCAAAGAAAACAGGCTTACCTGAACACTGCTCCTCCCTGGCAATTATTATGGCAGTTCTGGCAGCATCTCGGTACTGCTTTAGGGCCATGTACAAGCGGAACAGGTACTTGGCATCCTGAATGAGATCATACAAAAGCAAGTAATACTGACCAAATACATACTGCTGTATTCTCTTTCTTGGCTTGCTCATCCCACCACCACATTCTCCAAAGAAAGCAGACAAGCTTGCTTTGTGAAGAGCTCTTCGTATGAACACGCCTCAGCTATGCCAACAGTCACCTGCGGGGTTTGGCTGTTGCCCACGCACAGAAAACCCACGCCGAGGGCCCAAGGGAGTCCTGGTAGGTGCTGCCCAAGCCCTGTCAGGAGGGATGCAGAAAGCCACAGCCCACTATGCACATGGAGAGTTGTACAGGGGAAAACCAAACAACTCCAGCTGTATGGGCATTTATGGTGTCAGAAAAGAATCCAGGGACTCCTTTTAGAAATAGAAGTCTTGCCAGAAATGCTTCAATTGCATTACAGATCTAGATGCAAACATTGCTTAGTGTGGATGCAGATGACAAAATCTGACCCCCAATGAATGTGTTGCTCTGGGACCAGATGGTAGACATCCAAGACAGCTAAAAAATTGAAAATTAGGGGACAACCAGCTAATAAGATGCATAAAATTTATAATTTGCTATACCAGGTACTTTTGATAATTATATAACCTCAATAATGGCAAATGTAGCAAACAGTTCACCCAAAACCTGGCAATCTAACAGCAGGCAAATTAGTGAAATAATTTAAAAACAGAACTAAAAACAAGATGGCAGTAATGTAGAAAACAAACATGAGTTCTATTTTTGTAAGTGTACTCAAATGTCTAGAAGACTAGTGTCCTAGGGTGACTATGCTTGTATCCCCAATCATCTGTTCTGTGTGCTCTGTACCTCTAAGACTGGTTCTGGAAGTGAGTAGAGAAAGAAGAAGCGCGCAGTTTGTTTTGAAAAACTGTTCACTCCTCTGCACCTCTTTGTCCTTGGACTGTGTGTTCATCGGATGCATGGACAGCGGCCAGAGAGGTTTTTTCCCTTTAAGTTAGTCTAACTAGCTGAGGCAAAGAAGCTTCCTGGAACTGGTTTTTTTCCCTTTTCTTGGGACTGTTTAGATCTGCTCTGGACTGAAAAAACCCAGAGGAGCACCAGGAGCTGTACCCGTGGCCCACTGGGGCCTGGACCTTGGCATTTTCCAGTGCCGAAGGGACTGGGACTGATAGAGCTGAGCTGACTCCCGGCAAGGACTTCTCTCAGTTTTGCCATCTCTCTTTGGAGCAGCGAGAGGTTTAATTGTTTCATATTATTCATTTCTTATGCTTGTGGGCAGTTTGATTGTTAAATAAATAGTTTTTTCCACTTTTCTCTGAGGAACTTATTTTCCCAGACTGGCTGAGGGGGGAGAGGCCATTTGAGTTTGCCCTCCTGAGGAACCCCATTCGGAGATTTCCTCCCAAATTTGCCCTAAACCAGGACAACTAGTAAAAAAATACCAATTACAGAAAGAATTGGTCTTTGACAACAAATCAGAGTTGGTTTGGTCCTTAGAAAGACCTCCAGAGTAAAAATACAAAATAAAATACAGGAATATAAAGGAAAGAATAGAAAAAGTAAATAAAAAAATATTCTATTTATTGCTACTAAAGAAGTAGGAAAAAAAAAAAAGCAAAACAAAATGACCTTGCTTATGTTGAAAAGAAAATATTAAGGGAAAAGAAAACTGGGCAAGTGTCACTATTTTATATCATTAGCAGTGATTTCTAAAATGGGGTCAATAAAAAGTAAAGCCAGTACATGATAATCCTATAACTAGTAAATTTGGATTAAATTAAGCTAAATATTGTATATAATGGTATGGTTCCAACTTAAATGTACAAATAAAAAAAAAGACACTGGCAACTTTATGGAGAGCTTAGCAAAAAAATCCAAACCAACCAATTCTGCTAATATTAGTAGTAAATCCAAATATTTAAAGTGTGTATTCTATGTTAAAATGGTATAAAAATTACTACAACAATAATTGTATTTATCAATGTTGTGTTATTCTCTGGAATACTGTGTCAGTTTTGTATGTGAGTCTCAGACACAGCAAAAAAAAAAAAACCAAAACCAAAATTCAAGTGAACAGAAATATTAAAGATATAAAGATATTTCCTTGTAGAGAAGATGACTGCAAAGATTAGTTCGTACTTGAGAAACAAAGAAAAAACTACAAAAAAACCAAAAAAATCACAGAAATGAAAGTAAGAGAGAAAGAATTACACATGGAGAGAAAAAAGAGAAGAGAAAATCTTCTTTTTA
This sequence comes from Zosterops lateralis, assembly GCF_965231275.1. NCBI lineage: Eukaryota > Metazoa > Chordata > Aves > Passeriformes > Zosteropidae > Zosterops > Zosterops lateralis. The sequence goes on along the minus strand of NC_139766.1, from coordinate 23,191,344 downwards.
ACTTGAAATACAAGGAAAAACATTAAGTGACCCTAAGTAATTACTGTTAAACTAATGATGGAGCAGAATTTTAAGTAACATATGATGAAAAGTTTGAACATTGTAAGAATTGTAACTTAATGGTTATCTGGATAATGAAGTAACTGCAATTACTTATATTAACAGATATTATTTATCCACTGTAAACTGCTTATGACATAATTCTTCCCAACTTCTGACATCACCTAATGGCCATGGATGGCTATTCCATTGATGAGCAGCAGAAAGCAGCACTACATCCCCATCCAGGCTTCTCCCCTTTCTCCTGCTGCAGCAGGAAAGGATCCTGTCCCAGCACAGGGACCAGTGGTCTCAGGTGGTATTTGCCATGTTCCTAATTATATTTGACTTAAGTAATATATTTTAAATACTTACACCCCCAAAAAAAGGGAAAAAAAAAAAAAAAGGGAAAAAAAAAAGTATTTCAAGAAAAATTAGTCCCATATTTTACTTTCATACTCCAACCTTTAAAGTCAGTAAGTTAAAAAGTAGAAAATGCAGGAGAGAACTTTCTAATATATTTCCTAAGGTCTTTGGAAAATTTATTATTGCAATCTGATTTGATATTAGATATTCATACTTTGAGTTTAATTTTTATTTTTAAAATATATATACTCAGAAAATATGCACACAGAAAACAGCAGAACCTTGCTAGTTAATGCTCCCTGAGAGTGCACATGACAAATTAAGAATCTTTATATGTTGAAGTTAACAAACACAATAGTTGACATAATCACATATCTAAGAAATAGTTCATAATTAGTCAGACAATAGTGTAGCAAAATTTTGGTGAGCATAATAGTTTTGATAATATGGCACTTCATTCAAATGCCACACAATTGTTGGCTGTGAAAGATTTAAAGCATTCAGCCTGCTGTCAGTGATGATCTGGTTTGAAGATTGATGCTTGAAATGATGAGCAAGTTTCTGCTGCATGGCTACTATTAAATTCACTCTTACTTTCAGCTTTACAAAAATGTCACAACATAGAAGCTTCTATTTTCTAAAAACAACAATATCTTGCTTGACAAGTTCAAGAACAGTCTCCATAGCATAATGAAGATAATGGTGTTTTTAAAGTAGTTTTTAAAGCAAATACGTATGATTTGATAAAGTAAAATTTTGTTACTCACTGAGAGAGACTATGGTAGATTGGATTAAAGCATTCAGAAGAACAAGAGAGAGCTTTTAAATAGGAAAACAAAGCTCTACACTGAAGTTCAAAACAATGTTAAATACAGCAGTAATGGCATTCAAAAAAATTCCTAAGTCTTTTCTAAAATCTTTGGAACCTCTTCACCATGGAGATTATACTGTAGCTCACTTCCCTTACATAGTCCCATGGACTTCTTTGAACAAGGCAGCTAGACTGCTATTCTGAGAAAAGATACCAGATGCTACTGTTTCTCTCTGCCCATCTTCCAGCATAAATACAAAATTAGTTTTGCTTACACTGATACTGCATAGATTTTTCACCCTGTGCTTCCAAATTCCCTTTGGGTTCTTGCAGTTGAATTCTGTTTGTTTTGCTTCTCTCATAATTTTATTGAAGTTCACATTTTTTATTAGACGTAAAGTAAGACATAAATAATAAAGAGGTAGAGGTTTGGTTTGGTTTTTCTTTTTTTTTACCTTTTACAAAAGCAAAGTTTGCTTTGCCATCAAATGGCCAGTGTCTCAAAGTCTAAAATCTCAAACCCTTAATCCATACAGAGAGGAAAGAGACAGAGTTTCCAATTTCCTAACAGAATTGCAAACCACAGCTGTAATATTAGGGGTGAAATCAGCTTACTACACCAAGCCCCTGTCAGCTCCATAATTACCAAACCTTACTGCCCTCAGCAAGGCATAATTTATTCTTCCATATATATCATACTGCACCCGACCATATTTACAATAACTTTGTATGAGACCCTAACTTTCTTGACTAAACAACTGATTGCAGACTGCAACACCCTCACCTGAGGTTTGGCTTTCACCACTTAGCTCACATTCCAGGTCTGCTGTAACAGGCAATAAAACTTAAGTGGTTCAGCCACTTAGTTCCATGAACTCAAGCCCAAATACGACTGAATGTACAACAAGCTCTATTATCATCAAAGCCATTCAGAAATCAAAAAGGAGCTGCTAATTTTGAAAATCTGTCCTCAACATTTTATGCCTTACACTGATGTTGAGCACAAGAACTATCGTAGCCTGGTCAACTTTGAGGTTTCAACCTGCATCCCCAACTTTTTACCTTGCTTTCTTCCACCACAAAAGTCAGACCAAGTCTGCTCCTGCAGGAAGAGATCACTGCTGTAGCTCATCTCCAGACATATACATGCTGACTGTCCATCTGGGAAAGGCAACAGCCAGCTGGCAAACTGGCAACAACAAACAGCTAAGTTTTCTCTTACTCTCATCATAAGCATTAATTTCGACGTCCTCTGTCTAACTACTTGCTTTCATAAAGATGACTGAAGAAAAATATTATATCTAAGATAGTTGCTTCCTTTCTTATATATCTGAATCTGGAGTTACTGAGTGAATGACTCATGGAATGATCGTACAAGTCTTGCTCCTTAATGAAAGCTAAAGCACAGTCTGTGCCCACTAAGAATTTTAGGACCAAGTAAGCTCAAGTATCTTGCGGCACAGAAATGTGACACAATAGCAGTGATAAAAATACAATACCTGGGGCATGCCATCCCCCTCTCCCATAAGATAGTCAATCAGCTGATTTTTCAGGGCTTCATCTTTTGCCCGTCCCACCTATTAAAAAAAGAAATTACGATATGAAAGAAGAAGGAAAAAATAACTTACTCATAAGGAGCCTTTCTATGAAGCACTGAAACTAGACAGAATTAGAACATGAGTTTTTTTAGTTCTGTATGTTCAAAACAGATGATTCCTTGGTTCATCAGCTTTGCTATGCAGCAGTTTGCATTTATTTTCTAATGTGTTGAGATTTTTAGACATGTTTAGATATCATCCTTACTGATACAGTCTCCTTCTATTTGAAATCTGTCCAAACATACTCAGTGATGCTGGGAAAACGACACAATACTGAAGGTAAACGTCTCAAAAAGAATTTTATTTTTTATCAAAGTTGCTTACTGTTTCAATTGCCATTTCCATAGCCAAGTTATCTTCTGTGTTTGGACTTTGCAAGAAGTGCCTTAATGCCTAAAATGGTACAGAAGAGAAGTTAAAACTGAAACACATGAAACTCATTTTTCTAATTTTTATCAAGTTCTCTCTCTCTGCATTTTGATAAGACAAGTGGCACACTGAATGCTTAATGACTTTGCCAAATTCTGGTGTACACCTTCACAAACTGTGGAAGATGTACACAGCAATGCGGTGAGAACAAATTAATGATTAATGTAATTAATGTCACAATGTGATTAATGTCATAATGTTTTTTATGTCATGGAGCCCCCCATGCCACAGTTGAAGGAGCTGTCATCTACAATGGCCACAATTTGCAAAAATCAGTCATATTATTTTGGTATGTGTTCAGTATGCAAAAGTCAAACTTTTCATAAGCATCAGTTCACAGACTTGTAACTGATCAAAAGTATGTCAATGAACATACTTCAATTAACGTATTTTCTTTTTTTAAAAAAAGCTTTCAGTTAGGGCACGCAACAGCAATTAAATGAACTAGTTACTCTGCAATCAAGTCTCCAATGGTCAAGGCAATGAAATGTAAATAAATTGCTGCTGCAGATCATGACACTCAGAGATTCATTGACAATAGTGAATCATTGATGCACCTCAAGCTTCTACTGCTGTGAAAAACCTGTGCATGACAATGGATCATTCATGGAACACCGTCTAGATAACTGTAAATATAAATAGTTTGCTTACATTTTTTACCCTTTTAAAAAATATCAGTATGTCACCAGTTAAGCACTTAAAATCTAATATGAACCTTCCTGAAGACTGTATTTTAAACAGTTTATATAAACATTTAACTTTCACTGGATTATCCTTTAAATACTGACCCGTCCATATTGACCACACAGCAAGAAAAATTTCCCCGCCTGAAAATGTTTCTTTTCTGCTTCAAAATACAGTGCAATGCTCTGATAATCTTCATTGGTAGAACTTTCAGAACCTGCAACAGACACATCTGAGTGATAGCAGGGTATTCTTATTAAATAAGATAAAGACCATACAGAAGGAACACATTCCTGTTCTACTTTGTTTTACTATTGACATTTGAAGAAAATCAAAGCAAAACAGACTCAAATTATGTCTTACACATTTGTTTTTTGTATTTAATCAGACTAAATGTCAGACATTAGGAGCTAATAACATAGTGAAATAATTGTTTCCACAGGTTTTACACCATAATGAGATTTCTGTTTTTCACACAATCATAGAATAATGTAATGATTTGGGTTTGAAAGGATCTTAAAGATTATCTACTTCCAAGCCCCGTGCCATTGGCAGCGACACCTTTCACTAGACCATCTTGCCCAGACCTCCATCCAACCTGGCCTTGGAACCCTTCCAGGGACGGGACATCCAAAACTTCTCTGGGCAACCTTTTCCAGTGCCTCACCACCCTCACAGTAAAGAAATTTTTCTTAACATCTAATCTAAATCTACTCTCCTTTAGTTTAAAACCATCCCTCCTCATCCTGTCACTACATTCTCTTCTAAAAAATCATAATGAAATGGCATTGCTACGATCTGAAAACAAATTTTTCCATCATGTCTTGGCAACAATAAAGCAGGGCAAATGATTATGAGATTATCAGCTGAACTGCTTTCACAGTTTCAGAATATGGAAACATACTTGTACAAAGCAAGGCTAGGAGGGCCAATACAACCATGTGGTAGCAGGGAGTACTAGTTAAGTCTTCTCACCAAGACTACATTCTGCTGTACACATGTGAAACAAAGACAGCCACTACTCCAAAGTTAAACTCCTTTTCTATCCACTTAGATTACAGTTTGAGACATCCTATTTTGGACAGAAATATGAAAGCATAAGGAACTGTAGAACAATTGTGGTCACCTTGACAATCATCTGCAATCATACATCTCCAAGCTAACTGTTGCCAAGTTTTTATAACCTTCATAATAAGAACTCAATGTCTAAACACAGAGATTGATTGAAAATATGAGAATTTGGGAGATATGTATGTGGAGCTGATAGGGCACTCTTCAAAGGTGCCTCACACAAATGGAAACTATAAAATTTGGTGCAAATTGACAAGATAGACTCTGACAGGCTTGATGAACTAAGTAAAAGTCAGCTTCTTAGTAAGGTCTCCTTTCCATCTCTCACTGACACAAGAGGAGGCCATGAAGGGTCTTAAAGAGTAGAAAAGGAAAAAAACTGACATGTAAGAAAGGAGCTGGAACCAAGAGAAAAGGAAAAGGGAACAAAAATCAAGAACTGTACCAGAATGCTCTGTTTTGTATCAAGGTCAAAGAAAGGAATTATCTTTAATGGGCACAAGAAAATAATCTAGACAAATGTTTTATCTCAATGGATAAACAAAAAAACGCTGTAGGACAGGCAAGATTTGAAAACCAAGGAGATAGCAAAGCCTAAAGCAAAATCTGGCTTGTAGGCCTGAAGTACACACATTGTTGCCAAATCTGGCCACGACGACTGGAAATGGGGAACAAAACACCCACTGTCTTATGATTTCAAATTGGTTAAAATCAACTAAAAGAACAGCAAAACATAATGCACACAAACTATGAGCCTGGAATACTCACTGATGATATCAGCATAAATCTCCATCTTGTTGTGCTGTTGAGCTAATGTGAAAGCTTCATTATTACACTTGGACAAAACGAGGAACTGGATGGCAGAACCATAGTCACCAAGCTGCAGAAAGAATCTAATCAGAATGACAAATTAATACCTTAGTACTAATTAGCTTAATGAAAACACCAAATGTTTTAGGAAGACAGTACATAACATACATACAAATATGACACACTTCCATTCCATTTTGTATCTGTATTGTTTTAACTAGGGTCCTAAAATTAACTTAGTATAAACGATACAGCATGGCAATTTTTCATTATTGTCAAAACTTACTACTTCAGGTTAACATAATTTTAATCAGAAAGTCAACAACAACAAATAATTCAGTACCTGTTTAGTTGTCCAAATCTTAAAGAACTCAAATCAATTAACTGAATTATACAGTCACTAGCCAAGTACCAATAACCAGAGTCTAATATGTTAGCAAGACTCATAAACTCCCAATAGATGTAGACTTCTTTTTAATGTGCATAACATGATTGTTACCTGGCCACCATCTTTGCTCCTTCAAGAGACTGTGTTTCTCTCACAATATTAACAGCTTTTTCAGGATTATTTAGGTGATCCAAATATAGTCGAATTACACTATCCCATTGTTTTGCATGTTCATAAGCTACCACAGCTTCCGCGTACCTGCAAAATAGTGGTTCCACATCAGTTGTTTTAACTTTGTAAATAACTCTTTATAATATGTGTGAAGGAAACAAAGTATTTTATTTCTCAGAGATTACTTTGTGGCAACTTCCTTCAAGTTTGCATGTAATCACAGTACTCTGCATTCACCATGCTCTTTTTGGTTTCATTTCCTCTTAGGAGAATGAAAGGCAGAGGCAACAGAAAAATATCTATCACAATACTATTTTTGACCTACTCTGCCAGCATCTCTTTTGCTATATATTAAAAAAAAATAATCTCTTCCATAAGAAATCCCTTGGGAGCAAGAGAACAATAAAACCCAAACATGATAGCTAGGTGCACAATTTAAAAAATAAGAACTCTTTTCTGTTCTGTAGACAAGATCAAGAAATTTCTCATTCTCTCACTATGCAATTGACACAAACAGTATTTTCTAGTCTCCTCAATGCAAACATTAAACTCTGGTGCCATTTTATATTTTAAAGTGTCATTATTCTGAAGCACATTTACTTACAGGTAAGGACTAGGAGGAGCTACATTCTGTGATTAAATGTAACCTATCTGAGGCTTTCACTTCAGCTAATAACTTTGCATTATTCAATACTATAGAGGTGCAGCCATTAAGATGTACCAGTAATTTGATTCTAGAACGAAAAAGTTTTCAATTGATTATTCTCCCCTTAAATGACCTTTAAAATCACAGCTAAGGAATTGTTAGAAACAAACTGAACTTGAAAACTCTGCTAAGGGGAATGATGTTCAGTGCTCTGAAACCTTTGATGATTTTTGTTAGAAAGATATTGATGTTTAGACAGGAAAACAATTAATTAGAAACACATCTTTGATACCAGATGAATGTCCTTAGATTATATTTCAAATCTTCAGGACACTAAGTATAAACTTAAGTTGACATATTTTAGAAGCTATTTTCACAAGACTATTTTATGCAAATGTTTCAGTATGTGTTTTAATTTATTTTACAAAATGTATAATAGTAACAACAACAGCAATAACATGTTTTATATTAAAAAAGAGCATTCAAAAGTACCTGCCATCTGCTTCCTTGGCCTTTGCATATTGTAGGTGAATCTTTGGAGATGAAACCTGAGGTAAAAGTTCACCAACCTTTGCCCTAGAAAGACAATATCTGTTTAATAAATACATCTGGTTCCAATTTTTCTCCAGTAAAACTGTCATATTTCTATCAACACTGAAAAGGAGTCTGATAGAAAATTTACCTCAGGTGTTCTTGGATTAACCAACAGACAAAGCACAGCATTAAAACTGTAACCTGAAAGATCTATAAAAACCAGAAAACTAAGCAGTGGGCCTTTCAGGACAAAGGATATGAGAAACTCAGCAGAGGCTGACCTTAAATCTCACCTCTCTGACTAAAAGATGGGCACTCTTGATGGAATAAAATTTTCATTTTTCAAATAAATGCACATAATATTCCAACCTAATCTTGAGACCACTCATATGAAAGATGTCTTACTGAACTGTCCGATCAGTTCCTAATGTGACAAGTCCATAAAATGTAATTAGGCCAGAACTGAGCCCTTAAATCTCTCAGAAAATTGGACTTTTCCAATGGAGACCTTACAATAATCAAATTAACTTAAAAGAAGAAAACTGTGTTACTGGCTACTCTTGAATCATTTCCAATTGTTCAAATACTCAGTCTCAACTATGCATGTTGTAATATCAAGAAATATAATTAATTAAACAGTAACTACACAAATATAATTCCTATATTCAGTGAGCACTAAACTCAGTGTGGATGTGTGCATGTGCACGAATTCACAAAGGACTTGAAACAGCAGGAAACTTTAACCATAGCACACAAAAAAAGTAAAAAAATTATTTCCCATTTACAACAAGACTATATTAAAACAACATAAATTTCTGAGAGAATCTTAAGCTTGAATTTGGAGCAACAAAATCAATAAAACACAGTTAATGAGGCATTTGTACTATTCAGAGAATCAATCTTCTCCAAATAGTAGCCCAGCAAATCCTCCAAAATATAACATTTCCCTGAAACCTGTACTTACCAGTTTTTACACCGGATGTACACTGATGCTGCCTTGTCATAATATTGTCCCTTTTCATACAGCTGAGCAGCTTCTGAAAATTGCTACAATATCGGAAACCATTAAAATAAAATTTCTAAATTAAGATCATAGATAAATTACTAACCTAGCAAAATCACACATTCAGCCTTAACTTATGTTAACTCTTTTGAGTACCTTCATATTCTCCAGTATAGCTCCACAGTCTCTTTTTAGTAACCTACTGGGATGCTTAATGGCCTGGTTTACCCCTCGACGGATGTCTCCCATTCGAATGGACATTTGAGCCACGCCAGCAAGGCAAATTTCATCGTGCTCCTGGTAGTGGCAATCAAATAAAAAGCAGTAAGTATTGATTACACATTAGAAACCCAGGTCATAAAAAACAATGGTGATCGAGCATTGAAACAAACTAACAGAATATTACAGACTTAATAACATTTAATTTAGAGCGGAATTAAAAAATTGGAATTCAATTGAATCTGAAACACGACATCTTAATGTATATTGTGACGATACAATGCCATCATTACTAAAAAGAGATTACCTTATTGTTTCCAGTGATTCCCTTCTCATAATGTGCCAGAGCATTAACATAATCACCCCTAAAAGAAAACTGGAAGTTATACAGACAAATATTTTTAATAGGAAGAGATATTTGCCTTCCTACCACTTCATGTATGCATTATGGATGTATCTGTCTTGATTTACACATAACAACTGCATAGAAGGTTGTGAGGTATGCAAGAGGTGGACAGTTACACAGAATATCATGGCACTTGCTATGGACTTGATTAAGCTCTTAGTCAAAGAGGCAATTCCATCTCTCAATTCTGTTGGATAAAGAAAAATAAACCTCCCCTGAAATGCAAAGAATCTATCTGCAAAATACACTTCAGTGGTCTCAGGTCTAATCCAGATTTCTCTGAAATGAAAGCTAACCTTTGAAATGATTTAGAATTTTTGCAACACAAAATTAAAGGCAATTTTTTTCCTGGGGTATATTCAGAACTGAAGTTCCAGGAGGTTCCATTGCTTTACTGGAATCCATTCCTTCCTTTTTTTGACCAGCAAGTGTCCTCTCTCAATGCCTGATGTACTCCTAGGGAGAGGGAGCTGTCTACAAACTATTAATAAGTAAGTTTTTCCTCTTGACTTACATATTAAACAGACCAGGTTTTATCTGGGAAGAGTTAACTATTAAACAGACTTTAAAATCATGTCAAATGGTAAATACTTTCTGTCTTTCAGGGACTGGCAACCTTGAAATTTGACACATCTCTACCTAAGTGGTTTAAGAAAATGAAGGCTTATAGATATTTAAAGAAAGACAGGCAAAAGGCATGGCTTTCATCCAATGTAAGAAGTGTTAAATGATTCAGACCTTCTCTATTTTCCAAGCACTTGCCTGCACCAAAGTATTTGTTCAGTAGATGATACTATGGCAATGGCAAAGAATCTACATATACTACAATCAGTCAAAAGGAACTATGATTTACTAACACATCTCTAGCATGAAAGATTCCTTCCAAAACTCCTCTTCCTCATACTATAGCTGCAAGACCTCAAGAATGAATCCTCTCTCAGCAATGCAGTCATCTAAAATATCTCAATTCTGTGTTCTTCTATTGAGCATGAGTATTGGTTTAATATTCTTATACTACAGCCATACAGGAGAACTTACATGAATTCAAGCTGCACTGCATATTCCTTTGATATGAAGGGGATTTGGTCCGGGGCCAGACGCTTAGCCAGCTGAAGTGCTCTGTCCCAGTGCTGCAAGTCTTTTCGCATCTATTAACAAAGAGCAACATTTTCTGATGGAAGTATCAAATTTCATCTTCTATTCTGAACTTTAAATTATTCTGAATATAAACATTGAGTTAATATTCTAGAAAGATTCAGACAATTTGAGAGACATTCATCCTGAAGGAAGGTCTGTTAGGTTGACCTTGGAAATTACAGGCCTGTTGGTCTCACTTCAGCGCCTGGTAAAATTACGGAAAAGATTATTCTGGGAGTTACTGAAAAACACTTGAAGGACAATGCAGTCATTGGTCACAGACAGCACAACCTCAGGAGAGCAAAGTCCTGCCTGACAAACTTTATTTCCTTTTATTATAAGGTAACCCACCTAGCTGACCAAGGACAGTCAATTGATGTAACCTTTTGGATTTCAGTAAAGCTTTGAATACGGTCTCTTAGAGTGTGTAAAATGTCCAGCCCACAGCTGAATAAACACATCATGGGGTGTGCGAGCAACTGGTTCATGAGTCAGGCACAAAGAGTTATAGTGAATGGAGTGACATCAGACAGGGGACCTGTCACTAGTGGGGTTCTACAGGGCTCCATCCTCAGCCCTGTGCTCTTCAGCATCTTCATAAATGACTTGGACACAGGGCCCAAAGGTATAATAAGTAAGTTTGCTGATGATACTAGGTTGGAAGGAGCTCTTGACTCCCCCAAAGGCAGGGAGCCACTGCAGAGAAACCTTGCCAAATTAGAGGGCTGGGCACTCACCAGCTGCACAAAGTTTAACAAGGGGAAGTGCCAGACTCTGCACCTGGGACAGAGCAACCCTGAATGTGCAGACAGACTGGGGAATGAGATGATGGAAAGCAGTGACATGGAAAGGGACCTGGGGGTCCTGGTCCATGACAAGTTGAACATGAGTCAGCAGTGCCCTGGCAGCCAGGAGGGACAACTCTGTCCTGGGGTGCATCAGGCACAGGATCATCAGCCTGGCAAGGGAAGGGATTGTCCTGCTCTGCTCTGAGCTGGGGCAGCCTCACCTCAAGCCTTGTGTGCAGTTTTGGGCACCACAATATAAGAATGATCTAAAGCTGTTAGAGAGTGTCCAAAGGAAGGCAACAAAGATGGTGAAGGGCCTTGAGGGGAAGCCGTGTGAGGAGCGGCTGAGGGCACTTGCTCTCTTCAACCTGAAGGACACTGAGGGGAAACCTCATCACAGTCTACAACTTCCTTCTGAGGAGAAGAGGAGGGACAGACATCGATCTCTTCTCTGTGGTGCCCAGAAACAGGACGTTAGGGAACAGCCTGAAGCTGTGTCAGGGCAGTTTTACATTGGATATCATTCAGGAAAAGGTTTGCCACCCAGAGGGTGGTTGGGAACTGGAACAGCTCCCCAAGGTAGTGGTCACAGCACCAAGCCTGACAGACTTTCAGTGTGACAGAGCTCTATTTGGACAATGCCCTCAGGTACATGGTACGACTCTTGGGATTGTCCTGTGCAGGGCAGGAGTTAGACTCAATGATCCTTGTGGTTCCCTTCCAATTCAGGATAGTCTATGATTCTAGTCACACAATGGCAAGATCAAAATCATAAAAGGACAAAATTATCAGAAGGTAAAATATTTCAGCATTAACCTAGAAACAAAACCACCAGAAAAAATACACATCTTAAACGAGTACCTCAAGAGCAGCAATAGGACAGGAGGATGCCAAATACAAATCCTGAGCCAGATTAAAATCACTAGTAAACATTGCAAGGTGTCCTGCTAAAAGGTTATGGTCTTCTATTCCCTGTAGAAAGACATAATACAGAAAGTACAGAAGTAGTCCAGAAGAAAATAAATAATGTATAAATAAGATAATCTAGTAAGAAAAATAAAGCAAAGTAGTAAAATAAAATCCTTATATTTTACAATTATGTGTATTGGACTCTACAAACCAGAAAAAGCCTTTACGTGCCACTACAGCTAACACTGTCTAAAACCAGTAATTTGCAGAAGTATAATTTAGAGGTACTATTTCATTTTTAGATGTATAAATACAATCTGGTTTTGTTTTGGATTTTTTTTAATAGAAGTCTTCAACATTTTCTCAAAAATAACAAAAGGAAATAGGAGCCTCCCAATGCCTGAGACATGAATATATTCTGCTGTTCTCAAGCAAATGCAGAAAGAAATACTGTGCAGTCCAGTAGAGACTGCAACCACTTCAAGAGAAAACCAAGTTAACAGTCTGTAGTTTGGACACTTTATCCTTTATGTCCCTTGAAAGCAACTCAACTTCTGTTTGAACAAAAACAACCCCTTCCCCCTGCAACAAAAACCCAAGAATTAAGCAATTCTTAAAGAGGAATTAAATTACCATATTTCCTAGGTAAGACTTTACATTTTACCTTTACTTGCTCTAGTGACATCACCATCCCAGCATTACCAGATGTTCGATAAACTCGTATTGCAAAATCCACCTCCATATGATGTAAGCAAGCCTCGGCCAGCTCATTCCAACAAGACTGGTCATTCAGAAGTTTGCAAACCTCCCACGCTTCTGAAAACCTGTAGAAGGTAAAACACATTTACAACTCTTTAATTTTAGGTATTACTCATTCTCAAAACTCCCTCTCAACATTTTTTTCCTCTCTGTTAGAGAAAACATAAAAAACATTTACTTCTAAGCCATAGAGAGAGATGTATCAGGAAGAAAGGAAAAATATAAATGTGTACCTCACAGTTCTATTTCTCCTGTTTCTACCATACGTTTTCAGGAAACCATCTACTTTCCCCACTCTGGCATTCTTTCCATTATACTGATTTTGCATTGCTTCATTACAGAGGGAGGAGAGCAGTTCTCTGAAACTTCAACCAGTTTCAGAGGAGCCACTCTCACAAAACCCCAAATAAGTCTTGAAAAAATTACTTTAGGCTTTTACTCAACAGTGAAAAAACCCCAGATGAGCACTGGGTCATCTACTTTGCTTTGTCTGGCTGGAGAGCTATATGAACTTATGGATCAATCTGATTTATCAATATTCAGCAGGACACTTCAAAATTAGCAGCATATGCTATATTGAACTCTAAGCACAGAAGAAAACAATTTACACAATATAATTAAAATGTAGATGTACCTTTTCAACATTAGAGTCTGAGTAAGCATTTGTCTCAGCATATCAGGTCCAAAGTCTTTCAAATTGCCAAGGAAACTGTGAGTACTTAAATAGATATTGTTTGTTTTCCCACTCTGAGTCTGACAAGTTAATTCTCCATTATACAACAATAAAGGTTTATAAGAATAGGGGACTTCCGTGCCACCTGCCAAAATAATCCTTGATCCTGGATTCAAAGATCAGAAAGAAAAGAAAAAAAAATCTTGTAAAAATCCCTACATGGTAAAAAGTACAAGAAGCAGCTGAAAACATATATTTGCAGGGCATTAATTCAGGGTCTGTAATTCTGGCAGTCAGCAGCAACTACACAAGCACACATTTTTCAGTAAATATACAGAATACAAAGCTTCTAAACCAGTAAGGTTCTTTTCCAAATATTTGTAGGTTCATTTAAATGCTTCTCTCTTGCAAATATAGAAATGGCTATGTTTACAATTTCAACACTTACAGTGAATGCAAGTTTTGTGACCCTGATGCAAGTTTTGTCATCCTGATACTGAGATTTTTCTCATGAATGCTTCAAAATACAATTGAAGCACATGTAACTTTCAGATTAAATATTATAATAGCTTATGGAGTTGAGACCAAAATGCCTTGAAGCCATACAGAGAAACCAGCAAAGTAACTAGTTTTCTATTCACCAGTTGCACTTCAAACCTTCTGTAGTACTATTTATTTCTCTATGCATTTTATTCAAGACAAAGATTCAGAACATGTTTTACTTTATTAACTAAAATAATCTTTAAGAATAACCTTTTTAAAGAGTTTATGGTACCTTGAATGGCATCCTTATGAAAAACGTAAGTGTATACTTTATCATCATCAAAGGCAACAAAAACACCTTTATCCATTGGCCAGTTTTCCCACAGGATTCCTTTAATGGTTGGTGAGAAGTCTGGAATCTCATATACTCTATCATTTACCTACATATAATGCGAAATTAAAATTACTACCAAGTGACTAAGGCAAGAAACAAAATATTTATCTCAGCTGTGATTAAAAATTTTAAAAATAATATAAGTAGTGCAGAAATATGAAAATTGTTTTAAGAAAAAGTTTCCTTATAAACAGTGATTCAGAATAACACAAGAATTTAAATTTGAAGCAGAGAAAATACACATTATATAAATGATATTTACTATTCTTAAAAAAAAAAAAAAGGTATGGAGGGGGCAGTGAAACTGGCTAAATTATCTGTATTTAAATACACAAACACATACATTTTTGAAAATTACTGATCAGGAACTTAGTATAATGAAATTGTCCTGATCTAGTATGACAGATTTTATTTCCTTACATTACCATTAAATTATCTTCAAGCTTCCTTGCCAATTTCTTCTATCAGCATACATGCTGGAGTGACAGAATCTTCATTTTCTATTAAAAATGCTATATAGTTGAAGAGCCTGCTTGTAAATATATTGTGTTGATATCCCACACTAACTTACTGGACAATAGACAAAGCCATCACTTTTGTCATCTATGAAAGCCATTCTGGTTCCATTGGGATCTGGAAAAACCTTTCTCACACTGACAGGATGTCGGTATTCATTCACACATTGCCAGTCTTCAATGTAGAAATAATGAATAACTCCAGTCTAACAAGAAATAATAGAAAATGTTAATAATTACATCAGTAAGTGGCAAGCAGGTAATTAATTTAGCTGCAGAGTCTTCCATCTTAGAGTACTGAGTGTTCAAAAAAAGTACTTCCAAGAGGGTTTTTTTGCTTCATTCTCACACCCTGTTTTGGGTAGGACAGGAAAAACTTCTGGGGGACAAAGAAAGGATTTGGCAGGTTTGAGGGGTTTTCTGTTGGTTTTGATATTTATCTCCCTCTGCTTTGTGGAGACAAGTGTTTACTGTGCAGTTCTCTAAACTAATGAAATGTCTGTCTCATTGCTGAGAGTAGCCTAACCTTCAAAATAAGCTGTAAAATTTGCTTCCAAGGAAGAACCACACAGTCTTAAGAAGAGAGGCACCTAACTCAGGGAATAAAAACAAACTGATTTGTGATTAAAGGAATATTTTAGATAAGGTGGCTTTTGACATCAGTGGTAGAATTTGTACACATCAAATTGATCAGTTGCAAAATTAGTACTTCAAATTTACCAGTAGCAGTTAAGGTACTGAGGAGGTGGGAAAGGCCTCATCTGCTACAAAAGTCACACTCAAGTTATTAAACTGATTATTAAACCAAAGATAGTTCTGCCTTTCCTCTGGAAGGTCAATACATCAGTCAATATCACAAAGAGCATGATACTACAATGCCAAACGTGCCCTGTAGTGCCAGTGCCAGAAAAGATTAAAATGACAAAAAAACTACCCTCATACATAAAAAAAAAACCTCCGGCAAAATCCATAAGCATGTCTTCATCCTTCTTCAGTGACCTCCTTAATTCCTATCCTTATTGAAACACATAAAAAAAATTCTCCTTGGACAAAGGCTTCAGTAGCAAGTCAAGGCTTTCATTTATCCTATGACACTTCTATACATGAGTACCTTTTTGTCCATGTTTTTCACATCATCACCTAAATCAACAAATTTGCAGGGCAAGTGCTACGTTTTTTTCTTATATCTGGAAGACATTTTCATTGCCAACCCTCTCACTAATGCAATAAAATTAAGTTCTGCTATTAAAAGTAACGTTTTGCAGCAAACACTAGTAAAACCAAAACTTAACCTTCCTGCCAAGGCACATCATATAAATGCAACAGTAAAGGAAGCTGGATGCAATTTTGACTGTATTTGTTTGAAGTTCTTGTATAGAGAATAATCTACTCTAAAGTTCACAGATGCACTTTTTGTTTTGCCAAAAGCATGAGCAGTAATCAAAAAAAAATCAGACAGAAATATATTCCATCTAAAAAAATCTTTTAAAAGAAATACTACTCACATCTGTACCATATATGAGGAAGTCACTAGTTAAAGCGTGGCACAAAATTCGGTATTTATCATCATCTGCTGGGAAAAGTCGAGTTTCTCGTTCTTCCTGAGCACCCAAACCCTCACTTTCTATCTAAATACAAAGAACAAAATGAACTGAAAAACTCCACTGTTAACAATAGGGTATCATAGTATTGCTTATATCAAACTTTTTGTAGAAAATTAGATGAAAAAAAGTTTGCATGCACACCCCTTATGAACCCAGCATATGCTTCTGTCACATTACCAGAGACCTTTAAAATAAAACCCATTAAGTAGCTGATAAGAAAACATTTCTCTTCACCTGTTCTAGTCTAGGTTGTATTTCTACATCTACAGAAATTCAGCTCTATATTTTACTTAGACAGCAAAACTATTCAGAAGAATTTTTATCTCCACTAACTGAAGATCACTGAATTTTATTTAATTTTTAAAATTACATAACTTGTTCAGCGTACATCAACTCATTAGTTCAACAATCCAAACTGCCAGAGCTCTTACCATATGCAACTGGACTTTACCCTCAAATAGAGCAGCAGCATAATCGGAATTAAGGCACATACTTGCTACTGTCCCCAGGTACTCCACATCTTTAAGCTTTTTTACATCTAAAGGATTCAAACAGAAAAAATAAGGTAAAAATATTTTGATTTTGTACAATTCTTCACTTATCTAAATTTGCAGCTGAGCAAGCATATGTGAAAACCTCACAATTGAGCAGAGAGGGGACAAGTCATACATAAAGAGACTTTCTTCTTAGAAGTCAGAGAACTGGTTAGAAACTACAACAGAAACTCTTTTCCTATGCAACTTGGACTAGTATTGTTACAGTTTAATTTACTGTCACTGAAGAAAGGAGGTGCTTAGAAAAACATGAGTTTGAAATCCACTATCTAAAATTTGGACACAGCATAACCAAATTTCCCTTATCCCATACAAAAAACATGAAGATCTACCAAACCAAAAATTTAAACTCTCTGATCATAGTTCCTAGGTACTTTGTCAAACTTAGTACTTTAAGACACAGATATATAATGTCTCAAAAACCTGAAATCCTTCATTGATTAACAAGATGATGTGAAAAAAACAAGCAAGCAACAGTCTACATTTCATGACCAATACCTTGAATGAGAAGTTTTATTTCTATTGCTTATAATGCCTTGCCATAACTGCTTCAGCTTGCAAAAATTATTATCTCATCCTAACAGGACCATAGGCAATTCAAGTTTTTATTGTACAACATGGAATGTCCAGAACTGCTAAACACAATACTGAATTAATAAAATAAGACAGAGTGCTGTGTTAGTTTTAAGAGAACTAAATTTATGCTTACTATTCTCTCCAAGTGCATAAAACCAAGCCCGATTGTTCATTCCTACAGCCAAATGATAAACACCAATAGCAACAAAACTGGGCTCTACTTCAACAGAGACTGTGACTGGCAGCTCCTGTAACAAAACAAACAAAAAAAAATTACAATTTTCATCCACTTTTAATACTTACTTTAATTACATCTACATGAAGTTTAAAAGGAAGAGGTTATCATACGCTCTCCACGTGATTTGCTATGGTGACTTCAAGAAGAGAAGTGAGGTATGCAATCCGTGTACTGCAAGCATCTCCAAGGATTGGAAGCTTTGTCAAGAAAACATGGAGTGATCCTCTTCGTGTGGATACTGCCAACAGCTGTCCATCATCTGTCCAAGCCATCTGATCTACACCTAAAATGTTCACAAGTTTTTGTAAAAAAATACAGTCTTTTCTTTAAGTACTGTAACCAACAAGCAATTATTTTGCTCAAAACTGTGAAAATGGTAGGAATTAATATCTAGAATATATGTATGAATGTACTCAAAGCTAACCAATTAATACAATTCCAAGATCAATTAGAATCACTCAAATCAAACACATAATTTACTAATATAGCATTTTCCTGAGAGTGAAGACTTCACAGAATCACAGAATGGTCTAAGTTGGAAGGGACCTTAAAGGCCACCTAGGTGCAAGTCACCTTCCACCAGACCAGATTACAGATCTGTTACAAAACTGATCAAAACTCTTCCTCTTTTCAACACTGACAGTTCAGGCAGCACATTCAAAGTGATTCATAATACTGGAAGCAGCTGAACAGAATTCCATCTTATTCCCCTTACTGCCAAATCAGTAAGTACTAAATACAGAACTGGTGTTTGTTCCTCAGTGTCAAAAATGTCATTAGAAAAATCATACTCTCACTGATTAATGCCAATATTCCAAGGGAGACAGGGAACTGTTGGGTTGAAAGTATCCTAAATTTCTTAAAAATAAAAAAATTAAAAAAGAAAGGTTCTTAGAAATTAAAATGCTGGAGGCAACCAGGTACTTGACAATAACTGAAGCATTTACAAACACTACATGAGGAGATAAAGGTGGAAATTCACTACTCGAGAAAATTGTTTTGTAATACTGTTCACTGAAACCACAGGCCAAGTCCCATACCTCAGGACAAAAACTGATCAAATATCAATGTTGGTACAAGACATGCTGAAAAGCACATAAAAAATCATGGAAAGAAGCAAAAACTAGTTAAGCATATTACTGCAATAATCTGAATATGTTGTAATACAGATTCAAAACTGCACAACACTAACTGATCAAATATTCTGAGAGCTGTACTTTTCTATACTTTGAATAGGTAAAATATGCTCCCATTTTGTTACAGGTCATCTAATAAATAGGGAAAGCAGGAGTTTTTGAAAAATTCTATATTTACACAGCTTTTCCAACAGCAGCACTTTCACTCCATGAACAGAGACACTGTCAAAATTCCAGTTCACTTAACCTGTAAAATTTTCTATCCTCATGGGGAAAGTTAACATACCTTTGTTTTCATCATCCAGATTTATTATGGCATACATTTCTTTCATATCTGTCAGATCATGGATTTTGATGCTAAAACAAAAATAAAGAGTCAGTCATTCCCACCCATCTAAATCTCAGTCATCATTAACTGGAAAAAACCCAGTCCAATCAAGACAGCCTAATAGAGCAAAAAGTAGAACACAAATGCAAAATGTCCTTAATTTCCTAAAAAACAACACACTATTATCCATCACTATAAATAGTGTATCACTGTATCACAGTACAAAAATATTTCCTCAGAGAACTAAAATTTGAGAAAAAGGCACAAATCCAATTTGAAAGAATTCAGGGTTGGGAAACATAGACTATTTTCCCCTTTTGACCTGTTATATTTTATTTTTAAAAGACATTACTGATGAACACACAGGGTTTGGAACACAGATGCAAAAAATACTTTCAATCCTTCTGCATATAAAAGGGACAGAGTGAAAGTTTACTTATGCTGTCATGTCACTCAATGCAAGCTGAACCACTCCTTAAAGAAATAACCTCTACTGAACAATAGCTCAAGTGCTTGAAATTGCACCATGTTTTGCTCATAGTTACTGCACTCTTGATGTGCAAGTGTCATAAATCAGCAGTTGGTCCTACACAGAGCTGAGGACAGAAACAACAGTTTGACTCCTACTATGACACAGCTCCTCTTTTGCTGAAGAATTCAGATACCACAGAATCAGTGATTAGCAGATGAGGAGGTAAAGGAGTTATTCTATCATATGCACAAAACATTTTGGAAAAATTCCAATATGTTTAATTATTTATTTCCTTAATTGCTCATACTTTTCAACTTTTGTCTAGACTGCAGGTAAGACCAAACACCAGAGAGGAGGATATCAGGTATCAACATACTCAGTAGAGATTTAAAATAATTTTTCTCCTGTTGTTAAGAAGATGTTTATGCTCAATCAATAAATCTCACTTAAGAACTTTTTTTCACTTTTTTGTACCCAAGCAACATAACAGAAAAAGAATGACTCAAAAGGAATAATATGTACTAAAGTTTATTTCTTTTTTGTTTACAATTAATTATATTAATTAAAGTTGCAGAGATTTTTGTCAATAATAACTTCCCCCAACTCTAGGCAGAGGAGCAATTCCACAGAGCAATTCATCTTACTATTTCTAAATTCACTTCTTAGGGAGCCTTGAAGCCTTAGGAAGTATAGCATGAATGCCCAGTAACTCCAGCTCTGGGAGATGAATTCTATTATTTATATATAAAACTACCACTTACCAATTGTCTCCACAGGATGCAGCTTTGTTTAATGACTGTGATATGGCAATGCTGCTTAGATTATCCTTATGATTATGAGCTTGAAAGACTTCTTGTCCTATTTCACGAATGTGTGTAGAAATGACTACAAAACACCCTTGTGAGAAACCAATCATAATGTAGCCATCACCATACCTGTAACAAAAAAGCAACAATTGAGAAAAGAGATCTATTAATGCAATGTGCAAAAAGCACTTTCTTTCAGACTGCTGGAGTATGGTTGATAACTCCCAGTAACAAAAAAAAAAACCCCAAACAACTAAGAAATTATGGGAATCTATACATATCATGTTGAACTACATAATATAAAACAGGTTAAAGGAAAACTATCAAAGATCCTTAAAGGACAGAACCATGTCTGTGCCCAGATGCCTTGTAAGTCATCTTTATTCTCTCCTGTATTCTATAATGCCACTTTATTTTCAGCTAGCTGCACACATGGCAGTGATGCCAGAAGAAAGATTTCTGGTATCTTCATTGAAATAAGCACACCGGAAGACGACAACTTTCATTTCAAGGTTCTGGCCTATGTGGTCCCGTGTCAAAACAGTAACGCCAGTCACTGTGCCCTTAGGGGAACAGCAAACACAGTGGAAGTACCAAAGTGACAAATCTGTGAATATTCTGTTTACTTTTCATAGTGTCAAGTAGAAATAATGAGGTTAATAATGGTTAACCAATAGTTACAGCATGTAAAGACGAATTCAAACAATATCTCATTAGCTCAATTGCAAGATAAATCACTGCAAGGGAAACAGCCCAGGTACACCTTGTTACACATGGTCATACACTAAGAAGCATACAGCTTCAGGTTTTCTTAGAGTAAAGGGATGCCAATTCCATGTTGACTGAACAGGCATTAAAAGACAAGCTGTAATGGTTCAAAAATACAGAAATAATACAGCTACTTTTTTGGTACAGTCATGAAACTTTCAGCTTAGGTTTTCTTCACAGGAACATTACCAATGGTATTGCACAGTAACAAGGCTACAAGGACTTTGCACAGCTTCCCAAAGCAACAAACTAGCTGAAGGACACAACTCCTAGCTCTTTCATCAGGTACTCATCCAAAGAGAGAAAAACCCATAAACTCCTCAGTTTAATCTTCTGCCAAGACAGCAACATATTTTTTGTTTAAAGCTGAGCTTACCAACAGTGATTCTGTTGGAACATACTGTTTTTATAGCTATTGAATCATCAAGTAGAATAGTTAAAAGATGCAAACTACTTTGTGTTCGGAAAAGAATTACTGAAAACTCTACAATACAGCCAAGAAAAATCCAGTCTAAGCAAGAGATAGAGAATTTTGTTTCCAGCATTTATCAGAACTACTTGGAAAATACTCAGCTTCTTAATACTAGAATAATTAATTAAGAATGTTCTGCTCACCATTTGTAGCTTACAATACTGCCGTAAGGCTGCTGAAATTTCAGATCAATTGGGTTATCAGGATCATTCAAATTAAAAAGGAAGAGAGTCCTCTTGCCAACCACTACACTTACCTGCCAATGAATGAAAAGAAAAATTAACATGACAAGAATGGCATAACTTTAAAGTAAGGCCCTATATCTTCACTAAAAGATGAGATTTAAGATTTTGAATATTCCTTAAGAATCTCGTGGATTTGAATTCTGAATTTTCATCAACAGTGGAAGAGATTTTCAGGACATTCCTCTGCATGAGCCAGTGATTCACAAATCTAAATGCAAGCTCAGCAGAACACACATCTCAAATTCAGGACTTTCTCCTACAGAAGTCAGTTCTATTTTCCCAGAAGAAAAGGCACCAGGTCACATGGAGATATCCTGTTAGATTATTCTCACTTAAACTGCACTATTTTGTACTATTTGACTTCTTACTGTGCTTTCCCTGGTTGATACTCTTTCATCAGTCTTCATAACTGAGAACTGCATGTCACTGGGATCTGAGCTGACTGAGGTCTGCAAGAAAGAAGCACAGATTGAGAAATCAACAGTTAATGTAGCACATACTGATGACAAATAATTGCATTATTCCTGCCATGTATACTTTTGCATAAGGACAGACAGGGAAAGTTGCTACTGCATTTAGTACCAAAATCAAGAAAATCACTGGAGAAAACATGACCTCAGTTTGGGTCTTAATGACACGTCAGCATAAAATATACTAGGGAAAAAACGCTCCTTGTCCTTAAAAGCACTAGGATTCAAAAGACACAAGATCCTGTAGGTCCCAGCTTTGTTGGGAACCCGGAGTATTAATGTACAACTTAAAATCAAATGTGCACTATAAATACTACCTGTCTTATAGTATCCCCTTCCTGATTGCTTATAGTAATCATTTTGTCTTCACCACCTAAAGCAAGGAGGTTTTCAATACTCCAACAGCCACAAGTAATCTTCTTTGTGTGTTTACCTGAAAAAGAAAAAAATCTATACAACACAAAGCAAACACAACTACAAAAAAAACATCTGTGATGGAAATATACACTGTTCAGCCACTCAAATACAGATTGTCAGAATGTGAAACAACCTGTTAGAGTAAAAGCCTTTTTTAAAAAAAAATCTGCTCTCAGATGGAAGTCTTTTGACTTTATATGAAAGAGCACAGCCCCTGTTCTTCCATTTGTTTGCATCACATTTCTGGGGATTGTGTTACATCCTTAGCCTTTATGCGCAGAGATACTCTAAGCAGGTAAGAAAGAGTAATTTAACAAATGAACAACCACACAAATCCTTTGCAAGAAAGGTGACACAAGTCCCCCATGAGGCAGTAAGGCAGTATGAAGTATTTGTACATATATACATAACTTAGAATACTCTGGTGAGTACACCGAAGAAGTAGGTGTAAGCTGAGTATGAGCACATTTTTTACCTGTATGTTCATATAGAGAACTGGAAAGGTTCTAATATACATAACTATGTATAAATAAAGGTTGTAATATACATAACTACGTATATTAGCAAAATTCCACTTTCACATGTGCCAGAGTAGTTTCAAACCAGTCCATACCAAGAACAGAAATCTTGCGAGAAGTCTGACGGTTATATATCAGCAAGTTTCCCTTTGTTGTTCCAATAGCAAGTAAAGTTCCAATTCGAGACCATAACAAGAAAGACATTGCATCCCTAAAACAAAGAAAAATTTTACTTTGTATAGTAGAGATTCCTTTCATGTCTTCACATATTAAAACATTTTGCATAAGAAATTCTGCATTTGTCTTTAATTTCTATGAGTCATACAGACCAAGGAGAACTTTTAAATTAAGCAAATGTTCTCTACCAATATCAGAATTATCAAAGTATGCAGAAGATAGTAAAAGTAATACAAAATTGTATGAGGTAATGTAACATGACCCGTACAAATGAAAATGGGTCTGCAAACATCAAGAGTTTTTGATGGAATCACCGGTAATTTTCCAGTCACTTTCTGTATTTTTTTTTTGTACTTAAATAACCCTATGCATTTAGCCAACTCAAAAGTGAGCAGGTGTTGTTCTAGTCAATGTAATAACAATGTTAGAAAGATCTATTTTAACTTCAAGTTTAAGATAGAGCAAGGCTGATTTTGATGTATATTTAAGGTTATACAGATACTACACATCATGTTAAAAAACAAAGAGCCTCTTGAGCAAAAAAATTTAAACCAGAATTTTCTAATTAGTGCAGTCCCTCCCATCTTTTTAAATTTCACCGTAGGCATGCAATAGAAATTTGAAAGAAATCTGAAAGACTGACATGTGA
This sequence comes from Zosterops lateralis, assembly GCF_965231275.1. Classification (NCBI taxonomy): domain Eukaryota; kingdom Metazoa; phylum Chordata; class Aves; order Passeriformes; family Zosteropidae; genus Zosterops; species Zosterops lateralis. The sequence continues at coordinate 23,167,081 of NC_139766.1, read as the reverse complement.
AATGACCTCCAATATATTTGGTTTGCATATAAGGGAGCTTTTATAATTTCAAAAAGGGAAGGACATCAGAAAAGCCTCATTCTCACACTGTTTATGTCTTGGTGCTTATTCTGCTTAAGCAATAACACTGTGACAAAAAAAGGATTAGGGACTTACATTGATATATAATGCTCTAGCAAGACTGCCTCCAGTAAGCAATTTTACTGCCTCCAGTACTAGAGAGAAAGGTCAGGAAGGAACTGCAATTAACTGCAGACTCCATTCTGTTAAGTACCTTCTACAGTTTTTTGGGGTTTTTTTGCTTGCATACTGGTGAGTTACTCTCCTCCCCATAGCGTTTGTTCACACATGAAAATGGTACAATATGGTCTGCTCATTCCTACAATATAACACGTGTATAACATACATCTTAACAAACATAGGACAGAGTTGTTTCCACACTCTTTCCTACAAGAAGAACGTTTATGTAGAATGTAAGAGTTTAGTGGAATAGACTCAAAGAAGCCAAAAGTTTAACTGTTCAACCAACCTCATCTATTAATCCAATGCTTGATGGTTAAGCAGACCCCAGAAGAGTTTAAAGTCTGTGGCCAAATTCAGAAAGGTAAGGGCTTTGTACCTTAGATATCTCCTTCCATCCTAAACTAGTCTACTTTGTGAACAGCACTTTATCCCCCATATTAATCTAAGTGAGAAAAAAATTCTTAGCACCACTGATATCACCTCTTTTACTTTTAAGCTCCCTTTAGCTGGTGTGAAAGACTCAGGAGAAAGAGTACCCAGTGCAGATACACAAAATAAATCACTCATCCTTGTTTCTCCCACAAAGCCATAACATTGAAGACAAGCTCTCTAGAGCTGACACTCAAAAAATAAACAAACACCCTGTAACCCCCAAAATCCCCATCCACAACAAACATTAAAAATCAGCAAATTATATAAAAATGATTTAGCAATGAACTGTAGCATATTAGTTTAATTAGTATATATGAGGACTCCAATAAAAAGATGATTTTGAAATATAGCCTCCACATCAACAAGTCCAAGGGGACTTGTTGGACTAACAGTGGTCCAAGTCTTTAAATACACATTAAAAAATAAATTCTTACCTCATGCCACTGTCTACTTGGCTTGTTTTGTTTGTGATTGCATCCCACAGAAATATGGTGCTAGATTTGTCTGTGATTATTGCTAAAGTATCTCCATCCTTATCCCAGTCCATAGCAACACAGTTACTGAAGAAAAGAAATCACTAAGAATGTTAAAATGTATTTGTAAGTGTACAGAAACAGCCAGAACTATGCAACTGAGTCCCTATTCTTCCTTTCCTTTCCCCTGCAAACCTACGACAGATTGCAGATTTATCTGTAAACTAGTTTTATAGCAACCCCACTCTTTCTCAAATCTCACTGATGACAAAGGCTGAGAGGAAGGTCACAAAAGACACTGCTATATATGTTCTAGGACTTGAAATACTGTCACCTTGATTTTCAAGACACAGCGAAAGTCCTCTGTAAGGTTCTGGTTTGTTAGAAGCTATTCAGAGTTGGGATTATTTTTCCAATAATGCACCAGTCTGTTTTTATGATTTGACTGCCTTTTAAGAAGTTCAGTGTGCCTTCCAAAGTACACAAGTTTTAAAATTTAATCAGAAAAAAATCCAGTAAACTCCCATACTGATGGGATACTCCCATCAGATAAACTCTGATGTGAACCAAAGTGTGATAAGCTGGGAAAAAAAAGACTCACTTCAGAAGTATCATCTTGACCTAAAGCAACAATGCCAATGTGTACATTTATGCCACTGATGTAAACCAAAGGAGTATCTTTCTTCAGCAAAGCCATGACAAGAAACTTTTAGAAAATCAACAGTAGCAAGAAAGCAAGGATATATGTACACAACCTCATTATGATCCTACTTAATGTGATAGGGGTTTTTTTATATATATTTTAATTACAAAATTTGTCTTCTCTGCCAGGTATGTTCACCAGAAATAGTATAGCATCCTACAAATTTCTTGCATTGTCTAAGTATCTTGCCAGAAGAGAAGCACTTTTAAAGAAAACAACAAAGAAAATAAACCTATCTTAGTACCTACCCTGGTAGGCTGATTTCATTTCTCTTCTGACCATGACGATCAAAAATTTTCACAGCACGATCTCCTCTAAAAGAGATTAATATATAGAATAATTCCCTTTCTTAATCAGTAATTTTGATGAACAAATGGAATAAATAGTTGTAGTCTTACCCTGTTACAGCAAGAAAATTTCCTAAAGTTTTCTGCCAAGCAAACTGCACAGGCGAACCAGACCAAGCTTTTTCATACAGACTGAATACTTGCTGGGGGGGAAAAAATAGGAAATGATACATCTTAAAATCATAAGATATAAGAATACTACAATTTCCTAGCACGTTAGCAACTGAGTACTGTGGAGGTAAAAAACCCTCTCAAACAGTCCAAACATAACTTCTGTGTGATTCCAATGAGCCAAAGTACCAAAATCCCACAAAAAAATTCTTTCAGTTTGAGTGGAAAAAATCGGAGTTTCTGCTCCTAGGTGTCTGCACAGAGAACTGTGACTCTACTAAAACTATTATTTTCGCCTCTTAGTTACAAGAATAAGACTCTCCCGTTTTAGTTCAAAGACCACAATGTTAATAGTTCTCTAAATTTAATAGAAAAGTCTGGGACCAAAAAGCATCCTCAGTTTGTAAAACACAGAAAGTTCAACATTCACTCTTATAGAGATAGGCAACCTTTTTGTTACTCTGAATTGCTGGGTCTTAAAAGCTAAGATCTCAAAGCAACACACTATAGAAAGAGATTCTGACTTCCAAGGGAGAAAATTTCTGAATGTCCCTTTTTTTTTTTCACACCCCCCACAGATATTTTTCTGTAATGTGGGTATAAGGTAAAGCCCACAAGTTTGTTTCACAGCTTGCTATCGTGACTTATATCCCTTCATGTCATAAAATAAACACCAAGACCTGCTGTCCACCAAACGCCTGTCGGGCTTGCTCAAGCCTGCCGCAGGTTCCTATCCCTTCCCGAGGCGTTCTTCACACTGAATCTGCATTCTGCTCACCAGAATGGCAAAAATGCAACCACCACATGCCACACTCACAAACGACATCTGACAATGACGTCTGATTTTGAAAAATAATTTTAAGAAATCTTAGTCCAGAGGAAGGCCACCAAGAGGTTTTGAGGGCTGAAGCACCTCTCTGTCTCTGAGGAAAGGCTGAGAGAACTGAGACTGCTCAGCCGGGAGGAGCGAAGCTTTGGCGTGACCTAATTGTGGGCTTTCAGTACCTGAAGGAAACCTACGAGACAGACAGAGAGGGACCATCATAAGGGCATTCAGCCACAAAAGGAGCGGGAGTGGCCACAGACTGAGGAGAGCAGGTTTAGATTAGTTATTGAGAGGTATTTGCTGTGGCGGTGGAGGGGCACTGGAGCAGGTTTCCCGTGGAAGTTGCGGACACCTCATCCCTGGAAGGCCAGCGTACAAGGCTGGACGGAGCCCCGCGCACCCCGGGCCACTGGAAGGAGTCCCTGCCCACCGCCCAGGCGTTGCGACTAGGTGACCTTTAAGACCCCTTCTACCCGAAGTCTTTCCATAAGAAAGTAAACAAACACGGGAGTGCAAGCAAGTACACCAGGCCCCCCTGCCGCTCGCTGGCAGCCCTTCCCGCCGCTCCTCCCTCCCCCGCACAGGCTCCAAGCGCCACCGCCCGCTCCGCGGGGCGGAACCCGCGCCCCCCGCCCGCCCCCGCCCGGGGCCGCGACACCCGCGGCCGCCCAGACCCACCTTCATCGCGGCCACCGCGGGCCGCCAGCGCCGCCACCGCGCATGCGCCGCCCACCCACGGCGCCGCCGTTACCGCGGAGACGGAGCGGGCTGAGAGCGGGCTGAGGGCGGGCTGAGGAGGGCGGGCTGAGGGGGGCGGGCTGAGGAGGGCGGGCTGGGGACGGGCTGAGGAGGACGGGCTGAGGGCGGGCTGAGGAGGACGGGCTGGGGGCGGGCTGAGGAGGGCGGGCTGGGGACGGGCTGAGGAGGGCGGGCTGGGGGCGGGCTGAGGAGGACGGGCTGAGGGCCGCCGCGGCCCCGGTCCCCATCGGGAGGAGCTCTGCGTGCGGCCGCGGGAGAAGGGAAACGGGCAGTCCTCAGAGGAAAAGGAGGGGTTTAGGACCGCAGGCACGCAGAACAGTCTCTAAGCGAGGGAATAAAGGCACACACCCGCCAGCAAAGTCTCTTGAGATCAGCTGTATTCCAACTGCAAAGCTTCATCACAAAGTGTCACCGATTTCTTTTAAAACAATAAACAGTTCGCCCAGAACGTTAAAACGTACGTTTAAAATTACAAATGTACAAAGGACTTTGGGTATCGGGCACTTAAAAACTTTTTTTTAAAAAAAAACAAACCCTAAACATTCAATGAGTTCACATCTTCCCGTTTTTCACGCGCGGTGCTGTTCGGAGAACAAAAGGGACAAGGCACGTAAAGCAAATACAAAAAGGCTTCTCCCGAGAACATTTAGACCGTTCAAAGCAATTCGGTGTAACAGCGGAAGGGCTCGAGAAAGGCAAATTATAAAATATCTGAAAAAAATTCGGTAACTTAAATAAGGTAACTAATTTGATCCAGTCCCGCGAGGCACACCTCACTCTCCTGTAAGATGCTGAACACGCTTAAATGGTGGCAGCTGAGCATCGAGCAGGATTGGGCCCTTTACATTTTTAAATAACCTTACAGGAAAGACAGACAATTTCTTCATCTTATAAAATTATACTTCTCATAGTAGTGCAAAGCCTCATTTAAAAATGTAATTAGTCTAGATGTAATGGAATGCTTCAAAAATTCCAAAGTGCAAATGTTAAACTTAAATTAGTTAATTGTTTATCACACTTTAGAATTCTTCCAATAACTCACACAAATAGCAAAGTAAATACAAGAACCAAAGCAGAGAAAAAGGTATGATGTTCTGCATCTTGCATAACAACTTTGAAAATCCAAAAAGTACACTGGATGTCAAAAATATCTGTCAGAAATTATTAAATAGCAGGTTTCTGTTAGCATAAGACAATACTTAAAATAAGGCTTTGGTTAAATAAAAGGTTTTCTAAACTAGGAATGATGATAAAAAGTGCAAAAGATTCACCAAATACACAACTTCATTTCCAAGGCAGGCATTACACCTGCCATTTACAATAGTTTGCATTGGTTTGTTAGCCTGCCTTGTAGTCAGTCAGATACCTGTTTGCATTTATTACAGGCAAATTAAATCTAAGGGGTCCAATCCTATAACTTGTTTCATCCAGAGACAGACCCAATTATAACAAAGTATACCCATTTGTAGCATCATTGCTCTGCATTTGGGGAAATCAAGGCCCTGGAACCATTGGAACCATAACATTTGATTATTATAGTTAGTTCACTCATTTTCTTAGCACTTCCTAAACAGAAGTCCTCTGCTGCCAACTGGCACATTGCAGCTGACTTTCTTACAAGTAGAATTCTTGTAACATATGCATGACGAAATACATTTTTAAAAAGTGCTTAATATTGGTCCATAAGAACATCACATCAGCTTCAGACCAGACACTTTTCTGTGGCAGATGTCCTGCACCTGGTGTTTATTGGTGCACTCATAGTTTGCTTGAGGAAAAAGTAATCCTCTGAGTCTCTGCAAGAGAATGTCACCTTCCCAGAGAAAATAATTCAGAGTTTTACAGTCACAACACATGCTCCAGCTCTTCCTAAGCACAGTGGTGCAACCTGTAAACAAACAAACAAACAAACCATCCGTGAGATAAATGCAGTCAGCTTAAAGTAATTTTTCCCTCTAATTACATGGCTTCAGCAGAATGACAATATCACCCATGCTCTGTTAACGTGACTTACAAACTGGTCCAGAATTGGATACAAACACAAGGAAAAGGTAAAGATATTTTATATACCAGAGCAAAGCACTCTGAAAACAATAGCAAGCCCTAACGACATCAAGCAATTTTTATTGATAATTTTAATTGTTCAGTATTACAGCAAAAAGAAACCTTTTTAATAGTACAACCAGTATCCTTGAGCTAGACAATCAGACAATTGAACAAAGGGTGATAATGTATTTCTCAGAAACAGAAAATGTCTAAAATTATAGGAGCAACCTCTCCTTTTTACCTGATTACTTGATAAAATCCTGTTAAGAGTTCTTGAAATCAGAATAAATTTACCAGTCTTTATTCTTTAATTGCAAACAGAATTTACTTCTGCAAGACCCTTTTCTGCTGAGATTCTGCTGGATTTGAACAGAGGGCAGTAGTTTCTAACACCCCCCTTTGCTTCCCTTTTTAACATTCATAGCATTGCAGTTTATGTGAATAGCACACCAAGTGGTACAGACACTATCTCGAAGACATAAAAGCATAAAAGGCTGTTTATGCCAACTCCCCTATTTCCTTTTTTTTTTCTTTTTTTTTTTTTTTTTTTTTTTTTTTTTTTTCCCAGGAACAATAGACTTTTATAGAGCTGTCAGTGGCTCTGACAACCATCACCTGAGAAAATTCCACTGCCTTCTCCTGAGTTGTGTGAAGATGAAGAGGTAGCAGGCTGCTGACAAATTAAGAGAGAAGGAGAAGGTACACAAATATTTCCAAATCCCTCTGGGAAGGGTTTGAAAGTATCCTACATACTGGGATCATGGCATTCAGTGAGATATAGAGGGCCAAGGCTAAGGATACAAAGGTACATACAGATGGTCACCACCTAGACATGTGTAATGGTGAGAAGCACAGTTTCACTCCTCTGGTGAGAAGCAGTTGCTGTCCTCTGGGACACTTTTTTTTTCTTTAGCAGGACTAACAATGCCGTGGGTTACTATACCAGTACCAGTGAATGCCCCAAGCCCTGATGATCCTCCTTGATGACTTGTGTTTTAAGAGCTTGTAGCAGTATGGAGGGAAATGGACAGTTGAGTTTTTTGTGTTCAGGGATTTTTATAAACAGCAGTTTAGTTCTCTTTTTGAATTAAGAATTTGGGGCTATTACCAGAATAACATATTCAGATGGTTCAGAATTCAGTTGCCTAAATATTGGTGTCTAATGCTATTACAGATGAGCTTGGACATTCATCCTGGTCTGCAACTGGACTCCAGGAGGGCCTTGGTGTCCCATAGATTCTGTGCTGTATCTGCCAACCTTTTGCGGAGGCAGATGCTTCAGGGTATCTCAAATGGTATTACATACCAAAGGATAGTCAGCTCAGGATGTCCTTGAGTGTGCTCTTCCCACAGAGAGACACATTCCTGAAGCTATATTAAAGTAACCGAGCTCTGAACTGACAGTAATGGTTTCTGAGCATGAACTGAAGAATTATTTTTATTTTAAAGCTACAAAAAGAAAAATGGGTAAAGGCTTTCTGAAACCTGCATACACTGTACATAGTATTCACCTCAGGAAGGGATTATTTATGAAAAAATCACCAAAACCTTGACAAAATCAATGTTGAGAGACACATTAGAGCTAAAACTAATCTACATTTATCATTTATCTTCAGAACAGTGAGTCATGTAAACAAGATCCTTTATGACATTTTGGGGAATGTGGCAACACATTTTATTAAAAGTAGCTGAAATTGTCAAAGAAAATAGCTATACTCTTGCAAAAGAAAGGAGGACAGCTTATTGGAAATTAACAACTGTGTTCAAGATAAGCCATCTCAAGATTGTACACTAAGGAAAAAAAAGAGACAACAGACTAGAATGAAAGTGCCTTTCAGAGAAAGGATACTTGAATTCTCTTTGCAAAAGGAGGCACGTTTGAAATAACAGTATTAATAGCAGTGATAGGTCTGATCAGAAACTATACCTGTGTCCATTCATTTGTCTGGGGATCATAAGACTCTACAGTATTAAGATATGTTTGACCATCATATCCTCCAACAGCATACAACTTGTCACCAAGTAGACACACTCCCACTGCATCTCTGCTAATGCTCATGGAGGCCACAGCAGTCCACACATCTGTTTTGGGATCATACCTAAAAGATAATTTACATTATGCTTTAAAACTTACTAAAATTGAACAACAACAAAAAAATGTACTGGAATTGATGCTATCAAGGTAGTATAGAAACCAGGACAGTACAGATCTGGGTGTTAATTTCAAAGGACTTTCTCCTCCCTTTGAAACTGTTTCTTTAGTCATCTGGTAACACAGTCGCTACTAGCCAGACACCTACTTCCAAATAGTCATACAGCCATATACAGCTGCTCTTACTCCATTTTGTTTGTCTAAACATACCACACCACAAACAGTTCTGCTGCTACACCACAGTAGAGCAAGTGCTTACTTTAATTACTGTATGTCAAAGCACAGTCTGGTAAAATTTGGTGTGGTACTAAGATTACCATTACTAGGATTACTAATTTCAAAAATATGACCTCCAAAAGTGGTTTGAGAAAATTATATGGGAAATGCAAAACCCTTAAGACAATTTACAACACTTCTGAAATCACAAGTATCAGCACAGTAAACACCAGATGGTTTAATGAAAAAAATGTTGTGGTTCTAGAACATTATCAACATTCTTTAAAAGTTAAATTGAGAACTACATAGGAGACTCCTTGCTATGCTTATGGCAAGGAATATATTTTAATCTGACTGAAAGAGACAATCTTTTTTAAGATTGCAGATGCTTATGGCAGAACTAATGTAATTACAGAGCTCTGAAGGGCTCTAAAAACTGTACAACGAAAATAGTTATTTGGCTAAAATCATACTTGCTAGAAGCAAGTTGAAAGACAGTAGTCTTAATTTTTTTTTGCATGAAGATACAAAGAGCTCTAACAATTTTATTTGCTGTCCTCTAGTCAAAGTACTACACAAATGCATGCAAACACAACTGCAACATGAAAACACTACCTGAACCACAAATACAAATAAAAGAGGGTGATCAGTAAGGTATATGTAGAAATTATTTTCCTCATTATTTTATAATTTATAAGCAATTGTATTTATCTGGGAATAGCAACTTCTGTTGCAAAATATAATTCAGAAGCTTAGTGTGGTTATAAAAGCCTGATTTTTAAAATGAATATTTCTTAATTCTTTAATTTTTAAAAGAAACTAGTTCCATGAATTTGATGGTCTTCAATTTCAACTCGCTTAAAGAGCAAGGACAAAATGCATTACAAGATGATTCCTATTTATTAAAGTCATGAGTTCTGTAACTTTCTTTCAGAGAATATGGATGTAGAAAAATACGCAGACTTACTGCTTCTCTTGGGTTTCTGATTACCTGTATTGCCCTAAAAATTGCTAAGTAGTAGCTTCCTATCTGCAAACCTTTCTGGGGTCTTTTCAGTGCAACTTCCACATGTTAAGGGCCACACTGTATTTTCAGGTCTACTAGGACTGAAAGTTTGAAAACTACAGCTCTCTTGCAGATTTTTGTGGTGTGTTTTTTTTTGCTATTTTGTTTTGGTTTGTGAGTTTTTGGTTGGTTGGGGGTTTTTTTGGGGTTAAGGGTAAAATACATGTTCTGGCATGAAAAAATTAGTAAAAGAAGAATATGAGCAATGAAGACTTACTTAAAGTGTTGGGAGATAACAGGAAAGAAGAAAAGTTTTACAGCTGGTGGTAGGGGAGCAGGGAGAGAATTAAAGCATAGTTCAGAAATACCTAAAATGCCAGTGAAGATTTAATACAGTGAATTATGAAGTATTTACATTCTTTTAAAATTATTTTATGGATCCCATGTACTTCTGCAATTTGTGATATAACCATTCATTAATCACTTCACAGAAAGATATACCAACCTAGGAATGACTGAATTACATGCCAGTTCCTCAGTGTCATTAGGGGATATAAGAAAGAATTATATATATAAAGATCCACAAAACCTTACTGTTAACTCCTTTGAAAGTTATACGAATACATTCAGATTTCTTTTGTGAAAGAAGACCTGCTCCATTTTTAAAAGCATTCAATTCCAAGCTGTTTCAGTTGTCAATCATAATTCATTCAATGAGATTGTTAAAGTAACCTAGATAAATTGCATTAAGGAAAATTTGCTTTAAATAATCTGTCCTGGTAACATTTTGAATCATAGTATGACTACACAGCATATTTTTATATGTAAGTTTCTTCTCTTCATGCTAAAAATAACACACCTGTTCTATTGGGTTTCTACTTTCAGCTCTTTCCATAAATCACAACAGACTAGCACTCCTAGAATCCTACAGCAGGATATGCCTCCATCAGGGTATTACCTTTCTACGCAGTCTGACAGCCTGGATGTTAAATTGGATGCTGGAGCATCGTGGCCACCTATTGCATATAAGAACCCGTTCCAGGTGGTTACACCTACACCACCTCTTCTTTTTGACATCTGAGCACAGAGAGTCCATTTGTTTGTATGAGGATCAAAACATTCTACTGACTTAAGACAGGAACTTCCATCTCGACCACCAACTGCATAAAGCCTACGAAGTAAAACAAAAACAAAAACAAAAAGGGAAGAAAATAAATGTCTGAATAAGACAATTTTTAGTGAAACGTGAAAGATTCCAAGTTTGTTAAAATGGGGAGTTTAGAAGGAGAATTTCAACTTTCAGAAGACTGCTCTGTTGTGAAACCTCAGGCAAGATTTTGCTCCAATCTTTTCCTATTGTAATGATCAATGCATAGTAACAATAATTTAGAGAAAATGGAATATCTTGCACAGCATTTATATTCCAACCTATGTCTATAGGTAACAATTTCAAAATCACATATGTGACTTGCAGGGTCAGAAGGACAAATTCAGTAGTGGATCTGTGCATGCACCATCTCTACCCTGCCTCATCTTTGGCATTCAAGCGCTTTTCTGGACGTGGATTTTAGTTGATGACTGACAGCACTACCTTAAATCCCTCACACCCGCTAGGTGGCCCAATTTGCTTAGTCCTAAGAAAAAGGTTTCTCGCATTTGGTACAGAGGATTTCAATTATTTGCATGGGCTGACTGAAATGATTTTTTAAAAAAATGGGTTTAGGAGGACTCAGTTGCTGATGACCCTTTAAAACTAATCAAATAATCAAACTTCATAAAGAGCTTACGAACAGAATTTATGAGCAATATAAGCATAGCAGCAGACATGCCCGGCACTATTATTTGGAAAAGCAGGAACACAGAAGCCATTCTAAAAAGGAAGCAATGAATCAGAAGTAAAATCCAGTGAGAGATCACCTCAAATCATTTCAGAGCCTAAGAATGGTTAAATAATCAAACAAACATTAGATACTGTAGATAATGATAGTGTGAACAATTTACAACAGTTACCATGAAGCACTATTCAAAATGTCGTCAGTTTGGATAATAATAGTGTTTGGTTTTTTTAAATATACTGACCAAGGAACTTAAATACAAACATCTTGTAAATAAGGTTGATCTAGTCCTTCCCAGTAGCAATTTTAATGCTTAAAAAAAATTGCATGTAAGTTTCTTTGTTTAGTAATACAGCTTGTTTGAGGTAAGGAATGTACTGAAGGTTTCTGTAAAACACTGCTTAGTTCCATAAAGTCCGTGACTAAAATCAATCCTTTTTGCAACATAACAGTTATGAAGCTCCCAACTTTACCTTCCCTCAAAACATGAGAGAGTTTTGATCACTTATGCAGTGATTTCACATGCTGGACAAGGAGAAAGACATATTAATTTTTCTATATGAAGGTTTTGATTCAGTCACTGAAACTTACCAAATTACAGACAGACATTACAGGAAAGTGCAGAAGTTACTGCTCCTGCATCTGAAATGCTGCATGCATTTTAAAATTGTCAGCTGTAGTTTTCTTTTGTTGCTGCCTCCATTAAGAGTCTAGGCAATATTCTATAATAATAGGGAAACGTGAGGCTCTAATTCTGGTGCTTTTCACCACATCTAGGACCCTTTGCTGAATATATAGCAAACTTAAGACCTAACTGAGGTATCTGAGACTGCAGTTCCAAGGCAGCCAAGGCGCTCTGCTTGCTGGTCGTTCGAGTTCACTCCTCCTTCCTGTAAGCAGCAAGCATTTCCACTCATTCTTGGACTTATTCCAGATCTTACAGAACCCTTTGTAGCTGCCTTTCAGCAGTACTAATTTACCAGTGACTAGGCTTCCAAAATAAAAAAAAGGGTGAAAAACATTTTTTACCTGAGAGCATTCAAGTAGATCAAGGGAGATGTATCAGATAGCACATAAGCAGGAAGTGAAAATTATGGACAATAAAATGTAAATATTCTGTCACAACCACAGTACTACTCAGTAAATCAGTAACATTTGTCTGCTGTGGTATTCCTGTAGTCATCCTGGCAAAACATGGCTTGCTCCTCTCTCCACTCCCAAGGCAGGGGCATTTCTTTAGTAAGAATTGCATTTTCAACTGTGTAGGTGCATACTCAGATGAAACTAAGCTTAATTAAGGGTGAAGCAAGATACTGAATTTGTTAATTTAGCTTGAATTGCTGACTTAGCTTGGTTAACCACTGGTTAGTCGTAGTATATTTAGTGCTGATGCAGTAAGTGCATTCATCAGCAGCAGCTCCAAATCTGCATTTCTGTAGCTTCAAAAAACCATCCTGTTTGTGGATCTGTGATTGTGAAAGTATTGACCCAACCAGACTTACAGCATCGAACTGGTTATAAACAGAACAGATATAAACAGAAATTAGGCCCAGCTGCACCCAGGCTCTCTGATCTCTGGGGACCAGCTGGAATGCAAGGGGGATTATTTTCTGCCAAATGTCGTATTCTAATGCAGCAGGGTTCTTGGTATAAGAAAGATCTTGCCATACTGGAGCAAGTCCAGCTGACGGTCACTAGGATGAGGAGGGTGCTAGAACACTTGACATACATCTGTAAGGCTGTGGAGAGGCTTGCTTGACGCAGCAGGGTGTCTTTTCTGTGAATGAAGAAACTTGGCTCTTAATGCTGCTAACTGGTATCTATCAAGAGAAATTACTAGTAGTCATTTAGGATGTGCCTTTAATTACATTAGATTTTAAATTTGAAACCAGAAATTCCTTCACATACTTTCCATTTAATATTGCTACACCAACGGTGCTCCTGGGAGTTGACATACTAGCTACGAAGTTCCACTGACGAGCCTGTGGATCCCATCTTTCTACTGTATTCAGGTAGCTCCAGCCATCATGTCCTCCTACAGCATACATGGGACCTTCCAATACAGCTACTCCTACAATACAGATATGAAAGACAATTGCTTCTGGATAAGAGGAATTAAGATAAGAATTTTAGTGACAGTCCAGTGTGCACCACAAAAAAATTCCTTTTGGTAGCTGATCCTACCAAATACAATCTGCAGTATAATCTGAAGGAGAATAGACATTGAATAAGCAGTTGACATTAAAACAAAATTTCCACCCTCCTAAACTTTATTTCTGGATGCTTTTTTGACCAATTCTAAAACAGGCAACCTTTAAAAATATGCAGTCAGCCTTTACAGTACTGTACATACCAAGACCGTGACGATGAGTGGACATTGGTGGCATTACACTCCAAGTTTTTGATCTAGGGTTGTAGCACTCCACAGTATTCAATGTTTTCAGTCCATCTCTGCCACCAACAACAAACAATTTATCATCTAAGACTGCAACTCCAAACTGTAATCTTCGTCCATTCATGTTTGCAACTGGAGTCCATGTATTGGTACGAAGTTCATATTTTTCAATGCTTGTAGCTCCTGAAAGACAATATTTGCAAGTTATATATGGAAAAAAAATTCTGAAGTATTAGGATAGTTTTTTATTTTAGCAATATTCTGATCCCACAAGACACCATGATATCCTGCAGCATATTCTTACGTCTGTTTAGACAAATAGTCTTTTTTGCTTTCCTCAGCAATTACCTGCACCATTACAAAGGGCAACTTTTTTTGTACTTTTCAAGACAAAAAATAGGTTTTGTAACTGCTTTGCAGAATCAAGACTTCAGAAATAGAAACATTAGGAATATAAACCAACCATGTGGAATGCAATCATATATTGAAATCAACTGTTCTGTAATATTAGACAAAAAAGCTGATGGCATGCGCCATGAACTACTGAGAAACAGCTTTAAAACAACAAATCAAGGAAAACACTTTCTCTGCTGTAACTTTCCTAACTTACCAGATTCCCTTCTAGTTACCAGTCAAAAGTATGGAATTTTCTATGAACAAAATAATCCAAGTAGTTGTGACAGAACTATTTAACAATTAGTCAATTTTTTATTTTGTTTTTTTAAGCATGTGCAGGTCACCTTTTTGGCCTTTTAGTCCTTTTCTTCCTTTCCCAAATTACTGCCCCCTCAAGTAAATAAAGATTAGTTTGTATTCAATTAAACACTTCACTACTCAGAAATCAGGTATTCCTATGATAGTTTCAATTCAGAAGTTTAGATTCCAGAATATTTACATTATTCTCAAAGACATATAGGCCTTTTTAACCTAATAAACAGTATTTACTTTAGATGTTTTATGTTTTGTACTGCCGAGTCCTTGAATTTTAGATTTAACGTGTTGTAAAAAACACTATCAAACCTTTTTTTTAAAAAGAACCAAAAGAGCTCATCAGCTAAATATTACATAAGCCAATACCTTTTGTTGCATCCATTCCTCCAACTGCAAACAAAACGCCCACTGTAGATTTTCTAGGTTTGGTGCGAGGGCTTTGCAACATAGGTCGTCTCTCTGGCAACAGATGGTACTTCATTGCTTCCATAATGAGTTTTTGACATTCAATGTCATCCCTAAAGAGTGCGTTGTTCTCCATATCTGCCAGAAACTGTGAAAAAGAAAGAAAATCAAAAAACCTGTATAAACCACATGAAGAATAAAACCATGATTACCAAGATAATATTTTATACAAACATTTCCACTGCTTGATTTAAAATCTCGGTATTTTCAAAATGGTCATAAAAAAAAGGCTAGGGTAAAAATAAACCTCTAGTAAACAGAACATTCACATTTTGAGCAAAACCATCAAACAAACGAACAAACAAATATTTAAAGAGGAAGGCCATTTGATCTTAATAGATGATTTAAGCTTAATGGTCCAAAAGGAAGAAAACATAATCTCCTTGAGATTCTAGGCTGTGCAGGAATGTTCAAGAAAATGGA
Source organism: Zosterops lateralis (assembly GCF_965231275.1). Lineage (NCBI taxonomy): Eukaryota > Metazoa > Chordata > Aves > Passeriformes > Zosteropidae > Zosterops > Zosterops lateralis. Next base: position 23,151,938 of record NC_139766.1, on the reverse strand, counting down.
AACAGGTTCTGGGTATGTAAGTCAGTTCAACCTTATGCTTTTATTCCCAAATCTACCCAGTGCAGAGGTCTGTAAAAGCCCTTTCAGCACACACTGAATATTTTAATATATATTTGGTTCCTCACCCTGACAGTGACCAAGATCACAGTGTATCACTCAATAAAAGCCTTTGTTAAAATTTTTATATCAAACTTACAAGCAAATTTGGCAACTTCTAAATCTAAATATGAATTAAATAAAATTCAACTTAAGACTACTAACAGAAGTTTTTAAATTCAAAAATTCTGGAGTGGTTTATATTTATCAAACTGCAGGAAAAAAAATTATTAGGTGGAGAGTCACATTCTAATTACCAGAAGTCTGGAAACTGGCATTTTTCTGAGCTGCACTACATGGTGTGAATAACAGAGAAAAAAGAAATTAAGTGCCCCACTGGGATTTGGACATTTGTCAGAAAAAGAGAAAAAAAAGGCAGATGCCTCTGAAAAGCCAAAGTCCAAACACTTTGTGAATATTAGACATGCACGTCCGCAAACCAGAATGAGATGTCGTTACTGAGCTGCTGACAGCCAACCACTAGCAGGTACAAACTGCTGTGACATCAGCCATCTGAAGTATTAAAGGGACTTGCTGTGAAACAGATGTGTACAATATGGTGTGAATATCCCTGGCTTAAAGCTGCCTTAGGGCTGCAAAGTGGCAGATACGAAAACCATGGTTCCAGAAGAGATACAGGTAACTACAGATGGCTAAACCTGAACACCTCAGAATGAGACAAAGTAGCACAAAATATGACAGAAAACATAACTAACCATCACAGAGAGAATAAAAAACCCTTTCAAAGCCCTTAATCAGTGATTCTTAGAAAACTGAGACTTTTGTAGCATTTCTGTAAGTGGCTACAGTTCTCACTATTTAAAATAGCAAATGAAGTGTTCTCATGTAAATTACTAGAGGGAACTTAATCTCACCCTTGACTTTCATACCTTCCATTGTTTCTTCTTTTGACCCAAAGGACCACTTGTATCACTTTGTGATTATAAAATAATAAACAAAAAGCAGTCTTTTAACTGCCAGTATGCAATGCTTTAGAACGGCATACAATTTAAAAATATATACAAAATAAATAAATTAATTCTTATTGTCCTAAATCAGAGCTGCATGCATGAAAACTAAGGCTTGTACACAACATGACAACATGACTTTCAATATATTTTTCTGATGGGCAAGCAGCATACAATACTTAAAGCAAAACTATGTGTGAATATGAGTTCTGCAACAAGATGCAACCTACATTTTCTACAGTTTCTAACCCACTTAGCCTATAAAGAATTTCTCACAGCAGAGTCACAGTCTCTGAAAGCATTTAATTTCAAAAGAAATGCAATCTAGTTTGCAAGCTCTTGAAACTAAAACTACTATAATTATTTCTCACTCAAAGAACTTAGAATGGGATTACTATAAGTACATTTTTTCCAAGCTTTATTATATACATAGGTCCTTGGACTAAAAGCATTTCTAACAGCATTTACAAATGACATATTAGCATGAAATCATAGTAACTGCAAATCTGATAAGGAGAATGGTAGTGCAGACAGTCCAGTACTAAGAATTTCTGTCTTAAAGGAATCTGAGCCATCTTGTAATTCAGAAATTGCTAAATCATCTTTCTCATTATTTATCAGAGCCCCCTTACAGCTTAAGAGGCTGACAAATATTCACCTTTAGGGAAAAAAATGTACAAATATTTAGGACACTGCTTGCATTAAAACCAGAGAGATGTCAGAATGCTGTCTACAAAGAGATGAATAAAACCAACCAATAAATCTAACAATTACTTACAAATTTTTTACTTCCAGAGCTACAGTTTCACGGTATTTCCTGAAGATTCTTTTGAAGTGCATCTGCATCTCTGCTTACAATGGTTTTGGTCTCAGCAAGTTGTTAAATTTTATAATTTAATTTATTTCAAATACCTTTAACTCATCAACCATAAAGCTAAAGAGCTTTTGTTTATGTTATATTTCCTGTCAGATTGCCTTATGTCACATGATCATGTAGAAAAACATGATTCTGAAAATATTAAGACTATTTTGGGCGCTTCAAATAAGTTTACTCATCTATCAAATGTTTCCATATTAAAATCAAAGCTCCAACACTTTTGTAACAGAAAGTAATAAATAAAAAAGGTAACAGAAAAATCTTGTTTTAGAAATATAAGTATATATTTGGAGAGAAGATGAAAAATTAAAGATAAGTAAAATATAATTTTGCTTTTGTATTTCATCCTACTATTTTCCTAATCTGTTACTGACTGGACATAATTTGATTTCAGAACATATTTCTGGGATAAATTCTGTACTTTCAGTTTCTAAAAATGTTTCAATTACAGCCAATTATTCAATTATTCAATTATTCAATCCAATTAAGTAAAAGGAATACAGCAGGGGTTACTTAGTTATCAATTAATTAAATGTTCAAAAAAAGAATGATTTCTTCCTTGTCAATTGCCTTACACTGAATTATGTTTCTAGAAAAAGTGAATGACAAAGTCAAGGTCACAACTGAGAAAATCCTGATTTTGAATATATAATAATCAGTATGGAAATAAATGCTAAAATGCTTGGTAGAGAATCTTACTATCCAGCAAGCGGACATCAGATTAGAAGTAATACACAGAATGTAGTGCATGTGATTTATCACTATGAATTAATTTAACTCTGTTTTTCTTGTGTTAATGAATTTTACTTATTATTCAGGTTCCATAAAAATCCTATTTTCTTCATTTAAGAGCAAATTTTCACTAAACAAACTGAAAATCATAAAGCAAAGTCCTTTGATGATATAGTAAATATTAAATATTATTAAAGAAGGTTCAGAGAGGAAAAAAAAACCTGCCCCTCCTCCTCTTTCCCTCAGAAGGGAGTTGTAACTGCCAAAGAGGTCGCCCTTCAGTGTCCTCTTCTCCAGGCTGAACACATTAAGTACCCTCAGCCACTCTTCATATTTAAGGGCTTCCCCTCAAGGCCCTTCACCATCTTTGTTGCCCTCCTTTGGACACTCTCTAACAGCTTTAGATTCTTTTTATATTGTGGTGCCCAAAACTGCACACAAGGCTTGAGGTGAGGCTGCCCCAGCTCAGAGCAGAGCAGGACAATCCCCTCCCTTGCCTGGCTGATGATCCTGTGCCTGATGCACCCCAGGACAGGGACGTCCCTCCTGGCTGCCAGGGCACTGCTGACTCATGTTCAACTTGTCATGGACCAGGATCCCCAGGTCCCTTTCCATGTCACTGCTTTCCATCATCTCATTTCCCAGTCTGTCTGCACATCCAGGGTTGCCCCATGCAATTTGCAGAGTCTGGCAGTTTTCCTTGTTAAACTTTGTACAGTTGGTGATTGCCCAGTCCTCTAATCTGTTGAGGTCTCTCTGCAGGGCCTCCTTTCCTTTGGGGGAGTCAGTACGAGACTACTAAGAGTAGTCATTCCTACAGGATTATAAAATTGTAATTCATAACTATTTAAACAAACTGAGCCCAAAGCTTCTTCAGCAATTTCTGGTAGTGTCCAAGAAGGTGAAAAAGTATTGACTGGAAAGAACAAGAAGTACCTAATGATGGCCTATCAAGAATTAATAGAAGAAAAATCACTCCAAACAATTAATTCATACTGCATTTACTAGCTATTTCTACATGGAGGAAATATAATGAGCCAAATAAACTGGGCAAGTTCAATACAGAAGAAATTTAAAAAGGTCACAGCTTCTACCTTGATAAGCATTTTTACAGGCAAGAAAAACAACTTTTTCTAGAAACTCCTCCCCTTCTTGTGTCCTAGGATCAGAATATGTTGCAGTTCACAGACACAAACTATCACATCTACACAACATACTGAGTTCTTACATGCAGCTCCAAGAATCTGGATCACTGTAATTTTATGATTTGTCACTATCAATATATTTATGCTGAAGACATTATGCCCACTGTAACCAGTGTATAAAATAGAGAGGAACTGAACAATTTACTTGTGGAGCAAGCAGAGGCAGTCTAATGTAAGCCAGGAGTTTACTGAGATCTTTCCTTCTCTGTTCCAAATCATGTCGAACCCACGTAAGTAGTGCATTCAGTATAGTTTCTTCATTAGGAATATTCATGTCATCACTTGCTAAAAGCTTAGCAATTTCAGTGGCTGGCAATAACAGAAATTCCTGATTTCTAATTACTTCCATGAAGTTTTCCTGAAAAAGAAAAGTATTTCAATAGAGGCAACATCATAATTTGAAGACATTTTGTGGAACACCTGCTGTATCCTCCCCTCTTTTCCCTCCCTTCACACCATCTTTCAGTTGTCCCACTGTAATACTGACTCAGGAGGAAGACCAAAAATAAAGTACTGAATTATTTTCACCCCTGATCATTTCCCCAGCTCAATCACTCAGTCTCACGGACAGATGTGCTGAAACAGCTGAGGGAAGTGTACAGATAGAAATGAGCCACAGCCTGTGGGTGTTACTATCTTGGCACTGCAAAGTGAAGAAATACTTTCTGAAGCACAGTTTTAAACTGATGCAGTTTGTTCCCGTTGTTGAGCAAAGAGCACAACCTGCTACAACTGAACACATGTAACTGTTTCCATTACTGTTAGACGAAAATGTGGCAGTAAGTTTTCAGAGAAAATAAACAACACTAACAATTTTATTGTTGATTTAAAAGGGATTATTTTAAGTTTATTTTGCTACTTCATAGGTTTTATACAATTGATCTGATTTGACTGGGGAGCAAAACATACAAAGAATGCACGATATTACACATGCCTTGCATACTGACAATATTTATTCTGATAGGATTCAATCTTCTAACTTTCATCCTGTTATTTTCAGCAACAAATCCTTACTTCAAAATAAGAAATTCATAATATGTAACACATCCTATGCTGATATCCAATTACTTCACATTATGAGGACTTGCAGCATATTCTGTAAGGATTTTGATCAGTTTAGGCTGAAATAGCAGAAGTATGTATAAACACAATCAGCACCATGAACTTACAGTGAAAAACCTGATGTAACAGAAAAGGGTGATGTCTATCCTCTCTCCTCATATACCTTTACAAGGCATCAAAGCAAAGCAACGCAAAAGCAGAAAAGTAAAATCACAATCTATTCTTGTATTTTGGCAGCTCAAACTCCACTTAAATTCACACTCAAAACAAAGAGTAACTTCATGATGATAACAGTGTTCCAATTGATTTATTAAATGCACTGTGGATTGCTAGACAGCCAACTAATGGTATGCTGGTTTTGCTCTGCCATCACATGCACCTCTAAAACACCTGGAGAACAAAATGTGTTAGATCCATAAACACGGAAGTCTAACTGGACCTAATACAAAAATTAGCCTTACTTAGTGTCTTATTTAATGATTTAAACAGAAAGAATTGCATGCTAATAAAAACCCTGTAGATTAGAAGCCTATGTTGAAAAAAAAATAGGATTTTTAAGACAAGAAAGGGGAGAAACTCACAAGAAGAAGCAAGAGGTGCACTGCAAAACAGGTCTGAATTTAGTATTTAAAATGGCAACAAAAATGACAGTACAGTTTGGCATTATATATGCAACGGGCATCATGACAACAAAGCAAAAGAGTTAATACTTCTTTTTTATTGCTTGGTCTAATGCTTTCAAAGCTATACCTCAGTACTCCAAAGATACTGACCAATAAAAAAAAAAAAAGCTGAACTAAGGGAAAAAAACTAATTAGGTATAAATGGTCCATCTTACATAGAAGCCAGATGTATATAAGATAGCTACAAGATATGTAAGGGGAAAGATCAAAGTTACTCCACTCCATAGGTAATTCTGGAAATCAGGAAAATAACTGAAAATGTTATCAGTGTACATAATTCTACTTGTTAATAGAATTTGGAAAGAAAACTTTTACATTTAATACCTGAAAATATTTAATATCTGAAAAGCTTTCCTACAACAAAGATCCAATTGTCTACACAAAATAGTACTTTCAAGTGAAAGCTATTGTAGATTAGAAAGGAGATAGAATTCTCTTTTCCTCTTTAATTCATTTAACTATTTGTATTACAAAATAAAAGTTCAAAGGAACAAATACATGAATTAAAAACAGTGAAAAGACTGTACCGATATTCAGAAGCACTACACATGCATTGCTATTTATTTCACTCTGATATTAAATGCCTAGCAGTAAAATTGAATCTGAGAAGTGATCAAAATTATTTCCACAGTTTGAACATGCAGTTCACAGGAATTCATATTCCACTGAGTTAATTTTTTCCACTGGCCGCTTTTTTGTTGGTTCTTTTTCCTAGACAGTATGCAAGCTGGAGCTGTGCTTTTAGTTTTGCTGAATGAACATGCAGTGAGCTCTGACAAAGAGAAACACCAACACTTACTACCTGAAACTTTCCAAATTGTCTATCCAGATCACAGGAAGAGGAAGGGGAAAGCACTTGCATGAAAAGTTCTTTTGTCTCTGGAGGCAACAACAAGCTGATCTTGCATAAGTCAATCAGGGATCCTCTTTAGAAAGCTTTTTTCCCAACTGAATTTCATCACTTCAACAGCTGTTATGTGTAAAAAGCCTGATTTCCCTTCTTGTTGCTTGCAGACCATTGCTTTCTGATGGGAACAAGTTCAATTTCCTCTTGCTCTCATTCTATTTTTAAAGCAGAGACTCCTTTTGAGCAGACTATCAATGCATTCCAGTGGGAATACAGGCACTCTTTGTCCTATGTCTGGGTTTTTTTACAACCAGAACCTGAAAATTCCTCTTTCTTTACAGACAGAGATTCTGAAGACAAAAAGAAGGACCCAGTGTATCTCCTAGCATTCTTAACCTCCTCATTAGCCTTTTCTTTCCTTCTTCTTATGGGAACTCTCTGTGGAAGAACAGCATATTTCAGAGAACAAATGGGCTGCAGTTTCAATCCCTTGCTTTCTGGTCCTGAAAGAATACAGAATTTCCCAACCCCAAAATTACCTCCTCAAAGAGCTTGGAAACTTTATCAAATAAGTAGTGTGAGGCTTCTGTGTTAACCAAGACAGGGACACGCAGTCCTCATGCTCAGTGCTGCATACTGCTCATTCACATCATAACCTCAAATTCATTCTTCAGCAACTGCAGAGTGAGTAATACTGATACTCTTAACCACAGATCTGTCTTGGACTTGGTACAGATCAAAATATATTAGGAACACATAAAAAATAAGATGTTATGATGTGTATTTCTAAATGATATTTAATTCCTCCAGTGGGATGCAGTGAGGTGGTTAGTCTCCCTGCACATTGTGTCAGAAGGATGAAAACCTTGGAGAGCATCAGACACCTGCAGGTTGAGAGAGACTTAGGCTGCCCAACAGGCAGCTTTAACCACAGGACTCTGCTTAAATTCTGAATTTGGGCAACCAAAGAGCAAGAGGTGTTTGACTCAAAGGATCTGAATGAGAGCAAACAGGAAATGTTATTTTGTCTGCTGACTGCTTCAGTCCACTGGTCAACTAAGTATGAATTCACTAAGAACGGAGCTGACTTCCTGGTAAACTATTAATAGTCAAACAGCTGTCAGATACCATCTACTTTACTTTTACTCAGATTTGACTGATGTGTTAAACAATCAACCAACCTAATACTTGCACTGTGTGCAGTGTTTGTTTAGAGTACAGTTATTGTAGGTTGACTCTTCACTGCACTCTTTCTGGATTCCACAACAGGCTGAGCTGCATGTAGAAAGCTGTTCAGTCTAGAAAAGGCAGTACTGATCTATTGTGTTAGGCAGGACTGAGGGAACTTGAAAGACAAAAATATCTTGGGTTTTCACAGGTGAAAAGAAAGTAAATGAGTATTTTCCAAGTCAGTTAATTACTGAGCAGAATATTTTGGACTGCAATTTCAGGTGCAAGAATGTAAAATCCTTGTTTTAGGCTCTATGACAATCTTTGATTCTGGTTCTTTAAGGACAAAAAGCATTAAAATTTCTCTTCTCTTCATGCTCCCCACTAACAAAAGAAACAGCTATCCTGGTTGTTGGAAAAAACAAAACAAAACAAAACAAAAAAACAAACAAACAAACAAACTCAAAAAACAAAACAAACAAACAAAAAACACCAAAAAACACCACAAAAACAAAACACCAACAAACACACCAACCACAAACACCCTGACAAATTATCCCTCTTTAATTTCAAATCATAACTCCATGATTTTTTGTTACACAAGTACTGCCTTATAGGAGAAAGCAGGTCTAAGTGTGCCACACTTTTTCTTCTGCAAAACGACCTAGTTTCTGTGCTTGGACCCAAACTATTACTCTGTTCTTTTAAGTTTTTCTTTTTATACATCCATTGGTTTGCTCAGAAATCACACAAATTCCCAAACTAACTTTATCTGAATCTTGTAATACTATCACTGCTCATGTACTTTATAAAGACTTCGGGTGAAAATCCAAGTGACTTTTCACTCTGCTTTAAGCATGCATGGCTGAGCAACAGTGATTACACAGGGACTAACTCAGGCACCATCACAGATTGTTTTCAATGCCTGCTCTTTCTTTTTTAGGTGTAAATCCGAAAGTTAAAATCTGACTACTGAAGAATCTACTGACACTTGCCTAAGAACATCTCACTAGTCACCACAGATATTTCATGTTCTCTGGACATAACACAGGCTAGCTCTTCCTTATCTCAAAGGATTAACTTCCTTTTTGTTTACTTTTTTGTGGAAAAGGAACTATTGGTTTTCATTCAAGGTACACTATCAACTGTTTCAAACAAACAAGATGTCAAAAAGGGGTGTTTATTCTGACCTTGAAGGCAGCAATAAAAATGCACAGAAGGCATTTTGTGCAAAAATGCCTTTACAAATTCATTAAAGCAAAGAGATAAAATACTGGCCAGTCTAATAAAATTCCTAAATTTATAATTGCATGCCCCAAATACTATATATGAACCATAGCAAAACAGGATAATCTTTGTTCAAAAGATATCTTTACTCATATACATTTCATGATTCTATCAATTCTATTTTAGAACTGTGACGTGTAAAAATCAGTTGCTCTTTATACAGCATAAATCCACTACAAATCATTTCAGTTCATTTCACGTTTCACTTCATGCATCTTGAGGATTTTTAAGCTTAAGTCTGTAATGCCAGTAACCGACCAGTTTTGATAAAGAGTTCTCCTCTGTCAAAACAACTTATCAAGTGTCAACACAGTAAGCAATAAAGTAATGCAACACTTCAGTCCTTTTAGGATAATATACATCTGTAATATAAAGGAATGCAGCATTCAAATCCTTCTTATTAATTTTTTTTTTTTAATTTGTGATGCTTTCCAATGACTAATGTACTTTACTAAGACTCTATTATTAGAGAAGAACTATTATTAGAATATTTATATTATATATTAGAAGAACTATTATTAGAAGAATTCTATTAATAAAGAAGAGCTCTATTAATAGAGGCAGACCTAATGGGATAACTCACTGATTCATCCTCCAGTTTAAACAAATGTTAATTTCACCTGAATTTCAAATCTTCATGATTTTAATGAAGCAGGTAAAATGATTACAAACGTATTACATGTGTCATAAAACCCTTTAAAACAGAGAAGTTGTTTTACTTGTAAAAATATTAAACAGCAATCAGTTTTCTTCTGTCATAGAAAATAACATGCAAATTAAAATATAAGTATTTTATACTATTCACTACCTTCAAGTATTTTAAAAGAACCATAAAGAACTGTAAACTGTACTCAGTATAATCCCCACACTGTTCTATGCAGCCCAATGCAGCATAAAAATAATTCCTTGTTATATCAAAGAGAATTTTGCCAGCTACTACAAGTGTACTTAACCCTTACATTCTAATACTTGTTAATGGAAAGAGCATCAAGTACCTAGCACTTACTAGTGTTGAACATTTTCTTTTTTCAAACAGCTTTTAAACAAATGAAATTACTTGGGGATTTATTTTAATTGAAGATTCAATTGGACTATACATTTCTATACAGTTTCCATAGCAACATTCATTTCAAAATAAAGGAGCTGCTTCACTATTACTCATTATTACTAAAATTCAATTTAATGTCTCTGTTGGAACTAAACAACATTAAAAGAGGCCTTGGGAAAAATCCATCTAGCACAACTAATTAGTTTTGAAAATGGCTTTTTAAAATCCACCTAATTAGAATTTCATTCACATCAAAGCCTTAAAAGCAACAATTCTGCCACTGAAGTAAACAACAGCCAAAAGGCACAGAACTATTTTCCTCTGGTATGAATAAAAGAAAGATAGATGCTGCAAAAGAACAGCTTTTAGAAAGTTCACAGCCCCTGTTTGCCCTAAGTCATGAACTGCCAGTCAGAATACTGACTGGAATGCCAACATTCCCCTTTAAAGATGCATTAATTGAAAAATTCTTACTATTCTGATCTTGCCAGTTCACTTATAAAAGACAGGACAATAGCCCAGACCAAAATACATGCTTATTCTGAAAAAGAACAACTAAGTCAGAGGAGGGAGTTTCTCTTTTCACATATTTTTTTCTATCACTGGTCTCACTCAACATAAATTCTAATATTCCTCAAAGGCATAAGCCATATTTACTTTACTGTTTCATTGCACATTCTATCTATTCTACCTGCAGTCTCCTTATTTTTTGTTTGTGCAGTAATGAAGCCCAAGAATGGAAACATGTAAGTTCTAATCTGCACATTATTTGTTGATCTGCCTCAGTAAATCTGTATGTCCATGACATTAAATATGTGAGAGATCCATTCACTGTGGAAGAACTTTGTCTTGTATATAAAAAAACCAACCTAAACTGCTATTCATACTAAACTAAATTAATTTAAGCCAAGAAGAAGTAACTTTTAAGAAAAATGGTTTTAAACCTAAGGCAGCAAGAGGAAGACTCACAGATTTCTAATACTAATTACAAGACATAAATTACAACTCTTGGATCTAAGCCAATATCTTAATGGCAAGGTAATGGCATGACACACAAGCAAATTAAGTACTGTCTTCATTCCCACATCTCTTATGTACCTACATGCCCTCATTTAGATCTCAAGAGCTTACTTAGGCAAAATTTCATCAACAAGTGAGCAAAATGCCTCACAAAACTGCAAAGAGCAGATGAACTGACTTGCTTCAGACATAGCTCTCCTGCCTTCTTCTGATAACTTTACTAAAATACACTTCTGAGAAGAAAAAAAAGAACATTTTGTATTAAAATAAAAGGATGACTATTAAGCAGATGAAATTTACTTAAGTTGGTTGGTCTGAATTTCTGCAAGTTAACTCAAAAATATAATTGGCAAATTTGTACTTAGTTGCATATTACCTAGCCTAAGATTAAATTATTTGATGCCTGACATCCCATTGCTAAGTTATTACGGATAATGCAGAATCTATACTGCTGAATGCCCACATTCATACCCCAAGTATAACTTAAAACCTGATTACTGCAGTTCATTAGAAATAAAGGAACTCTGCATTTCCATTTAGTAATGTGTAATTTTGGAATAGGTGATGGCAGCTTGCCCACTGTGAAGTCTGTAGTTTTTGACTGTCAGAAAGAACAAGATTTTGAAATATTTTATTAAATATTTTATTAAATGCATAATCCCATTTCTGTTGCAGGGAACCATTAATGCTTGTGAATTTCCTTCCAACTCTAAACCAGCAACTTTGCAGTTATTTTGTCATTTTTCATCATGGGAACATACGAGCATTCTTGTTTGAAAACTATGAAGGCTTTCTGGGGGAAAAACATTAGTACTATATTTAGGAAAACATCCTGTATTTTCCTTACAACATACCATAGTGTAATTGTGAGCCACCTTGTGCAAGTCAGTGCAACCCTGTGCATCAGCAAAAGATCGGATTCCAAGGCAATTGGATGGATGAAGCTGCTTCATTAGGAATTTACAGCATGCTTCTACAACCTGAGAGAGCTGAAGAAGGCAAGCTGTAGACAACAGGCACTCAATGTTATCTTCTTTTAATTCAAGGCGACCTAGTAATATCAAAAAGAAATTCACATTAATTTGCTGTTATAATCTTACAAATTCCCTAAAACCTTAAGGCAACAGAATTACTTACAGATTACAACAGAATGGAAGGCTTACTAAACATCATTCTCAGCATTAGATAACTAATAGTTTTCAGAACTAGTATCTATAATGATGTAAGGAAAGGAAATCCTAACGAGATTCCTTTTTTTGTCAGTCATGATACATTGAATAGATTCACATAATTTGCTAACTAACTGAATATAGTATTATCAGAGAAACTTTATCCTGTCAGGATGGCTCAGGTAACAGCAATGAGACCTAATTGCTGTCTACAGCTTTCTCACTGGGGAAGGGGAGGGGCAGGCACTGATCTCTCTGCTGACTGGTGACAGGACCCCAGAGAATAGCCTGAGGCTGTGTCGAGGGTTAGGCTGGACATTAGGAAAAGGTTCTTCCCTCAGAGGGTGGCTGGGCACCAGAACAGGTTGCCCAGGGAAGTGGTCACAACACCAAGCCTGACAAAGTTCAAGAAGCACTTGGAAAACACTCTGGGACACATGGTGTGATTGTTGGGGCGCTCTGAGCAGGCTTAGGAGTTAGACTTTGAGAATCCTTGTAAGTTGCTTCCAAGTCAGGATATTCCATTATTTTTTTTATTTATTTTTAAGAATTTGAATAATGTGAATAATTTGTAAAGAGCATTTGAAATCTAGGATTGGAATGCAATGCTCACATCAGGACAAGTCATTAGATGAAATTCCCATTTTCACTTCAATTACCTGTATATGCATATTGAACCAGAGCCCACAATGCCTTTGGCTCCACACCTTCCATCTTGATTTCTTCCTGTCTTGCTTCCCTTACATCATTAGTGAACATTGCTGCAAAGTAGTCCGAAACAGAGGAGAGAACCAATCTGAGTTTGACATGCAGGAGAAAAGGAGAGAAACAGAGAAGAAAAGAAAAAAAAAACCTTAGTCAACCTGATGTTTGTTGGTTTATGATTCATTAATTTGCCCTTTGAAGAAACACTGTAGGGAGAAAAACATTTAAAAATTGACACAAAGTGCACACACTCTAGTTTCTCTCTATGAATAATGGAATACTGATACTAAGCCTACGTTTGCTACTGATCTAAACTAATTACCCTTTCAAAGCTCAATGACTTTTAATAGCCAACACAGACATAACACGCCCCCCCTCCCCAATTCCACATAAATTGAAAATGGAATATAAATATACATTATTTAAATAAAAATAAAATTGAATTGGCTTTCATTTATATTACGTTAGATACTTTTTTTAATGTGAAAGAATGACTTACCAGTCTTTTTCAAAGTGCTTTAAAATGCTTTTACTCTTGGTGCACACATATACATTCAATTACTAATACTGATAACAAAACCTGTCACAGCAAATGTGGAGATGATAAAGAGTAATCTCTTTTGTAGCTATGTGTTTAGCCTTTTTTAACAATCCTGGTTATTTTACAATACTGTGTAAATAAACATGTTAATGCACAACAGACATTTCTTTGGATTATTGAGAGTAAAACACTCACTACAAATAATAATGCCACTCTGTAAAATGTGCAAGTATGTGTTCAGAGACTGGGGTTAAAGAGAAAATGATATGAGGCAGGAATATGAAGCCTACCATAACTATTCAGGAGGAATAAGACACCTCCAGGAATGGCCTTGTGGCTTGGATCAATTTTTGTGCTGTAGCAGTTCACTGTTGCCTTGCCCATGGGGAATTCAATATAAATACACTTGGTATACATAGTGATCTATACAAACAGCAAGCCCAAGAACACAGCCTACTGCAAATATATTAAACAGTCCACATGCATACATTCAATTAATCTAACACTTCAGGCAGTTTATGCTGTCCTGAATCATTATACTGGTGTGTTAAAATGACAGAGATCAGGAACTACAAAACAGAGTAAAACTAATTGAAAAGGTAAGCACCTTAGGGGAGGATTTATAGGTACATATACAAAGTAATGAAATACAAGGAGCTGTCTCAGTTACTTAACTGCAAAGTAATAAAATTTTGACTAATCACTTCCATAATACATTTTTCTTGTGAATTTTCTGATCATTGACCATTTGGTCAGGCTTACAGAAAAAAAAGGGTAATCCTTTTTTCTAGCTTTTGAGGCAAAGAGTAGAGTTATGAGTGCATGGGAAAAAGATTAACACCTTGTATGATTGAAGTTTTGTCAAAAGAAACAAAGTTTTGTTCTTTTAAAGAAAAATGAAATTCTGTTATTGAAATATGAGATTTATTCTGTGGATGACTAGAAAAATTAGAAACTTCTGCCAAGGTAGGGCCTGGACATTTCTAGGCATTTTAACCTCAGGTTTAATGAAATCTGCATTTAAATGAAAATACTGCCTCCCAGAGATCTATAGAAGTGGAGTAAATTAGAGAGTATATTCATGTAAGTATCAAGAGAGAGTTTCTGCAACTGCTTTTGATGCTAGAATGAGATGACAAGATCACATTTCTGTGTACAAAATAGGGGTTCTCACTGGAAGGGAAAGTGGTTTGAATAACCCAAGTATCTCTGCAGGTCCAATTCAGGATTTAAAAAGGGAAAACAACCAATTTAACATATTCACATATGGCAGTTCTGACTTGAAACTTCTACACAGAACAGAGCTTGAAAGAGACAGGTCTTCTGCAATGGGAAACTTAATATTTAGTCATATCACAGTTTGGGGTGGGGTTTTTTTCCTTTTTTTTTTCTTCTCTCAGCAGTGCAACTGGACTAGGTAGCTGTACTATTATTTAGAACACTGGACTGTATACATTTTAGCAACAACTGCTGAACAAATACCAAATAAAAACATGAGGGTCCCAATGCCTTCTACCAGAGGTTTGATATCAGCAAATTTCTCCTTGTAATTTCCAGACTCAAGAGTACTCCAAAGGAAATTAACAGAAATGCAATCTGTTTACTATTTTTGCAAACATGTTAAGATCCACGAGGAGGTATACATGCTTCACAATGGTAAGTGCTTTCCAGAGAGTGACTTGCATATGCTGACAGAGGACGTGAAGTGCAGAAGTAGTTTAATACAGGTAATTTGAAAAAGCACAAATTATACTGAGAGTAGTTTTGTAATAATTTCACAATGAAAAGCCTTAGAAGAGGTATTCACACTTTTCTCTTAATTCAACTAATTTAGAAAAAAAAGTTCTTTCAAAGAAAGAAATTGTATGCAAATATATAGTGACAATGCATCAAGGATGCAAGGATAAAAGAAAACAAAAGCAGACTTTCAGCCAACTGGCCTTTCCTTGTCTGATCTTTTTCCCACTAGTCAATAAAATTACTACTATACACACATGACTTGATATTTACTTGCCACTAAATACTGACAAAATCTGGGTGTTTCAGTACATTTTTCTATTCCTACAGGAGGCTCCAAGGCCTTTAATTTCAGTGGTTTGTATTACAAAATTAGAAAGATCTACCATGATGGCTTAACTTATTTTAAAGAGTTTTCCACTGAGAGCCAGTAAAATATGTGGCACACTCTAAAATCCCTACTTGTTGGAACTACCACAAGCTGCATCATCTAGATAGTTTTCTAGGTCACCAAAGTAATTACTGTGTAAAATGATGACAGCTGCCAAACCTGGCAATTTAGGTTTAGTATCTCCAAACCCGTCTCACCTGACAGAATGAAGTGAAGCTGCTTAAGATCTGATAGATAAAAGGGATACTTCCTAGGCAGCTCCTTGTTTGTGGCTGTGTATCAGCTGAAAACTGTCCATGGAAACTCACTATCAGCATTCACTGAAGTTGTAAGGTGATACTGAAGAGTTCACGCTCTTTCAAACAAGCTTCCTAAACCCTCGAGTACATAAGGTTCCATTTGCCTTCTTAAGTCCCATGTTTTTTGTATTTCCATGTTACAGTGTCAACAGAAAGACACACAATGGCTCTGCCCAGACTGCTGATTAAAGGATGTGGAGCAGGCTTTAAATGCCCTCTGGGCAGGAATTTATATATAACCCTTATAACCCATATAATCCTTTTCTCACATGAATGTACTAATCAGTGGGTTATTACCAAACCAAACAAGATTTTACTATGGATATAGTAGTTAACTGAATTTAATAAATATGAACATAATAAATGGCAGACATCTGAAATTGCAGCAGACACAAAACAAATACCTGCTATGAAAAAATTAAATTATTAAATCAAAGTACCCAAAATTTCTTTATGGAACTGCAAATTGAAGGGGTGGGAACATAATATATTTCTTCCTAGTGGAGAATGGTCCCCTTTTCCTACTTGCTTCTTGACCTTGTAAATAAGTTTTTAGCTATAATTTCAGCACAGAAAAAGAAGATAAACACTTTTAGAACAATAGAGAATGCCATATTCAGAAAAAACATGGCTATACATGATGCTTTTATTTGTAGTAGACTCACAGCCTGAATTCTAACAGATACAAAACCTCTCAGAATTTCACAGTCATGTATTACCTGTGCTTATTACCAAACTCGTGTCTCTTTTCTCCAAAAGCATACATCACACACCTCACAACACTCAATTAAAGTAGAAACTGATAATTTTAAAAATACAGGAATTATTAAAAATACCAGGTTCAAACCAGAAAATCTGAATACTCTCTACAGATGAGTGTGCATAATAATAATGAAAAATGTTCTTTCTTACCAGCTCTGTGACCACATACTATGAAAAACTCTTATCTTTCTTATGAAAAAATAAAGGAAAACAAAGCTGTTCAGTGTAAGTGAACCTTCTATTTTCTTACTCATCTTAGAATGCCAAGCCATTAAGCTAAGATCTATTTAATACATATTCTGTTGCTTATTAATTCTCAAGACAAAATAATCACTGGTGTTCTGAAATGCCCTGACTAATCCAGCCTGCGATCAATACTAAAGAAATCAGAACTTGTATGGAGGCAGCAAAAAATACTATGGAAGTTTTTTCTTTTAACATTGGCTACTACAAATACATAAAGGCCATAATCTTATTGAATTTCTATAATATTTAAATGAAATTTAAGATTTCCATATTTATCTTTCTCACTTTGAAAAAAATTCAGTTTTCTGTGAGATATTTTTGATCCACTGAGATTAAGACTTTAGTTATTGCTGTTTCTCTGTGAAAAAAAAAAACCTGAGAAATAACTTATTATGCAAAAGGCTTCTTTGTAAGTTGTTCCAACATTATAAAGTGAACAAGGGACAATCATAAGCCTCCTACCTCCTGCTACAAGCACAAAGTGTGCTTATTTGGCTTTAACTTTCATGCATATTTAACACACAATATACCAACTACACCAAGATATTTCCCCTCAGAAGACAAGTCGAGAGTAAATAACAGGTAGTAGCATATGCCTTATGCACTACAGAAATAGATACAGTACCAGAAACTGGAGAATTGAATTCAGTTCTCTAAATAAATGAGAAACAAGTGTGAATCACATTAGAAGACTTTTTAGTGTGTTGTCCATTTGTTTATTTAATTGCAAATAGAATCTTTATTAATTAATTAATCCTTTATTAAGGACTAATACAGTCCTTACCAGATATTCACAGCTGTCCTCTGCACACTTTCTAAGCATTTTTAACTATTACATAAGCCACAGTCCAAACACGTATTGCAAAGGGGTTACTTGGCTCCATAAGGAAGTAAAATTATTTCCTTATTATAATCACTATTTTTTCCTGTTTAAATCACTCCAAAGTTTTTTGACCCTAAATTACTTGAGCATGTTCCCACTAGGAGTGTGTGCATTCCCTGTTTTCATCTGATTCATTCTTTTCACAGGGACAACACAGTTAAGTAACTAATTTGACCATTTCATAAAATGAAGTCTCTGAGAGCACCAGCAAGCTGTGGTTTGAAAGCCTCCTTGACTCTCAAGACAGTTCCCATTCCACCTCAAGTAATTCCCTCAGCTGAGTCAGCACAACAGTGTGGATAATACCTGAATAAAAACATAAATCTGTTTTTTTAAGGAAAGTACCAACTCCAAGCCAGCAACTTCTTCCCATCTTTTTATTACTATTACAGCATTGAGCTGTAGTTTGACTGTGAGGGTAGGAATGAGAGATAGAAAACAAGAATGCTTTAGGATGTTATTTCTGTTGTAGACCTCAGCTTAGGAAACCACAGCTTTAATTATACCTAGGTTCCTATTCAAACTACAAATTCTGTGCACTAAGTATCATAATGTGCTTTAGTTACATACACCTGTGTTTTGCAATCTTTGGTATTTTCCTAGCTTTTAAATGGCAGACATATGATCTGTTGATTACACAGATGACAGAGAGGGTAATGTTTGAACTAATTTAGACATCTAATACTGGCAGCGTTCAGACATCTCATATCAAAGGACTCTTCTTACTGTGGGAGCAAATAAACCTTTATGTAGACAAAAGACCATCCTTATTGCTAACTGTGACTTCAATAACATAATTGCTACAACAAAGAAAAATTAAATCTAAGAAAAAAGTTTTACATCATTCCATGGTAAGGAAACCACTACAACTTATAATATTCTGGGAGTGTGTTTGGGACTTCTGAGGGTTTAATTTTATTATGCAAATATTGTAAGTATACTTGGAAACAAAAAAACCATGATTTTTTAAAAATTCTGTATTGCATACAACGGATGAATTAATTTTTCATTTCCAAATAATTGTTAAAAACCCGTATATGTGTTTAAAGTATTCCAAATTATTTAGGATGTTCTGACATTTTTTAACAAAACATGGGACACACTTTGAAGGTGCCTTTGTAAATAATTATGAAACTATTTCAAATTATAATAAACTTACCTGTGAGCTGGAATTCTGCGATCACCAGCAACTAACACCACATCACATAGCTGATTGTGTCTAAGATAATTCTCCATCTTTTTAAAAGTTTGTTCAGCATGGTTGAGAGCCTGAAAAAATTCATCTGAGGTACAGGGCTCCATTGTTTGACAAGATGATATGGTGTGACTGCTGTCAGAGGTTCTGCTGAAGACAATAACAGAAATCTTAGTTCACACAATATTCACGTGAAATTTTATCTACAAAGGATAAAATAAAAATCACATGTGATTTTAAAGGCCTATGATTTATTTTAATATATATTTCCTTGCTATTTTATTTTTCTTCATATTCATAATTTCCCTCCAAATCTAATCTAGACCCCTATGAAAAAAGTACCAACATTTCATGTTGTATTCTTCAACTAAGAGACACGCAGAGATGGGCCCAGCAATTGTATCTGTAGCACTGTCATGGTTAAGGAAGAACATTCACCAAGACCTTGCAAAGTGAAAATTAATGGAAGGATAGCAATAAAGAACCAAACTCCACCCTGCCACTTATGTTTCACACTTAGCCTAAGGTGGCTGGAAAAAACTCAGCTAGTAAAAGGGGAAAAAAACCACAAAGAAACACATTGATACACCACCACTCCTATTGCACTCTTTGTGCGTGATATGAGATCTGCAACATCAGAAGTCAACAGAAGTGAAAAGCAAGGGTGGATAGGGAGAAAAATTATTCCCATCTGTATCCACGAACACGAGAAGATTGAGAAAAAACAGGAATAGAGAAAATGTAAAAGGAATGCATGGGCCTAGGAGATAAAGGAAATTAATCTTAATTATGTACACTGGAAAGAATGTTTTCTTGCTCACAGTTCTTTAGCTGACTACTACTTAGTTTTCAACAATCCAGGCAACTTATAAAATACTCTGGATCTACTATAACATTTGGAAGGATATGGTTTCACAAGACCTGCATACCAACCCCTGCTTCCATAAAGATGTCATGAACTGAGCAGCATCCCTAGGGCTAAATCCACCACAAAAATTATCTCACTCCTTGGTACAGGATACTCATTTAAAGACATAGCTCCTTAAAACCAAAGTCTAAATTTCCAATAGAAGATTTTGTGCAAAGGGGAACTTTGTGGTTTGGTCTTGGGTTTGTATGTTTTGGTTTTGGGTGGTGGTGTGTTTTTTTTTTTTTGTTTGTTTTTTTTTTTTTTTGTTTTTTTGTTTTTTTGTTTTTGTTTTTGTTTTTGCACGTACTGAGGCAGCTAAAAAAGCCAAGCAGTTTGGTACTTAATTCAGAGCTAAATCTGATAATGGATCAGGAATGAGATACCTGCCTACTGATTTCCCTTGGGGGACTTTATGTTAAATGCTCTCGCTGAAGCTCTGGTTAGCCATTTATTTATGTGTCAACTTTTTCCCTGATCTCCACAGGCCACAAGTCACTCATTCTGCTCCACTACGGACCCTCTAACAGGAACAAGTATTCTTTGTGGCCATTTTAGAAACTGAATCAGGGGCTCATTCAAAGATGTAACCATGTAACCAAGGAAAATATTATGTTGGGCGGCTGGGTGGCATTCTCAAGGAAATGAGCAAGAAGTACCCAGTAAAAGCAACTCTTCAACCAGCAGCCCTGAAAAACAAAAAGAGAAGTGGAAAGAGTAGGTTGCTGGTCAACACACAAAACTTAGGAAATTATTCTGTATGTCTGTATCACAATTTAGCACATTCTCAGTTGGGTTAATATATTGTGTTTTTTCTGGTTTGGTTGGTTGGTTGGTTGAACTTTATTTTAATCCGTATTCTTCAAAGTAACACCATTATTTTTATTATTTTTTTAATTACATGCTATCAGGATATTATGTATATTACAACTTTACAAAGTGTTTTGCAGATGGAATGGAAAAAACAACGGAAAAAAGCTTTCCAAGCCAGCACTTGCTTGATCACAACCTCACTGGAGCTATTGCCAGCATCAAAATTGCAGGTTTTCCACACAGAACTCATTCATCACTCTCGTTCAATAAGGAAAAATAATTGCAGTGGTGTCTGTTTTCCAGTACCTACAATAAAGCATGTATTCAGGACACAACAGAGTCAAGCCTAGTTCTCCCCCTCATCTAAAGATGTTCAATCCCATATCTGTCCTCTTACAAACCATTTTCCATAATGAAGGAACAGGAGAAGGAAAGAAAGACTAAGGTTCAGTGGTCCATAAAACAAATAGAGAACATGAAAGAGACAGTCTAATAGTTCTAGTATTTGCAAAAAAACCCACCACCAACACCAACAAAACCTGACAACAACAACAAAAAAACCCACTTAAATAACCTGTTACCCTGTGACTGGATATGAAAAATTTAAATGCCCCTCCTTCCACAAACTGTTTTATGAATCTTTTTCCACTTCCTTTTGCCACAGCAATGACAACCTGGGAGAATTCCTAAAGAATTTACACCCTCAAAGGTCGGTGAGTCTAAGGTGAAAGAAAAGACATATCAAAGGATTCCGTTGCTCGAAAACTCAGGGTGAGGAGACAGACTTAGATTGGAAGTTACAACATGCTAATTCCAAGACTGATCATACAGAGCAATATTGCAGAGCTGCTACTGCCTGGTACATTCAGACCTTGTCTTTAAATAATTACAGATATTTTACTAAACTGTTCAAGGTCAGCCCACAGCTGATGAATTCTGGAATCTTGCTTGTATTTCATGTTCAAATATCAATATACATTTTATATTATATTTTTAATACCTTTCCCGACTTCAATCTATGCTAAAATAATTCCAGAATTTTAATACCTGGATGAAATGAACCAGATACAACACTGCACACTAGGTACACTCTAAGTATTTTTAGCTTTATCTCCACCATGCCTTCGAGGTCTGTAGATTGCTGCTAAGGCGCCACAAAAAAAGAAAAACAAATCTAATGCTAATAGGTTTACACCTTCTATACAAGAGTCTGCACAGCTATTAGTGAATTCTTAAAAGCATACAAATCCAAAAGGATGATCATTGCCTCAGGGATGCAGGACAGTTAACAAACAGCAGCAATAGAAGAGATCTAGGAGATGAAAATCTGTGGAAGAATTCAAAACTCACTGTCCCAGTAAGCAACCATTCCAGCTAATGCTGGTTACAAATGACACATAGGAGTATGATGTGAACACTATTACAGCTGACTAGCTCTGATTCTTGAATCTGAATGATCGGTCTGCATCTCAAACCCAACCTTGGTCAAAGATCTGGTACTAAACTTGGAATTGAGCTCTATAATAACACCAAATTAATTTGACAGCAGCTCTCCTCTAAATGAATCACATAATGATCCAAATTAAGTCATAATGACAAAGACCTGATCTAAATGCTTTTCTACTTCTGCTACATGACAAGGCAAAGAGAAAGAACGGATAAAACAAAGCAGTAAAGACGCTTCTGTTACTTCATGGTTTTAGGGCTTGTAGCTGGGCAGTAAGTTACAGAGGAGCATAGAAGTAAGGTAACTCTGTAGCTTCTAGAAAAAGGTTTTTTAAAAGGACTTTTTCATGTGCACAATTTATAAGTTAGGGAGGTAACAGGCTTTCATATGGGAAAAAATGCTCTGTGAAAACTACATAGGTGAAAATGCTGGTATGTTTTTTTTCCCTCGAGTCAACATATAAGAAGCCATATTTCAGACTACAAAGGAAAAACATTTAATTAAGTTCTTAATATCAGAAAAACTCCAGGTCTTAGGCAGAATTATGTAGTCTGTCCAAGAGCTTATACATTCTTAACAAATGAAGTGAATAAAACACAGTTTGAGTACAGTCTCCCCATAAGACACAGATACAGATAACAATGCAAGTTCCTACATTGCCATTAGTTACATATTAAATTGTACTGACACTGAACTCAAAATTTACCTAAATTACTTATTTTAAAGCATGTAAGTAAACATTAGCATGAATTAGAAGACAGTAACAGAAATACAAAAACCATTAGATGCTATACATGATTAAGCACATAATTTAAAAGATATTTTCAATTTACTAGGTTCAAATTCTTTGTGCATTTTCTCTAGTATACAACTGTCTGCAAAAAAACCTAAACAAATCAAGACTTTTTAAAACCTCCTAAATATCTGCAGTTTTCCAGTTCTACAATGTAATAAATTAGTTTTGCTGTATGTACATTATTCTTTTACAATTAAGACCAAATGTAGTAGTATTTTCAATTTACACATTTATCATTTAAAATTGCAGGTTTTTTCCTACAGTGATTCCCTTGCTATGAAGAGAATATTCTAACTGGGGAAATGCTGCAAATAAAACTTTCCCATCACAAATATATGTTGCTGAAATGGAAGGTGATGTTATACCTGTATCATATCCAATGACATCACTATTTAAAAATTCACATCTGAATGTAATTTAAAATGGGAGCTCTTCAGAGGTATGTTACTTACAGCTACAGTTCTTGCAGTACAGTGAGACTGCTGTTATGATGCAGCAGTAGGTAGGATTTCCTCTCCCAGTAATTCTAGTATTTTGACATGCAGTGATAAAAGCAAATACACTGTGTTCACTTCTAAGCAATTTTACTCTCCTTCTTTTCCTTGAATTTTTAAAGGTCATATAGACAATAAACAGTTAGTATTAACTAACTGTTACGGACTACTTTGCCTTTCCACTAAATTGATTCTTCTCCTAAGGAATGAAAAACACTAAACTGCTGTAAGTAGATTGATCTGTCCTTAATAGCCTTTATTAAACAGTGTACCCTTTTAAGTAGCCACACTTTCTGAAATGCCAAATCAGTGCAAAGCTATCTTAAAAGCGAGAAAGCAAATGTAAAATTCGCTGAAATGGTAAGCTATTATGCACTACATGAACTACAAAACAGGAAAAATACTTTTAGTGACGAATAACTGACATGCAGTAAATTCAATAAAATAATTTAACTGATATTTTACAGGAAAGGTTATTAACTTGCCTGATTTACAACAACTGGTAAATAACTTTCATTCAGGAACAAGTTTTACAGTTTCATCTTTAGTAACTGTGTCTAAGAAAAGAACACTGAAACATCTTTACAGCTGCAATAGAAACATTTTTTCTTTTTATGTCAGATGCACAGTTTAATACAGCCAAATGGGTTACTGCAATCACTTTAAAGCACAAATTGATTGACTTTCAATAGATGTAAATTTTTTCTTTGATTAATAGTGTAAGTATTTTTAACAGTTTATTCTCTGTTTCTAAAGACACATATGGAAACATGAGGTCAGAATCAGAAGAAGCTTACATTTTCATAATCTCCTCCTAACTGACATAATTAAACAATCAGTATAACTTCAAAATAATGTAGAAAGCATTCTGTAACATTACCATGTAATGGGCAGTACCTTGTTCATAGCAGCATGTACCAGTACACTGTTTAAAACACAAGTGCATCCATGTTTGGGCTTTATCCCCACTGACTGCCTTTTAAAAAGGTCCTAGTAAACACACAGAATCTGATTGTAATTAATACTCTGGTTCTGATGCGCAATAGCTGCTAGGTTGCTGAAGCATTTTAGTTCAGAACAAAGGCTAGCCTATATATGCATGCTAACTACAAACATGAAATGAAAACATGTTTCTCACAATAGGAAAGTAATAATTAACCTGCACGAGCTGCTGTCCGATTCATTTTCTTCTTCACTTGCTCTATCATCTGTTTCTTGTCTGCCAAGCCAACGTGCACCTCCACAGTCTTCTGCTGAGAATTCAAATGCAGGGATTTCTGAGGTGGATGCCATTGGCCAAAGAGGTGAATTCTGGAAATCTTGTTGGCTGGACCTTCTGTAACCAACTGATGTTAAAGATAAGTTACCTGAACCTAAAAACTTCCTGCCGCCAGTTGTTACATTTTGTCCTCTATTCCAGAAGTCTCCCTGATGGTTTTCAATTGCAGAGTTAGGGGCTGATGCCTGATGACCAAACCACCTCCATCTGATTTTTAAAATCTGCTTCACGTCAAACTCTTTACGAGAACCAGACATTCTTAGTGAAAGCCAGCGATCGTCTAGGCAACAGGGTAAGAAGCAGCACACATAAAAGAAGATTTGTGCACCCAACCAAGACAAGAGAAACACATGCTCTGCCTGTCTGTGGCAAGCAGATTTTCTACAGAAGGAGGGGAAAAAGCATTGCAATCACACAAAAAAGGCTTCTTTAACGGTTTGTCATTGAGATATAAACAAAAGGCAACAGACAGTGAAAAACGCTGACATAAAAGAGGAAGTGAAACAATCACCTCCATCAGTAAAAATTCTAATCACTTCACCCTAAAAGCTCCGAGGCTGTTTCTGATGCTGCCTCTGACCATTAGGTTTCAAAAACACTAAACAATATTCATTAAATCCTTTTCAAGAGCTAAATACCACCCCCTTTGCTTAAACCACAAATGACAGCAAAGCAGTTCCTATACTGCATCTTACAATCTGTTTCTTATTCTGTTAACTCTTGCTACTGCAGAGGAGAAAAAAACCTGCAAAAATCAAATTAAATTCCTTCTACACTGCTACAAAATAAATTAATAGAGAAGAATTAAAACCAACCTAAAGATAACTGATTATGCTGGGGAGAAACTGAACTGTAAATAATTTTTTTTCTCATTACAGGACATGAACTAACTTAAAAAGGACAAGAACAGCCTCGGAAGGCTCAAGGGACTAGTAGTGGAGGCTATAAAACCTTTCATCTTGATGTGCTTTGATTAAAATCTAGGTCTGCAGCAACTGAAAATTTCCATCTGAAATGAGCTAATGGTTTCCATTCACTTATACATTACTAAAACAGAAAGCAAGAAAAATCATCCATTGCAAGACACCAGAAAAGCAAAATAAACAATATAAGACGACCACTCAAAAGGCTTCTGTCTAATCATGTACTATCAGCTGTTTCACATCATGTTAGAAGTACTGTGATGGAACAGTGAAAAAGAGAGATGCATACTTTTGAGACAGAACTCCCTCTAGGAATTTACATAACATCTTAAAATATTCAGCAAAAGTTTTTACTCAAATGAGGAATAGAAATTGCAGTTTTACAATAGAAATTTACAGTTCCCATGAAAACCAGCCTATTTTCTCTCCGACATATGAAGCTAGTTAGGTATAAAATGCTGAGATTAATTTCAGCCACATGCAAATTGTAATAACAATTTTAGAACAAAAAAGAGGCATTGGATTTTATCAGTCCTTGATACAGAGATATATATTTTCAAACTTTACAACTTATTTAGTCTGTTCAACTCTCCAGGATACATATGCAACAAATTTACAAGAAGTGTTTCTTTACTACCCTACAGTTTTCACCAAAAGTGAAAGCCAGTCTCTCTCAGACAAACATGATGAACTCCAAAATATGAAATCTTGTAATTAGGATACCTGCAGTATTCTTTAAAACAGACTATATGCAGAGTCCACAAGAAAACTTAAACAGTGCCAAATTTTACCACCCTAACCCCACACTGTTTCAAACTCAGTGCCAGGAGAATGTCATGTTATTTTCTGAGGAAACACAATGCTGAAAGTGCTAGTTTTAACCTGGAAAGCTCACCCATCATTGCCCAGAGTGCAGTTAGTTATCTAAGTGCTTCTCACAAAGGCGAGCAAAAGCTCATTTCTATATGAACTGCATTCCAGCTCTTTCCAGCAGATACATTTCAGAGTATGTATCTTGCTGGCATCCTGGCCTACCAGAACCAAATACTGAGACTTTTGCAGCATATCCAGAAAAAAGCTGAAGATACATCAGATGCAAGATGATTAAGTAGGTAAATCTACAAAGCTCTTACCATCTTTCCTGGAGATTTAATTTAAACACAGAAATATATGGAAATATTTAGGAAAGGATTAATGTTTTAATATATTAGCACGAAATTTGTATGGATGACATGCAGTCCCCATTCATCTTGTCCACATACAGCTAATTATTAAACGCTTAACTGTAGTGTTCAAATACCGTCATTTGTGTAACTGCAAGTTGAATGAAACTGGAGTAATGTTACCCCAAGCCTTTAGAGGGGCAACACGTTGTGACGTGGGAGTGGACCTTGACAGAGGACAGCAGGCAGCAGCTTGGTGAAACATGGAAAGCTCTTTATTATCTGACTCCAAAGGCTTATATACATTTTGTACAGAGGGCCAAGATTGGCCCAAGGAGGTTACAACCTCCTGACTCCATTGGTCAATATGACCATCAGTCAAGTTCTCTCTCAGAGAACAAGAATGCAAAACATAGAGATAAATTCTAAGAATACTTATTGTTTACATGAAGCAGCGTGAGAAGCTGCTGCAAAGACTCAAACACTTTGAAACCAAGACATTCAGGGACGACAGAGTAAGGCTTAAAAATTAAAAACAAAATGGCATCTTTTTATTTATCCTCTCCTTCTCTTTTGTATTGCTGTTGGGTGTTCATCGAGGGTGAAGAAATAGAATAAGCAACTGGTGTATTTAACATTCATCAAACCACTAATATTTTAATTATCCATTTAACTATAAAAAGTAAGCTTTAAATACCTTTACTTATGCTGGTATAGTATATCCATTATACATCAGGAGTGACCTGGATTCTCATTCTTGTATAACAGACTCATTTAAAATTCAAGCTGTCCCAGTACATGTCTACTAAGACAGTGGCAGATTTGTGATTCTACTGCTTTTTCAGCACTTTTCATTGATTTACTGGCAAAACCAGCCCAATTACTGCTTTTCTTTGGCTGTGAAGCTATGGGCTCAAGCAGAGATTTGGAAACAAAATGTGCTGTAGTTTTAACATACCAAACCACAAGACTGTTTTCTATTCTCTTTCATTTTTCTAGATTAAAGAGATTCTTGCTCCTCTACACATTCTCAAAATTACAGTTCTAGGAGTGACTGCATAAATATCTAAAATATTTCTCTGTTTCATAGGAACATTTGTATTATAGATGACAAGGTAAGACAAGTGCCAGT
The DNA here is from genome assembly GCF_965231275.1 of Zosterops lateralis. NCBI lineage: Eukaryota > Metazoa > Chordata > Aves > Passeriformes > Zosteropidae > Zosterops > Zosterops lateralis. Next base: position 23,124,061 of record NC_139766.1, on the reverse strand, counting down.
TAATTCTTCAGTTTAAATTGACAATATTCCTCGGAAATAATTGAGGGCCTCTTGTTCTGGGCAATCTTTGTTACTATGAATAATGTGATATCTTTTATCAGATCCCCAGCCAGGAGTTAACTGACTTTTGAGGAGATCTCAAAGGACTGTTAGGACTTCCACTGACTAGGATCAGCCAGACTTCATCGTTGACATCTCATTTGGTGATTGGAGCTCACAAATCCAAATGCCCACCCTCTGGCCTCCCATCACACATCCTTCTAAGGCACTAACGCACTTCTGAGAAACCTGCTAAAACCCATCTTAGTCAAGCACGGTATACACAGACTTGGCAAAGAGTCTGAAATATCTTTTCATCTAGTAAGGCAAAAGTTTGTATTTATTGAGAAAACAACAGTGCTTATATCCATTTATTCTGACCTTGGGGCACTGTTGCAGTTTCCATTTTGCGATGAATCAAAATAACATTTCAAATATAAGTACACTGTCACCTTTGAGAACATAATTCTGTCTGTATTAACGAGGTTGTGTAAGCTTACTGTGAAAACAACTTTGAAAACTCTGATTTTTAAATGAACAGATTGATATTCCTTCAAGTGGAACACCTGAACATTTAAGCACGTCATTTCTCTCATATGAAGAGTTCACAAAGCTATAAATCCCTGCAGTTAGCAGTGAGAGACAGTTTCCCAGATTCTGGCTTGTGAACAAAAATAAATACCTAAATAAATGCTGTATGTTAAATCTGTGTAAATAGGTAACACCAAGAACATAGCCTGACAGCTTTAGAAATTGCCCTTTTCAAAATCTTCAGACAGTTTATCTGCACAGAGATAAAACCCATTATTTTTACTAACCAAAAAATTTACTACACTGATATTCTCTGACATGATATACATTTATTCATACAAGAGTTAAAGGTAGATTGCAATCCAGCATAAACTAGATAAATTTAAACTATTTTAGTCTTAAGATACTTCTACTGTATATTTTGAGGGAAGGTGTACTTCATATTTAGAATGTATCACTGGGAAATATGGAAATATTATTATTTAAATAATAAGGCTTAGTGCTTTTGTTGATTGTGATTTTTCCTTTTTCTTGCCAAAGGAAATCAATCAAGTTTTCAAATAAACAAACATATATAGGGAATACTTTTTTGAGGCACTTTTAATATTTAAACTACAACACTACTTTTCATGGTAACATTTTTTCTGTCACTACTATGATTTAGCTTCAACACCTTTCACCACTCAACTTCTAGGCAATTCAGCTATAATATTTTCAAGGTATTTAGTGTGTCAAATGAATTTTAAAAGGGATCATAAAAGCTCAGCTAGTCCTGAGAAGATATTAATGATCCTTTTAAGTGCCAATTAAGAATGTAAATGTCAAAATAATTACATAAAGTTTTTGTTGTGACTACATGAGTTGTTTTCTGAAAAAAATACTGCTTAATAAAAGTATTAAATATAAAAAGATAAGTTTTAGACATAAGTAGACTCATTAAGATGTGAAAAAGTAATATTGTCAGTGTTGTTATGGGTAATGTCTGTATAAAATAATTCGTGCAGGGAATTAAGAAATATAGAAATAAGAAATCACAAGGGGCTACTGGGAAAGCTCATTTACATCTGTAAGGGGGGGGCTCTGAGGAGGAACTATGGAATTTGCAACAGAAAAAGAGCTGCAGCCATGGAGAGGAAATCTCATCAATCTCTCATCTCCACCTGGAAGGCTATCCAGGAGAACAGAAGTCCCAAAAGAAGACACATGAGTATGCAATCTGAGTAGAAGTGGACAAAGAAACCCTGCCTCGGGGAGAATAAACTGTATATAAACCGCACTTTTGGTGGTGGGATTTATGAACAAGAGGGACTGGTAGGATAGAGGCCAGTCCAAAGTGCTCCCAGCTTCGATCCTGGGGTCAGGGTTGTCCTTTTATTGTGGCATTTCCGAGTTCGCTGTTATGTGAAATAAATTTTATTTTTTTATTTTTCAAATCCAGCTATCTCATTTATTACAGTGTTTAGCGATCCTAGATGTGTATTTAAAAACGTAAGAAAGGGTTTTTATAACCAAAAAAATTTTATTCTATTCCATCTGTTGAAACCTGTTTGGGAGGTGTTTTCTTCTTTATCTGTTGTAACTCCAGGAGAGAGGGGGTGACTGCCTTTCTGATAACAAGCCAGCTGTTGAAACTGAGTGGAGTATTGTTTCTTATCTCTGTTCACTCTTCCAATACCTCCAAGAAGATATCTTCTGTTAATAGGACCATTAAAGCTCACCAATGACATGATACAATTCATCATCCTATTGTGAGATGCTCCACCCGGGGAGAAGGAGCTAAACCATTTTCACCCAGATAAAAAGTAGCCACAAGTGTCAGCAGGCACTCCGGTGTTCCCACAGGACTCCCAAAGGAAGACCAGACCCATCTCTGGACCCCTGGCTCCACAGGATCATCTCTGCTTCCAACAGGACACATCTGCCACTCCAGGAGGGCTGACTTTGGACTGTTTCCAACACCCTGACCAACAGGGCATCAGGTTGTATTTCTGACTCTGTCAGGGTTTTCTAGGATTTCTTGTTTGTTTGCTTATTCTTTTGTACTACAACATTTATATTTTTAATATCCCTAGTAAAGAACTGCTATACCTATTCCCAAAATCATTGCCTGATAGCCTTTTAATTGCAAATTTATAATAATTTGGAAAGGGGGAGGAGGGGCTTACATTCTAAGGGAGACTCTAATCTTCCCTGGCAAATAACCTGTCTATCCAAACCAAGACAGAAAGGTTCACTGACCATAAGATGTTCATCAATTAACCAAATACATATTTACAGCATTAAAAATTTGACACTTTTTAAATTGGAATTTCCAAACTTTCAGATATTAATTTGAGGCATTAAAATAACTGCTCAAAGAAAACCACTATAGATGAACTTCAAACTGCAAATCTACTTATAACTACACTTTTGTTAGAAGAAGTGTTAAATATTTACTTTCTCTTTTCTTCCCCATTCCTGTGTTCCAGACTCAAAGTTACAGAAATAGCTCAACAAAGATGTCAGGAAGATTGCTATAATAATGCTTCATGATTCTATAAAACAATAATCACTTCCCATTCCTACGTTTTATATAAATGCAAACACTTCTGGTTTACAGTTAAGTGAAAAGTGCCTTACATCAGCACCTATGCCACAGTTCATTCAGGAGAAAGAGAGGAAAACATCCTACAGCTACTGACTTTATGTACCTAAATTTATTGTTCTGACTGGCAGAAATGAGCTGTAGCCAAATTACTGGTTCATCATCCCAACTTTCTGCCACCTTGCATTGTACATTTCCCTTGAAACACGAGGGAGTAGTCAGAATAGCATGAAAAGACCTGTACAGAGCAACAGCCTGGTTTGCAGTTTATTTTATTCAGCTAAGAGTGGGGTGCAGAACAAGAGATTTCTACATGTAATACAAAACTACACTGTTAGATCCGAGCTCAAATATCATACTGGCTCACACACAACAGAAGTGATTCGAGACATTTGTATTTCTTTAAGATTAAAACAATAATATTGCTTTATTCAATTAATGTTGAAGCATCATTAGGGACTGCACCATCTACAAGTAAAGCCATAGTGAAGAGCTATTCCTAAGTAAACAGCACAGCAAGCTTATTCACTCTCAAAGAATGAGCACACCAGTCCATCAGGTAAGATGCTGGTTTTAAGTTAAAACTTACTTGTAATACAAAATGGTCAACGCTGTGAAGGACCAGTCTCTCAAAATAGAGAACCAGTTTTCTGTACTAAAAGGGTCAAGTAGCAACACACAAAGTGAAAACAAGGGAAAGATTCCCAGTTCATCCACTCCAGGAACAGCGACAGCACCAATTCGAGTGGAAACAAGGTAGACATCAATCTAGAGACAGTAACAGTCCAGCACAAATCACATCCTTTAGAAATGTCACTGTTAAAAAAGAGTGGTGACAAAAACCCTGTTCTGCAGACATTTAAAGATGTCCTGCTGAAAGTAAAGCCATTCTTTAGAACCAGTTTAGAAGGTATTGCCTAATAAAGTTACAAAAGACCATAAAGGACAGACTGAAAGAGCGAGGAAAATCAAAACAAAATAACAAGGAGATAGTTTCCTTTTAGAGGCAGATCTGCTGGGCAAACGAAAGACAATATTTTAATACTTTTCCAAGACAGCAGCAGTGTTATTTCACCATGAAGTATTCACATTGACTCAAAAACTCACAGAAAACTGGGTAAAGGATAACACTACCAACATTGTCAACAGCAGAGTGGATGTTTATTTGGTAAAAAATTACCAGTATTCACAGTTCTACATTAGGCACCATATAAAAATCCACCAGGTTATGACACATTTAAAAAACAGTGAAGAAGCAGATTTGCAAGTGATTAGGTAATGCAACATAGTACCCCATGCCAGACTACACAAACTTCTAAGAGAAATACATAGAGGTCTGTGGGCGAAAAGTTTACACTGTATTTAAATGTCAAGCTATGCAATGCCACAGCTACTGAAGCAAAGCATTCAAGACACTGACTTGAGCATTCTAAATTAATCATTTAACACTAAAAAACACCTCAAGAGACTTATTTCTTTCCCAGTGAGGATTTCTGTTTAATTAGTAGCTTCAGTTATGCCCACCCCCCCAACTGAAACTTTAGGTTGTGTGGTGGTGCTTAAATTCAATTCCAATTGGGTTTTTACTGCTCCAGTTTGGTTTTATAATTTGTGTTTTATAATTTGTAATTATTACTATTGTTTAAGATGGCCTCTCCTTCCCTCTCCTTCTCTCCTTCCCTCTCCTTCTCCCCTTCTCTCCTTCCCCCAGACTTTCCCGCCAAAACCTTGGTTGTCCTGGTAACCCTATCCCATAATAGTTGTTTACCACTTTTCTGTTAAGTGTCAATCTTTAAGTTATATAACTTCCCCACGCCCTCATCATGTATTCCTCCTCCCCAAGTTACTTATTATTGGTTCAAAAGTTGTGCATTCCCTCATTATACGTTGGCAAAAGGTTGTGATTGGTCCCACGCAATCCCACCCCTGTAACCCACTCAATAAAGAGCCGTGCCATCTCGAGGCCAGCGTCTCTCTCCTCGGAGCGCTGCCTTGGGACCACGCACCCCTTGGTTGCACACCCTGAGAGTCCCGCCTTTCTATTCTGCGCACTATCCGCACCGTGGTCGGGTTTGCCCACGCCTCTGGCAAAGTGGCCCCCGGGTTGTAGTGGCGGCAGGGCTGGCCGGAGCTGCACCCATTGGAAAAGCCGAACCACTGCATAAGAGATAATATATGAGGATATCATATGAAATCATATCATATGCAGGAAAGCAACTTGCAGGAAAGGCCCTGCTGGTCACCAAGCTACACATGAACCAGTAGCGTGCCCTTGCAGCAAAGAAGGCTAATGGCCCACTGGCCTGCATTAGGAGTGCTGCCAGCAAGTGAAGGCAGTGATCCTGCCCCTCTACTCAGCAGTATGATACATTATCGTACTGAAGAGGGAGTGCAAAAAAAGTCCATTAAAACAAGGAATGGTCTGGAGCTCTTCTGTCTGACAAAAGTCTGAGAGGGTTGGAACTGTTTAGCCTAGAGAAGACTCGGGGGGGTCTCATAAACGTGCATAAGTAACTGAAAGGAAGGTTCAAAGAAAATGGAGCAAACGCTCTTTCAGAGGTGTCCAGTGACAGGACAAGAATCAATAAAATACAACATCTAAACCCTTTTCACTGTGAGGATGACTGACTACAGGTTGCCCAGAAAGGCTGTGAGATATTAGAGATATTCCAAAGCTGTCTGGGCAACTTGCTCTTGGTGATCCCACTTGAGGAGAGAACACAATGGCTTGTATTACATGCTTTTACTACAAGCAGTAACTTGATGATAAATTTTTCATGTCACAATAAGCTTCACAAAGTTGTAAAAACAAGATGATTAAAGTGGAGATGTTAACTAAAGACTTCCATTGAGTTTTACCAGTGATTTGGCTCACAGAAGTATTACCAGGAAAAAAAAAAGGCAGAACAAATCGCAATATATTTAACTATCCTCTTCACTCTAAAACAAAACTAGTCCACTACCTGGATCAATGTTGCTTAAAATAGTATGTATCTGAGGCACATAAGAAAAAAGTTCTTTTAATTCCATACTTGGATACTACTAAATCTTAAATTAAGCTAAGCATCAAGTTACTGGGTATTCCTAACTGAAGCCAGGGATACCGATAATAAGGGAGGGTTGGACTGAGACAGGTGTAGATATGACCAGTATGGTTAATCCTACGAAGTCCCCCTATTTCATCTAAAATGGCAGGTTATATACTCTTTCAGATAGTTTACAAATGCAGATATATTTTCATTGGCACACAGCAAAGGAAAGAATGTAAACACACATTGTTTGGTTTACCCTTAAGGTGGCTAACACCCGCATACTAACAATTTTATTCAAAGACCTTCAACACCCTATTATCTTTCCCAAACACCTTAATATCTAATTCTAGCTGCGCCATGGCTGAGAACTTTTTTGCTGTGTCACAGGCCTTGGGCCCCAACTAGGCCTCAGCTAGGCCTCAATATCTATATATAAATCATGTTTTCTTTCCCTAAGGAATTTAGCAACACCTAACCACAACCAGAAAAATGGTTTCTTAGGCTCTTTATTTTGTCTCCACAGTTTCATGTGAAAGCAATCTCAGATTCCCCGCTATGATTTATTTTACAAACTCCTCTGACAATATCTACTGTTCTTCTGCATGTTTCACCTCTTGTAGTCTCCCTTATTCCACATGTACACATCCCTCCCTACCAAGTACCAGAACAGGCAGGACAAGCAAATTCTTTGCCATATCAGACTGAGAACAGACAGGCCCATCAGCTGGCAGGTGAAACAGTATTGCTTATTTGGTCTTTCCTACCCATCTGTATTTTCAAAACCTTTCAAGAACTTAAATGCAACAAGGCCTCCATTCTGTCAGTTTGACTGAAATTGCCAAGTAGACAGAGATGTTACTAGGGAAGAACAGACTAAACCACAAGATATAAACCAAACTTGCCTGGGGAACTTACAGACTCACCAGGTGCCTATTTTTTGCTTCTGAGTATGCACAACTGCCTTAGCCAAGGTGGCTACATACTGCCTAGGCCAGGATTTATAAACACAGTAGAACAGAAATCAACACAAAAGCTCACTGATTGTTCAAACACAGCTCTGAGCTCTTACCCTTCCATGGTTGCATAAAACTGAAATGGCTTAAGGATAGAGGCAACAACGGCAGAAATCTGACCACTTATTAAAGCTTTAAATCACTGAATTACTTGCAGAGTTAACTGTTCAGCTATCCTAAACAGCATACCAATCCCATCTTAGTTGCCTTACCCCTAGTTTTAAAGGAACCCCTAAATGTTTTCTGTTCTGCACAGGGAGCAGGAACTAGACACCAGCAATATAATAAAGTGCCAGGAAGAACTGTTGGCACTACCAGGGGCATGAGGTCCATTACTGAAGTAATATGCTCAAAAAAGGGAAAAATCTTGAATCCAGATTGCTAAACTGTCAGAAGGAGAAAGCATAATTGATAAAAAACATTAATTATCTGCTTAGCATATTTTTTTCCATTCTCTCATATCAACTCTAGCCATTTCTTAAGAGAAATACAAAACTGTGTTGTACTATTGCATATAGATTTCCTCAGATTTAGATGATCTGCAATCATTTGTCCATTGCTCTTCTACATTAGTTCAAAATTCTAACAATTCTTTACGTGTCTTTCAGTATTTGTAAAAATTATTTTTCATTCATTCAGCTTATAAGCTTTCAAACAACAATAATGTTCAAATATTCACTGAAAACTATCACTTAATCTGGTTTAGGTACAATCGTTCTTGAGTTGAACCATCAGACAATTTCTTATGCAAAGGTGAACTTAAGTTTGTATTTGTTAATTACAAAAACTATCAGGAAGTGAAAGGACATGCACAGTCAAGTTCTATTGCTTATCACTTGATCTGCCCACATGTTTATAAACTCATAGACTAATTCTAGTTAATTACTTTTATAATGCTCTCATTATAGTTTGAATGCAAAAGTTTGTGATTACATTTACATTCAAAACATAATTTCCCATACTGCATGTAAAAGAGCAAGATTTAAACTTTGGTTTCATCTTTGGCAAGGATGAAGTGATCATTTAATATTCAAAAGTATTCCTTTTTAGAATATTAGAATACATTTTATCTATCTACCAGACAAGTGCATAGGGATCTAATGAATAACCAACATATAATGCTTCACAGCAACTGTCAGGCTAATAGCTTATTCATGCAAAAGTCAACATAAAACATCTACTCTGCTAACAAGTAAGAACTTGCTTGCAAACAATCCAACCATCAAAACCACCGATAAAAATCTCATCTTCCTATGAACTTCTCCTACATCTCCTCACCACATACACACTACTTGTAAACTTTTAACTAATTTGCTAATTCAGCCATATGACTATTTGTATTCTTTACAGTTCAAACTCTATGGATTTGAGTCTTGTCTTACTTTACACCATGAATATGTATCATATGATACAGCCAGGTGCTGTGAATATTGAATCTGTTTTAAGGCAGTACTTTAGCCTCATTTTGACAAGTTCTGTTGGTTCTGAGATTGAGGCTACAGTAAGTCCCAGAAGAGTGTGAACTTTTTAACTTGTAACAAATGATACTACTTCCACCCAAATCAACTCAAATCTGTTCTAGATAGATCATATAATCATCGTCCTTTATTAAGTTCTTTTCAAGGGAGTCAATGTATTTGCTATTTGACAAAAGCATCAGCTAAGGCAGTGAGACAAGCCTATCCACACGCATTTTCAAAGAAATTAAACCAGTACTCACTCTACCTTATATTTCATGGTTTTACAAAAACATCTCGAACAATTTTGTGAACAGTCTTCCACTTACTTTGAAAATTTGGTGGATGATCTTGGAAGAATCCAAGCTACCATTCAAAAATTTTTCTTTAAAGTATATCCTGTTGTTATAGAAGACATCAGGATTTTTAACATCAGTTGTACTTAGAACTGCCAGAAGAGGTAATTAATTGGCAAAGTATTCCTCTGAACAGACTGAAATCAATAATCAACTTTAAAGAAATTTGTCCTTTGGAAAATGCCAGCAAAGTCCATAAGACATAATTAAACATCAGCAGCCCTGCTCGATTATTAGTCATTGTACCTTGCAGTAAGATGGGAATAAAGATATATCTCATATAAAGATCAACCTTTTCAGTTCCTTCTCTTTGTAGTACACTTTGGCATTTGTTTCAAATCCCTTTCAACTTTCATGACCACCATAGAAAGGGTGCAGGTCAAGTCTGCACAAATTCTGACAGCCTGGAGGAGGTTGGCTATTTTGGTAGGTGGAGCTACCACATTTTGAACTGCAAAGTAATGAAAACACAAAGACTGTTCAGAAAACAATTTACGAGGAACCTTAACATTTCAAATAATTATCTGTGGTGGGAGATACCAACAAAGATATGGATTGACTGAGGGAAACAATGTGACTGATCATGTCATGAACAGGGAGAAAGACCATCTCTCTTCTGTATTTGTATCATGAGTGAATTCTAAAGGAATTTATTAACATTCCCAAAGCAGAGAGATCTCACAGTTGAGAAAGCAGATTTTTTCACTTTAGTAAACGCTAGTATTTCTAAATTAATTGGATTGCTTTTATCACCCTTAGCACTTATTTTCCAGCAGTATTTTACTTTGTAGAGAGTTCAGATAAAGCTAGATTCTTGCATGTATTCATGCTTTAGCATTCTTTTATCGTTTTCCTTTGTGCAAATGTCAAAGCTACTCCCTTTGAAAATTACTTTCACTTGGAACAGTCTTACTACTTTCCTGCTAAAAAAATGAAATAAAGCAAAACCCAGTCAGTATTGTTGGAGTGATGAGATGTGATTGTGCATTTGCTTATTTCATAAGAATTATAAATGAATTATTCTTATTCATAAGAATTTCTATAAAGCAGTATTTTCTCTAACAGACTCGGTATCAATTTTCCTGTTTTTCTTATAATGATTAAAAGATTCAAAGACTTCTCATGCATTTTGAAAAGATCAAAATTGAACGTTACAGTAATGCTGACAGTCTTCTATAAAGCATGCTTTGATAAAGAGCGTAAGTGTTGAAATCACATAAAAATGGTCCAAACACCAGCATATGAAGACCACAGAAGAGCAAAGTCATTGCTGCTTATGCACACTTGCCAGAAAGAAGCCCTTACACGATGTATTATATAAGATGACAAAAAAAAAAAAAAAAAAAAAAAAAAAAAATTTCAGATGTGAGGAAGACTATGTACCCTTTCAGGCTAAAATCACATTCCTTGTGACATAACTTGCTGTTAGAACTGAGTAAATACAATACTTACCTATAACACCAGAATCATCTTTAGTTGTTCAAAGAATCATCTAGTTCCATTTGTCTTCCTCTTTCCAAAAAAATTGAGGTAGCAGAGAAAAATCTAGAGGCAGAAAAATTCCCACTGGAGGGGAGAAAAGAAAAAGGAATCATCTTAAAAGCAGATTCCCTATTCTGTTTAGATAAAACTTCTTTCAATTTGTTTTGTGATTCTTACACTTACTGATAGGAATATGCTAAAGTGTGTCAGTGAACAATGTCACCCTAGTTCCTTCCACAACTTCAAGTTACATACCCATCAACAAAGACTCATAAAAAAGAGGAGAAATTAATATGAAATGTGAATATGTAAATTCTCAAGAAACACTGGTTTACAGAGACAGTATCTACTGGGAAAAAACAAATCAAAACCAAAAACAAACAAACAAAAACCCACCAAAAAACCAAACTAACCCTAGTCCACTGTCACCCTTATCTTTGATTCTCCTCCCTGAAGGGAAAAGCAGTGAAGAACTGATCTGCCACACAAAGCACTTAAGCTGAACACTGGTGCCAAAGAATAACACTGACTGCATTGGTGAATAAAGCGAAGTACCACCACTAAACATGCTTCCCTAAATGGAGCAGCTCTAAAATTCACACTTACAGTGGTTCTCAAACCTTACCTATTTACAGTCCACTAAAATTTTTCTTACCAGAGTTAGATTCTACTCAAAAAATCCAGCCCGCTGAAATAGTATATGTATCCTTTTGGCTTGGTACCAAAGAAATTACGATATGCACTTGGAAATGAAAGAAAGTAGCCTTACATGATACCTGCAGGCATAATGTGATACCTAATATGTAACCTCTCACAGTCTGATCTTCCTTACAAGCTTCAAGAACCTTGCAGGTCTCTGAAGGGTAATACCACCTCATCCTTGCATCTGGAGCACATCATCCCATCTCTCCCATATGATTGCTTTTTAAGGCTATGCAGCCAAATAATACATGTGTCTATGGTCAGCATTGCCTTGCTGGTACCTTTGAATGAAAGATTCTGTTCTTACAACAAAAAGCAAGAGTGGATAGTCAGGTTTGTAACTTCTTCACTTTTCTACTTGGTGAGACTGCTCTAAAGAAAAGCAATTTAATTGCTATGGAGAGAGGAAACTAAGAATTTTGTAAGGGAAATGTAAAATCATACCATAATTTCTTAAGAGCTGTAGAAACTTTCATTATTGGCTCATGTTATCTCTGATTAGGTAATCTTTTTTACCATATCATGAAACACTGAATTACATCAACAAAGCCACAAGACATAAAAATAAGCAAACAATAATCTTTTTAAAAGCATGGGTGATGCAAAAGTCCAGAGTTGGAACAAGTCCACCAACATGAATTGTCATTGTTAGCAACAGCTTGCAAGTACTGCTTAACCATGATGGTCTAATGGAAGATTTTCTTCATCTTCACTCTAATTCTTTTCTATTTTAAATTAGTAGTTATTGCATTTTGGTGTAACACCTTAGTTTACTGCCATGGTGTAAACATGCTGCCTTTGGTAGCAGACTTGCCCATGCAGAGGACATCACTGAGGAATGGATGGTTCAATGAGGCTGACACACAGCAGAAGAAAACACTATTTGACTCAGATTTGGGTCATTATTTATTATTATTTTGGTTTTATCTTGCTTTATGCTCCTTAGCATTGTTCAGCAAGGGAAAAACAGGAAAAACATAAAATGGGAATACAATCTGACCTATCAGGAATGCACCTATGAAGTTCAGGAACAGGGTGCTGCCTTTTTTTTTTTTTTTTTTTTTTAATATTAATCCATATATGCCCCTGGAAACTCCCAGGCAAAAAGAACTTTATGAGAAATGATCAGATGATTTCTGGCAAAATCGATTAATTGCTCATGCAAATACATTGTATGACCTGTTTTTAAAAAGGATCCACCCATCCAGTACATAGAGTTTGTCTCGATAGAAAAGCTTCACCCACGTTACCGTGAGTTCAAATTTTTATTCCTGTTCATGCTCGTAGAAGACCTGAGCAATAATTCTTTCTTCAAAAAATGAATTTGGAGTTTTGTTTGGAGATGTATTTGGAGTTCAGCTCACGAAATTTCATAACCAACTTTTAAGTAAAAGAAAGGCACGAGGCCAAGCCCTCCTTTGACTGCCGTGCCATTCACTGCCCCAGAGCCGAGCAGGACCGGGGCGGCCGGGCTGCAGAGGGGCTGCCCGGGGCTCACGGAGCTCAACCACGCCGAGCTCAAAGCCACGAGCCACAAAAACGCTTTAAGGAAAAACATTAACCAGCAATGTATATAATCAGCAGCTCTTTGATGTTCAACACTTATACTTCTTTTTGCTCCCCGCGTACTAACGCCGCTCCCGATGGAGTAGTGAGTTGGCAGCCAGCCCTGCTCTAATCTTTTCGACCAGTCTCAAATTAAAAAAAAATAAATGTTTTCCACTATTTCATACAGTGCTGGTGAAGGTTAAGAGACACGGGGTTAAGCCCCCGAGAGCTGTGTCAGTGCACTTGTACCATGTCTCCGCTGTGACCGCTTTGCACAAGCCGGCCGGGGGCCGCCCGTCTCGGCGGGACCGGACCGGACCGGACCCCGCGCCCCGCCCCGCCCCGCCCCGCCCCGCCCCGCCCCGCCCCGCCCCGCCCCGCCCCGCCCCGCCCCGCCCCGCCCCGCCCCGCCCCGCCGGGTGAGCGCCGCTGTTCCCGCCGAGCGCCGCGGTTCCGCCGGGCCCGCTCAGCCCGGGCACGGGACACGGCCCACGGGGCACCGGCCCCCCCGGGCGGCCGCGGCTCCTCCACAGCCGGCCGGCAGGAGGGAGCCCGCCCCCAGCCCTCGCAGGCGCCGGCCCTCGCCCTCCTCCTCGCTCTCTCCTCCCCCTCCAGCGGCCGCGGCCCCCTCCCCTCGCTGCCGAGCCCCCACCGCCCTTCTCACCTCTCACGGTCCGGGAAGGGGGCGCGGCTGGGAGGGGGCGGAGAAAGAAAAAAATGTCAAGGAAGGCCCCTGCACCCTCTGCCGTCCCCTCCCGTGCCCTCTCTCCCCGCCCCGCCCGGAGGCCGCCAGCTTTCCCGCTCCGCCGGGAGCCGCGGGCGCTGCGCGCTCCCGCTGTCGCGTCCCCGCGGCCCCGCTCCGGCCCCTCCCCGCGCTCGGGCGGCCCGGGGGCGGGGTCATGAGGAGCCCCGCCCCCTGCCCGCGGGTCCCGCCCCCTCCCCGAGGCGGGAGCGGCGCGTGGCCGCGTGTGGCGGGGCGGGGCCGGGCCGCTCCCCTCAGGCTGAGGCACCGCCCGCGCCGCGCGCCCCCTGCCGGCGGGGCCAGGGAGGCGACAGAGGAGGCGGTGGCCGTGTCAGGTCGCTGCGTGTCCGTCCTTCTTCCAAAAGCACAAAGCCAAACGTTTCCGTAGCCGCACGCTGCCCCATTTCAGAGAAATAAACCTCTGGTAATACACACCGCAGCCGTTCACCTCCTCTCGGGACCCTCTACTCGATGCTGAGGCAGCCGGTCCTGACTGCCTCATGTGCAAACACACCCCCCCTTTCCTGTCCTTGTCACACAATGCCGGACCAGTGCCCGCTGCCATCCAGAGGTAGATGATTTTCCGAATTAATAGACCGTGTGACAGCCAGATGCACCTCAGCTGCTCAGTGTGGTTTGAGGGTGCAGGAGGCCGTTGCTGAGGCAGGGCGGTGCAGTAACAGATACAGACCCCGCGTTCTGCAGGAACCGCGGCCTGCGGGCCGTGCGCCTCACCCGTCTGACAGCTCCCACCCCGGCTGGCAATACATGAATGAGCCACTTTTAACTAAACTTGACAGGAAGATGGGGGTGTCAAAGATGCTAGTTGTTCCAGCTGTGTAAAAATTACTAGCTCGGTGGAGGGAAGACTGTCCCCAAGAAAGAAAACTCATGTTTTCCAGTTTGGTGTGTGGCCAGGCCAGACACACTCGGTTCAGCCAGTTCACACACACACCCACACACACACTCAGAACTGCCCGAAGGTACCAGTGTCTGAAGTTTACGGTGTCCTTGAGGGATGTGCAGACAGATCATACGTGGGCACTCTGAACTCAGAAACAAAACTAAAATCTGCCATCACAGTAGCCCTAAAATACATATGCCCCTTCGGCTTATTGCAGAGTTCTTGGAAGCCACTTTCTGTAGAATCTGATGCTCAACGTATCCCACAGGTTAATACTATATCAGCCTGAGGGTGGGTGGAATCCCATAGGGCAAGATCTATTCTGACCTTGGGCACTACCATCAGTGGTGATAGTCTGTACCAGAAAGAGACAGATACAGACAGTACTTGAAAAGTCCTCCTGCAGTTTTCCAGTATTTTCTCCATTTCTTCTGGGCAGATAGAATGGGTGAACACCAAACAACACTGAAAACAGGAAAATATAAGTAACCGATACAGAAGATACTGAAGGGGCAATGCAAATTAACAAAAACAAAGTAGAGCTAAACTACTAATGGATAACATGTAAATTACATAATGTCTTCCTTTTAAATGCATACTTATGATTTTTTGTATCTCATTGCTTCTTTATATCCTATTATACCATACTGTCAAAAAGTAAGTGTTCATTTTGCTTTCATTTCATTGCTTTCATTGCATGAATGTGCTACGTTTAAAATGTCATATTAATAAATTTATATTCACTACAGCTTCATTAAGACTCTTTCTATAGAATGAATACTCTATTTGCTTCTACTTGCCTTGCTCATTTTCTGAGATAACTAGATGACAAGAAGAGAATTTTGAGTTTGTAGGGCATTTCTTATTTTAATTTCAACAGTATTACTTCGTTTGGGTAGTACTCAATATTTAATGGCTTGTGGGAAAAATACTTCAGAAGGCAGCTTTCTGAAATAATGAAATCCTTTATACTGTATTACTCTATATTTGAGTCAAGTTGTTTGTTTTTACATATGCATTATTCAGAGTACTTTTATTCAGAACATTTCAGAAATGTTCTTTGCAGTCTCATCTATAATAAAAATTTATAGAATATCATGGTGGTTCTCAAAATTAAATACTTCACTTTTAACTGGAAAGTTTAGCTGAAAAATTGTGACTATGGTATATAGAAATAGCAACGACTCTATCCAGCCTTCTTGTGGTGTAAAGAATAGTCAAATGCAAACTGAAGACACTTGACAGATTGGCAACACATCTGTCATCTTTTAAGAGTACAGCAATGACATGAACAACTCATCCTCAGTTCATTGTACTTAGTATATCACTGATTGCCAGTTCAAAAACTTTAGATTGTAATGATCAAATCAATAGTCTATTAGAGTCTAAAAGATTCTCTATTACATAACATTATCTTCCACCTAGCCCCATGCAAATGTATATAAATAAAACAATAAAATCCCCCTAACTGACTCATGTACTTCTGACTCATTTTTATAATGAGGGTCTGACTCATTTTAAAAAAATTTCTTGGCCAAATGAGAACAAAATTCCTTTACAAATTATCACAAAGATAATTGATTTAATGTTTGCAGGTATATGAAAGTGGTTATTAAGGGGTTCTTAAAGCAAAACTACCACAAACATATAAAATATTTGCCTTTTTTATTATTATTGTCATTGTGGTACATGAATTTTATCTTGAGCATATTTGAATGCTTACAGGGGCCTTGTCTATGCCCCTGTAAGAACAGACTGTGGCTTTCTGCAAGTTAATGTAGTGAGAAGTAAAAAAGAAAGTCTTTATAAGAAAAGGAAATGAATAGATGTTATTTTGCATAATGGCTGCACTAGGTTAAAAGCTAGACCAGGAAGGAAGTTACCATCACTATGCTGGATGTGAGTGCTTCAGTGACATGTGCTTACTTTTGAGAAAACCAGTAGTCTTCAGATTAGCACTGGGAATAATGACCGTGTTTATTTTGTGTTTACCTGAATTTTTCAAAATCCATGAAGGTGAGTGATCAGCTTTAAAAATAATCTTTCATTTATTCTGAAGTCTGCAATTGAAAAGTTGGCATGTGCTTTCCTAAAAGTAATGATTAAGATGCTGCACACATGTGGAAGGATACAGGCTCTTTTTTGTTAGATTTTTAACAAGCAGAGTTAATTATATGTGGCAATTTGAAACGAGTTTGTAATTAATTTACATACACTGCAAATTTTTTGGTAACTATTTCCATGCAACTGTATTTTTACTGCCTTAATCATGAAGAGAGTAGTTAAAGAGCAGGTGCTCATGTCTTAAAAAAAAAAGGTTTTAGAAGTTTTTATACTTAAATGCTGTAAAACTTTGTATAATTACTGTCTGGTAATGAGACGCTGTCTGTGAAGGAGATATGCAGTAGTAACCTGACAAAAAGTGGAGCAATATAGATGTACTGAGTAAAGTAAATCTTGTAGCATAAATGTCAAATGCTTCTTTGTGATCGTACAGGCTGATACTGGATTTAGGATAAATGCAAATTACGCATATGTGCAAGTTACTCACACAGTGTTTTTTTTAAAAGTCCATGAGTAAATTAATTTTAAAATTGTTTTGTCACATTCATTCCTAAGAAAGCTTTTGAATAAATAAGTATTATAATAAAAAACATCCCTTTGACAAAGAGTGTATTCTCAGGCATCATATCAGAATATCTTTATCAAGCATATAATTTTCTGAAAAAAAAAATAGTATTAAATATCCAGATTGGGTTACTTACTTACCTTTTTTTTTTCATTAATGATAAAGAATGGACAGTTCAGTGATTGGAATATAATGTATAGATTTTTATAATTTATAAATGAACAAACTTGGTAAGCTGTCACGAGTTTTGAATACCATAACATTTATAATTCAATTTAAGCTGTTGGAATAATTAATGTTTTACCTCCATGCAGAAGTAAACAAAGTATTTGTAGCACAGATTATGCAAATAAACAATTACAGAACTATTACCAGAAGGAAACATTAACCATAGTGTCAAACATCAAAGAATAATTACATTTTTCCATGATAATTTTTCTAGATTGCTCTTATTGGCCATGCTTTAGGCTGCAACAGTGTGATCACTTCAATTCTGTCTTAATCACAGCATGCCTAAAAGAAGATTGTGAAATATATATGCAGAACAGAATTATAGCTGGAGCGGCACAGATTTATATTTAGAAAATTAGAATTATTGCTGCATTTGGGATGTTTTAAAAACCAAATTACTATATAACAGACTGTGTAATGATGTCTGAATTACATTAGAAAGTAAATATGTTGAATAATTTATTCAAAATCTCCTAGGATTTTAGGTCTCTGGTTCATCAAAAATCTTCTGTTGAAAACCAGCTTTATTTCAGATTTTGTGACAAACCTAAAATGTACAGAATTTTATGTAAATGGTTCAAATTGCTGGTTACACCATGAAGCTTCAGCAGACAGAGTTGTTGGAAATCTTTGAGATGTGAAATATAATCACTGGGTCTTCCTCTGTGAGTTCCTAAATGAATGGCAGAAAGCTCCTAATTCCTGGATGTCTTATGCCAGGGGAAGTTTCAGCACTTACGTTCATTCTGGAAAGGGAATAAAAATGGAAATTTCTTATTAAACAAAAATTTAGGGGGAAATCAATTTGTAAAAAAAAGCCTTTGAATTTTTTTCTAAAGAATACAGTTCAGCATTACCAGAAATGAAATGTTTCCTTTCTATTTGTAAAGCAACCCACTTGTTTGGTTACGAGTCATTGAATCTTTAAATTACACTGATTTAGAGTAGGAGGTTATCCTTTTGGGGCCTGATGTTTTTAATTCCAGTCCTATCCCTTGGGTCCTGCTACTTGATGGCGTGTACCTCCTTTAATCTATCAGTTGGGTGTTCCCCAGCTTGTACTGTATGTCTTGCATCTCTACAATGTTACGTGGTGACTACAGCCTCTATAAGAAAGTGATAAAAAATGCAGCTACATACACTGCTGCTCTGACTTAGAATACTGCAGATCAAGTGAAAAAGAGTCAAGCCCATGCAAAGTGAAATATTTGTGATTTTCTTAATGGGAAACAAGTTTTTTACAAATTTTGATCTTCCCTGTGAATAATTTCATTTTAATGGATTTGGATTTTAGATGGAAAACCACCCTAATAGAGGGTGATAAATAGAGGTTTTATAGAAGAATTTAATATTCTCAGAACTTCTTAACATTAAGCATATGGTTGCAAGTCTGAATATAAAACAGTTTCCTAGAGCTATTTTGCAGTTTCATCTCAGCAATCCTTTTTTACTATGGAGGCTGCCTGTGTTCAGATTTCACAAAACCCCACATTTCTAGAGTGATGTTTACATTTGGGAGGGGCTTCCCAGTCCTGCAGTAAGGAGCAATGAGTATGGCATGGCTCTCTGTCTGCCATGTAATCCACTGGGAAAGTGTAGTGTTGCCTTCAAGTGTTCAACAATCTATATCCTTCCTTAGAAAGACCACAGTCCTGAGACATGGGAAAAAAAAAAAAGGTTTTTTATGCTAGTTCATCATTTGATTGGCTTTCTCAGTAGAGACCTTTCAAGAGGTTGGTAAGCACCTTCCCTAACTCAACAACATTCACACCTTTTCCACTCAGGTAACATGCCTTTTACACACCTACAACGTGCCTCACAGGCAGCTCTGGAATCGGTTTAGCTGTTTGTGAAGTTCAGAATGGACTTTGCAGTGCTGAACATAGATGTCTGTCACAGTCCAGTCAGCAGATTTCCAAGTCCATGCACAGATTTCTTGGTGAAAAGGATATGTTACGGAATTATGATTAATTGCCATTGAAAGGTGTAGCACTGGTTTTAGACTGGTTGCCTTGATGCCATGGCTTGCCATGAGAGCAGACTAGGTATTCAATTTTTGCTCCTGGCTCATCTCCACAGACAAGTTCTACACAAAATGCCTCTTTCAGGTGGAAGAATATGATCTCAGAAGCCTGCTCCATGACCTGTTGTGTGGGTCAGATTGTAAGCATTTCAAGGAAAATACTTTGTCTTGCCTCAGGGAAAGATCAAGTCCTAAATTTTGTCTGATATTTTTCCTTTTTATATCAAAATTAATTTTTTTCTTACCTGTGTGCTTTACATTTCAATTTTTTATGTTTTATAAGGAGTTTATGACTCTCTAATGTAGTGTTAATAAGGAGAAGATAACTGATTTTGACATTGGAGTTTGGATTTTATTTCTGTATCCTGTCTGGAATCTCTTACTGAACCATTTCTGAGGTTGGCCTGCTGCTCTGTAAGCACAGGTGGCCTGTTGAAGCCATCAGAATGCAGCTGAGCACTGGAGGAACTAAAGGCTGTATTTTGCTCTCTATACATAAGGATTTATTATCATATTGTTCCAGTTGCTCATAATGGGAGTTATATACAAAATTTTCCATTTATAACCATGCAAGGGTACTGCTAGAATTGGAAACATAGCTATAAAACTATAAGTTAGTGCTGCCTCAGCTCTGGGAAATTGTTATTCATAAATATATTTCATCTTGGGGGTCACACAATTTTTTTTTATTCTTGATTTTTTGTATGCTGAAAAAGTAGTTCAAACATAACAGAAGTAAAAATTTGCATGATAAAGCTCTACTGTAATGTGCAAGACAAATCACACTCATTTATAACTATGTGGTTTTTGCTGCTTGCCAGAAGTGCATTAATATACTCTAGCTATAGTACTTTGATACTGAAATTTGACTATGAATACCAAACCCAAAGGTCATAACTAAAATCCATGTTTGTTGGCTGAATATAAGAAAATGTGAAAGGTGTGGCTGGAGGATTCAGCAGCACTTCTGTGTATTTTCAATCTGTGGTTTCAATGTAATTTGGAAAGAAAGCTTTCATTTTGTTTATAGGTACTTCACAACATAATTGCATTGGAGTGTTGCAACTGCACTATTCCAGGTCTGAGTTCCCTCTCCAAGCAAGTTTTCTCTTCTTTTGAAGAACAGTCAAATTGAAGCAGCTTTGAAACAGGAATGTGACTAGATAACATCACAAATTCCAGTTACTATTACAAGAGTTTTAATACAATTCAGCAAATAAAATTCAGCATCTGGGTTGTGGGAAGACTCTGTGCTTGCCTTCTCTTACATATGATGCATTCAACATCCTGTCACAACCCTCAAGGAAAAAAAGTGCCTTTCATCATAAGATGGTTGGAATATCCACTACATGATGCTTCTATGCACAAATCCATGTGTCTTATATGATTGTCTGGCTAATATAGCACTCTTTCTTTTACAGCTAACACTGTAATGGTGTCATGCATGGATACCTGTTCGTCAAGTAACACTGCTTTTCCACTTTGTACTTTTAACAACTCTTACAAAAGATCAGTGCAACAAAGAAGAGAAAACCAGACTATTTTGCTGAAGGTCATTGTGAATAATTTCAATTTCCAAAATATTCCATGTATTTGCCAGTCATCCTGGAGGGCACAACAATCCCACCCTAAACAGAGAGAGTGTGAATCCAAGAGGGATGTGAATGTTGATCATCAAGAATCAGGGTCAATAGCTAAAAAAAGTAAGTAGGATAAGGGAAATACTTAATTTTGAAGTAGGTAATTACAAAATAAAAGACAAGTTTTTATTTGGTATCAGAAAATTATATGATCCTGATTCTCTATGGTCTTCACAAGTCCGTGAACAATGGGGGTTTGAGCTTTGCTTTGCATGTCTAGAAAATGCATATTTTGTGCCAGATTCTCAGTGGCATTCATTCCTGGTTGTCAGTGAAACATGTTGGTAGGAAGTACTTTTTAAAGTACTTAATTTATTTTGAAGGAGTTGTACTTTCTGACAGATTTTTAAGCTGAATTTGCTTTTAAACGTCATTGTGGAACTCTACATGTAGATTGCTGGCATTATGAAGATAGGTTGTGAGCAAGTATCTGAAGAACTAATTCAGTAGGTAATTATTCCAATGGGAATTATGTAAGAAATAATCATTTTTGTGTTTGTAGTCTACATTATCCACAACTGTGTAGTCCTGAATATAAGAAATTCAGTTCTTTTCCAACCACTTTTTTTAAAAATTACAAAACAGCTGTCTTAACAAGTATGAAAAATAAAAACATATACGGACAATCTCTGTTCTCAGTTATATCTGTACAAGTAACACTTTTGACAATATCTCACCTGTTTCTTGTAAACATAGCACAAGTTTCACAGCTTTTGTGGTTTGAAGCAAAGCAAGGGCCTCCTGCAACTGATAGCAGATAGACAATGTGCACACTTCAAATCTCTATCATCATATGGCTTCTGCCTGGGTTCTATCCTTCTTGTAGCCTGATTTTTGCCTGTTGCCTTTGACAACTGGCAATGAGAACAACCACAAAAAGGTGATAGTAAAGCAAAAAAGGAAAAAATGTATAGATAATCAAAGCTCTTCAGATCTGTTCAGAGTAACTTTGCACAGTATAGATTTATCCATCTTTTTCATAGTCAGTGACATAGTAACCTTTATGTTTTTGCAAATGAGACAGAGAATTCGCTGTTCTTTTTGAAAGTTGTCTCTTGGTCTCCCACTTGTATAACAGTTTTGTTTTAATTTTTATTTCCAAAAGCAAGAGGCTCTCTTCAAGTGAAAACAGAAAATGTTACGTATTTTTATAAATATTTTAATTTCACTACGGTTTCCAAGAAAGAAGTGGAGCATAATACAAACTACCTGATGGAAATCTACATCAACAATTCTATAGTCGGAGGACAAAATGCAGCCAACGAACAACTGAATCATTCTTGTCTCTTGGCAATGATGGAAGACCAAAATGACTGTATAAATATTTCACTGCAACTGAAGTCTTATATGGAATGTAAGTTACAAAGGACAGTCAGAATGGAAACCAAACTAGAAACAATATAATCTTGCAAAAAATCTCAAGTAGGTAGTTCTCTGCCAGCAACCATTTGAAAATATTTCACAAGAAGAGAATAAATTTTGAACATCCTTTATTAAAAAACAAGACATAGTAGACAACTGATGATTTTTATACTGATTTAAAGCAGGTTTAGCTGTGCCCTTTTTTCCTAGAAGAAATACAGCAAGGTAAAGATGTGTACATTGTTTTTTACTTAGCAGCAACAGACTCACACATTGCATGTGACAAAATCTGGAAATATATTTTTCTCTTTCCTGATAATGGCATAACCCTGTTGTCTTGGAGGTAAATTTAAAAATCTCTGTTAACTGCAGTTGGAAAAGAACCAGGAGATAGGTTTGACCATTCTAATGTTGTACTCCAACAGCCTCACTACAGTATGCTTAAAAGATAAATCTTCAGCTGAACTAAACTTAGTTTTCCCAGAGGACAACCTTCCGCTTTTTATATATCTCTTTGTGCTGCAAGAGTTTTTTGTCTGATTGCCTGACCATGGTCAGGGCTTCCATTCTGTCTATATGCAACACTTATCATTTGGAAATTGCTGAATTATTGCATTCATTTGGTTTTGCATGGCAAATGTATTTTATGCTGTACCTTTGCTGGAAATAATGTCTTTTAGAGTTGGATTAATGTATGTTAAATAATTCCAGGGAAAATCCTAGAGAAGAAGGGGCAGTTTAAGATTGTTTTCATTTTTTGTTTGGGTTTTTTTTTAATAAGTGTGTCTAGCCATAAGAGAAGCATAATTTTTAACTTGCCCTACTAACTTGAGTCAATACTATGAGCTAGTATAAAACCACCCTTTGCTAATACTGATTTATCTGGATAGTAGTAATCTCATATTAGCAACAAAAATTAACAATACATCCTCTTTTTCTCTTTACTTCAAAACAGGTAAAGAGGTGCTCAGGGCTTTTACTAAGCAAGGCTGATAATTAAGTCATTACAAGCCACTACAAGATGGGGTAGAGTGCTCTGTTTAAAAGGAGCCTAGATTACTGTATAAAATATACTTCTAGTTCTAAATTAGGAGGAATGAGCCATTGGGTTACTGGCATTTGCTTCATGAGTTCTTGATGGAGAAGGGACAAGGGGAGTTGGAGTAAGTCAACATATACTGTTCTAAGTCAGGGAAAGGGAAAAAGTGGTTTGGCTACAGTGTGTAATTTGGGTTTTTATGAGTCATTGTAACATAGCTGTTTTTTAAAACAGTTATTTGACAGTGCTAAGGTATGCATTAACATGCAGCTGCCAAAGAAATTGAAAGGCCATTCAAGCAACCAGGAAGAAATGTTCTCCATATCGTTCATTTGTTGTATATGGTCCTGACTTGTACTAGTTATTGAACTAAATCCCTGTGGCATATGGGTGCATTTCTGCAGCAGCTGTTATCCGAAAGAGCAGCCTACCTCCTGCATCCAGTCCCATGGGATTCTCCCTCACGGCAACTTTAGTTAAAGGATTCCCGAGAGGGTTCCTGTTGGTGGCATTTCCTCACTTTTTTATATGAAAATTTCTATATGTAGAATCTTGCCTTCTCTCATATATGAAGATGGACCAGGAGGTTAAGAATGCCAGTACAGGCCAATGTTGGATAGTGAACCAACCCTTCCATGCTCTATCCAGACAGAGGGGATGAAAAGTTTTCATTCAATTAGTATTTGTATCTATTTCAGCAGTTGGGAGATATATAGATATAGATATAGAAATACAAGCAAAAATTAAGCTAAATTCTAGACATGAAACTTAATATCACAAACAAGAGAAGGATGAAAGAAAAAGGCATAATCTCTCTCTCTCTCTCTCTCTTTTTTTCCCCCCGTTAATTTGTGGAGATAGGCACAATCCAAAAACCTACCAAGATGGAATGTTCTGCTTTTCTCTGCTGCCAGTGATTTGCTGCTTAATTTTCTCTTTTGTATATTTTATGGACAGATCCGATGTGTATGACGAAGATCACTTGGCTCACTATGATTCCAGTAGTTTTTGTATTTACTATTTCAATTGTCATCTACAAAATAATCCAAGAAAATAAACAGAACTGTAAGTAATGAAAAGTTAATCTGCATGAATTTAAATTTCTATGCAAGTAAAAATATATTAATTTATAATAAAAAACCTGCTGATTATTACTGTAGCTCAAATACTGATATTTTGATTGTCAAATGTTAGAAGTCTCTTCCTAGAGACTGACTGAAGTACTCAGATGATTGATAGTATCACCTCTCACCTCTTTGGATGCAAAAATTGTGGACGCAAATCCATGCTTGTTGATGGCAAATTAAATGTGCGGGTTTTGATAGATGGTTGGTGGCTTAGTGACAGGAACTTCTGGTTTCACACTGATTTCAGTAGATTAAACATTTGCTGTTAAACTTTGTGGAAGCTTTTAAGCAGAAAGGCCAATGACCAGTATAAATGAATTGAAATACCATTTCCTTCCTGAAGATGATTTATTTAGGTAACAGTCAGGAAAAAATACAGGACAGATTTGAGGAGATATACACTCATCTGTCTGTCTGAAAAACTGGCTATTCAAATTCTTTGCAGGGCAACCAAGGAGCACCTTCTTAAGGCCAGAGCTGAATTAAGCCCAGACAACATTAAATTTGCTATGAGAGAGCTTGCCATTAGTTCAGAGACTGAAACAATTGTTTCTACAATATTACTTCAGCCAAGACAGACTCTTCTCTTGGGATACAAGCTGAAATCAGATTTACAGTATTTTCTCTAGCAATATACAATGAATAAAACAAGAATAAAATTGTAGGAGTACCCTGACCTTGAGACCTTTGAGCAATCAAGATGAAATCCTCTGCACAAAAAAAGTAAAGAAAATTGACCGCTGGTCCTGGTTTCTCTTCCCACGTCAGTGGTAAGGCGGTACCAGGAGCACATTACCTTTCATCACTGTGAAAAGAATATTACTTAAGGTGTTACCTGAGGGAATAACTCCTAGATGCTTTTCACAGCAGTTTCCAGAGATGTTCTGCTTGCATCAGCCTGAGTGGGCAGAAAGCCTCCAGACGGCTGCTATTCCCAGGCAGGTGACCATTCCCCCTATAGTTCAGAGGTGCTGAAAGGACGCCCTGGTCACAGGGGTAGTAAAATTAAAAACAATAAGCCATTTTCATTCCCCTGACCATCTTTACTGTATGCACAGGTAGTTTTGTAATGAAGGAGCAACAGAAGTCTAGCTTTAATCATAAGTGAACAGAAGGAAGACTAGAGCCCACACACAAAATGTTTCTGTGCTTTTTTTGCATAATGTAAATACTTTATGCATATATTTTTAATGAATAAGCAAAATAGTTGTTTGAGATGTCAAGTTCATACCCTCCCCACCCCAATGAAAGGAACTTCTTACCAGATTATGTTGCTTAAAATACATGGTATTTTACTCATTGTTAGAACCAGTTTCTGAGACCTATTTCATGTATATAAAACCCTACAAAGCGTAAATTAGGACCTTTAAAATTGGGCTATTAAGTGCTCTAATTTAAAGGACTTTTATTTGTAATTTGAAAAGACTTATAAATGTCATGTCTCTGATTTTCTATGCTTTGAGTCATAACATTCTATTTTTAATGTAGAACTGTAAGTAGTGATGATTAATGATTTAGTACCTTTATTCTTAAAGGTGTAACTTTTTTTTATTAAATTCAAATTTTCAGAAACATCATGAACACAAACAGGGAGGAAAAGATGCCCCTTTGAAGCTTTTAATTGCTTACTAGCTTCAAATATACATTTTTTGCTAATTGAGGGAAAGTGGGTTTATGAGTTAAATTTATAATATATAACATTATAACCAACATTATAGATAATATTATATATCATTATGTTACTGATAAAAATACAAGTGCATAAAAAATAAAACTTAAGTTTTATATATATATATAAAGATGCCACCTTTCATTGCAAATCTATATACTAATTTTTTTTCAGTGGTGTTCAAAGAATAGAGCAGAACATAATTATGTTCCTAAAACAGCTGTTATGAATTTTTCCAGCCATAATTCAGTTAGTAGTTTTTCTCTTCATTTCTGAGCACCACTGAAAGCTGTTAAGAAATGTGGAATTACTCATTTCCTCTTGAGACCTTGCAAGATATTCTGCTAGGTAGACTCTGAGACTCTCTGAATCATTAAGCTATTTTTATGAGTGCATAAAATAAAATATCGAAATAAACTTGGTGGAGGTTACAATCAATCTGTGACAAAGGCCCTAAACCAGAAATTAATTGTTTTGCCTTTTCCCTTCCACTCCTGTCTCACAAACACTTCCAGAGCTTCCTTTGACATTAACTGTTACAGTGTATGCTTGGGGCTTCAGCGTTTTAGATCTCCACTGGCTATTCATAAAAAAATTCATGACCTAAATAATTTTAACTTAATGAATTTCCTAGTGTTCTCAAAGGAAAAAGATAAAAATAAATTCTGTTACATAGAAGTGGAGCGAGCCTGTCACCCGAAGCTGGCTGAGCCCTGGACTGCAGTCACTGCTGAACAGGGCTAACCACAACAGCTGTACAACTGTCAGC